>NC_092873.1:89851881-90451881 GCF_028372415.1 Notamacropus eugenii | reverse complement strand
CTTCTCAAATTATTGTCTGTTTATGTGCTGTATTCCCCAAGTTAAAGGTAAATTCTCATACAGGGATTTTTATTTCTGTTTTTGTGCCTTGAGTGCCTAGTAGGGTGTCTTGAACATAGAATTGATTTGATCATGAATTTCCGCATAAGTAATATGGAGATGACAAAATCTTGCGGGATTGTTCTGAGGAAAGCACTTTAAAAAGTGTACTGGGCATGGTGACACATGCCTGTAATTCCCATTACTAGAGAGGCTGGAGCTGATGGATCACTTAACCTAGTTCTGGGAATTCTGAGCTGTAGTGGGCTAAGCAGATATGATATGTGAACTAAAGTAGATGTCAATATAGTGGGCATGGGGGTGGAGCCAAAGGGAGGGAGAGGATGAGGGGGAACACTACCTTGCCTGAGCAGCAGAGAAGCAGCCCCAGTCGGAAATGCAGTAGATCAAAGCACCTGGGCTAATTAGTAATTGGATTGGCCTGTGGGTAGCCCTGCACAAGCAGTGTGGTAAGAGAATCAGACATAGTTTAAAAAAAAAAAAAGCTTTAGAAATGTTTACTGTAATATAATTCTGCACCCCTCCCAATCCCACCCACCTACCCACCTGCCTTCAATTTTTTTTACTGTTAGCTTTTCTTCTCTTTCTGTTTTTCTAGGGAAAAGTCACCAGGAGGATTTCATGGGTTTATGAGTCATCCTAAAGGGAACTGCATGCTTAGTGAGTCGGGGGTTGAAGGATTTGGAGGCATTGAGTTCCATGGCAGCCCCTTCACCTGAGGTCTCTTTGGAGCTATGATCTCTCTGGGCTGGGTCAGCTTCTAGCCCTTCACCAGAAAAGCACAAAAGCCCCCAAAGCCCCCCAAATGCCACTCTGACAAAATATTTTTGGGAGGGTAAGATATTTTTTGTTAACATATCTGAAAGACCTGGGAGTTAGGAAGTGAAAACGAAAACCTTTATTTAAGCCAGGTTATTGTTTATTTGCGTTTAAGCCTCAGTGGCAGGCCACCTTAGGGAACAGAAGTCACTGTGTGAGTGTCTGTGTGCTCAGGCATATCTGTCTTTCCTGCCTCCACAATTTCTTTTCTCTACTGTGACTCCTCGACTCCTTTTTCCTCCCCACCCCAATCTCTTGCTTCCATTTCCACTCCCACCCTGAACCATTCTCAGATTTAAAGCTAGAAGGCACTTAAGGTATCATTTAATCTACCTCTTCTCATTTTGCAGAAGCTCCAAGAGATGAAATCATTTGCCCAAGGTGGTCAATTACAGAGCTGAGATTTGAACCCGGGTCTCTTGTGAGTGTAATGTCTCCACGGGGATGATTGGGTTCTTCTCAACATTGTGCTTCATAGCAGGTGAAGACATTTTCTGTTTGCTTCCTATAAGCCATGAGGATTCTTAATTGGCTGCTGCACACCGGTGGGTACACTGAAGGAGTGATCTCTGGCCTGCATGACTTTTCTTCTCATCAGCCTTGAAATGTAAGGAAGACTTTCTGAGCTCCAGAGGATCTGCGAAAGATGTCTTCCCCTTCCCTCCTCCCAAGCCTCGAGGTCATGGACTCCCAGACAAGCCTGTGTCTGGCATGATGCCACCTCTGTTTGTGTCTCTTTTCCTTTGATAGAGAGCTTTGTGAGATCTCAAAAGGCAGCTGGGCTTCCTCTTCTTAAGTACCCAAAGTGAGGGGTACTGGTTACCTGAGCAGCTGTGATAGAAATAGTCAATTCTGCCCAGGTCCTGAGTCAGTGAGCCAGTGAGCCAAATGAGGCTCTGACTGCTCCTGGTTATGCTGCTCATATATAGACTCTGGGGCTCCTTATCCTCATTACCCTTTCATTGGCAAGTTGAGTTCATCACAGAGTAGCCACCTCTCCCTATTCTGGATTCTAGGAGTAACCTCCAGGAATTAAGGTTGTCAAGTTCTAAATCAAAACCATGAGTTGAGGAATAAAATGTCTTAAATTGAGATAACAGGGTAGCTAAACCTGCCACCCTGGGGGATGTTCCATGAGCACAGAGTACAATGGATTTCCCAACCAAAGAAACTGATAAAAAACTTTTTATAATTTTAGGAGGAAGAGGAGAGGATGTAAAATGAGATAGGAAGGCCTGGTCATGAGGTCTCTCAGCAATTGGAGAAAGGAAACCCACTTCATTCTGGTTGTTTTGCCATGAATCCCAAGAGAAGGAGGCAAGGACATCAGCCCAACTTAAGGTCTGACTCAGCTCAATCTTATGGACACCATCTTACTGGCAACGCTATTGACATTGCTAGGATCCTTCAGGGAGTGGCAGGTAACATTACATTTGGTACTAACAATTTTTGTCATTAATTTTCCTGTCAAGGTGAAAATTCTTAATGCTATTGGCTCAAGCCCCCATCCTGGTGGATATTCCTAATATCAGTTACCAATGCCAGGTGATATCTCCTCACCAATTGCTCCCCCACTATCAATTTAACAAGTCAATATCAATTAAATTTTTACATAGGGATATTTACTGTTAAGAAATAGCAAGAAAATTAATACAAACACATTCTCCCTGAATTGGGGGCACACTTTTCCAGACTTAAAGCCATCGCTACAGTGCTTTTGCTCCTATCACGTTCATTTCTAAATGTAGCATAACTGCTGGAAGAATCACTCCGTTACTATAGGGCCTGATGTCTAGGTTACCAGGTCAATCCACTGCTGTGGTGGGTCAAGCAGGTTATACCTTGAGGCTGCCCCCTCAAATCTTGCTGGGCTCAGCAGTTCTTGTAGGGACCTAGTTCCTGGATCTTTGGTAACATACTCTTCTGAATTTTTAAGGCTCACATGGTTGTAATTATGTGTGATATTCCTGTCACGTATGAGAAGGAAATAAGAAAAACAACATGGACAGAGCAATAGCTCTGGGATTCCTTATCTTAATTACCCCTTGCATTGGGCAGCTACATGGTGCAGCAGATAGAGTGCTGGACCTGGAGTCAGTAAGACTCATCTTCATGAGTTCAAATCTGGCCTCAGATACTGACTAGCTCTATGATTGTGGGTAAGTAACTTTGCCTTGTTTGCCTCAGTTTCCTCATCTGTAAAATGACCTGGAGAAGGAAATGACAAACTATTCCAGTATCTCTGCCAAGGAAACCCTAAGTGGGGTCACAAAGAGTCAGACACGACTGAAAAAACGATTAAAAAACAAAAACTTTCTAACTGGAACCCCACAAAGCGGTCAGCTCTCCCTGTGGTGGGGTTCTAGGGTTAACCTGCAGGATAGTGCATCCTGTAGTTCTGACTTCATGATTGTTCTAGGTGAGAGTCTGAGGCCCCTCCCCTGGCTGGAAGCCCATAGCAGTTTGTCCTCTGTCCTCCTCTCTCACTGAAGCAGAAGGAAAGAGATTGAGTTACCCCTAGGGAATCTTTGGTAGGCACATTCAGCTCCAGTTTGGCAACCAGTCAAAAAACCTCTTTCTTAGAACACAGTAAGAGGACAGAAAAGAGTCATAGATTACCTGTACATGTTCCAAAGTCTACATAGGGGATTATGATCCTTGGAGCGTGGTCATGAGAATTGGACTCTCATTGGCCAGTCCTTTGTTACTTTTCTATTCAGTTCAGGGTAGCAGTGCCCTACATTTACTACTCACCAGTTCCAGTTAGGTAACATAGCTCCTTCTTCCCTCCCTCCCTTCCTTCCTTCCTTCCTTCCTTCCTTCCTTCCTTCCTTCCTTCCTTCCTTCCTTCCTTCCTTCCTTTCTTCCTTCCTTTCTTCCTTTCTTCCTTTCTTCCTTCCTTCCTTCTTTCCTTCCTTCCTCCTTTCTTTCTAACTGTTTTATTTCCTTTGGCTCTATTCCTTTGGCTCTATTTCCTTTGGCATCTATTCCAGATGCCTTCCTCAGTTCCCAACCCTATTTCTCTCCTGCCACCCTAAGACCTGACCTAGCCTTGGTCCCTACCAAACTTCAATGACCTTGGTTAGGTCTTGGATAGGGAGAAAGTAAACTGAGTTCATGCCACATTCTATGGTTTCTATTGCTTTAGGCAGATGCAATGGATAGAGGTCTAGGCTTGGAGTCAGGAAGACCTGAGTACAGATCTAGCTTCCAATTCTTATTAGTTGGGTGACCCTGGGCAAGTCACTTAACCTCTATCTGTCTCAGTTATAGAATGGAGATAATATCATCTACTTCCCAGGGCTGCTGTAAGGATCAAATGAGATATCTGTAACACTCTCAGTGCAGTGCCTGGCACATAGTAGGTTCTTAGTTAAGGCTGTTCCCCTTTCCTGGTTAGGCTTTGTCCCTTCTCTCTTTTCCCTTCCATTGCTTTTTTCTTTCTTCCTGCCCCTTCCTCTGACCTCAATTCCCCTCTCCTCCTGCTCTGATCTTCTGTTTCCCTTAGCTACAGACTAACTTCTATTTCTCCCTGCCCTGTGTCTTTTTCTTTATTTGTTTTTTAGATGAGATAGTTATTACCTGGTGGGAGGGGATGTGGGGTCATTAGGCAGTCAGTCCCTAGGACTGTGCTATGTGAACGCAGTGTAAGGCAGTATAGGGCAAGTGTATTTCAAAGGAATGAGGAGGATTCAGCACCTGATAAAGTAGAACCAAGGTCACAGATGATGCTGCCTCAACCTTTCCTGTCTTCTTCCATCTTCCATCTTCCCCTCTGTCTCCCATAGTCTTCATTCCAGTGACAATGCCTCCTTTCTGTTCCTTGAACAAGAAACTCCATCTCCAGACTCCAGCCATTCTACCTGGCTGTGCTCCACACCAGGAATCTTCTCCCTCCGTATCTCCACCTCATGGTTTCCCTGGCTTTCTTCAAGTTCCAGCTAAAATGCTCTTCCAAGTACTGTTAAATGGCCCTGGTTGAATGATCAGTCTCAAAGAGAAATGATTAATGGATTGAGGTCAGTATAGAGGAAGGTCTCTAATGGAGTGCCTCAGGGGTCTGTCCTGGTCCCTGTTCTCTTCAATATTTATAACAATCACTTGAATGAATGCAAAGAAAATTTGCACATGGACCCAGAACTCTGAGGGGAGCTAAAAAACTCTGGATGACAAAGTCAAGATCTAAAAAGACCTTGACAAGCCAGAATAATTGGCTCATTCTTATGAGAGGAAATTTAATAGGAATTAATATAAAGTCCTGGTTTTTTTTTTTAAAAGACAACTGCGCAGGTTCGGGGTGGAAAAAGTGTGACTAAACCATAATTTGCATGAGAAAGATCAGTTTATTTTTTTTTAAAGCAGACTGCAAGCTCAATAGACAGAACCAAGAGGCAAAAAAAAAAAAAAGCAAATGTAACTTTAGGTTATGTTAAGGAGTTCTCAGAACATGAGAAGGCGATCATAGACTCGCTGTACTCTTCCCTGGTTGGGCTCCATCTGGAGCACTGTGTTAGTACCAGGTACCATTTTTAGGGAAGACGTTGATAAAGTAGAGCACATCCAGTCAGGGAGGGATTAGGTTTCATTTCATCCATGTGAGTACTTACTCCCTCCACAGATAAAGTTGCAATCGTTTTCTCACCTAGTAGGCAGATCATAGAATTTCAGTTAGAAAGGACCTCAGAGGCCATCTGTCCATTTAGTGTGATGCTTGCAAATCTCTATCACCCCCCCCCCCCCCGCCAAAAAAAAAAAAAATTACCTGGCGGCCAAGGAGGATTCTCCTGTTGCCAAATAATCCTGCACAGAAACTGCTTAGTCTATATTTATATTTCTTAACTTTATATTTATGCTGTCTGTATTTTTATATGTACTTGTCTCCCCCATCAGCTCAATGAGAGTAGGGACTGTTTCATTTCTTGTGCTTGTATCCCCAGTGCCCATTACCGCACCTGGCACATAGTAATACATATTGGATTGATTGATTAATTAGACTAGCCCTCATACACACAGCTTGCTGACAGACCCACACTTGAAGCCCTTCCCATGTGGTAGGACTTGTCAGAATTTGTCTTCCACTGGCGTCACCTTTAAGGACTGAGGCTCATCTCAGTGTCACAATGGATAATGAAGACCTGTTTGGAGTGGAGGGGAGCATATATTATGCCCTTCATGTATCTGAAGGGATAACGTAGAATAACCTTGTTCTGTTAGTCCATATTGGATAGCACCAGGAACAATGGGAAGTGGATATGAGGGGAAAAAATTTCTTAACAATCATCTTTGTCCCCCCTCTGTCTGTTGTTATTTGTCGTTTGTTCTTAAAGAGAACCACAACATCACAAAGGTGATGCCATGACTTGCAAGTGAATTGGATTTAAGTGAGGCAGGGCTGTGTAAAGTCACCAGCCTCGTTTTCTCCTCTGAAGTCATCTGGTTCAATGACCAGATATAGATCAGGATGGCTGGAGATGTGTTCCCTGCCCCCCCGCTTCCCAATCCCTAGGTACAATGAACTGCCAAATAGGCTAGGAAGTTCCCAGATCCCTTCCTTTCCTTCTCCACTCATATTCACACATTGATGAATGCTGAAAGAGAAAGTCCCACAACTGTGCTGGCCAGGTTTATTACCAATTTATGTTCTAGAATCTGAACATACTCTTCTCTGACGGATTCTCTCTCCCACTCTCCACATAATGTGTTTCAAACCTTCTCTTCCACCTACCCCACCACCTCTGTCTCAGCAGAGGATCTATTTACCTTATATTTCACTGACAAAATTGAGGTCATCCATTGCAAATTCCCTCTTCCCAATTTTACAATTCAAATCACCTCAACTTCCTTCTCCACTCTCCTTTGTTTTGTTCCAGTCTTTGAGAAACAGGTAACTGTTTTCCTTGCCAATGTCAACCTGTCTACTTGTACACCTGGCCACATCCTCTCTAAGCTTTTCTGGGAGTATACCCCCTTGGTCATCTTCTCTCCATAAATTTCAATCTCTCCTTATCTACTAGTGCCTTCCCTTCTTCATGCAATCATGCCTAGATCATATGTACACAGATATTTGTAGCAGCACTTTCTTGGGGTGCCAAAGAACTAGAAACTAAGGGAGTGCCTATCATTTGGGGAATGGTTGAACAAATAACCATACATAACTATAATGGGATACTAGTGTGCTACAAGAAATGATGACAGCTTCAGACAAATTTGGGAAGACTTGAATGAGTTAATGCAGAGTGCAGTAAGCAGAGCCAAGAGAACAATTTGTACCATATTGTTGTTGTGTCCATCCTTTGTTGCTGAAGAAGATCACGCCATCAGAAAAATAATGACATGACTTGCCCTTGACTCTGTTTTGAGTAAGGGAGGGCTGTGCGGGTCACCAGCCTCACTTCTCCTCCAGAGCCATCTGAATCCAGTGACCAGATATTCATCAGGATGACTGGAGATGACCCAGGATGCACTGGGAGACCTTGGCCCCTTTAGGCCAAGGTCTATTCAGGTACTCACTTAGGGTGAGGTAACACCCATTCATTGAATAGGCCTCTTTAAGAAGGGGATGGCCCCTTTAATGAGGCAAAGAAAAATAAAGATATTAGGCTAGGAGGGAAAGAGCAGCAGTTAATATTGATGATCACATTGTCAAGGCAAACAGCTTTGAAAGGTTTAAGAACTCTGATCAACTCAATGATCAATCATGATTTCAGAAGACCCATGATAAAATGCCCTACTCATTTCTGGGTGCAAAATGACAAATACACACACATATATGTATATGTATATATGTACATATAGGATATAGTCAATCAGGGAATTATTTTTGCTTGACTATGAATATTTGTTACAAGAGTGTTGTTTTTCTTTTCTTTTTTCCCAGTTGAGGGAAGGGGCAAGATCTTTGTTCATTGAAAAAAATAAAGTTTAACATAAAAATTTAAATAAGAGCAACATGTTCAGGTCTCATCTGTCCTAAAAAAATTTCACCTGATCCTACTGTCCCTTTAACTTAGCATCTTATATCTCTCCTTCCTTTGACAGCAAGCTAGAAAAAGTCTTCTGTCAGTCTACAAGTATTTATTAAGTACTTACTATGTGCCAGGAACTGTGTTAGGCATTAGAAATACACATACAAGCAAAGGGGAGTGATTATCCTCATGATGTTTCCTTTGAATGGGGGAGGACCACACATCAAAGGACATGGAAAAGCAGAGGTAGGGGGATGGAAAAACTGGAAGTAGAAGCTAGTGAGAAATGAAGGGAGGTTGGTCTGGATGTCCTTATTTTGGGAAAAGTCATTGAGAGAGAGAGAGAGAGAGAGAGAGAGAGAGAGAGAGAGAGAAGGGAGAGGGAGAGGGAGAGGGAGAGGGGAACTACAGAAGCAGAGGACACTTTGGAGGTGTGAATTTCAGGGCCCAGGTAATCTTATAGAATAATGAGGTTTCAGGAGCATGGTGGAGAAAAAAATGTTTACATGTTTTGTTCCATTTCCTCTCCTCCCACTCACTTTTCAGTCTTTTGAAATCTAGCCTCTCTGACCTAATCATTCAACTGAAACTGTTCTCTCCAAGGTTACCAATGCTCTCTTAATTGTCAGATCTTAGAGGCGTTTCACAATTCTTGTCTTCTTGACTTCTCTGAGCATTTGATGGTATTGGCTATGAGCTTCTCCTAGACAATTTCTTTTTGGAGGGTCGTTGGGAAGGGAGCTTCTCCTGTTTTTTCTCCTACCTCACTGGTCTCTCCTCAGATGTAACGGGATGAGTTAGAGCAGACCCCTGTCCATCGAAGGATGCCACATTGAGAGCCTGCCTAGATAACCTGGGGGCTTGTCAGTAGGGGTGGAACTAGATGGATTTCAGGAGGAAGGGTCTCGTCTTTGTTGGCAACGTGGCAGTTCTTTGTCCAGTTCCGGATGTCCAGTGGAGAAGACACCCATATAAGGAATAGTGTTAGGTGATAGGTTCAATGTATAGGCTTAGGAATGTTCACGTAATTAAGACTATATATGCATGTGAGCTAGTTGGAATAAACGGAGTTCTCACCACCTTGCCTCCCGCCTCATTTCATTACTCACTAGATCAAGGCCTCTTGCTGGACAAGAGCCTTGGGTTGGGGTTTAGGGATCCCCGTAATGGTCTAGGGGATCCCAACACTCAGACTCCTTTGCTGAGTCATCTTCATCTTTCATTGCCTAAGCCTGAATGTACTCAGAGGCTCTGTCCCAGGCCCTTTTTCTTCCTCTTTGAACATTCTTTCTTGGTGGTCTCATTAGCTTCCATGTATTTGCCTACTGTTTCTAAGCACACTATATCTATGTACCCAGAACCACTCTCTCTTTTGAAATTTACTCTTGAATCATCAACTATTAGGCAGTTGCAACTAGATGCCCAATAGGCACCTCAGATTCAACATGTTCAAAACAGAACTTAGCATCTTTTCCTACAAGTCTTCCCATTTTCCTAACATCCATATTTTCAGTTGAGGATATCCCTAACCATCCACCACCTCCTAGGTCTGCAACCTTGAAGCCATTCTCTTAACTCTTCGCTTACCATTCATATCCAATCAATTGAATAGTGGATAAATGCTCTAGCAATTTATCTTCCATCTGTGTCATTCTCTCTACTCACACATCCACCACATCAGTTCAGGCCCACGTGGACTATTCTAATTGTCTCCAATTAATCTCTCCATGCCTACTTTCCCCCCTTTTCAGCTCATCCTCCTTCATACAGCTGTTAAATTGGTATTCCTAAAGCATAGATCTGACCATATCATTCCCCTGTAGTAGAAGCCCTCTGGTGGCTTACTCCTGTCTCTAAGATAAAATACAAATTCTGTTTGTCTTTTAAAGTCCTTCACGGTTTTGTTTCAGCCTGCCTTTCTGGGATAAACAGAGAAGATGGGTGGGTGGTGGTGAAGGTCAGTGAAAGCACTTTGCTGTTGGCCTTACTCACTGCTTTTTGACTCTCTACTTTTACTTCTCTCTGCCTAAAATGCCATCACAGTCCTTCCCCCCGTCCCTACTCTCCCTGTTGAAATCCTGTCTTTCTAGGTTCATTTAAATGTCAGCTCCTCCATGGAGCCCTCATTGATCTCCAACCTTTAGTGAACTTTCCTTCCTCCGAACTCCATAGCATTTTGTTTATATTTTCATAGTGTTTCTTACTATTTGTTGCATTCTAATTATTGTTATTATTTATTATATTATTTCCAGTAGTAGTAGTAGTAGTAGTAGTAGTAGTAGCAGTAGTAGTAGTAGTAATAGTAGTAGTAGCACCACCACTGGTGGTAGTAGTAGTAGTTTTAGCTTGAATCACATGAAGGTTTGGGGAAAAAGCAGTTGTATATGTCGTCTTATTTGATCTAGTATCATTAGTTATCAGGTCCAATTCTTATTAAGGCTGAACACATAGTAGATGCTTAGTATATGTGTGCTGAGTCCCAGATAAAATCCCACTTTCTATGAGAAGGCTTTCCTGATCTCCCTTAATTCTAGTGCCTTCCCTCTGTTGATTCTCCCCAATTTATCCAGTAGGTAGCCTGTTGTTTTTTTTTTTTTTTACATAGTTGTTTTCATGTTGTCTCCTCCATTCAATGTAAGCTCCTTTTGCATTTCTTTGTATCTCCACCGCTTAGCACAGTGCCTGGTACATTGTAGGTGTTTAATAAATGCTTACCAACTTTATTATTAATAAATTATAAATTCTTATTATCTCTTTTCCCATCCCAATTACCTGAGTGACTGAATGAATTTGTGACACATGACCCCCTAGAAGCTGTTTAATTCCTCTTATGAGGGTATCCCTACGATTTAGATAGTAGGTAACTGTAGGTGTTAGGGCTAGGTGATGCAGTACTATATAGAGAGCACAGGCTTGGAATAAAGAAGACTCATCATCGTGAGTTCGAATCTGACCTCACACTCTTACTAGCTGTGTGACCCTGGGCTAGTCACTTAACTCTGTTTGCCTCAGTTTCCTTATCTGTAAAATGAATTGGAGAAAGAGATGGCAAACCACTCGGACACATCTGAAAATCACTGAACCAGAACAACAAAAGACAGTGATACTACCGAGCCAGTTAGAATAATATGAGCCTGATGATTAATTAGATCTACTTCCATGACTTGGACATCCTGGTCTCTAGGATTCGTCTGAATTTAAAGCAATCTAACAAACATTTATAAAGCACCGATGATGTGCTTTGGCCATTTTCCTTTTTTTAGACTGGTCTTTTATTGTAATTTATCTGGGGTACTACTAGGGAGGAAATTTCTACTCTGCCAATGTAGGTAAGTACTTGTTTTGCAACTCATAGTCTTGGACGATTGTCAAGGATATGGAGATAGTAAATGATTTGTCCAGGGTCTTTCAGCCATTATGTGGCAGAGGAGTGACTTGATCCCAGATCTTCTGGGATCTGAGCTTTCTATACACTATTCAAAGCTGTTTTTGTGTGGCTTCAGTCACACAAATGTGAAAAACAATCTCTTCCATCAAAAATCTCATAGTTTAATCAAGGGATACCGTGTATGATGTCCTCCCTCTATGGAATAGGTATGTGGAAGTGGTAAATGGGAAAAGTGAGGGAAAAAAAGTTTGTTCAGGATGTAGTGGGTGATTAAGAATCAATGAACCCCAGAACACTCTTAGCAAAGATCCAATTCCAAGAATCCAAGTTGCTATTGCTAACTCAGTCCAAAGGACAAAGCCAGAAATCCAAGAGATACTAGATTGGAAGGGTTAAGAAAATTGTGATCTGATTTTGGGCCAAGGTGTACTTACAGACAGAGTGGGGAAGGGAGGCTAGTGCTGCCTAAAAAAAAAAAACAAAAACAATTTGCCTTGTGAAAGAAACCAGTCTGAGGAGGCAGCCTGGTTTTTGGTTCTACCTATGCCTCCCCACCCCTTTTCTACAATAGAATTGTTTTTTATTAAAAATTTAAGTATAATACTGGAAGGCATACATAAAAGTATGGCATGCAATTTTCCTGTTATTATGTCTCCTGATTTGATCAGATCCTTGCTCATGTTCTATCCAGTTCTGGGTTCAGTGATTTTATCATTGTGAAGAACTTAATATTAGCTGTCATTTCTCTATCTGTTTAAGGTTTAGAAAGAACCAACCAGCATCCCTGTCCCTCAATCCCTGGAAAAGGAAAGGAAACTGTGACTTCCTACATCCTGACCAATATAGAGAACTGCAAGTCATAGGATCATAGGTTTAGAAACTAGAAGGGACCTTAGAGGCTACTTAGTCATTGGATTTTATTTTACAAATGAGGGAACTGAGGCTCATGGAGGTTAAAGTCACAGAGATTATACAAGTAGTACCTACCATAGCTGGACACAATCAAGACAAATAAATGTGTGTGCATGGGCAGCTAGGTGGCATAGTGGCTAGAGTATTGACTTACAATTAGGAAGACTCATGTTCATGAGTTCAAATCTGGCCTCACACACTTACTAGCTGTGTCACTTAATTCTGCTTGCTTCCCTTTCCTCATCTGTAAAGTATGCTGGAGAAGGAAATGGCAAACCATGTCAGGATCTTTGCCAAGAAAACCCCAAACAGCATCATGAAGAGTTGGATACAATTGAACAACAGTGTGAGCTGTTTTAGTGGCCAAAATATTGCTGACCCAAAAACATCTTCAAAGCAATCAAGTTCTTCTGGGAAAAAACCACATACACACACACAAAAACTTCAGGCTCCTTAAAATTTTAAAATAAAATAATTGTATCTGCTAACCACACATACTCATTGGCCCTGTAATCTCACTGATGTGGGGATTAACTCCAAGGATGCAGATCATGATCCATTTACATCATTCATGAGTGTCTTGTGTACACTTGTCTGTGTTCTTCCATATGTTTGCCATAGAAAGTCCACCCAATATACTGGGGACTTTACTTGCTTTTTTTTAATTGGGTGAATATCACTGGAGAGAGTGAACTGTCCCTGACTCTCACAGGTGACCAGTCCACCTTTGTCACTCATACATTTCCTTATTCAGTGCCATCCTTTACATTACTTCTTTTTCACAGTTCTTATGTTGCTCACACCCAACCATGTGCCTCTCCATTGCCCACTCCTCCATAATTTATCAAACAATAGACAGTGATTCAGAAATCACATCTGTGATTTCTTTCAGTGCCACAGGGTATAGTTCATGGAGGTGAAGCTACAGCAGAGAGGGAAGGAGAAAGCCAAGGATCAAAAATCCAAGCATAGTTCTTCTGTCTTCTGCCCACAAAGAGAAGGTGCCAGTTCAGACTTAGTCAACTAAGTGAAATGCAATGAAGATATCTCTTTTTCATAAGGCACTAGCCAGAGAAAAGTAGGCCAAGGGCTTCTAACATGAAGCAGTTCACCAGACCCAGAATAGGTCAGAGATGACATGATCATAAAATGAAGACCAGAAATTTACAAGAGTAGAAAAATCATCTGGTCTTTGGGAGCCAGGGACAGTCAAGAGACCCAGGGCTACTTTGCATTGCCTAGAAACTCTGGGGTTGCGACAGAGAAAGTCAAGATGCAGTTAAGCATCAGTTGATAACAAGAAATGCAATTCAATTTTCAATCTGAAAGCTATTTATTAAGTGACAATTACATATAGAGCATTTTGCTAGATACCAAAGAGGCACAAAGTTGAGAGTGACATAGACATACAGATAGATGAGAGAGAGACAGAGACAGACAGACAGAGGGAGAGAGAGGGAAAAAGGCAGAGGGGAGAGAGAGGAAGAGAGAGGGTGAGAGAGAGACAGAGAGAGAGGGAGACAGAGAGAGATGCACATTTATTAAGTGTGCCAGGCACTGTGGTAAGTGCTAGGGATACATATAAAAGCAGGAGACAGTTCTTGGCCTCAGGGAGTTTACTTTCATTAACAACCAGCTCTCTGAAAGGGCACAAAATCCTTTCAAGTCTAATTGATACCATTAGCACTTTTTCCATTGAGTCTTGATTCAGTGTTTTGTTGATAGTCTAAATCAGTAAAACACTGAGTCAAGCCCCATGTAGTCTCTTGTAAGCCAGTATGAACTATACTTTAGACAGCTTTATAGACCATGCGTACATAAAGGAGTGCTGGAAAGGGCAGAGGAGTGGGGGGCAGGGGAGAAGAGACGTCAGGAAGTGTCCTAGTGGGCTGGCTAGATATGGCAAAAAACTCGCTTATCATCTAGAGAAAGATAGGATTCAAGATAGTTTCCAGTAGGGTAGAGATGGCCAGAGAATCCTAGGAGAGCCGGACTTTTCTCTTTTGGGGCCAGGGACTAAACTGAGTTCTTATGAATCCAGAGGTGGGGTCCCTGTTGGAAGAGCTCATATTTACCATGGACAGCGCACTAGGTTTACATTTGAATCTCCAGCACCTAGTCCAGAGTCTGATTCATAGTAGGTGCTTAATAAATGTCTGTTGAATGATTGGGCGCACTATGTTTTCCCTTGGTAGAAAGTAAGAGCTTTCAGAATGGAGTGTTCAATTTCTGTCTTTGTATCTTCAGTCTCTAGAACAGTAACTGGCACATAAAAGGCAACGAATAAACATAAGTTGAAACTATGGCATTGACTCCAGTTCCTGACAAGGACTGGAAGGGATATAACCTGGAGAGGGTTAAGGCTGGGTTACAGCACATAAAACCAAGAACAATGAGTGGAGATGGCAGATACCGTTTTCTCCTCAATATAAAGAAAAGCTTTTGGCAGTTAACAGGTGGTAGAGACAGAATTCAAACTCAGGACTTCTGATGCTAGTTTCAGTTTTCTTCCCACTATATCATATTACTTCTTACTTGCATGTTCTTTTCTTTCTCTCTGTACTCTTCTCTCCTAGGGAGGCAGCTTGGTATAGTGGAAACAATGTTGTATCTGGAGTCACATAGTTTGACTTTGTATCCTGGGTCTGCCATTTTCTCCCTGTGTGACATTGGGCAAACCATTGACCTCTCTGGGCCTTCCAGCTCTATATCTATGATCCTATGATGCTCCAACTCTTTCTTCCCCCAACTATGTTTCTGTCCCTTGAGCTGAACCCTCAGGTGTTGAATGAGGATCCAGCAACATACAGACAGTTTGAATGAAGGAACCATGGTTTCCAAAAGAAGAAAGGGCTGCCTTGATATATAGTGAGTTCCCTGCTTTCAGGCAGAGGTTCTATGATTTGATTCAATTCAATAAGCATTTATTAAGCACCTACTATGTACCAGGTGGCACAGTGGATAGAAATAAATGAGTTTGATGTCAGGTTTCAAATCTGGCCTCAGACACTAACTGTGTGAAACTGGGCAAGTCATTTCACCCTGTTTGTCTCAGTTTCCTCATCTGTAAAATGTCCTAAAGAAGGAAATGGCAAACCACTGCGGTATTTTTGCCAAGAAAACTACAAATGCAGTCATGAAGAGTCAGATAAAACTGAAACAACTCAACAACAGCACACATATTATTATTATTAGCTCCCTCTATTCCCCCCCACCTCTCACCCTCACCCCAGCATTGACTACAACAGACAGGAATGTCCTCTTCATGACCTAAATGTCCTCTTCCACCTTGGTTTCTCTACCCAGAATATCTGAATTCTGCTGGAGTCTGATGCTGCCTTCACGGATCAGTTCAATGAGATAGGGCAGAGGCTTTTGGGATAAGAAGAGCAGGACACACGGAGAAAGGAGAAGAGAGGTAGTTGGAAGACAGCAAACAGACATTTATTGAGTGACTATTAACAACAATGTGCCAAATACCCTGCTAAGCACTAAGGATACAAAGAAAGGCAAAAGATAGTCCCTTCTCTCAAGGAGCTCACAATTGAAGGGGAGAGACAACATGAAAATAGCTAAGTACAAACAAACCATAGACAGGATAAATTGGAGATAATCAATAGAGGGAAGGCACTAGCATTAAAGGGGATCAGGAAAGACTTCTCCTAGAAGATGGGATTTTTAACTGTGTTTTAAAGGAAGCCAGGTAAGCCAGGAGGCAGAGATGAGAAGGGAACGTACTCTATACATGGGAAATAGTCACGTGAAAAAAATTTTTTTAATGTAAGTTGAGAGTTGGCAACCAGCAACAAGAAGGCTATCTAGGGGATGGTTGAATTGTATGTTCCTAATGGGAAAGAATGGCAGCTGGGTGGTGCAGTGGTTAGAGTGCCAGACTTGGAGTGAAGACCTGAGTTCAAATTCAACCTTAGACACTTACAAGCCATGTGACCCTGGGCAAGTCCCTTAACTCTCTTTACCTCAGTTTCTTCATCTGTACAATGAGCTGGAGAAGAGAATGGTAAACCACTCCACTATATATAAAACCCCAAATGGGGTCACAAACAGCCACAACTGAAATGATTCAACAACAATAAATGAGAAAGAGTACTGCAATGAAAAGAGCCCTGAAACTAGAATCAAAAGACTTGGGTTTGAATTCTGGCTCTGCTGCTTACAAACTATGTAGGTGACCCTCACAATCATCCTTTGAGTCTCAATTTTCTCCTCTGTAAAGTGAAGGTTTGATTAGGTGGTTTCTAACTCAATGTCCTTTAAGGAGGTGTGTGTGTATGTTCGTCCTTCATTGCTGAAGAACACCATGCCATCAGAGAAATAATGACATGACTTGCACTTCGCTTTGATTGAGGGAGGGCTGTGCAGGTCACCAGCCTCACTTCTCCTCCAAAGCCATCTGAATCCAATGACCAGATATTCATCAAGATCACTGGAGATGACCCAGGATGAGGCAGTTGGGGTTAAGTGACTTGGCCAAGGTCACACAGCTAGTGAGTGTCAAGTGTCTGAGGTGAGATTTGAACTCAGGTCCTTTTAAGGAGGTAAACCATATTCTGAATTGTGCACTGTCTTTGATCTGCTCTCAAGGCTCAGTCTGAGTGAACTAAAGATGCATTTATTGAGCTCCTGTTCTGTGTAAGGCAGAGAGACATCTTTGTCTAATGGATGAAGGGCTGGTTTTGCAATCAGAAAGTCTTGGATTCAGGTGGCAGAGTTGATAGAATGACAGAACCTGAGTTCAAATCCAGTCTCACACACTAGCTGTGTAATCTTGGGTAAGTCACTTAACCTCTGTTTGCCTCAGTTTCCTCATCTATAAAATGGATGTAATCATTGTACCTACCTCTCAGGGTTATCAAATTAAATAATGATTGTGAAGCATTTAGCATGGGTGCCTGGCACACAGTAAAAGCTACACAAATGTTGTTCAGTCATTTTGGTTGTGTCTGGCTCTTTGTGACCCAAAAAGATCAAAGAAAAAATAAAAGGACCTATGTACCCAAAAATATTCAAAGCAGCTATTTGAGGGGATGTCCATTAATTGGGTTATGGCTGAACAAGCTGTGGTATATGAGAGTGATGGAATACTGTAATAACTATAAGAAACAATGAACAAGATGCTTTCAGAAAAACCTGGAAAGACTTATATGAACTTATGCAAAGTGAAATAAGCAGAACCAAGAGAATATTGTACGCAGTAATGGCAATATTGTACAATGATCACCAATATAGTGATCTAAGCCAATTTTGAAGGACTTATAATGAAAAAATGCTATCTAACTCCAAAGAAAGAACCCATAGAATCTGAATGCAGATCAAAGCATAGTTTTTTTAATATTTCTTGCCTTTTTTTGGTCATTTTCTTTCATAATATGACTAATATGAAAATGTTTTGCATGACTGTACATGTGTAACCTTTATCAAATTGCTTGCCTTCTCAATGATGGGGGAGAAGAGGGAAGGCGGGAGAGAATTTGGAACTCAAAATTATTAAAAATGGTTAAAATTATTTTTTCACATAATTGGGAAAAATAAAATATTAAAATTAAAAGAGAAAGAAAATCCCCAAAGAAATCACAAAGAGTCAGACAGGACTGAAACAAATGAACAACATTTATATAGTACATACTATATGCCAGGCACTGTGCCATAGATCCATAGATCTGATAAGTCAACTATTCCATGCTTCCCTAATTTGCTTATGGTATCATCCTTTATGTCTAAGTCTTGTACCTATCTGACCTTATCTTAGTGTACAGTAAAAATTCTGTGGCTAGTAGGGTTTTTTAGGGTTAGGATTAGGGTTAAGGTTATCCTAACCCTAATGGGGATGCAGTGGATAGAGTTCTGGTCCTGTACTAAGGGGAACTGGAACTCAAATCTCAGTTTTAATACTACTTGTGTGAACTTGGGCAAATTATTTAGGTTGTCCTCTGAGCATCCAACCCTTCCACTTCTTGATGGATGGGTGCTGGAGAAACAGAATCCTGAATCCAACTCTAAGAATACTTGGACCTCCTGAGATCTTGTCTGAGGGTACTTATACTCCATGTCCTCTACCCCATCAGTTATTCTTTCTTGAGATCTTAGGTTTTTGGAGTTGAAAGGAATTTAGACTTTAGGGAAACTGAGGCCAAGAGAGGTGAATTGACTTAGAGTTATTGCTCCAGAAAGGGAGAGAGATTGGTGGAGATTGAGAGGGAGAGGGAAAGGGAAAAGGAAAGAAAGGGAGAGAGGTAGAAGATTGTTGGGGGAGGGAGGGAAAGACAGACAAACAGATTCAGGTCCTGTTTTCCTCAGACGCTTCACCACTGGGAAAGGGTTTATAAAAAAGATAGGATATGGGAGAAACAGAAGGTATTCTCAGTAAGGTTTTCCAACCCCAGTGCCCACTCTGAGGTTCCAGCAATCAGTTATTACTGTAATTGCATTTGGTTTTGATTAAACAAATCAGAGGAATTGGCATGCAAATGAGGAGACTGCTCTAGTTCTTGGATCCTGGCCAATACATTAAGTAGGAAGGTGGGGTTCAGGAGTGGGGGAAAAGGGACATCTAGGGTTTTAGGATACAGAGAAGAGATCATGGGAAAATAAATTGACTCCCTCCCTAACCCCTGTCCTCTCCCCCAACAACCCACCCTGCTTTGTTTGTACTGCTTGCAGTCAAAGCAAAATCCAGTTCTGAGTTCAGGTCCTAGGTGTGTCATTGATTTGTTGTGTGAATCTGGAAAAATCACCTTATATTAGCACTTTAGGTTCATAAAGCTTTTCATACACACTATTCCAGTTGGGCTTCATAATAATTCTATGAGGTTGGCTGGGAGCTTATTATTCCAATGTTATGGAGAATAAAAATATGATTCAGAGATGGGAAATGACTTACCCAAAGTCATATAACTAAAGAGTGGCAAAGACCGGAGTCAAACCTGTGTTTTCTGACTCCAAGTCCATGCCATTTCCCCTACATCCTATAGCCTCAAATTCTCTGTACATCAACATTATCACCTTTAAAATGGGAAAAACATTATCTGTGTATCTTTGCCTTAGAGAGATGTTAGGAGTGTCAAATGAAAATACATATCAAATTACCTTGGAATGGGATGGAAAAGTATTTAATAAGTGCTTAGCATGCTACTTAGCATTGTATGCTGGAGATACAAATAGAAAATTGAAAAGAGCGTAAGGCTAATATGGTTAATGTCACTTTATAGGTTTGGGTTTGGAAGGCTTTTTTTGTGAGACTTTTTTCTCCGAGGTACTATGGCTATTTACATTTAATTTAAATTTAACAAGAGGATGAGACTCATTGGAAAAGAACCTGATTGTTGTTATGTTACTGTGTTTGTCCTTGTTTGCACAGAGGACCATGATGTCAAGATGATGACATGACTTGCATTGACTTTAATTTGAGGGAGGGAGGGCTGTGCAAGGTCGCCAGCCTCACTTTCTTCTCCTGAACCATCTGGATCCAGTGGCATGGTATTCATCAGGATGGCTAGAGATGGCCCAGGATGCAATGGGAGACCCTGGCCCTTTTAGGCTAAGGTCCTATCACATTCTCACTTTGAGTGAAATACACCTGTTCCATGAATAGGCCTCTTCAAGTAGTTACTCAAGGGATGGCCCCTTTAATAAAAAAAAAAAAATCAAACTGTGTGGGGGTAGACCCTCAGAGTTCCTGGGTTAAAGAGAAACAACTACTATTTAGTATTTACATTCACTCTGTCCTAGGTGAGCAGGGGCCTGTTGTCCAATCTGTGAGCTCCAAAGTGAATTGGGCTTAAGGCTTGATCTTTAAGCAAGAAATCTAGCCAGTAAATCCAAAGGAAAAAAGGCAGCTTTTGGCTATGGAAGTGTACCTTCCCCTGGGTAGAGCACCCCAGGCAAGGAGGGAGAGGAGAGGAAAGGAGAGGAGGGAAGGGGAGAGGAGCTGCTACTCACTCACAGGTTGTGTTTGTCTTTCATTCTAGAAGAGAACCATGACATCAAGATGATGACATGACTTGCAGTTGATTTTGATTTGAATGAGGGAGGGCTGTACAAGGTCAGCAGCCTCACTTTCTCCTTCAGAGCCATCAGGAAAGATTGAAGGCAAAAGGAAAAGGGAAGGCAGAGAATGAGATGGATAGACAGTGTTACGGAAATGATGAACATGAACTTGGACAGACTTTGGGAAATAGTGGAGTATAGAAGGGCCTGGTGTGCTACGGTCCACAGGGTCACAAAGAGTTGTCAAGTAGGGCTAAACAACTGAACAACAACAACTATGCCTGTAGGCCAACCACAGTCAGGCATTACTTCTAGGTTATCGTTTGGTTATTGGAATTATTAGAAGAATAAATGACTGAAGTAAAACAATCTAATGTTTTTAAAACTGTTTTTTAAAACAAATATTAAAATAATATAACTTATCAAAGACAACATATCTTAATTAAATGAATGTTTAAATAGTCAAGAATAATTGATATACAATTTAGAGCAAGACTTAAAGGACTACAATTCCACATTGATCTTTTGCTACTTTCAATCATTCCTTGAGGAAAAACATTATGATTATCATAGACTCAATGGAAGAATTTGGAAAGATGCAGCAGTTCTTAGCCCACTCCTCCCTCGTGTTCCTCTTGTTTTGCCCCCAGGGCAGGGAAGGAGTGGCACCGAGGGTATCAGAGAAACGGTTGGGGGTGGGGTGGGGAGCAGGATAGTTTATTTTTTTCTTTAGCGAAGGAGGAATACAATCAGGAGTTTTGTATTCAGACTGTCATGCAATATTTTGGAATGGGACATTGAAGTGTTTCGAGATTTAGTTTGGAAACAAAACACACGGTTGATCAAATCAAACACAGTTTCTATTGTTTCAGATTTTTTTTTTAAGTTTGTATTAAAAGCATGATATCTGAAAAAAAAGAATTTGAAACCTTTCTCCTGGGGTAATCTAAACTCTCCTATCTCCAGGCCTGAACAGAAAAGGCTTTCTAAATCACCCCGTAACCTTTCGGGGGAGGGATTAACTGGGGTTTGCAGTACTGAGTTTCTGCAAACATTGGCCACATTTGCGGCGAGAATCATCGTAGGAATATTCCTTCCCATTGCTACTTCCAGCCCATCTTTGTTGGCCACAATTGAGAGGAGCAACACTTATGGAGAAGGGTTCCACTATCCCCATGACTACCACCACTGCTAATTGCTGACTTACTGTTACTGAAAGGGCAAGCAAAATAGCTTAGCTGAGGCAGCAAGCAAGGTATCCTAAAAGAAAGATAGGAGGAAGGCCTGTGTTAGGTCAAACAACCCCAACCATCATTTCCCTCTCAAAGTCTGATAATGATAGGCCAGAATTCTGAGTTCAACAGTTCTAGGAGTACCAATGTGTCCCTATCCCCTCCTCATCCTTAGCACTAGCTCAGCTCTTCTAGCCATCATTGAAGGGAATAACTCCTGTGAAGAAGAGGGCTATCCATGTCAACACCACCACCTGTTGACCATCCTCCATGGGTAGGCAGGTAAATCCAAGAGCCCTGGAAACAGAAGCATCCTCTATATCACTGGCCTTGCTTTTAGGCTGGACCCTGCAGTCATAGTTCAAGAAATCAACCCTTATAAAGATTCAGCCTGGCAACAATTCTTTCTGTAACTTACTACAAAAGACATGCAAAAGAAACCTCTTCCCACTTGGCTCTATCAAATGGTTCAATATAAAAAATAGATAGCTTTATCAGTGGAAATAACATTAAAGAAGATGCATTATCATCTGTTCTGCCACTGTAGCCTAAGGACCACAGGACCTTTCTATCTAATTTGCAAGTGAAACTTCCTATATGTTGTATCTCCCCCATTAGAGCAGAAGCTTCCTGAGAGCAGGAACTTTCTAGCACAGAGATTTTCACCTAGCACGTAAAAGCTTTTTCATCCATCCATCCATCCATCCATCCATCCATCCATCCATCCATCCATGACATAAGCTATTTTTTCAATCTTCTGAGAAGTCAGTCTTGTCCTCTTGAGTCTTCCCCTGGTTCATGACAAAGTAAAAAATAAAAAAAGAGTTATGAAGCAAAGTTATGCTACTGATCTGAGTAAAACCCTTAATTTTGTCTTCCTATTAGTATTTTCCCTGGCATCTGGTTTCCAATCTAGCTCACATTTTCGTCTTTCATTAGGTAACTTGAAATTCCTCCTCCTCCTCTTCCTCGTCTTCATCATCATCATCATCATCATAACTCACATTTCTATAGGGCTTAAAGATTTACAAAATAGTTTCCTTACAACAACCCTGTGAAGTAGGTATTATTGTCCCCAAGGATTACTATTCCCATTTTACAGAAAAGGGGATGAAGTTTCTAAGAGGAAAAGTGATTTGTCTGTGGTTACACAGCTAATCAGTATCTGTGGAATATTCTTTTCTGGACACTCGGTTTCTCTATCTTGCCCAGGTTAGAAGTACAGTAGGCACTCAAGGGTCCTTCCCTACTGCTGATCAGCAAAGGAACTCTGACTGGTTCCATTTCCACCTTTTTTTTAGTTAGCCTGGTAGCTCTCTGCTTCTGGAGGCTCACCATATTGGTGTTAAATTTAGTGCAAACACCTGATCTATTTTAGCCATACTGCAGCAAGAAATTCTAAACTCAAGTGATACACTAGTCTCAGCCTCCCTAGTCCCAAAAAATACAGGCATATGCCTCAGCACCCAAAAATGCCACATAATTTGAGCCTAATCTGCTAATTCTAGGCTTAGCCATTTTTCTACCATGCCACAGTACCTCTCCAACGATCCCCTTACTGACCAGACTAGACTTGCTTTTGCTTATAATAATAACTACAGGACCTTCTGGAAATAAAGCCTCAATACAAAGAAGGATTCTAATAGTCAGAATTTCAGATCTTGTGTCGGTATTGCAGGAAGTAGTTTGGGGCAGGCAGTGGGGGACGGGGGAAGAAAAATGGGAAACATTGTGTCTCCTATAATAATCTCTTTGGGTCTCAGTTACCTCTTTTGTAAAATGAAAAGAATGAATTAGATGACTTTGAGGCTCCTTTCAGTTATAACATTCTATAATTCTGTGAAATCACACTGTCACTCTACTAGCTTTTGGTCCCAGGATCCTTCACCCAAGCCCTCCCCACTAATTCCTCCTTATTCCCATTCACTTGTGGAATCTGCACCAGCAAAGTGGAGCCATATGCGTCTCTGTCTTTGGTACCGACAGGATGGTTGAGTTGATGACTTTCAGGGAGACAGGCTTCTTCTTCGCATCCTCACCTTTCTCCCAAGGAAAGGAGGGGGGAGCAGAGGGAGAGTTTTAAGTTTACAGCACCAGGAGCTGGGTGAGAGGGGAGGGGGATTAATTAGAGGTCAAGAGGTGACTGCTGCTGCCAGGAGGAGGACTGATTGAAGCTTTTCAGCAGAGCAAGGGGAAAAATCAATTCTGTGTCCCCAGGCTCTGCGTGTGTTTACTATATTCAGAAACTCCCATTAAAAGGTAGATGACAATTACTGCTGGGCAGTCACCTCTCCCTTTCCCCTATCCTCTGGCTGGAACTTACCTTTTATTTTTTTTTCCTAGAGCTAAATAGAACTTCTCACTCTGGCTTGGGGAACTCACAAACCCCAGGGACCTTGGGCAGACAGGACAGAGCTAATATGCAACACTAACCCCAGACCAGACTGTTAATTCTGTGGATGTTGGCATTCAGCTCACCTCCTCCACCCTTTGAATCCTTTTGACTCTGTCCTAGACCTTTTGCTCTGCCTCTCCTCTTGTCTCTTGTGGCTTGTCATCTCCCATCTGCTTCCTGTCTCTCCCTCTCCTAGTTCCTTCTCCTTTAGTAATCATCAAATTCCAGAATCTCATAGTTGGACAGGACTTCACAGTCTATCTAGTCCCATCTAATCTAATGGAGAATGCCCTCAACAATATTTCTGACATAAGGTCACTTGTATAGAGAGTTAATTATTAGGAAATCATCCCTTGTATGCAGTGTAATTTGCCTATTAGAAGTTTCACCCACTGCTCCTAATGCTGTCTTTTGGGACCAAGCAAAATGAATCTAACCTCTGTCTCCAGAAAACCCTTCAAATATTTGATGATGGAGATCACATTCTCCTATCAAACTGTCTTTCTCTCCTTCAGGTTTAATACTTCCAGTTCCCTTAACCGATTCTTATATGGCACAGTCTCCAGTCAGTTTATCAATATCCTTCCTAAAATGTGACTCCCTGAACTGAACACGGCACCCCAGATGTAATCAAACCACGGCAGAAGATAGCCAGGTTATCTATCACCTGGGCTTCTTTTAAGGTGGCCTGAGCTCTCTTTAACTTTTTTTTAAAAATAAGTTTTATTGGTGGCTTTTATGATTACCTCACTTTCCTTCCTATAAATGACTCACCATCACCCCTGCCTTAGAAATGTAACTTTCTCTTATGAAAAAGAGAAAGATAGAGAAAAGAGAAATAGTTAAGCAAAAAAACCCAACAAACAAACAAAAAACAAAAACCCAACAAAAAACCTGAGGCAGAGACCCTGTCTGAAATCTATACAATATTCTGCTCTATGTGTCCTCTACCTCTGCCAGAATTGGTGTATTTTGTTATCTATCATCTGGGACGATTACTAGTTTTTCAGTTATTCAGTCTTCTTTTCTTTTAGGGATCTTTCAGTTGACATTGTTGTAGCAACTCACACACTTTCAGAGTTTCTATCACATGATCCATCCCCACTGACTGCAGTCCATTAAAATTTGCAAATGAACTGATGCTTTCTCCTTGTGAAGCAGAATTTTTGAACCTAATTGCATTTGTAAGGCTACCTCTATTCCTCTCCTGGAACTTAAGCATGGAGGGAGATGGTGCGTCAGTGTGTTAATTATCCAGAAAAGCAGTTTAACGAACTGCATGCAATATCTGAATTAGCCAACAGATGACATTCTACTTGGGCTATCAGTCCCTGCCTCTTCCGTTACTATCTTATACATGATAAAGGGTCTAGCAACAGGGCCTTTGGGTGGGAGGAGTGGGGAACCTAGACATTTGTAGGACCAACGCCTTGTGCAGTACTTCTTTTGGCAGCGAGAAAGTACCTAGCACACAAATATCCAGGTTGCTCCCGCAGTACCCCCAGAGAAGAAACCATTTTAGCACTGAAGCAGTTTTGGGTAATTTTTAGTGGGTCAGGTTCCAATTTAATCTGAAGAATTAAATGGAATATTGCTCAAAATATTAAATCTATTTTGAGCTCCCACTCCACAGTTGTCCATTCTCTCAGACTACTTTCCACTGCCTTCATAGATCACATAGTCTGTAATCACATAATTTATTATATTTAGAATAAAGTGATAAGTAAGGTCATTCAAACAGTCTTGTTTGAAGAAAGTTGCCACCAGTGATCTGCCACTCCTAGTCTGTCTTCCAGATCTCTCTTCTCTAATCCCAGATCTATGGGTATAGGCAGGGTACCTGCACCTGGAAATAATTTCCTGAAGAAAAGATTCAGAAAATTGTGAACACGATGAACACCAAAAAAACCCCAAACTGAAATTTATTCTATTTTAACAGGAAATAAATGATTACTTGTTGAGAATATCCATTTCTTAATTTTCTATGTGTGGGGTCAAAGCATCATCTAAAAAGAACCAGAACCAAAGTCAATAAGATGAAAGAAAGAATGAAGATGAGAAGAGAAGACTTTATAATTATAGCTCTAACCTGACCTACTCCAACAAGCTAGAAAATGGTAAATGGTAAATGTCTTCAATCCAATGGATTGACTCTATCACCATTTCTCACAGAAATTTGAACAGCATAAACCCTCCCTCATAACAAAGAATACACAAGGGGGTCCCAATTCACCTCAGACAACAAATACTCATCTCTTTAACAAACAAAGAAATATGTCAACCAAGGTTATAATACAAGGAAGGACATTTGTACAACACTGCATAGGATAATGGAATATTATCAAAGCTATGACTTCACAAAGAAGGCAAAATACATTGAATGGGAAAATGAGTCTGTATAAAGCTTGATATGAGATCCAACTAAGCCAGCCAGATCAGCTTCAAATATCTATAGGCAAAACCAGAAGGACAACAAATAGACATAAAATGGAACAGATTTGCCAGCATTTCTAGAATAATTTCTCATTATCCATGATAGTGAAACCACTACATTTGGACTCTTACATTGAAAGAGGCTGAAGTTTTGGTTGAGAAAGTAGAAAGGGCACTTAAGGAGATAAGTGACTGGGCCAGATCAAGTATACGTAAAAGACATCTGTGCTGCAAAAACTTCATTTTGTAAGTATTGAGGGAATTATTTTCCAAATACCTAAAAGAGAAGAATATACCAAATGATGGGAAAAGAATCACAGATGGCATCATTACCCAAAAAAGGTAATTAAGAGGACATCAGCACCTACCTCCCCATATGCCTGCTTTCTCATCTCTCTAAAATCCTTATGAAAATGATCTTTACATGTATCAAGGGTATCTTTGATGAAATTATGTGAAGCGAACAGACAGGCCTTCATAAACAATTTTATACAGCAGACCACATCTTCACAGTACCACAATTGGTTGAAAGATGTTAGAGTTTTTTTTTTATCATTTGTTAATTATAATTGTTAGTTTTGCTGTTTGTTTAGTTTGTTAGTTTTGGTTTGTTAGTTTGTATTTCTTGTTAGTTACAAAAACAAGTAAACAAAAAATTGGACTCAGTTTTCTTCTCTGTAAAATGAGGGTGTTGGACTATATAACCCCTAAAAGTCCCTTTTAGCTCTGTGTCTACTATCCTATGGTAGAGGAAAAAGCATCTTTAAAGGGTCTCCTCCAAAGAACCTCTAATGTATAAATCATAACCATACAAGACTCTTTTACATGTAAAACTATAGAAATAACTTGGTTCAGTAATTCTCTATCATTATGTAATGCATAGGGTAGATTAATGCCCGCTTGCCAAAAGTATTTTCCTCTGTCTCATACAGAATTCAAATGGAAAAGAGATTCATTCCCTCTTGATGGTGAGGTACTTCAATTTTTAAAATTCAGATACATTGTGATAATCAAGCTTCCTCAGAGAGATTCACAGATATTCAAGAGATTGGCCTAACAATCCACACAGTAAAAACCAAATGGATGAAAAATTCATATTGCCTAAATAACAACATGCAGTTGATAGGCAGTCCACTGATTTAATGCATCAGTACCTCATTCCTGAATAGGTCTTGCAGATGGACAATGAGCTGAGAACAAAACTGAACAGGAAGAAAAGAATGAGACTGGAGAAATGATGCAGTATTTTGACAGCCCCAAGCTGCTCCCTGACACAAAAACTAAGCTACAACTTTAACATCAATATTCTTCTACTGATGCTAGGTGGTTGTAAATCATAGGCCACAACAATCTCCAAAGAATCAAAATTGGACCTGGGTCAGAGTGTAACAGTAAAGCACATGACTGCAGCATATTTCAAACAATGACTTGGATGGATGAGGCACCATAAGGGATATTTCAAGTAAGGCAAAATTGGAAAATGAATTCAGTCAATTATTTATCAAGAGTTAGGGATGGCAGATAGATAACCCGAATGTTGACTTGGTATCCACAAAGTGTTAAAAGACCTAGTCTTAGAAGAAAGCCTTCAGCACTTTGGATAGCTCCCCTATTGAGGATTTATAGGATCCTGGGACAAGGAGGCTCACGACTAAGCTATACATGGTTTGGGATCAGTATCCATAGAGGGTCTGTACACATCAAGAAAATTATAGTTTTATTGAAATTATTAAAGAGGAATGTATCATCCGTTTGGCAGAAAGCAAGAGAGAGTTCATAGGAAAAGACACTTGTTTTGGACTCAGCGGAGAGGAACCTGAATGCTACTTCTATCATTTACTGTCTGTATGACCTTGAGTAAGCCTTGGGCACCTCACTGGGCCTGAGTTCTCTCATCTTTAAAGTGAGTACAGTTGCTCTGGATGATCAGTTCTATATCCTGTGATTCTACGTTCAGATAATTGAAGCCCATCCTTAGCACCATATCTCAGGGTATAGATGCTGATGCGATTAGCTTCATTACCAAAAGTATTTGTCCTTAACTAACAAAGAGTCCAAATGGAAAAGGTATTAATTTCCTGGTGATGGTGAGACATTCAAAATTATTTTTTATTCAGATAACATTACAATTATTAAGAACTCATAATTCCTTATGGTTGGGCAGTCTCTAATAAATTCCCACTACGATGTTACTTCTTTTCCTCCCTCCAATTGGTCCTAAATATTCTCTCCCATGTTCCTCTTTTGTAATTTATGAGTGCTCACACAGATTTATATTTTCATGAAATATAATTTTACCCCATTGCCCTCTTTGAACTTTGTTTTCTTTAAAAAAGGTATATCCTTCCATGGCAGTATATGGATTATATATAATCTAATTTCATGAATTATATGACAAGATGTTTCATTTATACATATGAGATTATGTTTAACTTCTTCATCTTAAGGTTTCTAGTTTACTTTGTTATCTATATTCTACATTTGTGTATGTGTGTGTATTTATGTGTGTATCTGAAGTCAGGAGCGTTGCTAGTACTCTTCTCCCTGGATAATATTTTCATTGAATTTTCAGGACTCAAAACTGATTTACTTCTTCCTATGTTATATCCAGTTATGAGATCTGAATTAGGACTTGTATATGAGCAATTATCTTCTTCCCCAGTTGCATTTTGCTTTAAGTCCACTTTATTAGATATGGTAGTCTCTAGACAATATATTCTTCTCAGGGATGCACTCTGTCCCTGGCCAGGGGCTTCCCTTTCTTGTATCTTAAGCCATGGTCCAGAACTTCAAATCCTAATCAGAGTGACTGTTTTCTTAATCAAATGTTCCTTTCTCATATCTCCCTTTCTCTTCTGAATCCTTTTCCTTTAAATGGTACTAGTGATGTAAGTACCACCAATGCCTGTGAGGTCCTCAGTTGCTTGCTCAGGAGTTCATAACCCCTAGTAATGCTTTCTGGCAGTACCTATGTGCAAGTCACTTAACCCCAATTGCCTCATCCTGGGTCATCTCCAAGTCATTCTGATGAATATCTGGTCACTGGATTCAGATGCCTCTGGAGGAGAAGTGAGGCTGGTGACCTGCACAGCCCTCCCTCCCTCAAAACAAAGTCAAGTGCAAGTCATGTCATCATTTCTCTGATGGCATGGTCTTCTTTGGTAGTGAAGGATAAACACACACAACATTACAATATTCCCATATGAATTACCTGAATAAGTCTTGAAAGACTTGCTGTCATGTCTTGGATCCACTCTCCAGGAAACTCCTTCCCAAATGTCAAGTTGACACCTTGCTCCCTCTCACCTGACAGCCACTCGCCATCCAGTAAAATTCATCTTTTCTTCCTCTGACCAAAATCAGATGACTTCTCCTCCTGGATCATTGGATCAGAAATTTAAAGCTGGAAGGGACCTTAAAGGTTGTCTGCTCCAGCCTTCTTATTTGACTGAGGCATACAATAGTTAAGTAATTTGCCCCAGGTCTCACAGGTGTTAAGAGAAAAAACAGAGACTCATACTCAGGCCTTTTGACTTCCTTTGACTTTGGAGACTCATCATAATTCTGTGGAGCTATTTATCATTTTAAGGAGGAAACTGCTTCCTCCTAAGAGGATCTAGATATATAATTTGTGTGTGTACATATGTATTTATATATGTACCTATAGGCACAAATTATTTGTCTTATATATTTATATTAAGTATGAAAATGTATTTATATATGCTTTCCACATTTACTTTATGATACTCCATTTTGCTACATGTACATTTATATATTTTATATAAATATGCTTTTTACACACCCACAGTTACTTCCTCCCTTGTGTTTACTTCCTCCCTCTGTCCTTTGGACAAAGATTGGTGTTTCCCTATGACTCTGTAAGTTTCTTTTATTTTTTATTCTTCCCTCAAAGCATTTATTATTTTCTTTCAAGGAACACCCATTGTCCCTGATAACTGGCCTAGAAAGACAACTAGCCCTTTCACTTTCTCCAAACCCAATCCAATAAGTACCCACTACGTGTAAGATATTATGGTAGGTTTTGGGTATACAAAGATGAAACAAAAACACTCCCTATATTCAAGGAGATTACATTCTATTTGGAGGAAGCACCAAATAAACAGATGAATTTATACATGATAATGTGAAAGAAAGTATTGATCACTATGGGGAATGGACAAGTTTTCTGTAGCAAATGGCCTGAGGTTGTACATGAACTGAGCCTGGAGGTATCTGGAGATTGTAGGGGCAAAGCTGAAGGGAATTGAATTCCAGACATGGACCAAAACCTGTGCAAAGAAACAAAAGTGGAAGATAAAATGACAATTTTAGAGTACTTGCCTAAGCCAGTTTGCCTGGAAGGTAGAGTGGATAAAGGCGAGCAAATAAAGGGGCACAAATAATTCTGGAAAGACAGGATGACTGGAGCCAAAATCTGAAGGACTTTAAAGGCAAAATAAGTAGTTTATGTTTTATACTTATGGAGCAAGAGAGTCTCTGAAGATTCTTGAGAAGAGGAGCAGCATGTTCAGCCTCATGTTTTATAAAGTTTTTTGTCAGCTGTGTGTGGACGATAGGTCAAAGAGGAAAGAGTCTGAAAGTACTAAGCCCAATTAGAAGGCTGTTGCAATGATACAGATGAGCGCTACTGGGAGTATGAACTAAGGTGGAGACCATGTGATGGAGAAAAAGAGATGAATGAAAGACAGGTGGTGGAAATAGGATATATAAGACTTGGCACCTGGTTAGATATGGGGAGTGAGGAAAAAGAAAGAGCCCAAGATTATGAACTGGACCTGGATTTCAAGAACTTGAAGAGTGATGGTGACCTCCACAGAAATAGAGAAGTTTAAAGGAGGTGCAGGTTAAGAGAGGGAGATAATGAGTCCTATTTTGGACATATTGAATCAGAGATAGGAAAATCAATTGGAGATGTCCAATAGGAAGTTGCTGAGAGAGGACTAGAAGTTAAAACAAACTTGGACTGGATATTTCAATTTAGGGCTCATCTGTATAGAAATGATCATTGACCCATGAGAATCACCATGAAATAGAGTACAGATAAAATAGAGAGCCTGGCACAGAGTCCTGATAAATGTGTCCTTCATACACATGTATCTGTTACTTGGCTTTGGTGTAAACACAACCATAATATAAGTCCTACAAGGTGATTGAAATATTCTGCCTTGTGAAGGTAGAGCTATGGAGATGCATATCCTCAATTTTCTGCCACCCATGCTGCTAACTCTCCCAGCCCTTTTCCCGTGTTTGTTTAATGCATGGAGACTCTGGAACTGAGGCTTTTAAAAATAACCTACTTTCCTGCCTTTTCTTACTACATACCAGATTCCACATGATTTAATCCAATAAACAATTATTAATCACCTCCTTAAAATAGCAAGGCACTATGCTACATGCTGGGGATACACAGCCTGAAAAAAAATATTTCAAAACAGTTCCTGCCCTTAAGGAACTTACAATTTACAGGGAAGAGGGGCTGGGGCTGACATCTTTTTAAAAAATTTTATTGCATTTTTAAAATTCTGTTTTTTTCAATCAGCAAAACTCTGCTTTCTTATCCTTCAATCCCAACCCCTCTCCCACTTGAGAATGAAAGAAAAACAACCTCCATTACAAACGTACAGTCAACAGGAACAAATTTCCACACTGGTCATGTGCAAAAATTTCTCTCTCTCTCTCTCTCTCTCTCTCTCTCTCTCTCTCTCTCTCTCTCTCTCTCTCTCTCTCTCTTTCCTTCCCCCTCCCCCCTTTATGTACTCTAAGTTCTTCACCTCTCCATCAGGGGTTTGGTAGCATATCTCAATATTAATCCTTTGGAATTGTGTTTAGTCATTACACTAGTAACAGCTCCTATTTTCAAAATTGTTTGCCTTTACCCTATTTCTGTCATTGTATAAATTCTTTTCCTGATTCTGATCACTTAACTCGGCATCAGATCATATGAATCTTCCCAGGTTTCTCTGAAATCATCACCCTCATAATTTCTTACAACAACAATATTTCATCACATTTATATACCATAACTTGTTCATTCATCCCCCAATAAATGGGCACCCCTTCAGATTCCCATTCTTGCTACCTCAAAAGAGCAAAAATATTTTTGTACATTTGTAGAATTTGTTTTCCTTAGAATGAATCCCTCCCTTAATCTACTGTCTCTCTAATTTTCCCTCCCCCTTCTTTCTTTTCTTTCCTAGTTCCTCACTGAATAAAATATATTTCTGTATTCCACTCTGTGTATGTGAGAGTGTATTCTTCCTTCCTTTAACTAATTCAGATGAAAGTGGGGTTGAAGTGTCAGCTACCCCTCCCACACCCTCCTCTTTGTTTGTGTAAATGTCTACTTGTATATACTAATTGCAGAAGATAATTTCCCTTAACCTTCCTTTCCCTTCCTACCCTTAACCTTCCTACCCTACTCCTCTCTCTTTCCACTCTTCTCTTAAGATCGTCGAGATATAACATAACCACTTTCCAGCTTTGTCTGATTAGACTCCCTTTTTGACCCTTGATGAACATAGAGCTCAGAGGAGACACGTATACAGTTAATAATTGTTTAGCCAATTATCATTATTTGTCCCTGTTCACAGTTTTGTGTTTCTCTCAACTCCTGTGTTTGACTTTCAAAATTCCTATGTAGCTCTCATCTTTTTATCAGGAATGCTTGGAAGTCCTCTATTTCAATTTTCCCTGACAGCATTATAGTCTGTTTTTCTGGGTAAGTTATCTTTGACTGTAAGCCCACATCTTTCACCTTCCGGAATGTCATATTCCAAACTCTTCACTTCTTTATTGTGGTGGCTACTAAGTCATGTGTGATATTGATTGTGACTCTAGCACTTCAATTCTTTCTTTCTGGATGTTTACTGTATTTTTTTCTTTGACCTAAAAGCGCAGAATTTTGGCTATGTGTTCTTAAGAGTTGTCATTTTGGGATTTCTTTAAGGAAATGACTGGTGGATTTTCTCCATTTTCACTTTGCCCTCTGGGTCTGAGAGATATAGGCAGTTGTCTTTTGAGATTTCTTGAAATATGATGCCTAGGCTCCTACTTTGGTCATGGTGTTTAGACAGTCCAATGATACTTAAATTTTTTTCTCCTTGATTTATTTCTCCAGGCTAGTTATTTTTTCTATGAGATACCTTACATTTTCTCCTATTTCCCCCAGTCTTTTAATTCTGTTTTAATAAAACAATTAAACTCCAATTTTCCTGGACCTCAAGGCCTTCTACCCACAGACTCTGAATCATAGATTGGGAGCTGGAGGTGATCTTTGAGGTCATAGAATCAAATTCCTTAATTTTATAGAAGATACTGAGACCCACAGAGGTTAAGGAATGTGTCCAGGGTCACAAAGCTAGTACCTGAGTTGGAATTTCAAACCAAATCATTCTGAGTATAATACTTTATCTAGAACACCATATGGCCACCTTAAGTTCTCCCTTCTTGGAGGACATAGCACTTAGGATGAGCTCCCTGAAGCTGATCTTGTCCCTAACAAAGTCTCCTGCTTTTCTCTCTTCATCCCAATAACTCAAAAATCTGTGATTTTTTTTCAGAATCCAGTCTCTTCCCTCTCTCTTGATCATAGAATCATAAATCTGGGCCTTGAATGCACCTTAGAGAAAATTTAGTCTAGTCCCCATATAGTAGAGTCACAGAGAGGACAAAGATGCTAAGGGGTTGGCAGTGGGGTCTGAACCCAAGTTTTCACAACTCCAAGTCCAGTGTCCCATCCACTATCCACTATAGGACCCATGGTTGTTCTAGTCAAGTTGGCCCAGGCTCCCATCCCAAATCTCTTCCTGTAATTCTCCTAATCCAGCCAGGCCTGGAATTTTCTGCATGTCACAAGGTCATGCTTTCCCACCAGACAGCCAATACTACCCCAGTGTTGTCCAGGGCAGACATCCTTCCTCCTCTGCCTCCTTTGTAAATTCCTAGTGTCCTTCAAAGCTTAGCTCAAGGACTACCTCCTGTCTGAAGCCCTCCTGATAGCCCTCTCCCAGCTTCGAGTGACTCCCCTCTCCTCCCACCATAAGTAACATATACTACCTTTGTGTATTTTTTTGTATATACTGCTGTGCATATGTCAGCTCTGCCTTACTTATATCCAATTTGAGCACAAGTCAAGACACTACCCTTATGATGTACTTAGTCTTCTTCAAGAATGAAGGACAAATAACAACATGTATATGTGTTATTTCTCCCCATAGAAGGTAAGCTCCTTGAGGGCAGGGATTGTTTCATTTTTTTTTTTTATATCCAACATCTAGCTCAGTGCCTGACACATAAGTAGATACTTTAACAGATGCTAATTAAAGAGTTAATAAATTATTGAAACAACTAGTAATTGATCCAAATCACAGTGGAGTTTAGCAAAAGACTTATTAATAAGAGAAGAAGAAAATTTATTTTATATGCAATGGGCATAAGAAATTAAAACAATCAATAGTAGCTGACCAGGGCAAATGGTTAATGCTAACTAAGGCCATTCCAAGAAAAGTCTTACTGAAATTGCTCATCAGAAGCCTCCCTCCCATCCTCCAACATGAATCTTTGGTCAAAAGAAATGAGACATACATCTGAATTATAGGACCTTAGAGTTGAAGGACCACGTAAGTCACTTAGTCCAATTCCAATTGGAATAGGATTTTCTCCTATGACCTCCCCAATAACTGGTCAGTCAGTCTTATTTGAAGGGTCCCAGGGAGGAGGAACCCACTACTGATGAAGTAGCTAATTTTACTTTCATTTGTGAATAGTTCATTGTTTGGCCTAAGAGGCAGTCTGAAAGTCAGGAAGACCTGAGTTCAAGTTCATCTTTTGCCACATACTGGCTGTGACCCTGAGCAGATCATTGAACCTCTCTGTAGCTCAGGCAGTTCTCTAAGACTGTAATTTGTAGAGAAGTGCATTAATAGAGTCTCCTCACTCTGTACTTCTCTATACTAATGAAACCAATGACCCAGTCCCTATATCTATCTTATTATTAGGTACGTTTCCCTCCCCCCTTTCTAGGTCCCCTACATGCGTTGGCTTCCCTTAATAGAATATGAGCTATTTGGGAGTAGGGACTTTCTCATTTGCCATGTTTACATCCCCACTGCTTAGCACAGTCCCTGGCACATTGTAAGAGTTTAGTAAATTTTCCTGGAAACTTTCACACATTGCTTCTAATTCTACCCTCTGAGCCCAAACAGATTAAGAAGGATTACTTCTTCTACCCAATTTGAAGGCAGCCCTTCAAATAATAGAAAACAGCTATCAAATCTTTTCTTTTCCTCCCTCCAAATCTTCTTATCCCTGGACCCTGGCTGACTCCATTTACCAATTGGACTGATCGTAAAGGTTATATAACAAGTACCACCATTATCTCCTTGTAACAAATGGTGAAGGATGTGAAGACCTGTCCCTTTCCCTATTCCTGATTGCTCCCATTCCTCTCCACCTCCTCCACCATATGGTCACTACATATTCAATAAACATTTATTAAGCACTTACTATGGGCGTCAGGAAGACCTGATCCAAATCCAGTCTCAGATGCTTACTAATTGTGTGACCCTGGAAAGTCACTGAATGCTGTTTGCCTCAGTTTCCTCATCTGTAAGATGAGGCAGAGAAGGAAATGGCAAACCACTCGAGTATCTTTGCCAAGAAAATCCCACATTGGGTCATGAACAGTTGCATGACTGAAACAACTGAATAAGCATATTCCAGGCACTGTGCTAAACTCTTGGAATACAAAAAGAGACAAAAGATAGTCCCTGACATCAAGGAGGTTTCAGTATAATAGAGAAGACACACCAACAAATATGTACAAAGCAAGCTATATACAAGATAGGTAGGAAATAATTCAAAGGGACCTTAGGAAAATGTTATAAAACCATGTCTCCAGCATGCAGGTTACAAAATTCATTCAAGGAGGCAGCATGGTGTGATGGGAAGAATGCTAGACCACATGGCAACAAAACATTTCAGTTCAAATCTTGACTTTGCTATTCAGAGAGGCAGCATGGTATGGTGGAAGGGACACTGATTCTGGTATCAGAAGTCCTGAGTTCGAATCCTGCCTTTGTCGCTTACTACCTGGATGACCTTGAACAAGTAATAAAACCTACCTGGGCCTCAGTTTCCTGATCTATAAAATGAGAGTATTGAACTAGATGTCCTCTAATGTTCCTTCTAACTTTAAATCTATGATCCTATAATTACTACCTGTGTTATCATAACCACATCATTTCTCATAAAGGGCCTCAGTTTCCTGATCTGTAAAATAGTGTTGGGCTAAATATCCTCTAATGCCTTTCCAGGTAAATATAACCCTTCCAGAGCTGAGTACTATAGTCAGAACTCTCTCCTCATATAGGAGGCCCTAACAGGTCAAGGTACATGTGCACCTCTGGCATCTTTTTTGGCTCTTTAGCTGCTGTTCAGTCAAATTTTAAAGTCATGTCTGACTCTTTGGGACCCCTTTTGGGGTTTTCTTGGTGAAGATACTAGGGCAGTTTGCCATTTTCTTCTCCAGCTCATTCTATAGATGAGGAAACCGAGGCAAATAGGGTAAAGTGCCCTGCCCAGGATCACACAGCTAGTAAGTGTCTGAAGCTGGAATGGAACTCAGGTCTTTCTGACTCCAGGGTGGGCACTCCATTCCTTCATTTACCAGCTCTGCGACCTTGGGTAAGTTAATTAAGGTCCCTCTAAAGCTTCTATTTTCCTCATGGAAGTAATAACCCTTAGCACTTGCGGGGATCAAGTGAGATAATGGATGAAAAGCACTCCGTAAAACTTAAAGAGTGAAATAAATGTTAACTATCAAAGGCCATAGGATAAAACTCAATTCTTTATCTAGGGTGACAGCTGAGCTCCTGGTGAAGCTAAGATTTGGAACCACATTTTCTGCCTCCAATGTACTACACTGCCTTAAAATGTTACCATATTCATACGTGATATTTAGAGGCAGGATCTGAACCTAGGTCTCCCTGATTCTGAATCCAGTACTGAACTGCTAAGCTGCCTATGTATATTAGTTGTCATTCAGTCATTTTCAGTGGAGTCTAACTCTTCATGACCCCATGTGGGGTTTTCTTGGCAAAGATGCTGGAGGGGTTTGCCATTTCCTTGTCCAGTTCATTTTACAAATGAGGAAACTGAGACAAACAGGGATAAGTGACTTGCTCAGGGACACACAGATAGTAAGTTTCTGAAGCCAAATTTGAACTTGGGAAGATGAGTCTTCCTGATTCCAGGCCCGACGCTCTGTCCATTGTGCCACCTAGTTGCTCCTATGTATACAATCTGAGATAGAGATAGTAGGAATAAAACATACACTAGACACAACATGGTGAAGTGGAAAAAGTCATGGACTAGGGTACTAAATCACCAGATGGGTTTGATCTGAGGTCCTCTGACTCCAAAGCCCTTTCTGTGATGCTGCTGCTGATCTCAGTTTCCTTATCCATAAAATAGGCGGGTTGGATTCTCTGATCCCCTTCTATCACTGGTCTTGCTCTTTGATGCAGCTCACATCAACAGAGTTCAGAGGCTGTCTGGTAGTAATTTTAAAGAGTGTGTTGATAATCTTTTGATTTTCAACACTTTTATTTCCAAATATATGCCTCCCTTTTCCTTCCCCTGAGAGCCTCCCCTTGCAAGAGAGAAAAAAGAAAAGAAGAAAGGGAAGGGAGTGGGGAGCAGTTAGGGAAAACTGGCACATCAGCCAAACTTGGAAGCATATGTCATGTTCCGTATATTCAGCCCCCTGTTTCTGCAGAGAAGGGAATAAGCATTTATATCATGCTTACTATGTGCCGGGCACGCTGCTAAACACTTTGCAAATATGATCTCATCTGATCCTTGCAGTAACCTTGCTCCCAAAGTGCTATTAGGACACCTATTTTTACATATGAGGAAACTGAGGCCAACAGAAGTTAAGGGACTTGCCCTATGTTGCCCAGTTAATAAGTTGAGAGAGAGGGAGGGAGGAGGGGGGAGGAGAGAGAGAGAGAGAGAGAGAGAGAGAGAGAGAGAGAGAGAGAGAGAGAGAGAGAGAGAGAGAGAGACAGAGAGACAGAGAGACAGAGAGAGACAGAGAGAGGGAGAGGGAGAGAGACTGAGGCTGGATTTGAACTCATTTCTTTCCAACTCCAGGCACAGAGCTTGATCCACTGTGCCACCTAGTTGCATGTTTTTTTTCTTCTCTCCTTCAGAGCTTAATCATCATAATTATGCAGAATTTGGTTTCAGATTATTTGTTGTTGTTATTTCCACTTAGTGTTACTGTATCTATTGTTTTCTTGGTTCTGCTAATTTCACTTTTGCATATGTTTTTCCATACTTCCCTGAATTTTTCTTATTTGTCATTTCTTATAGCACAATATTATTCCATTACATGAGTGAAACATGGTTTGCTTTTTTTTCCAGCCATTTCCCAATCAATGAACATCTGATTTGTCTGGAAATCTTCTTAGCCATGACCGTGTCTAGTGTAGAATTTAGCAGCTAAAACTAGGGGCAGGAAGAGTAGAGATGAGCAGGACAGAATAAGGGAGAGACCATGATGAGATTGTAGCATCCTTCCTCCCCTTCCTCAAATGTCTGCATCTTGTGTAGCATCCCCTTGAGGCTATAGCCAACCTTATCATAAATACCAGCAGACACGGGACCCGCTCTGGATAAATACATGTCAGCTCAGCTAGGACACAGCCTGCTTCTCTTCTGTCCTATGATCTGTTATGTGTATATAGGTATGAGGTGGGGTGGGAGCCCTTTTTTTAACTTTAGAAATCAATCATTATACAAATAAAAGGAAGCTCTTTTGTAATTAGAAATTTGTCTTGATCAGCAATGGGCAAGAAGGAAATAGAACAATTGGGAAATTAAAATCTAAATGAATAAACATACAAATGAATGCAAAAGGCATTTGTTAAGCACTCATGATGTGTCAAGCATTGGCACATAATGAGGATAGAAATAGAAAAGACAGTGCCTATTCTACAGTCTCTGCTCTTAAGATCTGTTGTTGTCATTTAATCTTGACTGACTCTTTGTGACCCCATTTGGGGTTTTCTTAGCAAAGATGCCAAAGTGACTTGCTATTTCCTTCTCCAGCTCATTTTACAGATAAGGAAACTGAGGCAAACAGTTAAGTGACTAGTCCAGGGTCACACAGCTAGTGAATGTCAATGAATTTGATGACGAATTTGAACTCAAAAAGATGAGTCTTCCTTATAGCCATATTGCCATATTGAATTGAATGTATAACTCAGCATAATTTGCTAAGGAAGAGTCTAGACTCTAGACCACTGTCAAGTGCATAAGATGCTCACATTCTAATTGGGAGAGACACTATATACAGGAGAGTTCAATTTCAGGGCACATAGAAACCTCCCCAAATCTTAGTTCAAGTCCCCAAGACCTGAGTTCAAATCCAGCTTCATATACTTACTAGCTATGTGACCCTGAGCAAGTCACTTAATCTCTGCTGCCTTAGTTTCCTCAACTATAACATGGGGATAACAGCAATACCTACTTCCCAGGGTTATTGTGAGGATCAAATGAGATAATACTTGTGAAATCATTTAGCACAGCGTGAGCTATATAATAGGCACAGTTGTATTCCCCTCTTCCCTTCAGAGACAAGATTCGAACCTATGTTCTCTGGATCCAGATTCAGTGCTCTTTCTGCTTTGTGATGCTGGCTCTGTTAATGTGGGGCAATTCATTTAACCTTTATGGACAGACACACCATCTCCTAATTTGTAAAATGAAGATGTTGGACAGAACGATCCCTAAGGGCCCTGGCATCCATCACGCTTTTGATATGTTGGTCTTATGGACCTTACCCAACCCAGAGAGTGCTGATTGATGGCTCAGTGTCATCTGGAAAGAAGGGCTGTCTCTATCTTGGGCTTTCCTCTGTTCAAGATTTTTATCAGTGACTCAGATTGAGACATAAAAAGCATGTTGGACAAATTGGGTTGACATGAAGCCAGCAGTGAAAGTCCGCATGCTGAGTGACAGAATCAAGATCCAAAAGCATCCTGACAACCTGGACCAAGGATGGGGAATCTGTATCCTCAAAGCCCTCTAGGTCCTCAAGTGTGGCCCTTTGACTGAACAAATTTGCCCTGTGAGGTTTGGATTTGGTCAAAGGGCCACACTTGAGGACCCAGAGTACCACATGTGCCTTTGAGGACACAGGTTCCCCACCCCTGAGCTGGACCAATGGGCTGAAATAAGTGATTTTAAATTTAATAGGAATAAATGCACTTCCTTTAGAGTGGTGTAGTTGAAAGACTACAGGACATTAGAGACCAAAGACCTGGGTTCAAATACTGCCATATGAATTTCATTGAGTAGCTTAACCTCTCTAGGCTTGAAGTTTCCTTGTTTATGTTGGACAAATAACCTTTCAGATCCCTTTCAGCTTTAAATCTGTGTCTTTTTAAGGCTGTGTCCTTTCCTAAGACTGGAAATTTCCTGAGGGCAGGGACAATGTTCCCCTCCATGTGCTTAGTCCTTCCTTCAGTAGATCAAAAGATTTTTGAGGGTAGGGACCATCCTTCAAATTCATTGCCACGTTGTATGGACAGTGTATGTCAAACATAGAGGGTAAAGAACACTGAATTTTGAATCAGTGGTGGTGGTCCTTCAGTCATTTCTGTCATGTCTGACTCTTTATGATTCCATTTGGGGTTTTCTTGGCAGAGATACTGGGATAGTTTGTCATTTCCTTCTCCAGCTCCTTTTACAGATGAGGAAACTGAGGCAAACAGGGTAAAGCAATTTGAGTAAGGTCATATAGCTAGTAAGGGCCTGAGGCTGGATTCAAATTTGGATCTTTCTGAGTCCAGGCCCAGGCCTCTATTACACTAACCTAGGTTTAAATGCTGGCTCTGCTAATTATTAACCCATTCTGACTGAGCTAGTCTTCTCTGAACCTTAGTTTCCTCCTTTATAAAAAGAGATGGTTGGACTAGGACATTTCCAAGGTCTCTTCCAGTTTTAAATATATAACTCTATGAAAGGAGTGATTGTCATGTAATAGATACAGTTCCCCCGTCTCTTACCCTTCTTACTAAGGAGTTAGGAGAGGGAGGAAAATATGTCTTAGAGTCCTATCAAGTAGAACGTAAGGTCCTGGAGGACAAGGATTGATTTTATTTTTGACTTTGTATCCCCATAGACTTTTGAAGTGACTCTACATGGTATGCCCTTAATAAAAAATTATCACGTGCCATATTGAATTGAGTGCATAACCCGGCATACTTTGCTAAGGAAGATTCTAGATGGTAGACCACTGTCAAGCATTGTATGACCTTGGGCCAGTAACTTTCCTCTTTCAGTTTCTCTGTCTAGAAATGGGAATGGTATTATCTACTCTAATATAGATGTGATATATTGAAACCACTTTTCAAAAACTGAATTTGTGAAAAAAAGTATTAGTTGTTGTTATTCTTTCAGGAAAAAATGAGTTTCTTGAAGGAAGGTAAGAATACCCTGACTCCCACCCATGCACACAAACTCAGAGAGCATCCCCTCACCTTTCCCCCATAGCTCCTAGCAGTGGTTTGGTATATATAAGTATTCATTGGCAGATGGATTGCTGTGATAACCTGGGAAGAGAGTAAAAGGAAGGATGCTTCCCTAACCCCCTTGGGACCAGTCTCTAAGATGGGTGGGGGCCAAAACTGAGAAGAAAACAACGATGTACTAAGCTCTTTTGCTGGCCAATTGGCTAGCACACCACAAAATCCCATGAGCAGCTGGATAAGTCTCCCACAGAAACATATGTGGCCTTGAGAAATTAATTCACTGAGACCAAAACATCTGAAAAAATAATTTGAGCTGTTTCCTGAAGATCCAAAAAGCACAGTGTTCACATGTGTGCATGTACACACACGTGCCCTGATTGATATACACACACACTCTAAATCACAAAACTGGATCCCACTCACAGACTGACACTTGCTGACAAATCCATAAACACTCCCACAGAGGAGCCTCCCTTCTCCTTAATACATACAAACCCACTCATGCAAATTTAAAGGCACACATACACAGACACACACTCAGTTATAAGCACATTGTGAAACACTCATCCAGACCCATTCACAGATGCCTGTGTGATCCCCTGATCATACTGTATGTGGCAGCACCTCATCTTTGGCACCCCCTTGCACCCCGCTATGGTCCCTGCCTTCAAAATTCATGAGTCTAGCCTCTAGAAAGGTTTTTCAGTTTTCATTTTTCCTTTTCTCTCCCTACTCAGGCAACCTTGAGGTTGCTTGGTTGCTGGGGCTGGCACTGGGTTGCTTAGGGGATATGGGTAGAGGCAGAAATAGGAAGAGAGATGCAAGAGGACATTCTCTCTTTCTCTAGAGAAGAGGCTGGTGAGGCCCCTGTTGGACCCTGTTGAACCACATTTCCATAGTGCCTTCATTTCTCACAATGGCCTGCTGAGGCAGCAGTAGCCTCACCATCTGTGGTGTGAAGAGTTTGGGACAAATGTGCGTGCGTGTAGATTTTTGTTTGTTGATGGCTTCCCGTCTTTGTTTTTCTTACGGGCTAGAGAATGTGATCGTGAATCACTGGAGAGACCTGGGGAACTTGTTGACTCTCCCTGATAGCAGATTCTGGCTTCCTCTTGTCCTCACCAGTATTGTTGTGGTGCTGAACCTGCTGGTGAGAAGGGTGATGGTGGCAGGGGAAGGGCTAAGGAGTCAGGATGGAGCGTAGAGGAAACAGCTTGGCACTTCTCTCACCCGAGCTGATACAAGACGAAAAAAATCAAGTGTTTATGACGTTCCTACTCTGGATCAGGCCCTCAGTCCGGTGCTGGAGCTATAGAAACAGACCCTGTTCTCAAGAAGCTTATGTCCTGTCTTGGGAGACAGTATGCACACACTTAGATTTAATATATATATTTAATATTTTAATCTATTTATTTATCTATTTAATATATATTTATAAATATATTAATATTATATCTATATAAATATATTTATATATTAATATTTATATATAATATATAATGCACTTATATTTACTACAAATGTTTATATATAGTAATACATACATACACACCTACACCTACACCCACACATATACATATACACATCCATATACACTCATACACATATACACACATACACATATACATACACACACATATACATATACACATACAGAGACATACATATACACACATCAGCTAGACTAGGTGGTGCAGGGAATGAAGTCCAAGGCCTGGAGTCAGGAAGACTCATCTTCCCGAGTTCAAATTTGGCCTCAGACACTTCCTAGCTGTGTGACCCTGGGCAAGTCACTTAATCCTGTTTGTCACAGTTTCCCTCATCTATAAATGAGCTGGAGAAGGAAATGGCAAACCTTTCCAATATCTTTGCCAAGAAAACCCCAAATGGAGTCATGGAGAGTTGGACATAATTGAAATGACTGAACAACACGCATATATGCAAAATGTATATATATGTGTGCATGCATATAAATACCAGATAATTTATTTAATTGTTTCTTGGAAGACGAGGTAATTGAGGTTAAGTGCCTTGCCCAACGTCACACAGCTAGGAAATGTCAAGTGTCTAAGGTTGGATTTGAACTCAAGTCCTCCCAATTCCAGGGCCAGTAGTCTATTCACTACTCTACCTAGTTGCCCCCAGATAATTTTTTTGAGAGGGAAGGCACTATTTGCCACTGGGTTATGTAGAAGGTAATGCTTGAGTGTGTTCATCCTTCATTGCCAAAGGAGACCATGCCATCAGAGAAATGATGACATGACTTGCACTTGACTTTGTTTTGAGTGAGGGAGGGCTGTGCAGGTCACCAGCCTGACTTCTTTTCCAGAGGCATCTGAATCCAGTGACCAGATATTCATCAGGATGACTGGAGATGACCCAGGATGAGACAATTGGGGTTAAGTGACTTGCCCAAGGTCACACAGCTAGTGAGTGTCAAGTGTCTGAGGTGAGATTTGAACTCAGGTCCTCCTGACTGCTGCACTATTGCTTTATCCACTACACCACCTAGCTGCCCCAGTGCTTGAGTAGAACTTTGAAGGAAACTAGAAATTCTAAGAGGCATGGACAAGCAAAGAGTATATTTGAGGTATTCAGGACAACCTAGAAATGTCTCAGAGACAAAAAAAAAAATTTGTGTGCTGTGCAAAGAACAGATAAAAGACCACTCCAGTATCTTTGCCAGGAAAGCCCCAAATGGGGTCACAGAGAGTTGGATAGGATTGAAAAATGACTAAACAACATGTGTAAGAAGTTTTGCTAGATGCTGGAAATACAAGGGAGGAAGTCTCCACCCTCAAGGACTATGCATGCTACTGAGGGATATAACATATAAACTAGAAAGAAAATATTACGTATATACACCATCATATAAAGTAATTTCAAGGGGCCAAGAATGTTCAAGTAGGACTATAGCCCAATTATATTGACTCTTAATCTAGCCGTTGTGCCACCACTATAGAAGATGGCTGAGAGAATATGTTTAAGATCATTGAGTTCAATCCTTTCACTTTACAAATAAAGAAACTGAGGCCCAGAGATAGGCAGTGATTGGCCACAGGTCATACAGCAATTTAGTGGCAGAGCTGAGAGCAGAATTGAGGTTTAGGGAAGTGGTAGGTTAAAACCTCCCTTAAGGAAGCATGTGGGGTCCAAGGCTCTGTCACATTCTCCCCAGTGTGGCCTCTCCATAACTGAATTAGCCTGCAGGGCCTTTGGGATGAGGAGTCCTACTAGATTCTTAGAAAGTTAGCTGAATTGTCTCATGGGAACAAAAAAATGATACCATTCCTTTCTGAATTTAAAATAATGACTCACATTTCTAGAGTAAGATTTAAGAAGCATTTTCTTTACTACTCTGAGGTTTAGAGATGTGGTGCATTGTCATGCCCATTTTTACATATTAGGAAACTGAGGCCCCGAAAAATGACTTGCTTGCCTGTGGTCAAACAGCTGAGTCAAAGGTGGGATCGGAACCCAGTTCCCCTCACTCCACCCCCATCAATCTTTCCACCATACTAACATTTTTCTCTCAATCTTTCTAGGATCATTTTAAAGGATTGCTGTCCCCTTGTACTTGGCCCCATAGACTATCGATAGTCAGCTGCTAAAATTGAGTAGCTGTACTAGAAAGGAATCTCTGTAGGTTTATGTGTCCGCCCAGGATTCCTTCAACTATGAAGAGGAAATGCTCCTACCCCAAGAGGGTGGCATTCCACTACTAAATATGACATAGGTTTCCCTGGAGGCTTCTATATTGGTGGTAAAGGGGAGCCAGGAAGACCCAAGTTCAAATCTAGCCTCAAGACATTTCCTGGCTGTGTGACTACTGTGAAGTCACTCAGTTTCTTCATCTATAAAACGGAGACAATAATAGCCCCTTACCTCCCTGATCAAATGAGAGAATATTTGTAAATCTTAAGGTGCTACATAAATTTTAGTAATTATTATCACTGAGGTGCCTAATGTGCCTATTGACTAATCCCACACAGGTTTCTCAGTTGGTAAACCAAAGCTTTTTCTGTTTCCGTTCTCTTCTTTGGTCACCTGTATTCAGTTAAATGGAATGATTTTGCATATGATGATGGTGAGAGTGTGTGTATTTGGGTTGGGGGCTGGGGGGTTGGGGAAAGGGGCCAGTCCCAGAAAGATCCCTCAACCCAGAGGCCTTGATCTTTCTCTTTCCTTTCTCCTCTCTGCTGCTAGGACTTCTGCTACCCGACAGCGGCACTAAATAATCCTCTACCTATTGATCCAAGGTCACCAGGGCCAGGGGTGGATCGATGGGTGTGGACAGCTGGGTGGCTGGGTAATGAAGTTCTGTCACCTCCCCCAGATTGGAGCAAAGAAGGGAGGGAGGCAGGGAGGAAGCAAGAGATTTAATTCTTTGGCCTTTGATGAGGCATTGTACTCGGGAGAAGAGGGAAGAAAAATGAGGCTTGCAGTGCCAGCCTGGCAGAGGGAAGGGGGAGGCCAGAGATAGGGCGGGGTAAGACAAAGCACTGAATTTCTTGACTTCATACTCTGTCTAATTTGTCCTTTCTTCCTCACCCCAGTCTCCCTGGGGGGGGTGGGGTGTGAAGGGAAGGGCCAAGGGAGGGCACCCTTACTCTTTACCTGTAGGCTCTTAGGATACAGAGAAGGGCTAGAGTTTCAAAGTCATTGAATCCAACTTTCTCATTTTATGACAACTAGGTGGCACTGAGCCTGAAGTCAGGAGGATTTATCTTCCTGAGTTCAAATGTGACCTCAGATACTTCCTAGCTGTGTGACCCTAGGCAAGTCACTTCACCCTCAGTTTCCTCCTCATCTGTAAAGTAAGCTGGAAAAGGAAATGACAAACTGCTCCAGTATCTTTGCCAAGAAAACCTCAGACAAGGTCACAAACAGGAACGAGAAAAACTGTACAACAACAACAACAAATCCTCATTTTTATAGTTCAGAAAATGGAGGCTGTGATCAAAATGATTTCTCCAGGATCATAGGATGTGAACCTAGGTTCTCTGACTTGAAATCCAGTACTTTTTCTTTGTAGAAATGAGTGTGTGACATTGAATCATCTATTAAACTTCTCGTGGCCTCAGTTTCCTTTTCTATGGAAATGAGGCAGCTAACATGAGTCCAAAAGAATGGAGATGAATCATCCCACTCACCTTCTGCCAGAGAGATGATGAGCCTAAAGTGCAAAAAGAAACATACATTTTAGGACATGACTAATGTGAAAATTTGTTTTGTCATACTATGCAGTTATGTATTCAGTGCTTTATTTTTCATGGTGTGTGTGTGTGTGTGTGTGTGTGTGTGTGTGTGTGTGTGTGTGTGTGTGTGTGTGTGTGTGTGTGTGTGTATAGACTCAATTTAGGAGCTTGTGCTTAGCATTGTACCTGGCACTTAGTAGGTCTTTAATATAATTTTTAATGAATGAATGAATGGAAGGAACAGATTTATTAAATTAATTAAATTTTAAAAAAGGAAAAAAAATGAGAAAGTTGGATTAGAGGAGTTCTAAGATCTCTTCCAGTTCTGACAACATAGGTCTGAGACGCAGCATGACATAGTAGAAAGAGCTTCTAACATGGAGTTCAGAGACCTGAGTTCGAGGTCCTGCCCTGACATTTACTATCGATGTGACTTTGGATAAATCACTTTAACCTCTCTGAACCTCAGTTTTGCCCTCTGGAAAATGGGGACAGTAATATTTACATTGGAGGCAGCTCAGTGGCTCAGTGGATAGAATGCTGAGGTTGGAGTCATGAAGACCCGAGTGGAAATTTGGCCTCAGATACTTCCCAACTGTATGACCTTGGGCAAGTCACTTAACCTCTGTTTGCCTTAACCCACTGGAGAAGGAAATGGTAAATCACTCTAGTATCTAGTATGGTCCAAGAGATCATGAAGAGTCAGACATGACTGAACAACTACAAAATATTTACACTATTTTCCTTTGCGAGGTATTGTAAGGAATCTGTAAACCTTAAGTGTTGTATAAATCTGATCTTTTGTTATTAGGTTCTGTGTAGGTATTTTAATTTTTAGCTGTGGAGAAGCAGTTTTTGTCCTATGACGTAGCTTAAAATGATTGCCTAACCAAATGCTGTTTCTGATAGCTTATGAGGAAGACAGTGCTGATCTATCATGGAGTATTTTTAGGATCTTGGACACAGGAATTCTCCACCCCCAGGCCCTAAGATGGCAGAGAAATTGGACATGAGACAAGTCACATCCAATTCCTTTTTTCTCAAATCCTGAGGCCTGGCCTATCTCCTGTTCTTCTTGGATAATCTGGCATTTTAAGAGCACTGAGTTTAAATCCTACCTCAGCTGCTTACTACCTGTGTGACTCTGGACAAGTCTCTTAAGCTTGGTTTGCCTCAGTTTCCTCAACTGTAAAATAGGGATAACAACAATATCTACTTCTCAGGGTCATTTTGATGATCAAACGAGATACTTTTTGTAAGTGTTATGTTATCACTTAGCCTAATACCTGTGCGAGTTTTATAATTGCCCAGCCTGCAAGAAAAATCACTGAGGTAGACCTCTGAGCCAATGGCACTTTATTAAAGGGTCCATGGTTCCCTCTAATGAAGTGGACCCCAGATCTTCCTCATGATCTGAGATGCCCCTGGTCCTCAGGACCTTATTTTCATAGAGCTTGATACCCAAATGTGCAAAAGAGGCATGGTAAAATACAGATTCTCATTGGTTGATAGACCTTACTTTTGAGGGTCAGAAATGATCTATCAACAGAGGGATCACAGGCTGAGTGAAGCATGGAGCATCTCCATTGACTAAGTGATCATCAGATGGTCACTTTCTAATGTTAGACGAGAGAATGATCCTGAGGTACAAAAATGAGTTGGAGGATTTTCCTAAGCATTCAAGGCATCACACCCATGCTTGGTTTGTTACTGGAATTTAAGGAGGACAGAAGGAGATATCTTTGTCAGCATTCTTGTGGTTGCACAAGTAAGCTTCATAACTAGAAATCAAGTAGTGAACATTGCATTAAATTCTGAGGTCCATTATAAAGGCCTACTCTAAGAACCTATCTTATCTAATTATTTTCATATGTTTTATGTAAAATGTCAAACTGATGAATATTGATTGGAATAGAGTAAGGGTCCAAATGCATCATTTCTCACACCTGGCACATAGTAGGTGTCACATAATGCTATTATTATTTTTAAAATTTTATTTTTCTAAAACTTAAATATACAATAATAAAAAGAAATATAAACTTAAATATCAAAGCTTAAATACAAAATAAGAAAAGAAAAAATGTCATATGCATAGCAGAATGTAAAAGAATATTGAAAACATATAGGATAAATTTCCATTTCAAGAAAGCACATGTAATAAATACTGCATGTTGTGTTGAGAGCTATCCATCTTTTCTTTTCTTCCTTGTAAGTTTTCTTTTGTTCTCTGCTACACACTTTTTACTTTGTTCTTTTTTCCTTTTCTCTCCCCCCCAGGCTACAATTAAGTGCAGATTTATTTATACATAGATATAAAGATACACATGTACATACATATACATGCATACATACATACATACTATCATTATTATTAGTAGTAAAGACTCATCAGGAGGTCTGGATCGCTTAAAAGAAGGATGAGACCTTCCTAGAAGATGAAGGATGGAAGAGATGACCTGAACAGATGAATCATTGTGACTTCTAATTTAGCTGTCAGTGGTAGCAGAGACACCTATACCCATCTCACAGAAGTAGCCAGAGAAAGTAAGGGTGGAAGTAAGATGCTTCTACCTCTATGGTTTGGGGGTCTCTGTTCTCCACGTCCTCTGAGTTACTAGTAGGCAGAAACTACCTTGCAGGGTTCTTGTAAGTCCCACATGAGATAATATGTATAAAATGCTTTGTAAACCTTAGAGCATCATATAAGTGTTAACCATCACCATATCCATAAAAAACATAACTATAGTTATGAAATGGTCCTTGTCACACATGGCATAGTGGATCGAAAGCTGGCTTCAGAGTCAAGAAGAACTCATTTGAAGACTTGATTCTCACCCACTCTGGCCCCCGGTAAGGTATTTAACTTCTCATTGTATAAAAAAATCCTCTAAGATTTGAGGAGAGCACTTACTTATGTGATCTGTATTGGTAGAGGGAATTTCTTTACCAGAAATGCTCTCAGTTAATGAAATCAGAAACCCAGACCAAACGACACACCTACTGTAAGTAGTTAAGGGGAATAATTCTATTCCAAACTTCAGCTCTTTCCTATCCCCCAATAGCAGGCCCATCTCCAATCATCCTGATCTATATCTCATCACTGGATGAAGTAGTCAGAGCTTGAAGGATCAGAGGTGGTCAAAGCTTGAAGAGGTCATCTAGTCTAGTGATGTTAAACTCACATAGAAATTGGGGGGTCACTAATCCATGCATAATGATCTCAATGAATCATATATTGACTTAATTTTAAAATGTGATATTGCTTATGGTTTGTTATGTTTACTTTTATTTTGTTAAATATTTCCTGTTTATGGTGCGGTCACACCTGGAAACATTGTGGGCTCCACGTGGCTTGGGCTGAGTGTTTGACAGCTCAGATTTAGTCCGGCCCTTTCATTTTATAGATGAGAAAAGTGGAGGCCTATAATAGAGAAGTGACTTGCTTAATAAAATACTTGTTGATTGATTGATTGCTAGCTGGCTCACTGGATGGATGGATGGAGAAATATGGGCTGGATGATAGTACACTTACATTCAGAACTGGTTGAATGACTAGGCTCAAAGAGCATTCATTAATGGCTTGTCACCTCGGGGAGAAGCCTCTGGTGGTATCTAGGATCTGTCCCTTGGCCTTGGACTCTTCAACATTTTTATCAAAGATTTGTAGAAAAATAGTGTGCTTATCAGATTTCCACATTGACATGAAGCTGGTAGTAAGAGCTAACATGTCAAATGGAAAAAATCAAGGTTTGGAAAAGATCTTGAGGTGGAACAAAGGATTGGCTCTATTTGAATGAAATTCAAGAAGGATACACATACATTTCTATAATAGAGGGGCTATTTTTTGTTGTCATCTTTCCAGCCTCACCAGCTAGCACAGTGCCTGGCATATTGTAGGTGCCTAATAAGTACTTGTTGAATGAATGAATATGAATTCTGTTAGCCATAAAATCTTAGAACTGAGAAGGACCCCAGAACAGAGGATAATCTTCAATTTCTCTGTGGATTATTGTTACAGTATTTTCCAATCTGTAATTCTATGTTTTGTCTTTGTATCCTTGGCTTCTAGAAGAGTGTCTTGCACACAGTGGGTGCTTAATAAATACTTGTTAGATGAATGTATAAATACTACTAGCTATAAAATCTTAGAGCTGGGAGGGACCCTGGAAAAAATGATCCAAAATGTATTTTCCATTTTGTAATCTTTTGTTTTGTCTTTGAACCACTGGCACTCAGTCAGTGCTGGGCACAAAGTATGTACTTAATTATATGCACATTAGATTGTATTGGATTGAGTTTTTAAACTCAATTGCCCAAGTACAAGATAGGGAATATGTGGTTAGAGAACAGTTCCTTTAGCCAGGGGGCATTTGTGAATAGCAAGTCCAATATGAATGAGAGTGAGACATGGCAGCCCCCTCCGAAAAATGTAATACCATTTTAGGCTTCAAGAATAAAGGCAAAATATCCAGAAGAATGGAGATAACAATTCCCCTGTGCTGGTTCGACCATCTCTGGGATTCTAGAACAGGACGTTGAGTTCTGGGTGCCTTCTTGGAAGAAGGACATTGGCAAACTGGAGTATATGCAGAGAAAAGTAGTCAGTAAAGTGAGGAGATTCCAAACTATGTGATGGGATGATCATTGGGAGTGAGTGGGTGAGAACAGGAGATGTTTAGCTTGGAAAGGAAAAGACATAATTGCTCTATTTGTTAATCTGAGGAGCTATCAGGGGGAAGAAGGATTTGACTTGTTCTGTTTGGCTCTAGAGAGCAGAAGCAGGATTGATGAATGGGAGTAGCAGAGAGACAGATTTCAGGTCTGTCTAAAGAAAAGTTTCCTAAAAATTGTTCTTGTGTCGTTTCAGTCATGCCCACTTGTTTGTGACCCCATTTAGGGTTTTCTTGGCAAAGATACTGGAATGATTTGCTATTTCCTTCTCTAGTTCATTTTACAGACGTAGAAAATGAGGCAAACAGGATTAAGTGACTTGCCCAGGGTCACACAATTAAGCATCTGAGGCCGGATTTGAACTAAGGAAGATGAGTCTTCCTGATTCTAAGACCAGTGCTCTATCCATTGCTCCTAGCAATTAGAGTTGCCGAGAAGTGAAAGTCTATGACTGCATGAGGTTGCCCAAATTAATCCAGACCTTTCCCCAGCATTCTAGCACAATCTCCAAATGACTCTTTTCCATCAATTTACTTCAGAAATTAGTATAATCCATGTCCCAAAACACAAAATGGTCCATCTTGAAAGATAGTGAGTTCCCTGTCCCTAGAAATATTCAACCAGATCCTGAATATATATATATATATATATATATATATATATATATATATATATATAAAATATATATATATATATATATATATATATATAACCTGTTAAAGATGATATAGAGGGGATCCCTGCCTTTGGAGAGGGGTGAGATTAAATGCTCTCCAAATCATCTCTTCCAATTCTAATATTCAATGATGTAATTCACTTAATATTTATCAAGCACCTACTGTGTGCAAGACACTATGTGAAGAGTACAGAGAAAAATAAGATATGATACTCATCCTTAAAGAACTTATGGTCTAGCTGGGAGACAAGGCTTAAATTCATGCAAAATTTAAAAGTACAAGATAAAAATGTAAGAGATGTCACAAGGAAGTGTGTGAAAAGAATTCAGTTAGTAGTACAAGCAATATATACTTTAATTGGATTTGGGCAAGAAGGAGAGATACATTTTCATCTGTATGGTTAATCTTGAAAAAGTAGGAGCTGAACTGAACCTTGAAGGATGAATAGGATTGTTGTATGGGGAAGGGGGAAAGGGAGAGAGCATTTCAGTTGGAGGGCGATAGTTTAGAGAAAGGACTGAGCAAGGAATGATTGGGGGTTGTGGTTTGTCCTTCATTCTCAAAGAGGACCATTCATGACATCAGGAAGATGATGCCATGACTTGCAAGTGAATTGTATTAGAGTGAGGGAGGGCTGTGTAAGGTCACTGGCTTCACTTTCTTCTCCAGAACCATCTGAGTCCAGTGATGAAATATAAATCAGGATGATTGGAGATGGGCCTGCTATTGGGGGAGAGTGAAGAGTTGAAGTTTGGAATGGAATTACCACCCTTAGGAACTCTGATCAGCACAGCGACTAATCACATCAAATAGATGCATGTTTTATGATCCATATATTTGATGGCTGGAATTGTGATGAGTCACTGCGTTGATCAGAACTCGTAGGGAGAAGAATGGAATCTAAAACTAGAAAGGTGGGATCATAAGACTTGAAATTGGAAAGGACATTAGACACCAACTAATCCAAATAATCTAGCCATTTTGTTGCGGAGGAAACATCAGAAAAGTTAAAAGATTTGCATACGGTAACAAAGAGAGAAAATAGCAGGTTCAGGTTCTGAATCCAGATCCTCTGATCCCAAACCCAGGGCTCTGAATTATGGGAGACTGATTGTGGGGGCTTTGATAAAGAATTATTTGATAAAGAATTTGGGCTTTATCCTGTAAGCTTTGGTGAACAACTAAAGATTTTTGTTCAGGTCGTGATGGGACCAGACTTGTACATGAAGGTTACCCTAGGAGTGGTGTGACTAATGGATTTGAGATGGAGGGAGACTAGAATGTGTGAAGTGATAAGAGACTGGTGTCATGGTATGAGGAACAGAGGACACAGTGTCTAGGATGAGAAGCTGATCAGATTGGGGTCAGGAGGGAAGGAGAGGAAAGAGGAATCAAAGATGACTGACGTTTCTAAGCTTTCAGATCTAAATTCTGTGATCTTATAAGCCTGACTGATTGAAAGGCAGAGTGGCCCTTCTATATGGAGGTCAGGGAAAAGAAGAGATATTAGGAGAAAGATGATAAGCTTAGAGGATATACAGTGTAATGGAAAAAACCCTGAAACCTTGATGCTAGAAGACATACAGTGGAATCCAGGCTCCAAAACTGAGTGTGTGATTGCTTAATCAAATTGTTTAATTGCTTATTTAGGACATTTTGCTTAATTAGGACACTTTGCTTCAACTTTTGGAGCCTCAGTTTCCTCTTTTGTAAACTAAGGGTAATGATACAATCCTTGCTTCACAAGGTGATTGTGAAGAAAGTGCTTTAGAATCCTGGAAACAATCTAAAAGCGAGTTATTATTTTGGACATTTTGAATCTGAGATACTGGCAGAACATCCAGGTAGAAACAATATTTTAATAGCACATTTCTCTAGGACTTCTCTTGCAATACTCCTGTAAGGTAGAGAGTACTAATATCGTTACCCCCACTTTACAGATGAAGAAACTAAGACTCAGAGAGGTGGATAGAGCCCATGCTCCCATGTTTAGGCAGTGTCAGAACATGGTTTCAAACTCAGTTATCTAGGCTCCAGGTCTAGAACACCACTATGCCACCTCCACCCCCCTCTGCTTTAGTTAAACAAGTATTTATTTTCTCTTCCTCTCACCTCAACACCTTCAAATGGGGGTGGGGGAACTTTGTAATAAACAAGTACCCTCAAGCAAAAGAAATTCTAAATTAGCCATATCCTTCTGTACTCCGAGTCTATCGCCTTTGTCAGGAGGTGGGTGGCATGCTTCATGATCCATCTGTTTGGTGACTGGAATGGTGATTAGTCACTGTGTTGATTAGAGCTCTTAAGTCTCTCATAGCTGTGTTTTACAATGCTGTTATTGCATAACTTGCTCTCTTGGCTCCGTTCCCTTCACTCTGCATCAGTTCATACAAGTTATCCCAGGCTTCTCTGATACCATCTTTCATTATGTCTTATGGTGCAATAATATAGGTTGTCCCAAAAGACTTAGGGCAAATTTAAGCCAGCAAAGCTTAAACTGTTCAAGTGGTTGGACAAATGACATCAGGAGGGTGATGTCTTGGCTTGTAAGTGAATTGGACTTGAGTGAGGCAGAGCTGTGCAAAGTCATCAGCCTCGTTCTCTCCTGAGTACAAACAGTTCAAGTATTGTTGTCTTCATTGTACACCTTAGGAGAAACTGAGGCTTAAATGAATGACGTGTAGTTTTGAGCCATAAAGACTTAAAAACTGAGCTGAGACTAAACTAAATGAAAATGAACACTCCAGAGACATCCAATATTCCATTACATTCCTATGCTATACCACACATTTGCCTACATTTTGCATCACAACTGTCAAAGTAGGAATTAGAGACTAATTCAATCCCATCATTTTATAGAGGAGAAAACCAAGTTCCAGAGAAAGAAGTGAAGATGTGGGACAGAAAGTTGGGAGACAAGTCAAGTCTAGAGACATGGATTTGCAAGGCAGGTCAACCAAGGGATAGAATGTATCAAAGAGTAGAGACCTGGACTTTGGAGAGCAGTCTTATCTCTGTAGGATCTGTAAATATCTGCTCTGCATTCCTAACCTGGGCTCCAATGGGGAAATTGTTTCCACCATCAGAGTGGCAGACCCTTTAGGGCAGAGACTGTTTTCCCCATCTAACTGGCAATTCCAGGAGAGTAAAGAGGCATCTCTGAGATGAGATGAGAGAATTCCTATTTCTACCAGGGGTGGGGAAAGAAGCATAATATATAATCTTTTAAAAACTAAAGCCCAATAAACATTCTCTCCACAGGTCAATAAGGAAGTTTGTAGGGTCTTTTAAGGGTAGCATTGCAGTATGGGATTCTCATGAAGTGACCCATTGACCAGTTTGTAAGGCTGCAGACCATGACTTGTCCCACCATACTCTTGCCTCTTTTTAGAGTTCCCTTGATGCTTTTCCAATCCAAGTCTTAAACCAATGCAGGAAGGAACATGACACCCTGACACTTCAGTTTGTTTATTATTATTTATGTAATTATGTTAATTTATATAACAGTTGATAGGTAAATAGAGGTTTACATAGCACTTTCACCAGTTACTAACCAGTTTGAGCCTCAATAACCCTGAATGCTGGTTTTGGAGTCAGATGACCTAGCTTGAGATCCAGACTCTCAAGAGGAAACTTCAACATGAGGGAATAATGACTTACCCAAGGTAAGGCACATGGGACAAGAGTCAAGGATTGAATCCTGACTCTACATGCAGCATTCTTTCCATTACACCACTGCTGTCTGTCATTCAAGAAACATATCGCACCCACCCGAACACTGCCTCACTGCCTTTCCCCGCAGCAAACACAGACATCTATTCATCTCTTCCCATCCAGGTCCCAATCCTCTCCGCCTCCGGCTTAATCTCTCTTCCCGCAGCAATTAAAATTTAAAGCCCATCAAAATGTTCACTTGTACACCCGGGTTCTCCCCAGATTGAATTATTTAATAGATTGAATGACACTTGCACACGTACTTGGATGTGCCTCCAGATTCAACGAGCCAGAAAATTAATAAACACTGATGTGTTTGCCCCTGCCCAACTCCTCCCAGTCCATCCGGACCAGATTGCCAACGCATGGTCCAGATGGTCACACTGTCCAGGCCTTCCAGGCTGCTCAGAGGTGGAACATTGGACCTACCTCATTCTTCAGCTAGCATTGTCCTAGAGCGCTTGACCCACCAGCCTTGTCACAGGCTGGTTTAGGGGTGGAGTAGTGAGTGGGTGGAGATGTGTTCAGACTCACTCCATCTTCTGCTGAACAGAGAAAGGGATGATGTCTTTGGTATTTTCCCCTTCCCCACACCAGGTGATGGCTGATGGAAAGAGGGACCCCTGGTTGGCCATATCACCAACACCTTCTCCTTTGATGGAGCAGAGAGAAGGATCAGTGATCCTTCCTATGACTAAAGGGCATTCCTCACAATAACAGAGAATCAGACAGTTCAAGAATTATTGTTTTCATTTTACACCCATGAGGAAACTGAGGTTCACAGAGATGAAATGACTTGTGGTTTCGCTAAGAGTGAATGGTACAGCTGGAGTTCTAAGCTAAGGCCCCTATCCTCTTATTCAAGAAAGAGTCCCCAGACTTTTTCTACCTAAGCCAGCAGCTTCCTACAGAAGCTTTTATGTACTTGGTTCTGTATGTGGGAGTGAAACCAGAAGTGCCTTGGAGATTGGGAGGGATGACTATTGCCTGATGGGAGCTTGGGCCTAGGACAGGAACCTCATGGCAGGGGCAGGACCAATCCTTCCTCATGTGCCAGAGGCATTGAGGTGAAGGTGCCTCTTGGGAGTGGTTCTAGAGGGCTCTGCTGGGGTCTCACCCATGAAGAGGTTTGAGGTTTGCTTCATTCATTAGAAATTAGACAACCTCTTTTCACCTCAGTTGCTCCGCATTCAGATGCCACATCAGTCTATCCATCCACATGGAACTCCCAGGTCCTCTTCATGGTGTGGAGATGAGCCTGGGTTCTAGGGCATCTCCTACTAAGCTGGAAAAGGTTTCAAAGACCATCTTGTTGGTCTCTTGATGGACTCTGGTCCAAGACTGATCTGACTAAGTACAGACAAGCTGACTGTCAAAGGGCCAGTCATGAGATGAATGGATTTTTCCAGTGGCTACAACTCATGAAGGGATAGAGGCAGGGGTGTGGCTGGAGCCAGCTCAGCCAGCCTTTAGAGAAATGATTATTAAATTTTCATGTGACCATTTACAAGACAGAAATTAGCAAAAGCTACAAATCACATTTTGATTATTTTGTGGATTGTCTGGAGTTTAGGCTTAAGAAAGTGATGGAAAAAATGTTGATAATGCAGATTAAACCCCAAAGTATATTGTGCACACATTTTGGAGAAGGGAAGAGGGTTGTTAAACATTTACTAACACACCACTGGGTGGAGGGATTGTGATGTGCTTTGGTAGAAGTCAAGTAGTTGGCATAGGAGATAAGAACATAGGATTCTCAATTAGAATCCTGCCTCAGAGATTGTATTTATGTGGTGTACGATGTTGGGTAAGTCTCTTGACCTCTCTCAGCTTTAGTCCCAGCTCCATCTGTGAAATGGGCACGCTGTCGAACTCACAGTGTTGTTGTGAGGGTTAAATGAGTTAACAAACATAATACACTTTGCAAATCTTGAAGTGCCATGTACATGTTAGCTATTATTGTCACCCACAGTGAAGAAACCAGGATTCTTAAAGTATTGAAGTCAGTTCCTACTGTGTGACCAGCCATGTGGGGGAATAGGATACACACAATCCATCAAATTTCTGTAGGACTTTGTGGTTCACAATGTAAGCCTGGCTTTCCTCACCATATCACTACGAGGCCAGCAGGGCAAGCAGTATTAACCCTATTTTATAGATGAGGAAAACAAAGCACAAAGAAACACACTGACTTGTCCAGGGTCACCCAACTAATGAGTACAAAAGCTGGAACTGACGGTGTCTGATCTGAATCCTGCCGTCTTTTCGTTGTACCCCACCATACCTTTAGGAGGCGGAAGTCTCAGCCAGAAGGAATCTTAGAAAAGAATCAGTCCAATTCCTTCATTTTACAGATAAGGAAACTGAGGCCTGGAACGCTTAAGTGACAGTCAAGTTGAAGAGATACAGGAGATAAAACAATCCAACAAACAAAAAAGCATAAGATTGTATGTAACAGTGTGGTGAATTATGCGGTACTGACTAAGAATTGTTGGAATTAAGAGTTGGGAGAAATGAGGAAGGGCTGGAGTAGTCAGGGGGAGCTTCACGATAGAGATGTCAATGGCCAGGCCTTGAACGATGGGTAGACAGCATTTGTACGATATGGGCTAAACAATGTGACTTTGAATATATGTAACGATTAGAGATCTCAAAGTCCCCCAAGACGATGTGTTGGAGTGGAAGTAAGAGGTTTAAAATGAGATCAGAACAAAGTCTGTTCATTTATTTATTCAGCAAACATTTATTAAGTGTTGAATACACACATACAATATACAACAAAAACTTCAATATATTTATATACCTAGATCTTTGTCAAGTCTATGACAGATACAAAGTTCTTGCCCTTGGGAGGCTAATACTATGATATTTCAAAAAACCTTTCTGTTTGGAGGGCTTCTCTGAGCTTTTCAGGGAGGCACCCTTCCTCCTTCCTTTTTCTAGAAGCTTCCAGGTCCCTTGACCATACAGTTTGGGTCTCATTTCCTGCTTATGACATCAGAGATATACAGTGATCCCTTCCCCATCACGGGGGGTTACAGTTAGGGACATGGTACCCTCAGGATCTGGAAAATCTGTGTAAATTCTTTTGGCCCTCCCTTTGTACTAAAGAAGAAGTCTGAATAATTATGGTAATAAAAGATAAAATATGTTGATGCTATGCGATACTATACATATATTTTATGCATTTCTGAGTTTCTAAACTTTTTCTGTGTTGTCTGCTGGTCTTTTATGTCATCTGTGGCTTCTGCAAAACTCCCCCCTACCGTTCTCATTTAATTTCTTATGCCAACCCACAATATATCAAAACTGTGATGGGGAAAGTCACGATGTGGAAGGGATAACTGTATTCCATTCTTTTCTTAGAAACCTATGACCTTCACATTCTTTATCTAGTTGCCCTGGTGTGAAGGAGTCCTTTGACTCCAAGCAGACCACCAATGAACCTGGAAGAGTGATGAGAACTTGGTGGCATCTAGGGGTATCAAGTCCAAGCAGAGCCTCTTGCCCTCTTTTCTCCTTTTGTTGTAGCCTGAAGCCTAGCACACCTAAGGTCGCTGTGACTTACCTGGCTGTACACTGATTTCTCCTTGTCCTAAATGCCTGTGGCCTTGGATGGTGTAATGGAAACACACTATGGAACAATGCTGGTCTTAGAGCCTGGACGACTGGGGGGTCAAATCCCACCTGGACAAATCACTTCATTTTTAAGATTTTCATTTTCCTTCTTTGTAAAAGGAAGAAGCTGAATTAGATGGCTTTTAGGGTCTCTTTCCAAATCTAGACCTCCACACTAAATATTTTGTTATTTTATGGCTAATGACCTGTCAGATTCTTTTGGGGGAGCTTCCTTTATTCTCCCAAACTTCTGTAACGGAATGGGATTCAGTCTAGTTGGAAAGATAACAGAGATCCCACATTGTAACACTTGGAAGAAAAAAAATTTAAATAGCATTTCTGAAAGAAAAGTGCATGATTAAGGGCCAAATAGATTGTACAGACAGCAATTGTTGTAGAAACTTACCTGAGGGAGGAAGCACTCAAGGCTAAAATCTTCAGGGAAGGCTTCATGGAAGTGAGATTTAAGATGAAGGCTTTACAGGACTTGGGTAGTAAAGAGAAGGAGGGGGCAGGTGGGATGAAGGCAGAGATTACAAGACTGCTTGAGAAGCTGGTGAGTGAACCAGCTTGGCTAAAATGAAGGAATAGAGAAATATGGTGACAGACTGGGAAAAATAAATAGGGGCCATATTGTAGAGCGCCTTTAATGCCAAACCAGAAGTTTGGACTTCTATCCTGTAGAGAGTAGAGAGTCATTGAAGTTTTTTTTGTGGCTGATTCATTCATTCGTTTGTTTCTTTATTTATTTATTGGTAACAGGAAGGAATGTGATCAGATATGCACATTATGAAGATTTCTTTAGCCAAGAAATGAAGGATGAATTAAAATGGAGAGATACTGAAGGAAGCCAGATCAATTAAAAGGATGCTGTAATAACCATTTAATATTGCTAGAGGCCATGGAAGCCGGAAAGGGAAGTGAAAAACTCCTGAGATGATATAAAGATAGGATTTAGTAACTGATTGGATGTAGGGATGAGAGTGAGGAGGAGGGAAAAGTCAGACATGACTCTAAGGTTTTAAGCCTGAATGATTGGGAGCATAGCAATGCCATCAACAGAAACAGGGAAGTTTGCATAAAATAATTGAAAATGAATGTTGTACAGAAACACGGAATAAGTTTGATCCCAAAGAAGTGATGTGAGAGGAAACCACCCCCACTGCTCCCAAGTCTTTTGGGGAGAGAACCCACAGAGGGTGGAACATTGTGTAATATCAGCTTTTCCCAGGTACTGAGACTTTTCCCCCACGAGGGTTTGAGCAGTTAGGATAGTAGTGCAGTGGACAGAATCCTGGGCTTCCTGGGTTCAAATCTGGCCTCAGATACTAACTGTGTGATCCTTGCAAGTCACTTAACCCTGCTTACCTCCGTTTCCTCATCTGTAAAATGAGTTGGAGAAAGAAATGGCAAACCATTCCAGTATCTTTGCCAAGAAAACTGCAAATATGATCATGAAAAGTCAGACATGACTGAAAAATGACTGAATAACAATCGATAGGTTTTGACAAATCCCTGCCCCTTCCTCCCCAGTTCTTGATATAAGAGACTGCTCTCTGAAAAGAGAGGGAGGATAAACAGGAGAAAATTTAGGTGATATAAGAACAAAAGATATCTATAAAATATGTTCATTTTTTTAAATGAATAGAGAAGTTTGGAGGAGAAGCAGGTTTTGGCAGGGAGATGATGAGTTCACTTTTGGAGACAGAATCTCTGCATTGGAAAGTCACTCAGAACCCATCTAGCATCTCAATGCAATACCCCCAGTGAATGTCCCTGCTTGAAGACCTCTCTCCAGTGAACCTTCTGAGGTGGTCCTTTCCACTTTTAATTAGTATTACTTTTTTAGGAATTTCCTTGTGACATTAAACCTAAATCTGCCTCTACAACTTCTCCCCATGGCTCCTCATTCTACTCCTTGGAGTTTAAATAGGATGAGTTGAATCTTTATTCCTCATGATAGTCTTTCAAACACTTGAAGACAGTTTAATTCTTTCTAAGATTTTTCTTCTACAGGCTAAATATTCCATATACTGTCACATGATCCTTGCACAGCCCTTTCTCATTCAAAACAAAGTCAAGTGCAAGTCATGTCACCATTTCTCTGTCCTTCAAAAATGAAGGACAAACACAACAATGAACATTCAAAAATACTATGCCCAGAACTGAACAGAATATGCTACATTTGCACAGACCAGGGTAGAGCATAGTAGAACTGTCTTCTCATTCAGGACATTCTGCCTTTCTAAGATGATACTTCATTTTTTTTGGCTGCCATATTATATCCCCAAAGTTTTTTGTGTCCCAAAAGTCTGAGTGTAATTTTAAGCTTTACTAGACTGCAAAATTATTAATTCATTGTTATTAAAAATTAAGTCAAAATAATTAAGTCATTAAAGGTTCAAACTTCAGTAAAATTTTTGGGACAACTTGCATTTTGAGCCTGCAGTCTTCTAAAATCAAATGGTGTGCTGGAACCAGCTTAAACTGGCTTTCATAAACACTGGCATTTCTCAGAAACTGACAAACAATACAAATCAGGTCTTGTTTTATTGATTTCTAGTCTTAAGAAAGTGATAAGAAAATCTTAACAATGCAGATTAAATTTAAAAGTGTGCCTTGATGAATTTCTTCCTCCCTTGCCTATCCTTGTGGATGACATCAGTCAGAAGATCATAGGTATTGTAGAAGGTGGCCAAAGACTAAACCTTGGGGAACACCCACATTCATTTAACTGGTAGAAACAAGAAGGGGAGTAATCAAAAGAGGCAGAGGAGTGATTAAACAAGTAGGGGGAGAATCAGGCTATTGGAAGGGAAGAGAAAGTTTGCTATCTCATATTCACTGGAAGGTCAAATACTGAAGCTGAAATTTAAATACTTTGGCCACATAATGAGAAGAGAGACTCACTGGAAAATACCCTGATTTTGGGAAAGATCGAAGGCAAGAAGAAAAGAAGACAGCAGAGGATGAGATGGATAGATATGTCATGAAAACAGCTGGTTAAAATTTATCTAAGTTTGATATTCCATTCTCTCAGAGCTCTGTTGTCTATTGAATAATAACAAACTAATATTGTGAATTTTTTCATGATGTTTCTCTCATCCCAGATAACAGGGCAGGTAGGTGGCACAGTGCCTAGAACATCAGCCCTTGAGTCAGGAGGATGTGAGTTCAAATGTGCCATCAAACACTTACGAGCTGTATGACCCTGGACAAGTCACTTAATCCTGTTTGCCTCAGTTTCCTTATCTCTAAAATGAGCTGAAGAAAGAAATGACAAGCCACTTCAGTGTCTACCCCAAATGGAGTCACAAAGAGTCGGACATGACTGATTGACTAAATAACAACACCCCAGGTAACAGAATGTAATAGCTCTCATTCTTATAGATCATTAAGAGTCACAAAGCAGTTTTCTAATGACAACCCTGTCATATAGGTAGTTCAAGTATTAGTCTTTCCATCTGACAAAGAAGGAAACTGAGTCTCAGAGAGGGGAGTTGATTCTGAGGTCATGGTTAGTAAATGCCAGAACCAGATCTTGACCCCAAGTTCTTCAGATTCTAAAACCACTGCTTTTACAACTATATTACCCTGACTTTCAGTTAATGCTTAATTTAATAGAAGTCTTTTTTGGACATCACCTTAACCCAGAGTTTAACTACAGCGGCAGTCTAGTGGGGAAGGTTTTTTGTTTTTAAATATGGATAGGTATCTTGTGCCTTTGGGCTGAGTCAGCTTTGGCCTCTTCCTTCCACCCCTCTGTAGATTCCTGTGTGGAACACAGTGGGGAGAGACAGAAGGAGGACATGGGGAATTTCATGTCTAATAGTATATAGGCCACAGGATACAGACCTAGTAAAAGGTCTTGTTGCTGTTCAGTTGTTTTCTGTCATTTCCAACTCTTCATGACCCCATTTAGGGGTCATGAAAGTCATGAAAATTTAGGTCATGAAAATCCATTTAGGATTTTCTTGGCAAAGTGGTTTGCCATTTTCTTCTCCAGTTCATTTTACGGATAAGGAAACTGAGGCAAACAAGGTTAAGTGACTTGCCCAGGGTTACACAGCTAGTCAGTGTCTGAGGCAGAATGTGAACTCAGGTCCCCCTGACTCCAGAACCATCGATCTGTCCACTGTATCACCTAGTTTTTATAAATCACCTTAAAAACTTTTATAAAACAAACAAGTACAAACCAATAGTACCACCTCAGTTCTTAAAAGGAACACAGAGTAAATGAATTGTCAAAGCTTGGTGAGGATAATCAAGGATAATCCTTCCTGGGAGACCCAGAGTTGTTTGCTTAGTTTAGGAGTAAAGGAGAGTTATGGATTGATGGAAAAATAGAGGGGAGAGTATTCCATGTAGAGGGGTGATAAAGACTTAGAAGAGGAAGAATTGTATGTTGGGGATTGACTAAAAAGTCCATGTTGGAGGCTCAGGAGAAAAGAGGTGGATGAGATGGGTTGGCAATGGGGAGATATACCAGGTAAGGAGAGGAGTCATGGTCACTGGAAGGAGAAATTTAGATTTGATGTAAAGGGAAGTAACGGGGTATAAGCCCCCATCACCTCATATCTGAACTGACAATTGCTTGGTTTCTCTGTCACAAGTCTCTCTCCACTACAGCGAATCCTCCATTTATCAAAGTGATCTTCCAGGTCTGACCAACTCACCTCCCTCTACAGTAAACTCTTAATTCCTTCTAATCTCCAGGATTAAATCTAAAGTCCTCTGGCTTTAAAAGCCTTTCAAATCTGGCCCTTTTCACCCTCATCCCAACTCCCACATTTCTGGTCTTCTTACATTTCATTCCTCACCATTTGCTCTATGATCCAGAGACATTGGCCTCCTTGGGGTTCCTCCAACAGGATACTCCATCCATCTCCCTACTCAGGGCATTTTCACTGGCTCTCCCTCATGCCTAGAACTCTCTCCCTCCATATATCCAGCAAGTCTCAGCCAAAGTTCCATTTTCTGCAAGAAACCCTCCTCCGTTCTCCTTAACCTTAGTGCCTTCCCTCTGAGATCATCTTCAAATTATCTTGTATAGATCTTGTTTGGACATACATGTTATCTCCACCATTAGTCTTTGAGCTCCCTGAGAGCAGAGACTGGGTTTTGGAAGGGTTTTTTGCCTTTATATCTCCAATGCTTAGCATGAAGTCTGGCACATAGTGGACACTTAATGAATGCTTGCTGACTTGGCTTGGTTCTTGATCAGGGTTGAGATTGCTTTAGCCCACTAATAACTCCCAGAATGATCATTTGTCTATTATGAAATCCAAAATGAATCTCTACTGCCAACAGCTCACTGACAGACTGTGTTAGGAAATTGGCAGGGTGTGTTAGGAAACTCCTTTCCACCTAAGTCTTCATCAGGACTATTTCTTCCCTGGGAGATGACCATCCCATCCCTCAAAAACAAAACAAAACAAAGCAAAGCAAAAACACCCCACCTATTGTCAAATAATGGAATATAAAGCTCAGAGTGAAGGGAAAACCCTAGGCTCTTCCTTTTCTTCCCCTAACGTCCTCCCCCATGACTCTCCCCACTCCCACCCTCCTTCCTTTCTTTCTCCTCTCTCTCCTCCCTATCCTCCTCCCCTCTCCTCCTCCCTTCTTCATTTTTCTTCCCATCCTCTCTTTTCTCCTTCCCTTCCTTATCCTCTTTCTTTCCCACATTCTTCCTCCTCACTCTTCTTTCCTTTCCTCATCCCACACTCTCCTTCCCTATCTTCTTTATCTTGTCTCCAAATCTTCCTCATTTACTCTCTCTCATTCTCTCTCCATATTTCACACAACCGACTCCCATCCTCTGTTCCTCAGTCCTGTTCTTCCCTTCCACCCCTACTCAACCTTAATTCTCTTTTCCCTAGAGCCATCACTAGGAATTTTGGCACCTAAAGCAAGCACCAAGGCCAGGGCAAGCCTTCCAAGAAGCATTCTCTTTTAACATGTTCGAATATGACTCCAAGAGGTGACAGAGACAGTAGGACACTATAAGACCAATACTCCTAGGGAGGCTCCTCCCCCTGGGGAATCAGACCACTTGGTAGCTTCCTATTTAAAGTAACTGTTCTTGACAACTAGGTACTGAGGTTAGTTGTTTCTTCACATTTCTCATTCCAGATTACTTTGTGTTTTGGAGGGTCAGGGCAAGTGGGAATCCTATGAGCAAACAGCTTTTAAGGATGTGGCTCAATTGTGCTTAAAGCCATCCTCTTCTCCCCATTCAGAAATAAACAACCAAACCCAAACCTAACTCTTAAAGTACAACATCAAAGCTGGAGGGGACCATGAGAATCATCTAGTACAACTCTGTTTTTTTCAGAAGAGGTAACTGAAACTTAGAGGGGGAGTGATTTGCCATATGTCACCCAGTAAGTGTTGGAAGGCTTTTACTGAAATTGAGGCTGAGCTGAGATGGATGGAATCAAATGGATCCCAAATCTCAGGCTCACAGTTGGAATTGGAAGAGCCTGAGAGACCATCTTGTCTCACTCCATCATTTTACAGAGGGGGAAATATGGATGTAGAGTTAATATAAGAGCAAAGCCAGCTTCAGGGGAAGGTTTCATAGCTCAGGGTAGGCAGCTGAGCAGGGAGATGGGGCCATGTGGTCCTTCTAGTAAGACCCTGACCAAAAGCTCTCTTCTTTGGCACACATTCACTCATACAGAAACATACTCAAAGCTCAGCAAAGAAAGTCTACTTAGGAGAGGAAAGAGGAAAATAGAGGCATTCTTAGGAAGGCCCATATGGCCCTCCACCAGAGCCTGAGAGGCTACATCCTTCTCCTTGTGCTACACTTAAAGTGCCCTCATTTCCCTTTCTTGGGGTGAACCATACTGCCAAGACTGGGAGGCAGTGGAGGGTGGGGTGAATTTTTCTCTCCTTTGGATAGCTCATGTAGGGGCCTGGCATTCTTGGAATATCCACCCATATCCCTTTTCCTACAACATGGTCTTCCTGATCAATCCCTGGGGCCTCAGAGCTCAAGAAATTTTTCAAAGCAAAGGAAGGAAGGGCTTTGAGCATCTAGGGAAGAGGGAAGCAGAGGATCCAGGAAGGACAAATTGCTGTCTCCCCTTTCCCTCCTCACTGCACACCAAGGGCCTAGCTCCTCACAGGTCAGTTCCTGATTGCCCTCACTCCCCAGATAGCAAGACACACTGCCTGGGGGCCCTTGAACCACTTCTTTCAGCACTTAAGGTATAGGCTCACTTGAATGGGAGCACTAGAACCCCTTCCCCATCCCTAGGCTGACCTAGAGTCCAGCCTCTGCTTAAGGAATCCTGCAAGACAATCAAATGGGAGCTTATTTTACCTCCGTTAGCATGATCTAGTCATCTGCAAGATCCCTGCCTTAATGTCAGGATCCATCCTCCTCCTCCAACCAGGCTCTCATTATCACCAGGCCTGAGTTCTTTAGAGAGATACTTTTGCCACCCAAGGGGCAATTTTCCCAACAGGGGATAAAACCTTAGCTGCCCTGCCCTAGTTATGACTTGGTTGTTCCATCATGTCCAATTCTTTGTGATGCTTCTGGACCCAGTGCTCTATTTACTGAGCCATCCAGCTGCCCCTAGTTATGGCTTTTCCCTCCCCTAAAAACTCCCTTCTCCCTCCTCCTTCTGTTTTCTCTTTTTTCCTTCCTCCATTTTTCTCTCTTCCCTCCTCCCATTTCTATCCTATCTTCTCTCTCTTCCTTCCCTTCCCACATCTCTTTCTCCCTTCCCCACATCCTCCTCATCCCTCCCTCATTCCATACTTTCTCTCCTCAATCTTTCCTCTTGCATTTTCTCCAACCTTTCTCTAAGTCCTCCCCCTCTTCCCTCCCCAATCTCCCATTCTCTCTCCACTCTCTCTCCTCCTCCTTTTTCTTTCTCCATCTTTTCCCTTTCCCTCATCCTTTCCCCCTTTCACTTATTCCACCCCATCCTCTCTCCCTTTCCCTTCCTTCTCTTTTCTCCCCCTCCCCTCTCCCTTCTACCATCCTCTCCTCTCTCACCCTTCCTCTCCCTGCCCTTTCCATCCTCTCTTCTCCTTTCTCTCTCCTACCCTTCCCCATCCACTTTCCCCCTCCCCAACCTTCTTTCCTGCAGGTCCCCCCCCCCACCTCCTCTCGGGTCTCCTTCCCATCCCTGGCTCCCCGCATCCTTGCCCCGCCCCACTCTCTGGGAGAGCCCCTCTCCCAGGGCTGGCTGCACAGCAGCAGGCTGTCTCTGAGGGCTCCCCCTCCTTCCTTCCCTCTTCTCCTTCAGTAACCTTCCCCGGAGCACACACACCATTTGGGCAATTATGCAGAGAGTTAAAGAGAGGATTAAGCGGAGAGGGAGCGATCTGCGCCCGGGGAAGGGGGCCTGGCAAATAACAATGCCCACGCCAGCTCTGAAATTCAGCAAATTGCCTGTTGGATTTAAAGACAGCCATTTACAATGCACTCCAGCGCCCCGGCGAATTATCTGAAGAGAAATCAGCCTTGTTTTCCCTTTTCCTCACAAAGGAAGAAATGAAAAGGTTTCCAAATTGCCTCTGAAGATGGGGCTTGGCCTCCCTGTGGTTCTCTCTCGCAGATGCCAGCAGCTTTCCCAAGCAATCCCCAGCTGATTGGCCCAGCCTGCAGGTGCCCAAGCCAATTTCCACTACATCTCCCGCCCTCTCACCCCAGCCCTTTCCCTCCTCCTCCCCCTACCTGGCCCTAACTGACTGTACCCCACCTTGGCCTGCTCCATCACCTCTCATAAGGGGACCCAAAAAAGGAGCAAATGGCAAGGGTGGGGAGGAGACCCCAGAATGTGATCCAAGGAGGGGGAGGAGGGAAAGGTTAGAGAAGGTTGGAGGGAGGGTCAGGGCAGGAAAGTTTCTCATCTAGGTCAACACTCTAGAGAGACAAGTCCAGGCAGAGGAAGTTATTTGCCCAAGGTCACATGGCCAATTATTGACAGAGCCAAATCTAGAATCCCCATTTCCTGGTTTTCAGGTCAGGTAGCTTTCCAGTAAAACATCCCAGGTAGAAAGATGGGGTAATAGAGGGCAGTGGAGAGTTGTTAGGGGTTGGAGAAAAAGAGCAGAGCCATCCAGGGTGAAGGGTGAGGGATAGAAGATGGTTGAATTTGAAAGGAAGGAGGGAGAAAATGAAAGGTTGAGACTTGCTAGGAGGGTGGCAGAAGTGAGCCATGGAGTCCAATCTGGGAACTTGATTCCTTCTAAAGGAAACACATTAGGCTGAATCAGGCCCCCCAGACCCTTGATATACATAGCTAGGTGATAAAGTAGATGAAGCATGGGATTTAGGACTATGGAGAACTTGAGTTCAAATTCTGTCTCAAACACTTATTACCTTCAACTCTGGAGAGTCATTTAACATCTGTCTGCCTTAATTTCCTCATCTGTAAACTAGGGGTGACAATAGCACCTGTCTCTGCTTTCCAAAGTTCTAAACCCCACTGACCACTTCTCTCATGTACCCCTACCTCACCCCACCCCACCCCAGAATGTCTAACCCTAATGATTCTCCATTTCCACATCAGTAAAATGAAAGGCATAGATTCAATGACTCAAAATTCTATGGTTCTTGAATCCATTCTGTTCAGGGCAGCTCTCCCAAGAGCTCCAGAGAAATCCCCCTAGTATTTGGCTGGAAATCCCTGGATGACAGAAAGGCGGTGCTTTGTGGATTGGAAGGATCTGAATTGTCTGAAGCTTAATCTATTGCCAAATGAATTCTGTCAAAACTATTTGGAACTCTAACCTCCCAAATTCATGGGATGACTTCCTCTCTTCTCTTCCCAACCTTCTCTCTTTTTCCATTCTTGGCCTCCTATCTTCCTATCCTATCCTGTCTTCTCCTCCTTTGTCTTTTCCCTTGTAATTATCATCATCATCATCATTATCATCCTCATCCTCATCACCATAGCTTTAAGGTTTGCTTTTGCATGTGTTACCTGTTGTCTTCCATCATCTTCATAATTATATTTTATGTAACTTGGTGGAACAGTAGAACACTGGGAATTAGAAAGACCACGGTTGGAATCTGACTGTATGACCTTGGGCAAGTCACTTAATCTCTGTCTGCTTCATCTGTAAAATGAAGGTAATACTAGCACTTTACCTGCAAGGGTTGTTGTAAGGATATTTCATATATTTTAAAGCTGTGAATAAATGCTAGTTAATGTTAAATTCTGGCTCATGATCAAACTGGGGAACTTCCTGAGAGCAGGGTATGTATTTCTCCCATCAGAACTAGGACTTTGCAGAGAGAGATAGTAGAGTGTGCTGTGTAAAAAATTGGATTTTATGTCAGAAGACCTGGGCTCTAGTTCATTATTTCATTGTGTGTCCATGAGTAAATCACTCCCCCTCCCTGCACCTCAGTTTCCTCCTTTGGTAAATAAAGGAATCCTAATGGTATGGCCAAGTTTCCTTTTGGCTCTGACATTTTGTGATATTGTGATATTTCGAATTGTGTTTTTGAAATGTCTACTTCATGCCTGGTTGTTTTTTTCTGCCTCTCTTCCTGACACATGCTCAGGCTCACTATTTTACTTTTCCCTCTCACAAATGTCAGTGAGAGGTGGTTCTAAAGACCTTAGGGCTGGCTCCTTCTCAACTCACAGAGAAGACAGACATTCTTGGATTTTCTTACTTAGTCCCATTGGACTAGCTTCTTATAGGCAGCTTCCCCCCCAACCCCCCACTGTGCTCTGGAGTACTGGGATTGCTTTTTATTTACTTCCTAGGAGACATGTGCTTAGCCCTAAAAGACTTGGTGCTTTGGGATAACCCAGCAAATACAGAGTAGTCCTCTACCATCAGGGTTCCCTGGGGAAGGGGAGGTGTCAGAGATGGCTAGTCACTGATTCGGAAAGCAGCATCCTTTTAAAGCAGACTATAAAAGGAAAGACTCCTCCTCTGTGCCTCTCTCTCCTCTCCAGAATGTGTAGCACATGACTCCCTCTCTTGGACTTCTTATAGGGAGGAGAGAGAGGTATAACCTTCCCAACCCTGGTAGCACGGTAGCTTTGAGCACATGAAATAGGCACATGTCCTGCTTACGCAAGCCTGAGCTTGGGCCTTGGGCTTCTGATTTTCTCTTTTGTTTCATGTTCCTTTCCTGAGCATAGGTGAGTAGTTATTGATCCTAACACGGATATCTCCAGCCTAGGAGGACTTGTTATGAGTTCAAGAAATCCTCAGCCAGAGTCTCACCTGCAGCTCCTACAGCCATGTTTAGAGGAGATTAGCCTAGCCCCTAACCTGGCTTACCAGGAAATATGGTCTTTGTAGGTGTTTAGACAGTGTAGAGCCAAGGTGAAGGTGAAGGACTGATTTAGCAGTCTCATAAAATGACTCGTGTTTTAAGTTTCAGTTTCCCTGGAGAGTGTAACAATAATTATGTTACTGAATAGTGTCCCTGGCACTAGAACCAGGGTCTCCTGACTTAGCACAAAGCTCTCCAGTCACTGGATAGCTTCAGGCAAATGACCCAGCTTCTTCTAGGTTTAGACTTGTACCAAAAGGTCCTGGGAAAGGTTTGCTATGACAATAGGCTCCTGAAGGAGAGTAGTAGTCTAGGGCTCAGCAAAGGAGAGGGACAATTGAGCTATAGGTCATCAGAGTATCACTAAGCAAGGATGATGGGTCAGACTTTTATAAAGAGGAAGGGTGCCCTTCACCCACTCAATGTGTTGGGTCAAAGTCCCAGTTATGGCTCTGGTAATGGGAACTATTCTCATTAGTTGTTTGTATTTCTTCATTTGTCTCCCCAGTGGAGGACCATAGCTAGTCATCTGGCTTTCTAAATGAATAATTGTTATGATGAATGGAGCAGTCCATGTCCAACTTCATGAGGATTCCTACAGGGGAGAGTGAGTGGAGGCAGGGGATAGAAGAAAAAGATAGGGATTCCTGAAGATGGTGGCAATGACAGGTACAGAGTAACAGGCAATTAAGGTTCAGTTATTGAGCATCTCTGAACTTAGAGATTGAAGCTAACTCAGAGGTCAAGAAAGTCTAGGAGGCATAGGGTCTCAGGTAGCAGTCACAGAATTATAAATTCAGAGCTGGAAAGGACCTTAGAGGCTCTCTGGTCCAACCCATTCATTTTGTAGATGAAAAAACAGGACTTGCCTAAGTTTTCACTGGTAGTTTAGTAAAGAGAGCAAGATGAAAAAAAAATCCTAAGGCCAAAGGCAGGGTCACTGAACTGGCTCTGAGAGGAAAAGCTGGCGCTGTGGATTGACTGAATCAATGAGGCCTCAGATGGAACGAAGGGAGATAGTAAAAAACCCCCAGCATTTACTAAGTACTTACTATCTGCTAGGCATTGTGCTATTTATTGTTCAATTGTTTCAATTATGTCTGACTCTTTGTGACCCCATTTGGGTTTTCTTAGCAAAGATACTGTGGTGGTTTGCCATTTTTTCTCCAGCTCATTTTACACATGAGGAAACTGAGGCAAGGAGTTAAGTGACTTGCCCAGGGTCATACAGCTAGTAGGTGTCTGAGGCCAGATTTGAACTTGGGAAAATGAGACTCTCTATCCACTGAGTCACCTAGCTGGACAAATTGTAGCTCTCCAAAAGTGGAATGGCTCTCCTTAAGAGGTAGCAGCTCCCACTCCCAGGTCTTCATGCAGAAGCTGGACAATACTTGTGAGGCATGAAGTAGTAGGGATTTCTTCTGCTGGTATGGGTTGGATTTGATGGTTGCTGAGGCCCCTTCCAGTTCCTAGATTCAGTGACGCTGTGATTCCCTTTGCAGTTACATTTTAGAACCTTAGACAAGGAAATTACCTTGGAGTGTCCCAGGGTAGTTTCCCCTCCTGGAGGGAGATGTTTGAAGCCTCCTAAGGATAGTCAGTGATCAGATGTTGGATTCCCTTCTTATGCTACTTATTTCTGCAAAAGTGTAGCCTGTGGCCCCTATCCTTATATGGATCAGAGTCTTCTCCAAACTATAGCTCACAACCCTCCAATGTTGGATTTGACTTTTACCTGTTGGTCGTAGAACACATTTGGTTTATAGAAAGTATTTTAATTAACTAGTAATGTAAATAAAGTGATAACAAGTCTTGAGTTCACTTCAAACACACACATATACATACATATGTGTATATTGTGTATGTATACGTATATATGTATTATGTACACACACATACATGCATGTATACAGGCATGGGTATGTGCACATGCATGTATATATCTACGGACATATATACATGTGTGCACATATGTATACACACATATGCATGCATATGCACGTTTGTGGTATATGCATATGTATGTGTGTATGTGCGTACATATACAATGCATATGTGTGCATATATATGTGTGTGTATGTGTGTTTCTCCTTTGTTGCTGAAGAAGACCATGCCATCAGAGAAATGATGACATGACTTGCACTTGACTCTGTTTTGAGGGAGGGAGGGCTGTGCAGGTCACCAGCCTCACTTCTTCTCCAGAGCCATCTGAATCCAGTGACCAGATATTCATCAGCATGACTGGAGATGACCCAGGATGAGGCAATTGGGGTTAAGTGACTTGCCTAAGGTCACACAGCTAGTGAGTGTCAAGTGTCAGAGGTAAGACTTGAACTCAGGTCCTCCTGACTCCTGCACTGGTGCTTTATCCACTGCACCACTTAGCTGCACATATATGTACATATATACGCACAAATGCATGCATATGTATATATGCACATGTGCACACACATATATGCATGTGCACACATGTGTATGCACATGCATGCGAATATGTGCATGCATATAAAATACACACATGTATTGATGCATGTATATACACACACGCATATAAGTGTATATATGCATTGTATATATATGTATCTGTGTGCACATATGTGCGTGTGTATGTATACACACCTCCACCCATACTCAGGGAACATCCACTTGGAGTATCATACCTCTACCACTGTAAAACTATCATTCTTTCCAGCTGATATCATTGTGCTGCTCTCTTCTGGACCTGCTCCCCTAACTCAAGCATCATTCTCCTTTGAGCAGTTCTCCCTACTAGGCAGCCAAGTGGTGCAGTGGATAGAGTGCTGGTTCTGGACTCAGGAAGACTCATCTTCCTGAGTTCAAATCCAGACTCAGACACTTATTAGCTGTGTGACACTGGGCAAGTCACTTAACTCAGTTTCCTCACTTGTAAAATGAAAGGGCTGTATTAGATGGTTTATAAGACTCTCTTTAGGGCAGCTAGATCATGCAGTGGATAGAACGCCAGACCTGGAGTCAGAAAGTCTTCCTGAGTTCAAATCTGGCCTCAGACACTTCCTGGCTATGTGACCCTGGGCAAGTCACTTACCCTTGTTTACCTCAGTTTCCTCATCTGTAAAATGTGGTAGAGAAGGAAATGGCAAACCACTCCAGTATCTTTGCCAAGAAAACCCCGAATGCGGTTGCAAAGAATAAGATGTGACTGAGCAACAACAACAAAAGGTCCTGTTAATATGTGGCAATTACTATAATTAGACCTCTGGAGGGTCATGGATTCTTGAGACCTTTGTACTCATCTAGTCCATCCCTCTCTCCATTTCATTTTGTGCTACGTAATACTGTGTACCTGTTCTGTACTGGCTGGCTTCTTCATGCTTCCTCTCCATGAGAAATTGTGGGTAGATTAAAAAGGAGGAAGAAATACAGCTCCTGCCCTCAGGGGGATTTTTGTTTCATGATAAGATAAAATCTAATAACATAAAGACTCTTATCACCTCTTATTTAGATTATTGCTTTTGGTCTCCCTGCCTCACATCTTTCACCCCTCCATCCTATTACTTCTGCCAAAGTAATTCTCTAAGAACCTGACTTTGAATAGGAAGATACACACACACACACACACACACATACACACACACACGTGTGTGTGTGATATAAAATACATACACATAAACACATATATACATACATATCTATATATATAGATATCTACATCTGTACCTATATCTATTCTATATCTATATCTACATATTCTATATCCATATCTACATTTACATCTATATCTATATTTATTCTATAGCTACCTCTATATTCTATATCTACATCTAAATCTATTCTGTATCGACATCTATATCCATTCTATATCTGCATCTATATCTATGTACATATTCTATATCCATATCTACATCTTTATCTATTCTATATCAACATCTATATTCCATATCTGTATTTACATCTACATCTATATCTATTCTTTATCTATTTCTACATCTACATCTATTCTATATCTATATTCTATATCTACACCAGTATCTATTCTATATCTGTATCCATATTTATTCTCTATATCTACATCTATATCCATTCTCTATTTCTACATCTATATCTATTCTATACCTACATTCATATCTATTCTATATCTACATCTACATTCTATATCCATATATACATTTATGTCTTTATTCTATATCTATATTTGCATCTATATCTATATTTTATATTGTATATCTGTATCTCTTCTATATCTATATCATCCTTTCCAGCTCTTAAGGCTATGAACCATGAGCTATGCACACCGATGTGAAGGTGGTCGCAGGAAGATGGACAACAGATGGCTTAAGATTAACAGTGAAAGAGGCCAGAGGCTTGCAGATCACTGGTTAGCCACATACCTGTGCATTGTGAATATTTCTTCAAGAAGAGTCAGAAGGTAGACATACACAGAAGCAAATTCATGTGTCTGGGGTTTTTCAATACAGGCATATCTCAAAGATATTGCAGGTTTGGTTCCAGGTAACTGCAATAAAGCAAATAGTTCCATAAAGTGAGTCATGAATTTTTTGATTTTCCAGCGTATATAAAAGTTATGTTTACACTATACTGTAGTCTATTAAGCGTGCAATAGTATTATGTCTTAAAAATGCATATACCTTAATTAAAATACTTTATTGCTAAAAAATGCACTTTTAATTTCCTTCAACAACCAAATTTTCCTTTGCATTCACAACTTGGTGGTTTGGCACAAAAGGTCTAGCTTTCCAGTGTTCTAGGACATGCCTTTCAACACATCTTCCTTACTAAGTTTTTGATTTAAAGTGAGAGACATTCGATTTTTCATTTCACTGAACATTCAGAGGCCATTGTGGGATTATTAATTGACTTAGTTTCAATATTGTTGTGTCTCAGGGAATAGGAAGGCCTGAGGAGAGGGAGACAGACTGGTCAGTGGAGTGGTCAGAACACACAACATTTATTAAGTTCTCTGCTTTACATGGATATGGTTTGTGGCACCCCCATATAGTAAGATCAAAGTTTGCTAATCACAGATCACCATAACAAATGTAATAATAATGAAAAAGTGTGAAATATTGTAAGAATTACCAAAGTATGTCATGGAGACATAATGTGACGATGCTGATAGACTTGCTTGACACAGTTTGCCGCAAACCTTCAATTTGTAAAAAAAATGCAATATATGTGAAGGGCAATAAAGCAAAGCGCAACCAAACGAGGTTGCTTATGGTTCTTTGATGTCATCAGTGTAGGCATTCTCTCTATCAGTGCGGCTTGTAGACCATTTAGGCAGTTTATGTTCTTTGGTTGATTGTGAAGGATCTCACCATTTATAAAGACTTCTTCTTGCCATATGGCTGTCTTACTCAATAAACTCCTATTGCCTCTAGGATAAAGTATAAATTCCTCTGTTTTTAAGGCCTATCACAAGTTGGCCCCAAACTACGTTTCCGTTGTTATCGCCCTTCCCCCACTCTTTGGTCCAGTGAAATTGACTGTGACTCTGTGTCTGCCTTTGCATAAGAAGCCCACCTTGTTCCATTGCCTGGAGGGTTTTTTCCCTCAATTCTTTCTCGGAATCTTTTACCTCAAGACTTGGCTCAAGCACCCCCTTATAAGTAAAGTTTGTCCTGATCTCCCAAGTGTGAACCTCTCCATGGGGTGTTGTAGGGAGATAAAATGGAGGAAGAGACATAACTCTGTCCCTCAGGGAGTTTCTTGTCTCATTGATCGAGTGGATGAGAATCCCCTCAATTTCTAATTCTTTGCCTCCACAAAAAGAGTGACTATAAATATTTTCATATTTGTAGATCCTATTCCTTTTTCTTTGATTTCTTTGGGGTATAGACCTAATAGTGATACTGTTGGATCACAGTTTTGTCGCCCTTTGGGCAGAGTTCCAGACTGCTCTCCAGAATGGTTGAATCATTTCACCACCTTATCAACAGTTCATTAATGTACCTATTTTCTATCATTCCTGCCAGCATTTGTCATTTCTGATAGGTGTGAGGTAAAACAACCTCAGAGTTGTTTTAATTTGCCTTACTCTAATAAATCAAGATGACACCTGATAACTCTCCTTGCCTAACCTACTTTGTCTTTATCTTATATTCGTTCTGCATATACATATATCTGGACATGTTTTTCTGATAGAATATGAGCTCTTTGAGAGGAAGGAAAAAAGCATTTATTAAACACCAACAAACATTATAACATTTGATCTTCACAACAACCCTAGGAGGTAGGTACTGTTATTTATCCCTATCTTACAGTTGGGGTCATTGAGGCTACAGAGGTTGTACAACCTGCCCAGGTCACACAACTACTAAGTGTCTGAGGTGGGACTTGAACTCACGTCTTCCCAGCATACTATCCACTGTGCAACTTAGTGGTTCCTAGAGGAAGGATTGTTTCACTTTTATGTTTGTGTCCTTAATACCCAGTGCATTGTCTGGCACATAGTTAGGGCTCATAGAGACAACAAGATAAAGTACAGAACCTGGAGTCAGGAAGACCTGACTTGAAATCCAGCTTCAGATACTTTCTAGCTATGTTATCCCATGCAAGTCACTTAACTGTGCCTCAGTCTCCCCATCTGTAAAATGAAGATAGTGATAGCTCCTACCTCACAGGGTTGTTGTGAGGCTCAAATGAGTTAATATATGCAAAGCTTTTTGCAAACCTTAAAGTATAATTATTAACAAATACTTGATTGATTGACTGTGCTGGACATTCTCCACATGTTGAATATCCTCCATGACAGTAGAAAAGACTTGATGACTGTATACTCCTAGCTTTACATGTCACTTCAAATTAATAATCAGAGAGTCATTGGACAGAATTACCTCTGTGGTTGCATTTATCAAGAAATCATATCTGACCTTCACATAAGTATGAGAGACTCCTTTTTCTTCCACTGGGTCTAATGCTATTGTGATCCACAAATGATAAACCCAGAAGGATTTTGTGACCTTTAGTTATTCCTATATAGACACAGATGTGGTTTGCCTTAGAGGATCATTTACAAAAGCCTCACGGACAATCTCTTTTCTCTCCAAGAACTATGTCGATCAGTAATTTCCCCTCTTCTGGGTAGGAGACTGAATCTCCAACTTGGGAAGGGAATAAGCATGAATTAAAACCTGCTGTGTGCTAGCCACTGTCCTAAGTACTTATTCAAATATTATCTGTTGCTCCTCATGACAAACCTGGAAGGTAGATGTTATTAAGATCCTCATCTTACACTTGAGGAAACTGAGACAGAGAAGGATTAAATGATTTGTCCTGGATGACATAGCTAGGAAGCGTCTGAGGTCAAATCCCAACCAATTCTGTGATTCTATGATTTTAGTGGTAGCCCCAGTCATCGAAATCCATCTAAAAGGGAGCAAAAGACAGTCAATTCACCCAGGGCAACTCCAGTAACCAAGACTAACTCAGGAATTTTCTTTTGTCCCTTTATCAAAGCAGCAATGGCCATTTCTACACTATAGTGTATTTCATACACTATAAGGAGAAGTATGGACAATCAGGAGGACCCAAGTTCAAATCCAGCTTCAGACACTGAGTAATTGTGTGAGCCTAGTGTAAGTCACTTAATCCTGCTTGCCTCAGTTCCTCATCTATAAAAGTAGCTGCAGAAGGAAATAGCAAACTATTCCAGTATCTTTGCCAAGATAACCCCAAAAGGGGTCACAGAAGATTGGTTACTGAAACAACTGAACAACAATAAAATGGTCAAAGTTTCTAAACCTAGGGTCATCTCTCAGTAAACTCATCAAAATAAGCTGAGAACTTCCCTGACTAATTCCCTTAAGTAAATGATCTTTTCTGCTTCCCTTCTCAGACATAGCTTGTAATATGAGCCCTCAGTGCTTTCCAGATGTCACCCACCAGCATGGGTTTCATCAGTACATCTAATCCAGGTCATCCCAACTTCATCTCCAAATGTCATTTCTGCCAATCAAGGGCTGAGGTGTTAAGATCCAAATGTTTATTTTTAGAAGAACATTCATGAATTTGATGGATTTATTCCATTCTACCTCTCTTTGCTGTCTTTCTGCCAGATTCATATATGAAGAATCTTAAGAGTGTGTTGCTTATTTGTATCTCATGCCAAGTTTTCTGTAAACTTGTTTTCTTTTAAAATTTATTTATTTATTTTAAACATTCTTTTCTTCTACATTTTAATTTCCAGATTCTCTCGCTCCCTCCCAACTCTCTCCTACCCACTGAGAAGGGAAACAATATGATATCAATTATACATATGAAATAATGCAAAACATATTTCTGTATTAATCATATAACAAAAAAAGGAAAGAAAAAATGAAAGTGAGAAGAGTATACTTCAGTTTGCACTCAGAGTTCATTGGTTCTCTCTCTATAGTGGTGGACAACATTTTTTCATCATTAGTCCTTTTGAATTGTCTTCGATCACTGTATCAGAGTTGCCAAATCTTTCCCAGTTGATTATCATGACAACATTGTTGTTTCTGAGCACAATGATCTCCCACTTCTTTTCATTTCATTTTGCATCAGTTCATATAGATCTTGCCATATTTTTCTGAAACCGCCCTTTCCCTTTGTCATACGCTACAACTTATTCAGGCATTCCCCAAATGATGGGCATTCCCTCAGTGTCCAATTTTTTTGCCACCACACAAAGAGTTACTATAAATCATTTTATATATGTAGGTCCTTCTGCTTTTTCTTTGGAGTTATTTGGGTGTACAGACCTAGTAGTGGTATTGCTGGGTCAAAGGACATGTACAGTTTTATAGCCTTTTGGGAATAGTTTCCAGTTGTTCTCCTTAATGGTTAGACCAGTTCACTACTCCACCAACGATTCCTTAATGCACTTATTTTTCTTCATTCCCCCCAGCATTTGTTATTTCTGATAGGTGTGAGGAAAAACAACAAAAACATTGTTTTAATTTGCTTTCTGTAATCAATAGTGATTTAGAACATTTTTATGTAACTATAGATAGCTTTGATTTTTTTTCTGAAAACTGCTTATTCATATCCTTTGGCCATTATGAATTGAGGAATGCCTCTTATTTTTTTTTTTTTATAAATTTGACTCAGTTCCCTACATATTTGAGAAATGAAGCTTTTATCAGAGAAACTTGCTGTAAATTTTTTGATATTGCTTCATACCATAGTACCTTTTAGCAAAATGTAGTTTCCCTGATTATCTCATTCAATTAGGTCTAATTTTGTTGCTTTGTTGGAGGTTATGATTGCTACCCCTGCCCTTTTCACTTCAGCATAATAGACTCTGTTCTAGTCTTTCACTTTAACTTTGTGTGTGTGTTTCTGTCCCAAGTGTGTCTTGTGTGTAGAACATATTGTTGGATTCTGGTTCCCAGTCCATTCTGCTATCCAGTGCCATTCTGTGGGTTAGTACATCCCATTCACATTCACATTTATGATCACTAACTGTATATCTTTCCATCCAGCTTTCTCTGCTTATTCTCTCTCTCTTTTTAATCCTGTCCCTTATCAAAAGTTTGTCTTGTTTCTGGCCACTGAATTCCTCAATTTGTGGTCCCCCTTATCATTTATCTGTTGTATCCACTCCCTCCTATCTATTGGGTAAGAAAGATTTCTATTCCCAACTCTATATATGTGTGTATACACACATATATATACACACACTTCCCTTTTTGAACCAAGTTTGATGATTGCTTAGGCTTCAAGCGTTACCTGCCACTCCACACTCCATTTTCCTCTCCACTGTCAAAGTTAATCTTTCTGTGCCTCCTTTATGTGAGAAAATTTGCCCCATTCTACTTCTCCCTTCCCCCTTCTTCCAATGCATCCCTCTTTCTCGCATCTACATTTTTTTTTGAAGTCATTACCCTAATAATGATAAAATTCTAAAAGTTACGTGTATCATCTTCCTACATAGGAATGTAAACAGTTTAACTCTATTGAGGCCCTCATGATTACTCTTTCATTTTTTTTTTTTGACTTTTCGTGCTTCTCTTGAGTCTTCTGTGTGAATGTCAAATTTTCTATTCAACTCTGGTCTTTTCAGCAGGAATGCTTGGAAGTCCTCGATTTCATTAAATACCCCTTTTCCCCCTGAAGAATTATACTCAGTTTTGCTGGGTGGGTTATTCTTGGTTGTAATCCTAGTTTCTTTGCACTCTGAAATATCATATTTCATGTCCTCTTCTCTTTTAACATGGAAGCTGCTAGATCTTGTATGATTCTGACTGTGGTTCCATGAAATTTAATTTGTTTCTTTCTGGCTGCTTGCAATATTTTCTCCTTGACTTGAGAGCACTGAAATTTGGCTATAATACTCCTAAGTATTTTTATTCTGAAAACTCTTTCAGGAGGTGATTAATGGATTCTTTCAATTTCTATTTTGCCCCCTGGCTCTAGGATATCAGGGAGTTTTTCTCTTTAATTTTTCAAAATATAGTGTCCAGGCTCTCTTTTTGATCATGACTTTCAGTCCAATAATTCTTAAATTATCTTTCCTTGTCTATTTTCCAGGTCAGTTATTATTTTTTATGAGATATTTCACATTTTTTCTATTTTTTTCATTCTTTTTATTTTGTTTTTATTGTTGCTTGAAGTCTTATGAAGTTGTTACCTTCCATTTGTCCAATTCTAATTTTTAAAGAGTTATTTTCTTTATTGAACTTTTGTATTTCTCTTTTTATTTGACCAATTCTGTATTTTAAGGTGATATTTTTTTTGAGTATTTTTTGGTGCCTCTTTTACTAAGCTGTTAATCCTCTTTTTAAAAATAGTGATTTTTTCCAATTATATGTAAAGACGATTTTAACATTCATTTATACAAAATTTTAAGTTCCAAATTTTTCTCCCTCTCTCCTAAAACAGTAAGCAATTTGATATAAATTATATCTGTGCAGTATGTAAAACATATTTCCATATTAGTCATGTTGTGAAAGAAGAAACAGACTAATATGGAAATATATTTTATGTGATCCATGATAAAATAAACCAAGTGAAAATAGTTTGCTTCAATCTGTATTCAGAATCCATCAGGTCTTTTTCTGGATGTGGTTAGTATTTTCCATCATGAATCTTTTGGAATTGTCTTGGATCAATGTATTGCTGAGAAGAGCTAAGCCATTCACAGTTAGTGAGCATATAATTTTGCTGTTATTGTGTATAATATTCTCTTGGTTCTGTTCATTTCACTTTGCATCAGTTCATGTAAATCTTTCTAGGTTTTTCTGAGAATATTATGCTCCTTATTTGTTATTGCACAACAGTATTCCATTAAATTGGTATGCCACAATGGCTTGTTCAGTCATTCCCCAATTGATGGGCATTCCCTCAGTTTCCAGTTTTTTACCACCATAAAAATAGCTGCTATAAATATTTTTGTATATGTAGGCCTTTCCCCCTTTTTATGATTTTATTGGAATACAGACCTAGAGTGATATTGTTGGATCAAAGAGTGTGCACAATTTGGTTGCCCTTTGGACATAGTTCCAAATTGCTCTCCAGAATAGTTGGATCAGTTCACAACTCTGCCAACAGTGAGTTAGTGTCCCAATTTCTCCACATTCTCTCCAACATTTATTATTTTCCTTTTCTGTCCTATTAGTAAATCTGACAGATGTGATGTGGGATCTCAAAGTTGTTTTAATTTGCATTTCTTCAGTCAAAAGTGATTTAGAGCATTTCTTCATATGACTATAGATAGCTTTCATTTCTTCATCTGAAAACTTCTGTTCATATTCTTTTATTCACATTTATCAACTGGAAAATGGCTTATATTCTTATAAATTTGACTCAGTTTTCTATATATTTGAGAAATGAGGCCTTTATCAGAAATACTTCCTGTAAAGATTGTTTCCCTGCTTTTTGTTTTCCTTCTAATCTTGGTTGCATTTTGTTTATGCAAAATTTTTAAAATTTAATATAGTCAAATCTTACATTTTGTAATGCTCTCTATCCCTTGTTTAGTCATACATGCCTTCCTTCTCCATAGATGTGACAAGTAAATTATTCCTTACTCTCCTAATTTGCTTATGGTATCACAATTATCTTTTCATAATTTTTTGCATCACTTTCTTCTCCCAATTTTTTCTTCTACCACTCTTCTCTCTTTCTTTACATTTCCCAGGAACTCCCGCTTGCCTTGGGTCCAATTAACATTTTTTCTTCAAGTCTTTCTTTGTAGCTTTTTTCACATTGCTGGCTTCTTTTAGGTTTATGTTTTGGTCTTCCCTGCCATGGTAATAGTTTTTTATGGTCAAGGTGTTTTGTTTATTTGTTTTCGTTTGCTTATTTTCTCAACTGATTTCTTCATGTTGAACTTTCTGCTAAAGTTGGGCTCTGCTTGCCTGTCCCAAGCTTCAGACTTTTCATGTTTCTGTTTTCAGAGTCAGTTATGGGAGTTTTCAGTGCTTCCAAAGTAGTGTGATTTGGGGAAAGGTGTGGTCTTTGTTATCCTGGTCTGTGCTCTGGTCTTTACCCAGGAAGCACCCCTACTCCCTTGCAGCTACAAGTATTAGTGCTCCTCTTGGCCTGGAATCTGAGACCAGGGTCCCTGCTCCATTGTGACTGATCAACAAGTACTCTTCTCATTCCTGGAACTATGACCCAGAATTACTTATGGGCCAATTGCCAATCAGCGCCAGCTGCACTCAGTGTCAGCAAAGGGTTGCCTGTAATCTCTGGTCACTTGTCCAGCTCCCTTATTGTTTCTGGGCTGAGAGTTCCTGAACCTGTTGCTGCTGCTGTTGTGGCCACCACCAAGGCTCTTGTATCATGCTCTGGGCATGCATCTACCCAGGTATTACAGACCCCTCTGCAGACCTCCTAAATTGTTTTATGCTTGAAAAATGATTCCCTCTGACCTTCTGTTACCTCTGCTACTCCAAAAATTAATTTGAGGCATTATTTTAAAGTTGTTTGGAGGGGACTGTTGGGAGAGTTCAGCTGGGTCCATCTTGTCTCCCCTTCCATCCTCACTTCTAATCTCTAAACTTGCTTTCAAATTATGTTGTTTTTCACTGTTTTATAATGTGATGTGATTTTAATCAGCTAACCTCCTCTCCCACAGTGTTTTACAATTCTTTCCATGATTAGTAAGGAGATCAAGAGTTTGATGCCTAAAGTAGTTTCTGACCTTTTTTTACCTTTTCTTTTTGGTGAAATGTACAGGTGAAATGTTTGTAATAAATGGTGATCACCAAGGGCAATATCTCTGCCTCTTCCTATTTACCATATTTTGGCCCATTTGAAGAGGTCATTTCAAAATTGCTGCAGTTGTTTTCAGCATTTTCTTCCCATCATTAGTGTAATTTAATGTTGACTTTGACCTTTGTTCTAATCCAGTGGTTCTTAAAATGTGGTCCCTAACACCCTTTCAAGTGACGCATGAAGTAAAAATCATTTTCATAATAATACTTTGATTAATTAATAAAAATTAATAATACTTTAAACATAAACATAATACTTAAAATAATAATATTTTAAAGTTAAACATGATTTAGTTTCTAATGTAAAAGATAATATTTTATATAAACATATAAATATTATATATAATATCTGTATCTCTATATGTAATGGATTATAGATATAGACAAAACCCTTATAAGTAAAAGCTTTTTGAGGGAGATCTTCAATGATTTTTTAATATTATAAAGAGATTTTCAGACTAAAAATGTGAGACCTGCTGTTCCAATTAGTCAATGGTCTGACTGCGTATAGATAGGTAATTCTGAATGAATAAAGGAAAAAACATTTATTAAGCACTTGTGTGCCAAGGGCTATGATAATTTGGGAATACAATTACAAAAGCAAAAGTAGTCTTTATTCTCAAGGGGCATACATTCTAATAGCACATATACATATATGTGTATGTACATATATATACATACGTGTATATGTGTATATATAGGTATACACACATATGTATGCATGTATGTGTGGGTGTGTATGTATATGATTAATGACCAAGGAGAGGGTTGTTGTCTGTCCTTTGAAGAAGATCAATGACATCACAGGTGATGTCTTGACTGATGGGTGAATTGGATTTAAGAGAGATAGAGTTGCACAAAGTCATCAGTCTCACTCTCTCTTCTAAAGTCATCAAAATCCAGTGGCAGGATGAAAGCCACAATCACTGGCAATGTCTGGGAATGCAGTGGATGACCTTGCCATCTTTGTTGTCTGCCCAGGCTCTAAGTGCTCCACAGTACTTGCTTCAGCTGCTTTTGTGGTCATTAGAACAAACTATTCTCAACCATCTTTTCCACAAAGGGAAGTCTTAACCTGCTTTGGGTAGACACCCCCTTAACTCACTGATGGATTAGAGGATTGTCAGGTATCCTTAACCTGGTTTAGCCCATCTTCTGAGATGGTTTACTGGGGTGTGGCAGTTATATATACTACAGCTTCTTTGGAGTCACAGGGGAGAGTTGGGTGAAAGGTGAATATCCAAGGTGAATATGCAACCCTGAAAAGACTGTGCAAGACCTCATACCAGAAGTGCTAGTCCTCCCTGAGTATCCCATATATTCCTACTCCCATATACCAGGGAGAAGTATGTTAGTTTGGAAAGTTACCAGGACAGTGAGTCATGATATATTCGATAAACTTTTCCCAGGAGTAATGCAAGTATTGATTTTATTATGGTTCCACAACTGGAGAGTGAGGATCAAGGTAAGAGAGACCAGAGGATCCATACAGGGATGCATGACTACTTAAAGAAGATAGCTAGGGAGCAAAGTGAAATCTGGCTAGGGTCCACCTGAAATATGAATCCCATATTATCAACAAATTCTTTCCTGTCTCTTATGAGGTACTCTATTTTAGAGGGGTAGATCAGTGGAACAGGTTAGGTACACAAGACACAGTAGTCAATGACTATAGTAATCCACTGCTTGATAAACATAAAGACTCCAGCTTCTGGGATAAGAACTCACTATTTGACAAAAGCTTCTGGGGAAACTGGAAAATAGTATGGCAGAAACTAGGCAAAGACCAACATCTTATACCATTTACCAAGACAAGGTCAAAATGGATATATGAGGGGCAGAGTCAAGATGGCTAAGTAAAAGCAGAGATGTACTTAAGCTTTCCCCTAAACCCCTACAAATACCTATAAAAATGACTCTAAACAAATTATGGAGCTGCAAAACCCACAAAATGATGGTGTGAAGCAAATCTCCAGCCCAAAGCAGCCTGGAGGGTCAATGGGAAATGTCTGTCATGCTGGGCTGGGAGCTAAGCACAGTCCAGTGTAGGCTGCACCAGCACAAATGCGACCCAAACAGGCCTCAGGAAGACTGAATCACTGGCAGCCTTGCCAGTTTCCAGACTTCTCAACCCCAAAATGCTGAGAAAAACTTGGAAGGTTAGTGAAAAAACTTGTTGGACCAGCTTCAGAGAGTAAAACCCTTGGGCCCCAGTCCCAGGGTGGCAGAGGGGGTAGAAGAATCGACAGCTGGAGCAGGAGTGGCTGTTTCTGGGGCTTTAGGCCCACAGATTGTGGAGGGATTGATCAGCTGACAGTACACTCCTCCATCCCCACTGGATGCAAAGTCCTACCTTGGCAAAGAGCTCAAGTAATTGGCTGGGGAAATGAGTAAAAACTAGAAAAAAATCAGACTAGAGAATCTTACCTTGGTGACAAGGAAGAATCAAAACATACAACAACAAGAAAACAACAAAGTCAAAGCTCCTCCATCCAAAGCCTCCAAGAAAAATATGAATTGGTCTTAGACCATGGAAGAGCTCAAAAAGGATTTTGAAAATCAAGTAAGAGAAGTTCAGCAAAAGTTGGGAAGAGAAATGAGAGTCATGCAATAAAATCATGAAAAATAAGTCAACTACTTGCTAAAGGGACCTCAAAAATGCTGAAGAAAATGACATCTTAAAAAATAGACTAACCCAAATAGCAAAGGAGATCCAAGAAATCAATGAGGAGAGAAGAATACCTTAAAAGACAGAAAGGTCAAATGGAAAATGAGGTCCAAAAGCTCACTGAAGAAAATAATTCCTTAAAAATTAGAGTGGAGCAGATATAAATTAATGACTTTATGAAAAATCAAGAAATCACAAAACAAAACCAAAAGAATGAAAAAATAGCATACAATGTGAAATATCTCATTAGAAAAACAACTGACCTGGAAACTAGATGCAGGAGAGACAATTTAAAAATTGTTGATCTACCTGAAAGCCATGATTAAAAAAAGAGCCTAGACATCATCTTTCAAGAAATTATGAAAGAAAACTGCACTGATATTTTAGAACCAGAGGGGAAAAATAGATATTGAAAGAATACACTGATCACTTCCTGAAAGAGATTCCAAAAGGGAAACCCCTAGGAATATTGTAGCCAAATTTCAGAGTTTTCAGGTCAAGTAGAAAATATTGCAAGCATCCAGAAAGAAATAATTTGAGTATTGTGGAAACACAATCAGGATAACACAATATCTAGCAGCTTCTACATTAAGGGATCAGAGGGCTTGGAATATGATATTTCAGAGGTCAAAGGAGCTAGGATTAAAACCAAGAATCACCTACCCAGCAAAACTGAGTATAATACTTCAGGGAATAAAATGGTCACTCAGTGAAATAGATGACTTTCAACCATTCTTGATGAAAAGACCAGAACTGAATAGAAAATTTGACTTTCAAATTGAAGAATTAAGAGAAGTGTGAAAAAGTAAACAGGAAAGAGAAATCATAAGGGACTTACTAAAGTTGAACTGTTTACATTCCTACATGGAAAGATAATTTGTAACCTTTCAGAGTTTTCTCAGTATTAGAATAGTTGGAGGAATTATACAGATAGACAGGGGGCACAGGATGAGTTGAATATGAAGGGATACTATCTAAAATAATAAAATTAAGGGATGAGAAAGGAATATATTGGGAGAAGAAATGGAGAGATAGAATGGGGTGAATTTTCTCTCACATAAAAGAGGCAAGAAAAAGCTTTTACAATGGAGGGAGGAGGAGGTGAGAGGTAAAGAATGAACTTTATTCTCATCAGATTTGACTTAAGGAGGGAATAACAAGCACACTCAATTTGGTATGAAAATTTATCTTACCCTACAGGAAAGGAGCGGGGAAGGGGATAAGGGGAATGATAGAAGGGAAAGAAAATAGGAGGAGGGGGTAATTAGAAGTAAACACTTTTGAGGAGGAACAGGGTCCAAAGAGAATAGAAGAAATGGGGGCAGGATAAGATGGAGGGAAATATAGTTAGTCTTTCACATGACTGTTATGAAAGTGTTCTGCATGACTACATATGTTTAACCTATATCAAATTATTAGCTTTCTTAATGGGGGTGTGTGGAGAGAGAGGAAGGGAGAGAAGTTGGAATTCATAGTTTTAAAAATGAATATTAAAATTGTTTTTACATGCAGTTGGGAAATAAGACATACAGGCAGTGGAGTATAGAAATCTATCTTGATTTATAAGAAAATAGAGGGGAAGGGGATGAGAGAAGGCGGGGGGTTGTGATAGAAGTGAGGGCAGGTTGGGAGAAGGGGTAATCAGACTGTATGCTGTCTTTGGGTGAGGGAGAAGGGAGAGATGGGGAGAAAATTTGGAACTCAAAATCTTGTGGAAGTAAATGTTGAAAAGTGAGAATAAATAAATGAATGGAAGACAAAATAAAATAAGCATTAAAAAAAAGAATATCATCTTCCTCAAAAAACAATTGGTACATGATTTAGACATAGAGGGTGATATTAAGAACAAATTAGGAGAGCAAGGAATAGCTTACCTGTCATATCTATGGAGAATGAAAGAATTTATGACCAAACATGAGATAGAGAAAATTATGAAATACAAAATGGATAATTTTGATTACATTAAATTAAAATTTTTTGCACAAACAAAGCTAATACAACCAAGATTAGAAGAGAAACAGAAAGCAGGGAAACAATTTTACAGTCAGTGTCTCTGATAAAAGCCTAACTTCTAAAATACATAGAGAACTGAGTTAAATTTATAAGAATATAAGTCATTCCCCAACTGACAAACGGTCAAAGGATATGAAAAGGCAGTTTTCAGATGAAGAAATTAAAACTATTTCTGATCATATTAAAAGAAGGTTCTAAATCACTATTGACCAGAGAAATATACATTAAAATACCTCTGAGGTATCACATCACACTTATCAGATTGACTAACATGACAAAACAGGAAAATGATAAATATTGGAGATGTGGGAAAATTGGAACACTAATGCATTGTTGATGGAGTTATGAACTGGTCCAACCATTCTAGAGAGCAATTTGGAGCTATGCCCAAAGGGATATAAAACTGTGCATACCCTTTTATCCAGCAATACCAGTACTAGGTCTGTATCCCAAAGAGATCACAAAAAATGGAAAAGGACCTATATGAACAAAAATTTTTAAAGCAGTTCTTTTTGTGGTGGCTAAGAATTGGAAATTAAAGGGGAAGATGAAGTGGGGAATGATTGAACAAGTTGTGGTATATGACTACAATGGAATATTATTGTTCCATAAGAAATAATGAGCAGGCAGATTTTGGAAAAGCCTGGAAAGGCTGAGTGAAGTGAAGAGAACCAGGAGAACATTGTACACAGTAATAGTAACATTGTGTGATTTCTAACTTTGACTTAGCATGCAACGATCTAAGACAATTCCAAAAGACTCATGATGGAAAATGCTATCCACATCCAGAGAAAAAAGTATGGAGTCTGAATGCAGATCAAAGCATACTATTTTCTCTTTTTTTTTCCTCATGGTTTTTCCCTTTTGTTCTGATTTTTTTTCACAACATTACTAATATGGAAATATGTGTAATGTAATTGTACATGTATAGGCTATTTCAGGTTGCATGCCATTTTGGAGAGGGGGGAAGAGAAGAAGGGGGGAAATTTAGAGCTCTAAATCATATAAAAGTGAATGTTGAAAACTATTCTGTGATGTTTGATACTTGGACATCTTATTGCCTTCCATCTCTTTTTGGGAAGAAACTATTCATTATACACACACACACACATATATATATTTATAATAGAAGAATAACATCTAAGTAGTAGGAAGCCTTTGTTTTCTTTCATTTCTCAAATGTGATCCATATTTTCTACCATACTTTTCTCTATTCTCCCTGTGTCTATTTCATCACTGGATATGTGGATTTGGGAGACATCTGCATACAGATATTTAAATTCATGGCAGCTGATAAATCACCAAGAGGTGATTAGTTTTACATACATATATACATATATATAGTTATATATGTTAGTTATACTTATAACTAACTATAGTTTGTTATAGTTAGAGGAGAGCAAATAGACCCAGAACAGCATCTTTGGGGGACATTCAACATTAAAGGATGGGGAAATGGATAATGATCTAGCAAAGGGGACTGGAAAAGAGGCAGTCAGAAAGATAAGAGGTGAATGAGCAAATTGCAGTGTCATTGAAGCTAAAGAAAGAGAAAGTATCTAGGAGGGCAGAATGACCAATGGTACAAACTTCTGCCAAAAAGCAAAGGAAAATGAGGAATGAGGAAAAGCCATTGGACTGAACAATTAAAAGGTCATTGGTAGACTTGAAGAGAGTAGATTGAGTCAGGTGCTGGGTTTGTATATTAATAAGAAGTATTAATAAGAGCTACAGTTTTGGCAGTGAAAGGGAAAAGAGAAATAGGATGATACTTTAAAGCGATAGTGAAGGAAGGATTTTAAAGATAGAAGAAGACTAGGCATATTTTTAAGCAATGGAAAAAAATCTAGTAGACAGGGAGAGATTAAAGATGAGTCAGGGGAGTAGGGATGATGAATGGGGCAAGTTCTTGGAGTTTATGATAGGGGATGGAATCAAGGAGACAAGAAAAGGCCTTGGCAAGTGGGAGGATCATCTCTTTTCTAGAGTCTGGATAAAAAGGGAGAGAAAGGGAATAAGTTATGAAGAAGGGGAGATAAGTTGGCACATTGTGGGTGGCCTTAATTTTCTCAGTATAATTCCCCTGACTCATCATTTTCTCACTGTTACCATGGGAATGTGAGATGCAAGGAGGCCCACATTCATTGAACAGTCCCTATCCAGAATTCCTCAGGCTTCAAAGGTCTTGCCCTGAGAATGTCAAATCAGGGAATGACAGTAGTAAAATAAGAGATGACTTGCTAAGGGTTTGAGGGAGAGAAGGTCCAGAACACCTGTCACAGAAAGTATGACAGTCAATCAGGAAAGATTAACAATAGTGCCATACAACAGTGAAGGCCCAGTCAAGATTAGTTGCCATAAATTTGTAGTGGATCCAATCAGCACAATGTGTAACTTCCTCCACTGTTGTTCTACCTGGTAAATGTCTATTAACCAACTCTCCTGCTCAATGCACTTTGTTTTAGTTTTTAAAGAAGTATTTACTGAAAAGACATAGTAAGAACATTACAAAATCAAATACAAAATACAAAAAAATTCCCCCTATAAAACTTGGGGTGCCCCCCCACCTTGTAGATGCACGCAGGTCCTTGGAAACAGTGAGCTAAAACACAGAACACAACATTAATGAAGCAAAAATATAGAGAACATGCATGGTAACACTTGGAACTCAAAGTATCTCTTTACAGAATCTTTATGAACTTTCTCTTAGGTATGCCTCTCTCTCTCTCTCTCTCTCTCTCTCTCTCTCTCTCTCTCTCTCTCTCTCTCTTTCTCTCTCTCTCTCTCTCCACAACCATGGGTTTTTGGTGTGTCTTTTTTCTTTCAGCTGAAGATATTATTTCCTTCTGGTCCTGGCTATGGTCAGTGGTGGGGGAAGGGAGCTCAAACCTTATCTACTCTAACCCCTAAAAGTACTTCCCTTTCAAGTTCTTGACTCCAACAACCAAACTAGAATCCTCATATGTATGATTCTTTTAACCCATCAAGATATTTCCTGTGTTGTATCATTGACCTTTGTGCAATTTGACTTAAGCTCTATTATCATTTCTACTTGACTTTGTGGTGGAATTGTAGGAAAATTCTTTAACTGTTCACTTAATACTTCGAGATTTCATGAATTGTGGTATCTGGGCCTTCAGTGATGGCATCAGTTGAAGTGGGAACGAACACTTTCCTCTTATATGTATGACCTTTTTATACTTCTCTTGGATCATATTTGAAAGTCAAATTTTCTATTCAGATCTGGTCTTTTCATCAAGAATGTTTGAAAGTCCTCTATTTCATTGAATGTCCATTTTTCCCCTGAGGAATTATACTCAGTTTTTCTGGGTAGGTGATTTTTGGTTGTAATCCTAGCTCCTTTGCCCTCCAGAGTATTATATTCCAAACTTCTGATCTTTTAATGTAGAAGCTGCTAAATCTTGTGTTATCTTGAATATAACTCCATGATACTTGAATTGTTTCTTTCTGGCTGCTTGCATTATTTTCTCCTTGAGCTCTGGAATTTGACATAATATTCTTGGGAGTTTTCATTTTGGGAACTCTTTCAGGAAGTGATTGGTGAATTCTTTCAATTTCTATTTTACCCTCTTGTTGTAGAATATCATGACAGTTTTCCTTCATAATTTCTTTAAAGATAGTATGTAGGGTCTTTTTCTGATCATGGCTTTGAGGTAGTCGAATAATTTTTAAATTATTCTTTCTGGATCCATTTTATAGGTCAGTTGTTTTTCTAATGAGATATTTCACATTGCCTTCTATTTTTTTCATTCTTTTGGTTTTTTTGTTTTTTGATTTCTCATAAAGTCATTAGCTTCCATTTGTTCAATTCTAATTTTTTAAGGAATTATTTTCTTCAGTGACCTTTTGTACTTCCTTTTCCATTCTGCCAATTCAAATTTTTAAGGATTTTTTTTTTAAATCAGTGAATTTTTGTGCCTCTTTTTCCATTTGGCCAGTTCTACTTTTTAAAGAATGCTTCTCCTCATTGACTTTTTATACTTCTTTTTATCATTTGACCTAGTTTGTTTTTTAAGGTGTTATTTTCCTCAGTATGTTTTGTTTCCTTTACCAAGTTGTTGACTCATTTTTCATGCTTTTCTTGCATCACTCTCATTTCTTTTCCCAATTTTTGTTCTACCTCTCTTACTAGATTTTCAAAATCCTTTTTGAGCTCTTACCTATTCATATTTTTCTTGGAGTCTTTGAATGTAGGATCTTTGGCTTTGTTATCTTCTTCTGGTGTGTGTTTTGATTTTCCTTTTCACCATACTAACTTTCTATGGTCAGAATTTTTTTTGCCATCATTTATTCATTTTCCAGTCTATTTCTTGACTTTTAACTCTTTGTTAAATTGGGGTTCTGCTTCCAGGGTTGAGGGAACACTGTCCCAAGCTTCATAGGTTTTGTGCAGCAGTTTTCAGAGATACTTCTAGGGATCTGTAAATTTTCAGTTCTTCCAAGGTAGTACGATCAAAGCAGAGGTGTGTTTACTACTTTCCTGGCCTGTGCTCTGGTCTATGAGTGACCACAAGGACTCTTTTTTGCCCTGGAACTATGAGGATGGTCCTTCCTCCACTGTGGCTGTGAGCTCTGCTATGCTAATGCTCCTCCTCACCCTGGGACTACAACCCAGGACTGTGACCCATATTTGAGTATGAGCAAAGCAACAGAGTCCTGCCTTGGTGCTATCAAAGAGACCCCTAGAATCTCCTACGCTCCGGACTGAGAGCTCTGGAAGCAGCTGCTGCTGCTGCTGATTTAGTGGCTCCCAAGTCCTGCTCCTGATTTTTTGGGACTGGGTGTGACCTGGCGGGGCCTGCCCTGCATTATTCTCCACTCTCACCCAGGTGTGACAGAGCTTTCCTGCTGACCTCCTAAGTTGTGTTGGGCTGGAAAATTATTTCACTTTGTCCTTTTGGGGATTCTGTTGCTCCAGGATTTTTTTTTATGTCATCATTTAAACTAGAGGCTTGGGGAGAGCTCAGGTGAGTCATTGCCTTTTCTGAGGCATTTTGACTCTATCCCTGCACAACACACTTTTAAGCTTAATTTGCATTATTTTCTCTACCACTTTCTTAAGTCTAGAGTAGTGGTTGGTAAACTATAACTCATAATTTACCAACCCCTGGGGCATCTAGGTGGTGCAATGGATGGAGTGATGGGTCTGGAGTTAGGAAGACTTGAGTTCAAATATGGTCTCAGACACTTACTGGCTGTGTGATCCTGGGCAAGTCACTTAACCTTGTTTACCTCAGTTTCCTCATCTATAAAATGAGCTGGAGAAGGAAATGGAAAACTACTCAAGTATCTTTGCTAAGAAAATCCCTACTGGAGTCACAGAGAGTCAGGTACAACTGAATAGCAAAAGCAACAATTGCTGACCCCTGGTCTAAACAATGAACAAAACAATAAATCACGTCATGATTTGCAGTTCACTAATTCCAGAGGTGCAAATGCTCTTATAGAAAATTTAATAATTGGATCTTGTATACCAATAAAAACTAGTTCCAGCCCATTTCTGAGTGTGGGCAACAACATAGTTTGGTAGTTCAATTTGGCTTAAATATAGAACACATGAAAGAGAATAATAGGAAATTCAGCTGGAAAGGTGAGTTGGAGTCAGATTATTGAAAATCTTGAAATGCCAGACTGAGGATTTGTATTTTATCCTACAAGCTATAGGAAACCACTAAAGGCCTTTGATCAGGTGACACTGTGATACAGTCCCAGAGTTGTGGTTTGGCATGATCTGATCCCAATAAGATCCAAGGGGAAGAGATTCAAGGATAGAAGACCATGTGTGGCTGAACTGGTCAGTTGAACTGTGGATGTGTAGCCTGGACAAAGCGATTGAGGGTGGGATGGGAGAGGCCTGACTATGCTGACGAGGGAGTTCTTGATGTAGTATGGATTAGATTGGGAGAGTCTCTGAGCTCCCTTCCAACTTGGAGATTCTGAACTACAGGGTCAGCAAAAACACCAACAATAGCTTATATTTTTATCGTAGTTACTATGTTCCAGGCACTGTGCTAAGGAAGCACTTTATAATTATCATCTCAATTCATCCTTGCAACAACCCTGGGAGGTAAGTGCTATTATTATCCCCATTTTACAAATGAGAAAACCAAGACAAACTGAGGTTAAGTGACTTGCTTGGGTTCACACAGCTAATAACTATCCGCAGTCATATTTGAACACGTGTCTTCCCTGACTCCAGGCTGGGTACTCTATCCCTTACATCACCTAGATGCCCCAACAACAAAGGGAAATAGCAATGGATAGGAAATTGTTAAATAGGGAACAACAGTGGAGGAAGACTCTGAAGGGAGGAAAGGAAGACCAGGGCAGGGTTGATGAGAACAAGGAAGGGTCCCAAAGGATATGAAGAATGAGTTGAAGAAGAGTGTGGCAGGTAGGACCATTTTAGTCCTTCTTTGCTGAAGAAGATCATGCCATCAGAGAAATGATGACATGACTTGCACTTGACTTTGTTTTGAGTGAGGGAGGGCTGTACAGGTCACCAGCCTCACTTCTTCTCCATAGCCATCTGAATCCAGTGACCAGATATTCATCAGGATGACTGGAGATGGCCCAGGATGCACTGGGAGACCTTGGGGCCTTTAGCCAAGGTCTTTGCAGGCACTCACTTATGGTGAGGCAACGCCCATTCATTGAATAGGCCTGTTTAAGAAATAGCCAGGGCATGGCCCCTTTAATGAGGTCAAGAAAACAAAGACATCAGGCTGGGTGGGAAACAGCAACAGTACTATTGATAATCACTCTAAAGCTAGGGGGGTTCAGGAGCCCTTGGCAGGGGCCCCTTGGAGTCCCAGTTTCAGACAGTAGTAGGTTTAAGGTTTTGGGAGGGGACAGGGGACAGGAGAGGGAAGGGAAGGGAAGGGGAAAAGGAAAGGAAAGGGAAGGGAAGGGAAGGAAAGGAGAAAAAGAAAGGAGGCAGTAAAAGCCAGATCAACTGGGCAGCTTTTGGCAATCCAAATTTACCTCCCTTTGGAGAGGAGAAGGAAGGGGAGGGAGAGACAGACAGGAATGGAGAAAGTGAGGTACCCAGCTAGCATTCAGCCAGCAGAATCTACTCACAGGATCATGGCAGGCAGAGGGAGTGCCCAAAGGACACATGACAGATGACAGGCTTGTGACCATGGATGGTCTGAGCATGAGGAACATAAGGGAGAGCACTCAGGAAATCAGGGATCAGAAAGGAGGCAGGCAGGTTATGTAGCAAAAATGAGAGATAACAGAGGGACAAATGGAATGCTGCACGTTGTCCCTGAAATATTAAAAGACCTACAGGAAAGCCCTTATCTCATGGGGTAAAGAGAACTCATGTGGAGGATTTAGAGCAGGATATGAGCAAGAAGACTGAGAAAATGTGCATGGGTTGCAAGCTGAATGGACATAGGACATTGAAGTCCCTAAGAAATCATTTTGTTCTTCATCTCCATATCCCCCCACCCCCTGCTTCCTTGTAGAAATACTATTACAGAACAACAACAACAACAACAAATCTTGCTTCTTACTTCCCTGAATTTCCAAGATCCATCCAAACTCTTTTTTTTCAGTCCCTCAATTCAAACCAGTTGTGTAGAGATGTTTCTGGCTCCTTCTTTGAGACCTCCTCCCTCTCAGTGAATTGACCTTCTATTTTAGCACCTGACTTCTTGAAGGGGCCCCCCAAGCCTTTCTTTTTCCCCCTACCTCTAACATTTCAAAATAATCACCTAAAGTTCTTATTGCTGTTGTTTAGTTGTTTCAGTTGTGCACAACTCTCTTAATTCATTCAGGGTTTTCTTGGTAAGAGATGCTAGAGCAGTTTGCCATTTTTTTTCTCTAGCTCATTTTACAGATGAGAAAACTGAGATAAACAAGGTGAAATTACTTGCCCAGGATCACGCAGCTAGTAGGTGTCTGAGGATAGACTTGAACTCAGCAAGATGAGTCTTCTTAACTCCAGGCATTTTACTTCCTGTCATATAAAACATAACAGTTAAACAAGGTCAAAAAGATAATTTCACAGATGAGAATGACTAAGGTCTGTTCAGGCTAGTTTGGCTGAACCAACAGGACCATCTGGAGAATAGATGAGAGAAGGTCTAAAGGGACATTGGAGCAATGACTGTAAAGTCTATGAAGGATCCTTCTGAATCTTAACCTTTACTTGAACCTTTATCAGTTTTCCAGAACGCTGGGCCCTCTTGTTGATTCAGGGGACTTGGTCTTCAGCCTCACAGTTTTTAACCTTTGCTATTTCCTTTTTTATTTTATTTATTTTTTATTTTTAGTTTCCACAAGACTTTGAGTTCCAAATTTTCTCCCCATCTCTCCCCTCCCCCACCCCAAGATATAGTGCATCCTCATTACCCCTTCCCCCAATCTACCCTCCCTTCTATCACACCCTGCCCTTCCCTTATCCCCATCTCCTCTATTTTCTTATAGGGCAAAATAGATTTCTATACTCCACTACCCATATTTCTTATTTCCCAGTTGTATGCAAAAACGTTTCTCAACATTTGTTCCTAATACTTTGAATTCCAACTTCTCTCCCTTCCTCCCTCTCCACCCATCCCTACTGGGAAGGCAAGCAATTCATTATAGGTCATATATGTGTAGTTATGCAAAAGACTTCCACAAAAGTCATGTTGTGAAAGACTAACTATATTTCTCTCCATCCTATCCTGCCCTCCATTTATTCTATTCTCCCTTTTGACCTTGTCCCTCCCCAAAAGTGTTTACTTCTAATTGCTCCTTCCTCCCATTTGCCCTCCCTTCTATCATCCCCCACATGCCCCACTTATCCCCTTCTCTCCTACTTTTCTGTAGTGTAAGATAGATTTTCATACCTAATTGAGCATGTTATTTCCTCCTGAAGCCAAATGTGAGAAGAGTAAGCTTCACTTTTTCCCTCTCACCCCCTCCCTTTTCTCTTCCATTGAACAAGATTTTTCTTATCTCTTTCATGAGAGATAGCTGGCCCTATTCCATTTCTCCCTTTCTCCTCCCAATATTTTCCCCTCTCAGTCCTTAATTTAATTTAATTTTTTAATAGATATCATCTCTTTTGATTCAACTCAACCTGTACTGTGTGTGTGTGTGCGTGTGTGTGTGTGTGTGTGTGTATAATCCCTCCGCCTACCCAAATACTGAGAAAAGTCTCAAGAATTACAAATATTATCTTTCCATGTAGGAATGTAAACAGTTCAGCTTTAGAAAGTCCTTTATGATTTCTCTTTCCTGTTTACCTTTTCATGCTTCTCTTGATTCTTATGTTTGAAAGTCAAATTTTCTATTCAACTCTGATCTTTTCATCAAGAATGCTTGAAAGTCCTCTCTTTCTTTCAATAACCATTTTTTCCCCTGAAATATTATACTCAGTTTTGCTGGGTAGGTGATTCTTGATTTTAATCCCAGTTCCTTTTACTTCTGGAATATCATATTTCAAGCTCTTCAATCCCTTAATGTAGAAGCTGCCAGATCCTGTGTTATCCTGATTGTATTTCCACAATACTCAAATTGTTTCTTTCAAGTTGCTTGAAATATTTTCTCCTTGACCTGGGAACTCTGAAATTTGGCCACAATGTTCCTAGGAGTTTCTCTTTTTGGGTCTCTTTCAGGAAGTGATCAGTGGATTTTTTTCAATATTTATTTTGCCTTCTGGTTCTAGAATATCAGGGCATTTTTCCTTGATAATTTCATGAAAGATAATGTCTAGGCTCTTATTTGATCATGGCTTTCAGGTAGTCTCATAATTTTTAAATTGTCTCTCCTGGATCTATTTTCCAGGTCAGTTGTTTTTCCAATGAGATGTTTCACATTGTCTTCTGTTTTTTCAATTTTTTGGTTTTGTTTCTTGACCTCTTGGTTTATCTCATAGTCATTAGCTTCCCTGAATTCCAGTCTCTCTTTTAGAGAACTCTTTTGTTCAGTGAGCTTTTGAACTTTCTTTTCCATTTGACTAATTCTGCTTTTTAAAGCCTCCTTCTCCCCATTAGCTTTCGACTTCTTTTTCCAATTGAGTTAGCTTATTTTTAAAGGTGCTATTTTCCTCATCATTTTTTGGGGTCTCCCTTAGCAAGTTGCTGACTCACTTTTCAAGCTCTTGTGTGGCTTGAATCCATTTCATATTCATTTTGGAGGTACTGGAGGCAGAAGCCTTGACTTCTTCTGACAGTATGCTTTGGTCTTTCTCACCCAAAAGGATAGAAGGAGACACCTTTTCACCAAGAAAGTAACTTTCTATGGCTTATATTTTTTTCCCTTTTTTGGGCATTTTCCCAGTCAGTTACTTGACTTCTGAATCCTTTGTCAAGAGGAGGGTCCTAATGCTCCTCCTCCCCCCAGTACCACACTCAAGGCTGAGATTCAGATCAGCTGCTCAATTTCCTCGGGGCCTCTGAGTGGCGGCAGGGCCACCACTGAGGGCTGAGGTTCAAATCAGCTGCTTAATTCTCCCAGAGGCTTTAAGCTAAGCTGCCTGGACAATAGACTCAGGCTGCTTCCACGGCCACCATAGCTGCCTGCTGCCTGCTGCTGCTGCCGCCACCTCTGCTACTGCCTCTGCTGCTGCCTGGGGCCAGTGCTGGGGGGACCCCACTCCCCTCTCACATAGCTGGAAAAGCCTTCCCACATTGACCTTTGGAAGTTTCTCTGTTGCTTGTGGATTAAGGGATCTGGGACCCTCCCTGCTGGGAATTCTGCCCCAGAGGTCTGTTCAGGTGGTGTTCTTCCCAATTGCTTGGACAGGGCTGGGCTCTGTTCTGTTCCACATCCTGTGAGATAGACCTTTCCTGTCAGCCTTCCAGGTTACCTTTGGCTGGAAACCTCTTTTACTGTCTTGTTCTGTGGTTTCTGCTGCTCTAGAATTTGTTGAGAGTCAATTTTTACAGGTATTTTGTGGGCTGTGGGGGAAGTGCTAGAATATATGTGTCTTTCTACTCTGCCATCTTGGCTCTGCCTATCCAATTCTGCTTTTTGAGGTATTCTTCTACTCATTAGCTTTTTGGACCTCTTTTGCCATTTGAGTTAGCCTATTTTTTAAAGTGCTATTTTCTTTAGCATTTTTTGGGGTCTCCTTTAGCAAGCTGTTGACTTGTTTTTCATGATTTTCTTGCATCACTCTCATTTCTCTTCCCAATTTTTGCTCTACTTCTCTTACTTGATTTTCAAAATCCTTTTTGAGCTCTTCCATGACCTGAGATCAATTCACATTTTTCTTGGAGTCTTTTGATGGAAGAGCTTTGACTTTGTTTTCTTCTGTTTGCATGCTTTGATCTACCTTTGCTATTTCCTAAGACTTCATTTGTACCTGGCCATCAACTCAAATCATCCAAACCCCAGACCTTCTAGGTTTCATGGGGCCAGTGAGGCTTTGTAGGTTTCAATGTCAGCTGTGCCCAAACCCCTGTGGGCTAGCTCCCTTCCTCTGCTGCTGTTCATGATGGGGTGCTTGGGTGCCTGTGCTTGGACCCCAATTCTAAAATCACATTTCTCTCTAGCCTCGGAACACCATCCCTAAAGTTTCTCTCCAACTCTAGGACACTGTGCCTAATCATGAGTGGGACCCAGCAAAACACTTATCTGTCTCCCTGTAAAAGTAGCCACCTGCATGTATAGAGTTTATTAGTTTGAACTGGCTGTGTGCTGGCTCGTAAAGATATGTACTACTCACTGGATTATCATATACATCCTGGACTCCTCATTATGTGCATCCTAGATTTAGACATATGTATACTCCCTACATTTATCTTCTCAAAACAAGACATTGATGGGAGTATCCTGGGTATTTCTCATTCAGCTCTGACCATCAGTTGGCTTAGTGATGTTGCAGACCTAAAACTACACCTCCACGTAGCCCCACGTTGGGCTATTTCCTGATGAGCTCTAGGTAAAATACCTATGCAGTAGATACTAAAAGTGCATGTTCCTTTAGGAACTGGCCACTCCTTAACCGCTCCCTAATCCCTCCCTGAATCACCCAGTTAGCATATTTGGCACATGTTTTACTATAGTTTATCCTATCTAAACTTTAACTGTACCCCTCTGTGGTTGAAGGTTCCTTAAAAACCCTTGCCTGCTGAAAAGGGTAACAATAAATCTTTGCCAACTTGACTTCAAGAATGCTTGAGTTTGCAAATTCATTCCAGATGACCCCCTCCTGTGCTCTGGTCCTTGAGGGGTCCCTGGATCCCCCACCTTTCCAACCCCATCACCAGGATCATTGTCTCTTGCTGCCAAGTCTAGCCCTTCTTTCCCCTCTCTGATCTCCACAAGCTGCTGAAGAGGAGTTTGCATTCTAGGGTTTATTTACAGAAGAAAAGAGAATATTTTCATTCAGGAACAATACACCAGGGTATGGCAATTAGAAGTGCATACAAAAAGAAAATCCAGACTGAGTGGCACCTTAGCTTTCTAACCTAATCCTTAGCCAAAGTTCTCCAGACCCATCCTGATTCCCTCTAGAAATACATATCTATCCCAACCACAGTGTATATGTAGCTATTAAGCTCAGACTCCACTCTTAAGGAGCTTGGCCAACGACATCCCCCCCACCCTAGGGTCCTAGGAATACCCTGAAGGGTTCATAAGAGTCTTTCTCTAATGCTATGGCTGGAGCCTTCATCCAGAAGTGTTCCCCACCCTATTAGCTAGTAGTTATTAGTGCCTAGTTCCATTTTATGAATTAACATCAAATAGGGTTTTTTTTGGTTGCTGTTGTTTAATCAGTTGGTCATGTCCAACTGTTTGTGACTTCATTTGGAGTTTTCTTGGCTAAGGTGCTGGAGCGATTTGCCATTTTCTTCTCCAGCTCATTTTACACATGAAGAAACTGAGGCAAACAGTGTTAAGTGACTTGCCCACTGTCACACAGCTAGCAAGTATCTGAGGCCAAATTTAAACTTGGGTCCTTCTGACTCTAGGCCTTACATTATATCCACTGAGTTGCCTAGCTGCCCCATTAAACTTTTACAAAGGGATATTTTCATTGAGAATATAGGAGGAAAGTACTAACAGACAAATGCCCCCAGTGCCTTCAGGGCATACTCTCCCTTCTACCGTGTAGGTCCAGAAAGACTGCTCAGACTTAACTCAGTTTGATCCCACAAAGTTCATATCCAAATTCCAGCAGCCACTGCCTGGTCCCAGAGGTCACTCCTCAGTCATCGGGGCCTCAATGCTGGATGACCTGGTTGTAAAAACTCAGCATAAACTACTCCAAGACTTCTTGGTGGCTCCCTCTCCTGACCTTTGGAAACTCACGAAATTCATAACAACCTCCAATCCCTCTCATTCAAAACAGGAAAGAACAAATGATAAGGCAAAGAACTAAGGCTTGTATTCACAGGTCTCATGTCAGCCTCATATGGGGAAGTCTGGAGACTTTTCCCCTTAAAGGAAGGATATACACACATGTATGTGCACATATATATATGTACATACATATACATATATACACAAACAACATACATGTGTGCATGTGTGTATGCACATATGTGTATGCTTATATGCATAAGCACATATACACATGTGTGTATACATATATATGCATTGTGCATGTATGCATACATGCATCTCTATACACGTGTGTGCGTATACACACATCTGTATGAGCATATGCACACATGCCAATATATAAGACACATGTGTGTATATACATATATATAATGCATATACATATGCACATAGACATAATCCTGGGAGGTAAGTGATGTGATTATCCTTATTTTACAAATGAGAAAACTGAGGTGACTTATAACCTTATATAGACTAAGTGACTTGCCCAGGGTCACACAGCTGGTAAGTGTCTGAAGTCACATTAGAACTCAGGTCTTCTTGATTTCAGAACTGTTTTTTTTCTTCCACTCACCACTGAATTATTAACATTTTCCTCTTCACTTTCTCATATCTAGACAAGCAATAAATCAAGCCTTGGTTTGTAGCATTTTCTGATTCCTGAGGTGTAAATGCTGTCTGAAGACTTAACAATCAGATCTCTTTCCTGTTTATCTTTTCATGCTTCTCTTGAGTCTTGAGTTTGAAAGTCAAAATTTCTATTCAGCTCTGGTCTTTTCATCAAAAATGCTTGAAAGTCCTCTCTTTCATTCAATAACCACTTTTTCCCCTCAAGTGTTATACTCAGTTTTGCTGGGTAGGTGATTCTTGGTTTTCTTCCTAGTTCCTTTGTCTTCTGGGATATCAGAATCCAAGCCTTTCAGTCCCTTAATGTAGAAGAGGCTAGATCTTGTGTTATTCTGCTTGTATGTCCACAATACTCAAATTGTTTCCTTCTAGCTGCTTGCAATGTTTTCTCCTTGACTTGGGAACTCTGGAATTTGGCTACAATATTTCTATAAGTTTCTCTTTTTGGGCCTCTTTCTGGAGGTGATTGGTGGATTCTTTCAATATTTATTTTATCCTCTGGTTCTAGAATATCAGGGCAGTTTTCCTTGATAATTTCATGAAAGATGATGTCTAGGCTCTTTTTTTGATCATGGCTTTCAGGTGGTTCCATAATTTTAAACTGTCTCTCCTGAATCTGTTTTCTAGGTCTTTTGTTTTTCCAATGAGATATTTCACATTATTTTTCATTTTTTCATTCTTTTGGTTTTGTTTTGTAATTTCTTGGTTTCTCATAAAGTCATTAGCACTCATCTGCTCCATTTTAATTTTTAAAGAACTATTTTCTTCCAAAGAGCTTTTGAACTTCCTTTTTCATTTGGCTAATTCTGCTTTTTAAAGCATTCTTCTCCTCATTGGCTTTTTGGACTTCTTTTGCCAATTGAGTTAGGCTATTTTTAAAGGTGTTATTTTCTTCAGCATTTTTTGGGTCTCCTTTAGCAAGCTATTGACTCACTTTTCCTGATTTTCTTGCATCACTCTCATTTCTCTTCCCATTTTTTCCTACACCTCTCTTACTTGATTTTAAAAATCCTTTTTGAGCACTTTCATGGCCTGAGACCATTGCATATCTATTTTGGAGGTTTTGGATGCAGAAACCTTGACTTTTATGTCTTCCTCTGATGGTAAGCATTGTTCTTCCTCATCTGAAAGGATGGAAGAAAATACCTGTTCACCAAGAAAGTAACCTCCTATAGTCTCATTTTTTTCCCCATTTTTTGAGCATTTTCATAGTCAGTTACATGAATTTTGAGTCCTTTATCAAGAGGAAGGTATACTCTGGGGAGCTGTAAGTTCTCAGTTCCTTCAAGGTAGCACTATCAAGGGAGAAGAGTTTACTCCTCTCCTGGCCTGTGCTCTGGTTTGGGAACTACCAAAGCTTTTCTGCCCAGGATCTGCAAGTAGAATTCCCTTTCCAGAGACTCCACCAGCTCCACCATGCCAGCACTCTTCCTCACCCCAGGACCACCACTCAGGGCTGAGACCCAGATCAGCAGTTCAATTCTCGCAGGGTATTTAGGCTGAGGGCTCCAAAAATGGATACTGCTGCTGCTGCTGCCACTGCTTGAGGCCAGAGCTAGGGGAGGACCCTGCTCCCTTCTCACCCAGGTGAAAAAGTTTCTCTCTGACCTTTGAAGCTGTCTTTGGCTTTGTGGGTTGAGGGATCTGGAAACCTCAGCTGCTGCCAGGGATTTCACCCTGAAGGCCTGCCCCAGTCCTGCCCCTGCTGGCGCCACACTGCCAAGGCTGGGCTGGGCTCTGTGGGCTGCACTCTGCTCCATGCCCCATGTGATAGACCTTTCCTCTCAGCCTTCCAGACTGCCTTGGGCTGAAAATCTTTTCACTCTGTTGTTTTGTGGCTTCTGCTGCTGTAGAATTTGTTAAGTGTCATTTGTTTTTTACAGGTATTTCATGGGCTGTGGGAGAAGAGCTAGAGTAGCTGCATCTTTCTCCTCCACCATCTTGGCTCTGCCTCCTAACAATCAGATCTTGGGATCCCAAGTGAGCTGGCCACAGTACATCCTTGGTGGGTGATGGAGGTAGTAGTATATTGATACATTGACATTGTTTTTGCCATGTGCACCGATTTACCCTTGCTCCCTGCTTAAAGCTTTCAATGGCTAACCATTGCTTGAAGAGTTAAGTCCAAATAAGAATGTCTCAGAGGAATCCTAGGACCCAGGGACTAAGCAGAGGTATTTGAAAACTAAAAAAGTAAAGGCAGAAGAAGAAATCTCTCAGTTGAAAAACTTGAAGCTAAGCTAGGGAAGTAAGACTTCCTAGTGAAATCCCATACTTGTGACAGGAAGCAGATTGCTGGGTTTAAGCATAGAGCAACCAAAGCTTGAGTCTGATTGTTAGCAATCCTCTGGAAAAGAGAAGGAGAAATTTTTCACTGCTGAGAGGGGAGAAACACAGAAGGAAAAGACAGGGACAAACCACATGCCCCCTATGATTTCTGGCACAGTCCCATCACCTGAACATTCAAGGTCCTTATTAAAGAAAAATAAAGTATCTGTTGTGATCTTTCGGAATGAATTGTGTGCCAAGTTGAATTATTCTGAATTTTGAGGTAAAAGAACATTGTGCCATCTTGAGGCAAAGGCAGGAAATGATGACAGAAAGGGAGACTTAGTTAGCTAAGTGATCATGTGAAAATATGAATGATGCCCTTAGTCTTGGCATGTCAACAAGATATTTCCTGGTTGGCCAAGGGTGAACTGAGGATTATAGAACATGTAGTAAAATACAGGCTTCTCTATTGGTAATTTAAACTCAATACAGAAATCTAGGGGGTAGGGGATAAAAACCTATATCATCTGAGAGGGGTGTACTCTTGAAGAGAAGACATTCTATTATTGTATATGTAAAAGGAGACTAGTCAATGAGGTCAACCCTTATGAGCATGTGCAGAATCTTCAATTTATTCAGTCCCCATGAGGATTAGCTATTTGAATAGTAGTAGTGGTAGTAGTAATACTAGTAGGAATAGTAATAGTAGTAGTAGTGGTAGTAGTAGTAGTAGTAGTAGTAGTAGTAGTAGTAGTAGTAGTAGTAGTAGTAGTGGTAGTAGTAGTAGTGTAGTAGTAATTATAGTAGTGGGAGTAGTGTTGGTTGGTTGGTTGATGTCCTTAGTTCTTGAAGCGGACCAAAATGACATCACCACAATAAAGTGAAGTTTCAATGTGTACGACTGTGGCTGATCAGACCAATATGAACTCAGAATTCTCTACCACGATTGGGCACAGATAGTCCATGTGAACATTTGGAGTGGTTACTCCAAATTGGTGCATCTTATGTTTCCTTTGTGCTGTTTCATTTCTGTTTTACTCATAGAGCACAGCACCTTTTCTGATGTGGGCAGGCTATGCTGAGTGGTCCTGTGCCAGTGTCTCCCATGTCCCACAATCAAATCCAGGGTTCTTTCTTTTTTTGAAGGCAGAACCAAAACATTTATTCAGACATCAGGAAGGCAAATCCATCATAGCAACAAAAATCTATACACAATAACAATACAGAGAACAACACCATCCCCAAGCCTTCCCTCTGCTAGGATCCCCACAAACCAGCTCCATTAAACTTGCCAGCAGCCTGTATCCTTCCTAGCTCTGACTGTGCTCAAGACTTTTTCTTAGCTCTGCTCTAGCTGTACCTTTTCTTGTTCTATCCTTCCTTTCCAATCAATTAAGCAAACTCCTCCCACGACATAGTCCCTGTGACTTAGACTCACATAACTCAGGAATCCATGTGACCTAGGCAGGCCACATGGTCCTATTAATGACATGAAATATTTCCCCATTTAAATTACCATTACATAATCTCTTTCTCATATTGTGATTTGAGTAAAATGGAGTCTTCATTTTAAAGATAGACTGAGTCTATGTCTCTTGCCAAAGTCCACCAGCATTATGGTTAAAGTGTATTGCTACATGAGCAGAGGGGCATACACTATAGAATCCTAAATGAGAATATTTGCTTCTCAGTAATGCCTAAGGGTATCAAATTAAAATCAAATTCCTCTTTGAGTTTTGGATATCCTCTTTTATGTTAACAGATGTAAAAGGAAAATGGAAAAATAAAACAAAACAATAAAAATCACTACCAACTTTGCAAGCAATCAAAATGAGCAAACCATTTCTACTTTAGCCATTTTGCAAATAAAAAAGTAAGATAAATAAAAAAGGAAAGACAGAAAATAGAAAGGAAAAAATGTTTTGATTTATACTCTGAGTACATCAGTTTTCTATCTGGACATAGACATTATTTTCTATCACAAGTTCTTTGGCATTGCGGTGGATCATTGTATTCATTAGAATGACTCATTCTTGCATAGTTGATAACCTTTTTACAGTATTATTGTACTGGATTACTATACTGTACAGTATTACTGTACTGGATAGCTTATTCTCCTGGATCTGCTTATATCACTTTGCATCAATTCACATACAATTTCCCCAGGGTTTTAGGAAATCATTCCCTTCATAATTCCTTACAGCATAATAGTGTTCCATCACAGTCATATACCACAACTTGTTCAGCCATTCCCCAATCGATAGGCATCCCCTCAGTCTCCAATATCTCTTGGATTCCTGAGATCCTGAGAATCCTGGATTCTCTTACTGGGGCATGGGGTTTCAAATTGTCCAATCTTTTCATGCTTCTCTTGATTCTTGTGTTTGAAAGTCAAATATTCTATTCAACTCTGGTCTTTTCATCAAGAATGCTTGAAAGTCCTCTCTTTCATTGAATGATCATTTTTTTCCCCTGAAGTATTATATTAAGTTTTGTTGGGTAGGTGATTCTTAGTTTTAATCCTAGTTCCTTTGACTTCTGGCATATCATATTGCCAACCCTTCAATCCCTTAATGTAGAAGCTGCTAGATCTTGTGTTATCCTGATTGTATTTTCACAATACTCGAATTGTTTCTTTCTGTCTGCTTGCAATATTTTCTCCTTGACCTGGGGACTCAGGAATTCAGCCACAGTATTCCTAGGAGTTTCTCTTTTTGGGTCTCTTTCAGGAGGTAATTGGTGGATTCTTTCAATATTTATTTTATCCTCTGGTTCTAGAATATCAGAGCAGTTTTCCTTGATAATTTCATGGAAGATGATGTCTAGGCTCTTTTTTTGATCATAGCTTTTAGGTAGTCCCATAATTTTAAAATTGTGTCTGCTGAATCTACTTTCCAGATCAGTTGTTTTTACAATGAGATATTTCACATTATTTTCCATTTTTTCATTCTTTTGGTTTTGTTTTATAATTTCTTGGTTTCTCATAAAGTCCTTAGCTTCCATCTGCTCCACTCAAATTTTTAAAGAACAGTTTTCTTCAGTGAACTTTTGAACTTCCTTTTTCATTTGGCTAATTCTGCTTTTGAAAGCATTCTTCTCCTCATTGGCTTTTTGGGCTTCTTTTGCCAATTGAGTTAGCCTATTTTTAAAGGTATTATTTTCTTCAGCATTTTTTGGAGTCTCTTTTAACAAGCTGTTGACTCATTTTTCCTGATTTTCTTGCATCACTCTCATTTCTCTTCCTAATTTTTCCTCCACCTCTCTTACTTGATTTTAAAAATCCTTTCTGATCTCTTTCAAGAACTGAGACCATTGCATATTTATTTTGGAGGTTTTGGATATAGAAGCCTTGACTTTTATGCCTTCCTCTGATGGTGTGCATTGTTCTTCCTCATCTGAAAGGATGGAAGAAAATACCAGTTCACCAAGAAAGTAGTCTTCTATAGTCCTATTTTTTCCCCTTTTTTGGACATTTTCCCAACCAATTAACTTTTGAGTCCTTTGTCAAGAGGAGAGTACACTCTGGGGATCTGTAAGTTCTCAGTTCCTCCAAGGTGGCACAATCAAGAGAGAAGAGTTTGCTGCTTTTCTGACCTGTGCTTTCATCTGGGAGCAACCACAACCACTCTCCTACTCAAGATCTGCAAGTATGATTCCATGTCCAGAGCCTCCACCAGCTCCAGCAGCCAGTGTTCCTCCTCATCCTGGGACTGCCACTCAGGGCTGAGACTCAGATCAGCTGCTCAGTTTCCCCAGGGTTTTTAAGCTGAGGGCTCCAAAAATGAACTCTGCTGCTGCAGTTGCTGTTGCCAGTAGGGCCAGAACAAGTTCTCTTCTCAGCCAGGTGAAAGAGCTTTCTCACTGATATTTGAAGCTGTCTTTGGCATTTGTGGGTTGAGCAATCTGGGAACTGTTGCTGCTGATGGCTTGCTGAAGACTGATCTGATCTCTGCCTCTGCCACAGGGTGCGGTCAAGGCTGGGCTGAGCTCCACTTCTAGCCCAACGGTATAGACCTTTCCTTTCCTGTTGGCCTTCCAGGCTGTCTTAGACTGGAAATCTCTTTCACTCTGTTGTTTTGTGACTTCTGCTGCTCTAGAATTTGTTTAGAGTCATTTTTTACAAGTATTTTATAGGCTATGGGAAGGAGTTTCTACAGGTCCATCCTTCTACTCCATCATCTTGGCAGTGCCTCTCCCCCCAATCCAGAGTTCTTGAGAGAGACCTTGAGAGTGTCCTTGTATTGCTTCTTCTGACTACCATGTAATTGCCTGCCCCATGTGAGTTCTCCATAAAATAGTCTTTTTGGCAAGTGTACATTTTACATTCAAACAACATGGCCAGCCTATCAGAGTTGCACTCTCTGAAGCATAGTTTAAATGCTTGGTAGTTTAGTCTAAATAAGGACCTCAGTGTCTGGTACCTTATCCTACCAGGTGATCTTCAGAATCTTGCTATAATGATTCAAAGGTAAGCGATTCAGTTTCTCGGCATGGAGCTGGTAGACTATCCATGTTTCACAGGCATACAACAATAAGGTCAGCACAACAATTCTGTAGACTTTCAGTTTGGTAGTCAGTCTAATGCTTCTTCTCTCCCAAACTTTTCTTTGGAGCCTCCCAGACACTGAGCTAGCTGTGGCAATGCATGCATCAACCTCATTGTCAATGTGTACATCCCTGGAAAGTACACTACCAAGGTAAGTGAGCTTATCCACAGCATTCAAAACTTCTCCATTTGTGGAAACTGATGGTTACACATATGGATGGTATGGTGGTGGTTAATGGAGCACCTGTGTTTTCTTGGTGTTGATTATTAGGCCAAAATTAGCACAAGCAGCAGAGAACTGATCCATACTTGCATCTCAGTTTCATGGCTGCATTTGAACTCTTACTCTGAGTTCACATTTGACATTGTCTGACTTTGAGTTCACAACTGAGTGCACAATCACCTGCAAACAGAAAATCATGCACCAACACTCCCTCCACTTTGGTCTTGGCTTATAACCTTTTCAAATTGAAGAACTTACCATCAGTACAGTACCTGACCTTGATGCCATGAAGGTAGCTGAAGCAGGCAATGTGGAGCACTTAGAGCTTGGTTAGACACTGAAGATGCCAAAGTCGTCCACTGCATCCTGTACCATTGCCAGCTGTCTTGACTCTGTTCTGCCACTGGACTCTGGTGACTCTGGAGAAGAGAGCGAGGCTGACAACTTCATGCAGCTCTGCCTCACTTAAATCCAATTTACCCACAAATCAAAAGACATCACCTGTGTGATTTTACCATTAAGCCTCAAAGTCCTGTGGTGACAGGCAAGTGATGAAGCAGCAGGTGCAGATACACTGGGAGCTGTAGTCACAACCTTGCACACATGTGGCCCAGGCCATAGGGTCATTTCTCACTGGAAGCAGCAGTGGAACTTGGCAGCCCCCTGGGTGTTTGAGCAGTCTTTTAAGGATCGCACTGCTCACTTCCTGGTGTGAGGAAGGGGGCTAGAAAAGGTGCCCTAAAAATTGTCTGCTTACCCAACCCTGGCCTGATTACTGTGGCAGGCAGTGAATCCCACTATGTGGTTGAAACACAAAAAAATGTACAAGAACATCTGCAAAGATGATTCCACTTACCATTGGCACATGGAACATGTGCACACTTATTGACTACACAAAATCCAGTAGACCTGAAAGATGAAATGCTCTTGTTGTAAGAGAACTCAACAGCTATTGCATGCAAATAGCAACCCTGAGTGAAACAAGGTTGGCAAATGAAGGCTAGCTTACTGAAACTGGGACTAGACACACATTTTTCTGGAGTGGCCACAGTGAAGGGGAGCACTGTGAAGCTGGTGTAGGTTTTGCAATCAAAGCTAATCTAGTCGACAAGGTGATGTGCCTGCCAAAAGGAGTGAATGACAGACTCATAACAATGCGATTGCCACTTGCAGGGAAATGCCATGCCACCACCATCAGTGCCTATACTCCCACCATTATGAACCCTGATGAGGTTAAAGAAAAATTTTATGAAGACATAGAGACCCTTATCCTCAATGTGCCAAAAGAGGACAAGCTTATAATTCTGTGAGACTTTAATGCTAGAGTAGGCTCAGACTACCAGACTTGGCAGGGAGTCCTAGGGAAGAAGGGAGTTGGATACAGCAACAGCAATGGTCATTTACTGCTGAAGACTTGTGCATCATATAACCTTCTCATCACCAACACTGTTTTCCATTTACCTAAACGCAATAAAATTTAATGGATGCACTCTCACAGCAAACATTAGCATCTAATAGGCTATGTGATTTTAAGGAGAAGAGACAGACAAGATGTGAGTGACAAAGGCAATATGTGGTGCAGAGTGCTGGACTGATCATAGACTTATCCTTTTCAAGCTAGATATTCACATTCATCAAAAGTGCTGCCCCTAAGGTAAAATGACTACCAGAAGAATTAATGTCAACAAATTATAGCTCTTCTCTGAGTGTGAAGAAGGTGAGCCAACATATAGTTGGCAACTGTGCAGCAGAAAAGGAGTGGGCAGCTTTCAGAGATTTAGTGTACAGCACTGAATTTGCTCATTGGGGCCAGAACACTCACAAGCACCAAGACTGGTTTAATGAAAATGATGGGGAAATCTAGAAGCTGCTAAATGAAAAACGAGAACTTCATAATATTTACCAGCAGGATAGTTCATCCATCTCTCAGAAGGTAGCATTTTATTCCATCAAAAGTAAAGTGTGAGCAAAGCTTAGAGAGATGCAGGATTCCTGGCTCAGTACGAAGGCAGGTGAAATTCAGTTTCATGCTGATAGTAACAATCCAAAGAGATTTTATGATTCCCTGAAAGCTATTTATGAACCAAAAACCTGTGGCGCATCACAATCCATCAGTGCTGATGGAGCCACATTGATTAGTGACAAGGACATGATCCTAGAGAGATGGGCTGAACGCTTCCATAGTGTTCTCAACAGTCCATCATCAATCAATTCTAAGGCCATTGACTGTTTACCTCAGGTTGAAGTCAATCCCTCCTTAGCTAAACTTACAAGAAGAGGTTTTGAATGCCTTTAGGCTCCTTTCATGTGGCAAAACCCCTGGTGCTGATTCTATTCCAGCTGAGATCTACAAGGTAGGGGGACCATTGCTCACACAAAACCTGACTGGAATATTCCAGGTTATATGGTAATAAAAGGTTATCCCCCAGGAGTTCAAGGATGCCTCTATTGTCCATCTCTATAAAGGTAAAGGGAATAGATTGTCCTGCGGCAATCATGGTGGGGGGGTCTCTCTTTTAGCCATTGTTGGCAAGATTCTTGCTAGAGTCCTCCTTCATATGCTGATCGTTCGCCTGGAAGATGGTCATATACCTGAGAACCAATGTGGCTTCAGAAAGGGCTAAGGAATAGTCATTATGGTGTTTGCTGTCCGACAACTCCAGGAAAAATGCCAGGAGCAGAACAGAGGTCTGTACACAACATTTATAGATCTGACCAAAGCCTTTAACACTGTTGGTCATGAGGGCTTATGGGAAATTATGACAAAATTTGGTTGCCCAGAGAAGTTCGTCAACATTGTACGTCAATTTCATGATGGCATGTTTGCCTGGGTTCTGGATAGTAGACAATGCTCTTGTGCCTTCCCTGTCACCAATGGAGTGAAACAGAGCTGTGTACTTGCTCCCATGCTTTTTAGCATGATGTTTTCAGGCATGTTGTCAATGCTTTCAATGAGGATGAAGAAGTAGTGGTAGTATAGTAGTAATTGTAGTAGTATTATAGTAGTGGTAGTGGTAGTAGTAGTAATTATAGTAGTAGTAGCAATGGTGGTCGTAGTGGTAGTAATAGTAGCAGTCACTGGAGTAGTATAGTAGTAATTGTAGTAGTGGTAATTATAGTAGTAGCAGTGGTAGTAGTAGTATAGTAGTAATTGTAGCAGTAATTATAGTAGTAGTGGTAGTAGTAGTACTACTACTACTACTAGTAGTAGTAGTACTAGTAGTAGTAGTAGCAGTAGCAGCAGCAGTAGTAGTAATAGTAATAGTAATAGTCATAGAAGATTTTGGGGAGGGGGAAGAGTCAGTTGTTAAACACTGACCCAGCACACTGATGCCAGGCACCCACCTCTTAAAACAAAGAATTAAGAAAGAAGAAAAAGAGCTTAACAACACTACACAATACATCCACCAAGTTCAACATCACATGCAGTGTTCTGTAGCCATAGTCCCCCATCTCTAGAAAGAGGGAGAGGCAGAGTCTCATATTTCTTTCTTGGATCCAACCTTAGTCATCATAATTACACAGCATTCAGTTTTTGCTTTGTTATTATTTTCCTCTCCATTCACTTGAGGAAGTTTTTTGAAGGGAGAGAAGGGTATGAATTAACAGAAAAGAAGGTGGGGGAGGGAGGGCATGCTAGGTCAGGAATGATGGTGTCAGTGGGAGTGGAGAGGTGGGGAGAGATGTAAGTGTTATTTCAGAGATGTTACTGGGATGACTTGCAAAATGTCTGGATGTAGGGGGTGAGAGAGAAGGAAGAGTCACAAGTGACTAGAATTTTCAGCCTTGGAGTCTGGGAGAATGTCTGTGCCATGGACAAAAATAGAAAGCAGCCAGGAGTGGGGAGGGATGATGACTTTGATTTTAGGAACTTTGAGTCAGAGATCCTTCTCTGATGCCTCTTCTTGGCATGGAGCTGGCCCTGGCTTCTCTCAGTCTAGGCTGGCCAAATCCAGGCTCTGCTAGGTTCCACCAATCTGGAAAGACAGCCAAGTCCAGCCCCAGTGATGACTGTGTCTGTGCTGCTTGAGGTTCAGCCCAGCTAAGTCCCGGGAGGGTCACCCCCCCCTCTCCCAGCAGGCTGACACACTCTTTCTCCATCTCTCTCTCTCTCTGTCTCTCTCTCTCTTTCCCTCTCTCTTTCTCTCCTCTTCTCTCTTTCTTTAGTCATGGCAACCTATGAAACAAATCAAAAGACAAAATGGCCTATGCAGCCCCTTCTCAGTTACTACAGCTATGAGTGTGAAAACAGAAATGGAGGCCAAGAATGCTCTGAATAGCTCCATTTTAGACTAGCTATAAACATTAACTGTTGATATGCTAAATCTAAGATCTTTGTCCAATGACTAATGAGTTGATACAGTGGTAGGGGAAGTGAATGAAATCAATATTGACATTCTCACTATAAATCAAACCAAGAGACAGAAGGAAGCCGCTGCTAAGTGGTGGATGTCTCACAGGTTTTCCTTGGAGAGGCCAATCAAAGTGCTGGCAATGAGAGTTTCAGCTCACAGCCAAAGACAGTGAGAAATACCATTACACTGGATTCTTGGTCATCTTGTCTTGTGGCACTTCTAATGGGCACACACATCCTACCTGTCTTCTTCTTAGTCTTTGATTGATTGATTCATACTTTGCTAGATCACCATCCATATTCTAACCCCTAATCTGTGGCTGGATCTCAAGTTAGTCAATGAGAGAGACTGAGACAGAGAGAGACAGAGACAGAGAGACAGAGTGAGACAGGAAAAGACCAACAGAGATCAAGAAGAGGAAAGAGAGAGACAGGTAAAGATAGACAGAGAGAAGAGAGGAAAGAGAGAGACAGAGACAGAAAGGCAGGAAGAAAGAGACAAAGATAGAGAAAGACGGAGAGAGGGAGAAAGAGAGAGACAGAGACAGCGACAGGAAGAGAGGAAAACAGAGACAGAGAGAGATACAGAGACAGAGAGAGAAAGGAGAGAGATACAGAGAAACAGAGAGGGAGAAAGAGACAGAGAGAGAGAAGAAGAGAGACAGAGAGAGAAAGAGAGAGACAGAGAGACAGAGAGAGAAAGAGAGAGAAAGAGAGAGAGAGAGAGAGAGAGAGAGAGAGAGAGAGAGAGAGAGAGAGAGAGAGAGAGAGAGAAGGGCTGCCTTCAAGGATCTTAAAATTTAATGAGGAAAGGACAATAAAGAAGAGGAAGCTGAAAAGGGAGAGAAGGTAGAAGAGAGGGAAGGAGAAAGTACCTGACCCATGGGTATGGATGGTGGAGAAATCAGTCAGAGAAGTCCCAAACTAGTATAGCCAGTTGGGAAATGAGACGTATAAGCTGAGACCTGTCTTCTCTCAATGGTGATCTCATCTACTCTACTGGGTTCACCTCTAGGCTGATGACTCCCACATCTATATGTCCCCACTCATCACTAAAACAGAAGTCATTATTTTCTTCTCACAACCCCATCCCTCTTCCCAACTTTCCTATTTCTGTGGAAAGCACCACAGTCCTTCCTGGCATCCACATTTATAACCTCAGAGACATTCTTATCTCCTCCCTCTCCCTCACCCTGCCACCATATCCTATCAGTTACTGAGTCGTATTGATTCTACCTCTGTGTCATCTCTCCCATCCATCACTTTTGGCCACTGCTCTAGTTCAGGCCGCCATCATTTCTTGCTTGGACTGTTATGATAGCTGTTGTGACTGCTATGATCGCATCTAAGTGGCACAGTTGATAGAGTGCTGGGCCTGGAGTGAGGAAGACCTCAGATACTTACTAGTTTGTGACCCTGGGCCTCAGTTTCCTTTACTGTAAAATAGGGATCACAATAGCGCCAACCTTCCAGGGTTGTTGGGAGGATCAAATGAGATTAATTTGTAAAATGTTTAGCATGGTGCCTGGCACATAGTAGTTGCTTAATGTTTACTCCTTTCCCTTTCTTTCCCTTCTCCCTGACTCCAATCCTTACCCCTTCCAGCCCAACATAGCTGCCAAGTTAATATTATTTATACACAGGTCTATATAAGTTTGTTGTTGTTGTTTAGCCCTGTCTAACTCTTTGTCACCCCACTGGGAGTTTTCTTGGCAAAAATACTAGAGTGTTTTGCCATTTTCTTCTCCAGTTCATTTCATAGATAAGGAAACTGGGGCAAACAGAGTTTTGACTTACCCAGGGTCACACAACAAGTAAGTGTATGAGGTTGGATTTGAACTCAGGAAGATGAGTGCTCCTGACTCCAGGCCTGGTGTACTGTGCACTATGGCATCACCTAGCTGCCCTCTACATAAGTTACTCCCCTGCTCAAGAACCTTCAGTGTGTCCCCACTGTCTCTAGCATAAAATACAAACTCTTCTATTGGAAATTAAAGACCTTCACAGTTTAACTCCAACACATCTCTCTAAACTGATTTCACATCACTGTCTGCATGCATTCCACCTTCTGAATGATGTGGACCATTCCGTATTTGCTGCCCATGACATTCTATCTCCAGCGTCTGTGATTTTGTACTGGCCATGCCTGGAATGCTCTCCCTCCTTGCCCTTTAACTCTTGCAAACCCTCATCAATGTTCAAGGCTCATCTCTCTTACTGTGCATAATGTTCTCCTGGTTCTACTCATTTCACTCTGCATCAGTTCATATAAATCTTTCTAGGTTTTTCTGAAGTCCTCCTGTTCATCATTTCTTGTAACACAATAGTATTCCATTACATTCATATATCACAGCTTGTTCAGCCATTCCCCAACTGATGAGCATCCCTTTGATTTCCAGTTTTTGGCCACCACAAAGACAGTTGCCATAAACATTTTTGTACATGTGGGTCCTTTTCCCATTTTTATGATATCTTTGGGATATAGCCCTAGAAGTGGTATTGCTGGGTCAAAGGGTATGAGCATTTTTATAAATTAAATACTAATTGTTTCTCTCTTACCCAGGAACTCTGAGAGTCTTCTTCTCCCAGTTTGATTTTTTTTTTATTGAAAGGACCATCCTTTGAGTAATTACTTAAAGAAGTCTATTCAATGAATGGGTATCTCACTCAAAGTGAGAATGTTATAAGACCTTAACCAGAAAGAACCAGGATCTCCCATTGCATTCTGGGATACCTCCAACCCTCCTAATGAATATCAGGCCACTGGATCCAGATGGCTCAGGAGGAGAAGGTGAGGTTGGTGATCTTGCACAGCCCTTCCTCACTCAAATCAAAGTCAGCTGCAAGTCATGTCATCACCTTGATGTCATGTTCCTCTTTGAGAACCAAGGACAAACACAACACAAGTGTACGTCGTAGAAGGAGCCTTCCTGATCCCCTCCAAAGGTTAGTTCTCATACACACATGTACACACACATGTATGCACATATGTTATATACATATATGTATACATGTATGTGCATGCATATACATATACACATACCTCATTTCTATATAGCACCTTAAGGCTTACAATGTTCACTACAAATATTGTCTCATTTGATCTTCGTAACAACCTTGGGAGGTAGGTGCTGCTATTTTCGCCATTTTACAGATGAGGAAACCGAAGCAGAGAGAGGTTAAATGACTAGCCAGGGTCACACATATAATAAATGTCTGAGGCTGGATTAGAACTCAAGTCTTCCAGTACTCTGTCCACTTTGCCACCTGGCTGCCTCTGTATTTCGTATTTTCTACATGCTTTTCTCCCAGAAAAAAAAAAATAAGCTCTTCAGGGGCAGCGACAATTTCATCTTTGTCTTTGCATTCTAAGGGGATAGCACAGTGGCCGATATCTAGTAGTCTCTTGGCAAATGCTTGTTGAATTGGATGGAAATAAAAGATTCCCATGAAAATACTTGCAAATTATATGTGAACATCTGTTACAAAAATGGAGAAACAGAGAAAGAAAGTCTTCAAAGAACTTGATAAAGGCCACTGATCAAGGTCGCTATATACTTGCTGCAGACCATTGAGTTTAAAGGAGATGTTAGCATATAGAAGGACTGCAAAAAACATGTTGGCAAAATGTGTTTTAGGGCTAAAAGGTGAATGTGTGAAAATGTACATTTCCCAGATTCCTCTCTCCTGTATAGTTCGAAGACTTTTTTGAAGAAGAAGAAAGTCAGAGGGCATGGGCTACTGTGAACACCAGACTTTGGTTCTTTAATGAGTCTGTGACTGGTTGGATTATCCATGATTTTGATAACTTTGATGATTGTGGTTTTGTTTGTGTTTTTTTATGATTCGCAGCTATTTGGCATCACCAGAAGAATATTGGTGCTAAAAGAAAACTCAAAATAAAACACAACATGAGATTTTACTTCAGGGAAAAGCTTGATGTCATTGTAAATCACATCTGATTAGTTCCCTAAATGCAACTCAGCCTCCCCTCCCCGTTAAATTCAGTTCTGGGCCATATTTGCATCATCTGTGTGTGTATGTGTGGGTATGTATATATGTTTTTGTATGTATATGTATACACACACATATATACATACCATAAGAGCTGTGTATCCAAATGCATATTACAGGCTAGAAATCAATCAATCAGCAAACATCTAAAAGTACCTACTATGTGCTAGGAGCTATCCTAGGCTGTAAGGATACCCAGAAAAAACTAAAACCATCCCTGTCCTATATATATGTGTATGTGTGTATGTGTGTATTTTGTTGTCCAGTCATTTCAGTTGTTTCTGACTCTTTGTGATTTCATTTGGGGTTTTCTTGGCAAAGATACCCAAGTGGTTTGCCATTTTTTTCTCCAGCTCATTTTCCAGATGAGGAAACTGAGGCAAACAGGGTGAAGTGAATTGCCCAGGGTTCACACAGCTAGTAAGTATCTGAGGTTGGATTTGAACTCAGGAAGATGAGTTTTCCTGACTCTAAGCCTAGCACTCTCTCCAGTGTGTCATCGAGGCAGGGGGAGAGAGACAGAGAAAGAGAGGGGGAGAGAGAGAGAGGGGGAGAGAGAGAGAGAGAGAGAGAGAGAGAGAGAGAGAGAGAGAGAGAGAGAGAGAGAGAGAGGTTTTGCACTGAGGAGAGTCCTTATCTTGCACTGGTTGGAAGTAACTACTCAGTGAGTTGACTCCACAGCTAATCAGCCTAGAAGTTTTGACATGTTCCATTTCTGCCTTGGGACTGGGTTTACCCTTCCTGAGACTGCCTGATGCCCCCTTTCCCTCCCAGGGGTTCACTGTAATGGTGTTGAACTTAGTTCAAACATTCAGGACTTTTGCCCTAGTATAGTTCAGATGTCCCAGAGCTTCAGTAATAAAACTAGACTCAGTCCCTCCAGTTTCAGTGCCTGTAAGATATATTACCATGCAGCAAGAACTTAGGCTACATTGGGAAAGCATTATATATATAAATAGATATATTTTAAAAAAACTACATACAAAGCAAGTATAAACTGTATTGAATTAGAGCCAACTCTCAAGAGTTAATTGTGTTTGAACATTTTCACCTTGTAAACTGGCAAACATTACAAATGAGGGCCTAATTTATTGTTTTGTTGGTTGTTTGCATTTTAAGAAGTGATAGAAAAATGTTAACAATGAAGATAAGACTTTAAAGTGTGTCAATATTTTTTTTTCAGGAGGATCAGCTGTTAAACGTTTACTGGTACACCTCTGAGTATAAGCATCATAGTATAGGACCATAAATCTACTGCTGATAGGACCTCACAAACCATCTTCCATCCCTTTAATTTTATAGGAGATGAAACTGGGGGACAGGAAGAGTAAGTGATTTGTCCAAAGTCACATAGGTAATAAGTGTCAAACACAATGGATTATATCTTGACAGGCAGGAAATAATTGGTTACTGATATGTGAATTATTTTTAAATTACATGTCTATACTCAGCCAGACCATTGACTGCTTAGATGAAAGACCAAAATCAACTCCCAATTAGAAGAGTAAATAAACATGAAAAGATATTACATGCAATTATAGGAACCTGACCTATTTAATAATGACCTATTTAAACAAAGTATTGACTCTGAAAAAAATAGACAATGGGAAAGATAATGAATCTGATTACCACCATTTCTTTCAGAAGATTAACCAACATAAAGCAGTCACCACAATGAGGGAGCCAAAAGAACCAAGAAATCATTTCAACCATTAAATACTCTATTTCTTTGCCAATTGAAGAGACATGGCAGCCAAGGGACATATCAGTTTAATATATTGTGTTAGAAAGGGGGTGGTGGAAATGACAAAGCAGTGTACAAAAATAAATGATAGAGGGAAAATCCAGCCTATAGAAACTCAATAATCTACAAAACTCAAGTAAGCCGAATTATCACAAAATCATTTATAGATGGAACTTGAAGGAGGACAATGCATATATGCAAAATCAATGTGGTAATCTATCTGTAAAATTTTTTTTGTTGTTATTTCAATAATAATCTATTCCCGAAACTATGATAGTGGAAACACCACATTTGGACTCCCAAACCTACTTCAAACTAGGTTATGTGGGAAAGTGGAAATGATGCTCAAGATGAAGAACATTTGAACCTAAAGAACATTTGTACCTGATCAAATACACCCAGAAGAAATCTCTTCTGAGGCAACAGTATTTTAAAGTTGCCCAAAGGATCCATTTTCAAGATATCTTAAAAAGAGGAAAGTTTCCAAAAGGATGGGAGAAAATATGGCCGATTTTTTTTAACCAAAGAAGTTGACCAAGAAGAAAGTGTAGCTACCACTCAAAGGTGCCCACCTATAATATCTTTATAAGAATGGTTTACACTTGTACTGAGGGTTTATATGATGAAAATATGGGAAGTAAACACACAGGATTTTAACAGATTTTTTTATAACAGACTACATTTTCACAGTCACACAACTGACTGAAAGGTGTAGACAATAAAAATCCCACACTGTTTTTATTGGTTGTTGATTACAAAGTAAAAAAGAAGTACTTTGCTTGGTAGAGCAAAATGTAGCCTTAAAAACTCTCCTTCAACAAGGCATATCCCAAGCATATGTCAAGATCATTCACAACACTTAGCAGATGCAACCACAGAACTGACTTTGTTCAAGATTATCTGATTTTCAATTTCAAATGAGGTATAAAACAGGGAAACACATGCTCATCAGAGGCCCTTGTTAGAGAAGTTCTGCCTAGAGTCTAAAGTAGAAAGGGATTCCCTATGGATGAGATCCTCATGATGCTTCTGGTGGCAAATGACATTGTGCTGACTTCACACAGTCAGAAAACTGTAGGACCTCTTCAATGAGATATGCAGTCACTCAATAGAGATTATCTTAAGCCCTCTCATAAAGGAAAAATGTTCAGACTATGAATCAGTTGGTTGGGCATTCCTTTGAGTTCCTCCCTATGTGCACATAACTTGGAGAGGCAATGCAGATAGCCCATGAGCTGGCCCTGGAACTGAAAAGAAGAGGGAGAGTAGATAGGATTCCATTTGGGAAATCATATAGTACTTTCAATGATCCTATACTTCTCCCTGACACAAAAACTCAATTTAGCATTAAGAGTATCTTATGTTGGCTTCACACCATGGAAGACCTTGATTTCCAAAAAATTAAAATTGTGGGTTACCAATAGACAATGGAGTGAGACAGAGTAGTAAAATGGAATCAACGATTACTTGCATAAAAGAAGTGGTGTACAAGATGTCATCCAGGAAATGTATGATTGAAGAGTAGATGGACCAGTCATGGAGAGAAAGCAATGGCAAAAGTTAAGAGAGTCTGACTGTTAGGTTACCCTGGGAGCCATGAAATGTTAAAAAAAATACTCAGTCACAATAGAGAAATTCTCTATAAAAGATTTACATGAGTAGATGGAGAAGAATAGTTCAGGATGAGAAAGTGTAGAATGATTATAGTCCTTGTTGGGTTAGGAATACCCACATCCATAATTTCGTGGAGCCATCAAAATCTTGGCTGGGCATAGTGGGGCATGCCTGGAATCCCTGCAACTGGGGAGGCTGAGGTTGGTGGATCTCTTGAGCACTGGAGTTCTGAGCTACAGTAGGACTAAGTGACTGAGAGTCTGCACTAAGTTCAGCATAGAGGTGATAACTGAATTCATGGGAGCTCACATGATCATTGAAAGTATAGAGAAAGAGAAGGCCCAGGATAGAGCCTTGGGGAACTCCCACATTTAGTGACTGGTAGATGGAGGATGATTCAATGAAGGGGAATGAATGAGAAAGAGTAGCCAAGCAGTTTGGAGGAGAAACAGAGGAGAAGGGAATATAGGAACCAAAGAAAGGACAGTGTGTATGTAGGAGGAGGACAGTGGTCAACAGTACTGAAAACTTTAGAGCAATAGGTTAGTATAAAGTAAAGTTAGTAGGATTGGGAAAAAACTGTAATTGTACTTTAGCAATTAAGAGATCACTGGTACCCTTGTAATAAGGGTTTCAGACTAGTAATGGGATCAGAAACCAGACTGCAAAGGGTTCAGGAGGAAGCAAATTGTGAGGAAATGAAGGTAATGAGTGTAGAGGATTCTTTCCTGGAGTTTGGCTACAGAAAAGAGACATAGAAAAATAGTTTGAAAATATGATAAAGATGGGTTCTCTATGTTACAAATGAAGAAACCAAGGCTCTGAGAAGTTATGATATACACAAAGAAACATGGCTAATATAAATTGAACTGGGACTTGAATTGAGGCTTAACCTCACAGATAATATTGTCCTTAGTCAGGTCTCCATGATCTAGGGCCTGGCCTGTTTCAGAGAACAATTCTCTAGGCATATAATTGACACAATCAATATTTCTTGTAATCAGCCAGTTGTAAATATGGTTCTAGAGCTTAGGACAAAAATTTGGAACACTGAAGATTTGGGAATCATCTGAATAAAAGCTGCTCATTGAGACCATTGGAATGGTTGCACCTGCCAAAGAAGAAAATGTGGAGACAGCAGAGGCCTAAAGAGAGAGCCTGGGGAATACCTTTAGAAGACTAGTTAAGCCAGTTAAGTAGTCAGAGAGGGAACTTCCTGATCGGTTGCTGCCTTATCCATTCATTATATAGGCCTAAACTCTAACCAGGAGGCATTTGTACCTCCTTCCCCAAGCCACTCTGCTTTCCAATTCTGGAACCATGATCGTAATGACTCTGTCATTGTGCCTGGAAAGGATGTATCAATCTACAATGTCTATGGTTCTGCTCTCCATCCCTATAACTTCTGAAACTGAAATATTCCTCCTTGTCCACATTCCCCTATGGATGTGTTTGTGATTAGAATATAAATTCTCTGAGGGCAAGAACAGTGTTCATTTTTATATCCCCAGTCTTAGTATAGCTCTTGACACATAGTAAGTGTTTAATAGATGCCTTTTCATCCATCCATCCATCCATCCATCCATCCATCCATCCATCCATCCACTCATAGAAATAGGAAAACTAGGAGTGTGCCATATTATGGATGCCAAGGGAAGTGGGAGCATCTGTAAGGAGTCAGGTGATCAGCAATGTGAAATCCTACAGAAAGATCAAGGAGACTAAAGACTGAGAAAGAGTTACTGGATTTAATGATTAGAAAATATTGCTTTTGTTTAATTGTTTTTAGTCATGTCCAACTCTTTGTGACCCCTTTCTGGTATTTTCTTACAGTGGTTTGCCATTTCTTTCTCCAGCTCATTTTACAGATAGGGAAACTGAGGCAAACAGGGTGAAGTCACTTCCCCAGGGTCACCCAGCTAGTAAGTGTCTGAGGTCATATTTGAACTCAGGTCTTCTTGACTCCAGGGCTCGGACTCTATCCACTCCACCACTTACCTGTCCCAGGAAGACATTAGTCATGTACAAACATAGGCATATGTGTTGGAAAAGCATATAGTACCTCCTGCTCACAGTAAAAATGAGAATAGAAAATAAATATGCATACAATGGGAGGACTTTATTTATGGTGGTCTTTGAAATACGACAGGGCCCCAGCAAAGAAAAGGGGTGTTGCTGCCAGCTATGGGTCTGTGAAGGCTTTTAAAAATGTTGTTTTAAATATTATCCTTTTAGAGAGAAATATAGCCAACACTTTAAATACTGTGCTAATTCATTAACGAGGTGCTTCATTCAGATTCCACAGTATAATTGTTGTTGCATAGTGGGGAGATACTAATTGAATATTAAGAACGTATTTGTTGAGAGCTAACAATGTGGAGAAAGAGCCTTGCCTTTTGTCATCCAGCTCTTTGAGCTCATTATGGGGACTAAATCATTGAGGGAGATAGTAAGGAACAGGGAGCTGCAATGTAGTGGTGGGAGGAGCTTTGAAATGAAGAGTCACAGGAAACTGCCTCTCTCCTTGGAATTTTGGTGTCTATGTACCTGGGTTCAAATTCTGACTCTATCACCTAGTGTCTGTGTGACCTTGGGTCCCCTGCCCTAGCACAGAATGAATGTAAATACTAAATAGTAACTATTTCTCTTTTAACCAGGAACCCTGAGGGTCTTCCCCTCCGGTTTGATTTTTTTTTTTATTAAAGGGGCCATCCTTTGAGTAACTCCTTAAAGAAGCTTATTCATTGAATGGTGTATCTCATTAAAGTGAGAATCTGATAAGACCTTAGCCTAAAATGGTCAGGGTCTCACATTGCATCCTGGGCCATCTCCAGTCATCCTGTTGAACATCAGGTCACTGGACCCAGATGGCTCAGGAGGAGAAAATGAGGTTGGTGACCTCGCATAGCCCTCCCTCACTCAAATCAAAGTCAACTGCAAGTCATGTCATCATCTTGATGTCCTGGTCCTCTTTGAGAACTAAGGACAAACACAACATAACCAAACCTTGGGTAGGTCAGTTAACTTCCCTGGTCTTCACTTTTGCTCATCTGTAAACTGAAGGGGTTTGAAAGGGATGATCTCTAAGGTTTCTTTGAACTACAGGTCTATGGTTCTAGGGATGGGAGAGGAGGGAAGAGGGCTCCTTCACTCAGAAAGATCTGGCCACGCACCACCCTAATGATGGGACAAGACCACCCTAATAGGAGACATTCCCCCTTGGTTATGGAATAATCAATAGATAAATTAATAAGTAAAAATGATAATAAAATAACAATTATGAAAAAGAAAGAAGAAAGGAGAAGTTATAATTTCTAGATGTCTAGGTAAAGCACTTTAGAAATCTTAAAGTGACGTATAAGTGCCAGCTACTATGATTATTATGGTTAGTGCTCTAGGCCCTCTGCTGGTCCCCAGCAATCTAGAACAACACTCTAGAACATGGAAAGCTGTGTTTTTAGATTCTCTTCACTAATATTCTCTATTAATTAAGAGAGGCTGAATTCTTTCACAGTTTCCTGATTTCCCTCTCACAACCAGGTAAAACTTGTCTTTTATCTGAGACTTCAATTATTACACATCTATATTTGCAAATGTATTAGGAACACTGTTGGGTCTTGGGAAGACATTCTTTCTAATTACCCTCTGCTGCTTCCTGAGTACTTTATTCAGGTCCTGGGAAGGACCTTAGCTTAAAAAGACCAAGACCTCCTGCTGTACCCAGGGCCATCTCTAGTTGTCCTGATCTATATCTTGCCGCTGGACCCAGATGGCTCCAGAGGACAGAATGAGACTGGTGAATTTGCACAGCCCTGCCTCACTTAAATCCAATTCACTTGCAAGTCATGGCATCACCTTCCTGATGTCATGATCCTCTTCGAGAAGGAAGGACAAACAACAACTCAGGTCCCAGACTCAAGATTTTCTCCTTAGCTCATTTGCCTCTGTCCTTCTAGAAACTCACTACTTACTTTTCAATCTAGCATGTTGGTAGGAAATTCATGCCATCGTAAGGAACAGAAGCAATTTACTTAGAGCAAACATTATGATATCAGGAGCACTTCTAGTAGCCCCAAGTGGATCACCTTGTCTTATCCCAACTCCCCAAGGAGGGCCCCCAAATCTCTCCCTTGCTCCCCAGGCTGGTTCTGTTTCATAGAAATTGGGCAAATTAGGCAAAGGTTTCTGTCTCCCAACACAGAGGGAGAAGGAGAAGGAGGTGTCTCAGTCAGTCATGGCACTCTGCCAGGGCAGGGATTCTTCCTATGACTCAGACAGATGTGGGACTGTCAGCCCCTCCACATGCAGGCTACACTGATTACTCATCTCCACAGAATAGAAATGACTGCTTCCCCTAATCACCTCAATGCCTCATGGATAAGAGAATGATTACCATACCTCCCTTGGGCTGGAGTCTGGGGGAGGATAGTCCTGTTAATCCTAGCTTCCCGTTTCACCTTCCACCACCATCCATTCCATGTCCATACTGAGTGAAAATCACCCCCCGCCCACACCATGTACCTGTTGTTACCTCTGTCTTCACCTGAATTGAAATGGACAAGTCAACCCTGCATCACAGCATCCTGGGCATCCTGATACATCACCAGGTCTTGCCACATTTTCCATAAAATCACACACAGCGGTTAGCACAATGCTTGGCACATAGCAAGCACTTAATAAATGCTTTCTGTCTGTCTACATCTATCTCCTTTTCTTTCTCTGTGTCTCTTTCTTGCTTGTTTTTCTCTATATCCCTTCCTTCCTTTCTTTCTTTCTTCCTTCCTTCTTTCCTTCCTTCCTTCCTTCCTTCCTTCCTTCCTTCCTTCCTTCCTTCCTTCCTTCCTTTCTTCCTTTCTTTCTTTTTCTTTCTTTCTTTCCTTCTTTCCTTCCTTCCTTCCTTCTTTCTTTCTTTCTTTCTTTCTTTCTTTCTTTCTTTCTTTCTTTCTTTCTTTCTTTCTTTCTTTCTTTCTTTCTCTCTTTCTCTCTTTCTCTCTTTCTTTCTTTTCTTTCTTCTTTCTTCCCTCCCCCTCATTTCAAACATGTTGAAACACAACTATGATGCAGGGAGTGCCATTATTATGACCTTTTTATAGACCAAGAAATTGAAGCTCAGAGGGGGAAATGACTTGCTCTTGGTCACCCAGTTAGTCTCTGCTAATGTTGACAGAGAACCCACCTCACCTGACTCGTTATTTCATTGTTCTCTCCATTACACACGCCACTCTCTGCTCTCTGTTCTGTACGCTATGTTAGTCATGGCACTTCCCAACTTAGCCCTTTGTAAAGAATCAGGCCTCTCTCAGCTCAGCTCATTCTCTACACTCCTTTAACCCTTCACCAGTAACCTTGCCCATCTTGGAATTAGAGTTATATGCTCTAGGGTCTTCTCTCCTGATTGGTGGCTCCCTGGCAGGGATCACCATTTCAGGAGGGGCCCCAGCCATGCTCATTTAACTCCTAGCTTAGCCCTCTCTCCAGGATGTTCTACCTCCTCACCAGCTAGCTGCCATGATCTCTCATGGGCACCTTTGATTCCCGTCTCTCCCCTTTCCATCTCCACTTTATGTTTGTCTTCCCCTATTGGAATGTAAGCTCCTTGTGATTAGAAACCATGTGATTTTCTTGTATTTGTATTTTCAGCATTTAGCACAGTAGTAAGCACTTAAACTTGACAGGAACTGAGCACTTAATAAATGCTTGCTCTAATTATCTATCTGTCTATCTATATCTATATCTACCTTTTGTTCTTTCTTTCTCTATATCTCCTCTTTTCTTCTTTTCTTTTTCTCTATATCTCTTTCCTTCCTTCCTTCCTTCCTTCCTTCCTTCCTTCCTTCCTTCCTTCCTTCCTTCCTTCCTTCCTTCCTTCCTTCCCTCTTATTGAATTAGGGGTAAAAATTGGTGTCAGGTTGACTTGATATCACTATAAGCAATTGAATGTTTTGATGTAAAGAGATATGAAGGAATTCAATGTTTTGATGTAAAGTGATATGAATATATTCCAAGGGGTGCACATGGCAATCCATTGAGGCGTGAAAAGAAAATATTAGAATTTCTATTTCTTACCTTTAAAAAGAAATATGTTAAACTTTAGTAATATTTGATGTATGGATTAACACTAGCACTCTTAGTATTTCAGACAGTCATGTAGGGTATACAAAGTATCCTAAGGGAAGAGCTAGAATTCCACAGTGCGCAGAGGTCGACAGTGGTACCTTCCCTCCTTCTTTTTCTTTTAGTGTATTGTAAGGTATTTCAGTTTTTCTGTGCCAAGTTAGGTGGATTTATGGATTATGACTTGGAGTTATAATCTCAAATACCTGGACAAAAGTCACTTAAGTTTTGTTTGCCTCCGTTTCCTCATCTATATAATGGGGATAATAACAGTACCTATCTCCCAGGGTTGATAACAACTACAAAGGGCTTAGCACAGTTCCTGGCTATTAATGCTATTGTCTGCTAATCATTCACCCTCTCTTAAGCTTAGTTTCCTCATCTGGAAAATGGGAATAATAACAGCACCTACCACAAAGTCTTGTGAGACAACCAGGTCCTGATTAGTGCAAATAATGAAGAATAATGAAACATCCATTTGCATTTCATATTTCCATTGGGCTGAATTTTACATATAAGTATAAATTTGAATAATGGGAATTTGAATAATATGACCATTTAATTGCATTCATTATTCCCACTACTAGAGACCTAGGTGTAAAAATAAGATACATTGGAAACCTTAGAGAGTTATATAAATGTTAGCTATTGTTATTGTTATTATATTATCTGGTTTTAAAATATTTTGTTACCTAGTTTTTAACCTACATATTATATTACCTAGTTTTAACTAAAGTATTCCTCATCAATAGGACATTGCTTTAAAAAGATTCCTGCAAGACTTACACAAACTGATGCTGAGTGAGGGGAGCAGAACCAGGAGAACACTGTACACAGTAACAGCCACATTGTGCCATGACCAGCTTTGATTGACTTAGCTCTTCTCAGCAATGTAAGGATCTAAGACAACTCCAAAAGACTTGTGATGGAAAATGCTATCAAAATTATGGAGACTGAATGAAGATCAAGGCACACTATTTCCTTTCTTTTTTTCTTTCTTGTGGGTTTTCCCTTTTCTTCTGATTCTTCTTTCATAACATGACTGCAGTGGAGATATGCTTAATGTGCTTGTACATGTACAGTCTATATCAGATTGCATACCATCTTAGGAAAAGGGAAGGGAAAGGAAGGGGGAAAATTTAGAGCTCCAAACCTTTATAAAAATGAATGTTGAAAACTAAAAATAAATAAACTAATTTTAAAAAGATTCCTGCAAAGAAACAACAGATTGCAGATAATACAATAATGTGAGCACAAGCAAACAAATAGAAAATGGCTGAGTGAATATTTGCACTTCTAGTATGAAGCCTTCATCAGCCACAGCCTGAGGTAAAACAATGACAACCTAATTAGATATGACAAGAATTTGACTTCCCAAAAAAGTGAAATTAAATACAACCTTCTATGAAAAGCCTTAGCTGATCCCACTTAATGTGAATATCATCCCTCCTTTGGTTTTCTCTAATTTATCCCCCATTATATTATAAACTCCTTGAAGGCCGACATTGTCTTTTTCCTCTTTTTGCATCTCTATCACTTAGTACATTGGCTGGCACACAGTAGGTGCTTCATAAATGTTTACTGATTATCCTGCATGCATCTTCTTTAGTACATATTTTTTGCATGTTATCTCCACCACAAGACTATGACTACCTGAGGACAGGGATCAGTTTTTGCCTTTCTTTGTAGCCCCAAGGCTTAGTATAGTGCCTGGCACATAAGAGACACTAAATAAATTTTTCTTGTTGTTTGTCCTTCGTTTTCGAAGAGGATTAATGATGTCATGAGGCTTGTCTTATCTTGTGCATGAGTTGGATTGAAGTGAGGCAGAGAGGCACAATCATCAGCCTCACTCTCTCTTCTATAGTAATTGAAGTCAAATGGTAGAATAAAAGTCAAGATGACTGGTAATGGTCTGGAGTGCAGTGGATGACCTTAGTATCTTTGATGTCTGACCAAGCTCTGAGTGCTCCACAGCACCTGCTTCAGTCACTTTCATGGCCGTTGGAACAAATTGTTCTCATCTGTCCATTCTGCCAGGGGAAGTCTTCACATGTTTGAGGTAGACACATCCCTACCTCACAAATGGGTCTGAGGTTTATTGGTTACCCTCTACCTGGTTTAGGCCATCTGCCAAAATAATTTTACCAAATAATTGTTGCATGAGCTGCAGCTACTTGGAGCCACAAGTGAAAGTTGAGAGCCAGGTGGAACCAAAGGTGGATGAGCAGCCCTGAAAAGGACTTGGCAAGCCCTCATACCAACGGTACTAGTCATCCCTGACCACCCCATACACGCCTGACTGAAATTAACCAGAAGATCATTAGAGAAGAGGATGGTGCAGTAGGTTGAGCGCTTGTTTGGAAATTAGAAACATTGGACTTAAATCCCACCTCTGACACAACTTGTTTGTTTGACTTTGGTCAGGCAAGTCAAGTGACTTGTCTGTCAATACTCTCGCCAACTCTTTAAGTCTTTAACTTGCAGAGTATCCCTGACCTACAGTGGCAGGATAAGTGCCTCACTGGGAGCTCTTTGAACTAATGATCTGACTTGTTCAGTCTCTATCTTTATGATTAATGATGATCCTCACCCTAGGAGTATATTTTGTCTTGAGATATTTGCTAATGAAAGTATGAACCATTTAGAAACAAATGTGAATATGAACAAACGCTATCACATGGTGTATTCCTCTACCAAAGGAAGTAGGCGAAATGGCTCCCATCTACTTTAAGAAAGCTATAATGGAATCTGATGGTCCATTACCAAGAAATTAATTGATCTGTCTTCAAGAAATATCTGAATGTCTTTGCCCAGAGGTCTGCCTTACTGCTCAGTGAATTTTGGTCTTTAAGGATGCTTTGCCCATGATATTGAAGACCAGAAGAAGTTTTCTCCTTATTTTGGAAAGGAAATTATTGGTGGTATGCTGGATGCAGAACAAGATCTGGGAGGAAGGGAATCTGAAAGAACTTTGTTAACCTGAAGAAGAAAATGCTGCAGTTTGCTCAGTAGTAGAAACCATATGACTTTACCAAAAGTAAATGACTGTGGAAAGAGTGAGTTTAATTGACTGGAACCTCTTCAGTTCACTGCCACTTTCTCTTGACTCTCTCAAACTGAAATGACCACACTTTAGGTCACAAAGAGGCAGAATAACATAAGCAGATTTAGGGATGTGACATGGCAAGGACTGTTAACCATCACCAGTGATTGTTGACTGCTATCATTGGCTTACACAATTTCTTTACCTGCTCGTGAGAACTTCTCTATTGTGTTCATCCTTCATTTTTGAAGAGGACCATGACATCAGAGAAATGATGACTTGCCCTTGACTTTGTTTTGAGTGAGTGAGGGTTGTGCAAGGGCACCAGCCTCACTTTCTCCTCCTGAGCCATCTGGATCCAGTGACCAGATATTCATCGGGATGACTGGAGATGGCCCAGGATGCAATGGTAGATCTTGGCCTTTTATGCTAAGTTCTTTTCAGGTACTCACTTAAAGTGAGGTAATTCCCATTTAGTGAATAGTCCTTTTTAAAAGGTAATCAGGGGGATGACCCCTTTAACAGAAAAGAAAAATAATTAGATAAATCACTCTGGGAGGGGCAGGAGCTTCAGGGTTGTTGTTTCAAAGACAAACTGTTATTATTGACATTAACTCTAAGCCAGGAGGGTCCAAAACCAGCCATTGAGTGGAGATTGGGCAGGGACCTTTCACTGCTCAATCCATGGGCTTCAGAGTGCACGGAGTCCAAGGCTTTAGGGGAGACAAGAAAGAAGGGAAGGGAAGGAAAGGGAAGAAAAGGGAAGGAAGGAGCTACCCAGCTAGCTGTGTCCCCATTTAGGCATCTTGGTCTCAAGGACAAAGATTGAGTTTATTGAGAAACCTGCCTAATGCCTATATTTTGTCCTGGTGAGGACATGTTGTTGCCCTGGTGAGGACATTGTCATATTACCCTTGTGTTCTACTTTTGAAGTAACTTCTGAAGGAAGCAAATCACTGATCTAAAGAGGAACCTGGTGTTTCTGATTCCAAGTTAGCATGATCCCTATCTCATCCAGAGTGGTAACTGAAGTTTGGATTTAAAGGAAAGGATAGCTCTTATTTTAAACTAGTGACACATAATGCCACTCAGTCTGTAACTAAGAAGAAGAATGTCTACAAATGTACAAATTAAAAATTGAAATGAAAACAAAAAACCAACAAATTCAAGCTTTTGATATGACCAGTAAGATGCCTCAGTGGTTGTTTTGGCAAATTTCTCGAACAGCCAAGCCTCTGAATAAAAGATTATCGCTCAAATCTAGAGTAATTATAGTTGAATCCCAAGATAAGAAGATAGAACCCTTACACAGGCATTTATAGTTGGCATTGGCTCCTCAAGTGTACTGGGTTCCCTTCAAGAGTCATGCACATTGACCCCTCTCCAGGTCCCCTGGATCATCTTCATGTTGGTTTCTTCATCTTGTTTGTTTCTTTATATATCCAGAAGCATCCCTAGACATCCTCTGTGGATGAGGTGGGAGGGGTTTACTGAAGTATCTGTGACATCTAAAATCCTATGAGTCTATTTTTATTCCATCCCTTAGATGAAGATAAGAATATGAGCTTCACTGAGCTATTGAGAATCAGATAACAGAGTGAATGGGAAACCTCTTTGAAAAAGCAAAAATTTTCTAGAACTATAATACTAATAAATGTTTCTCCAAGGGGGAGAAAAGGAACTAAGCTTTTGTTGCCCTGAACCATGCTGTGTTTCCTATAAAAACACTCACACATACACCCTTTGAGAACTTAGGCACAGAATTTCTGAACCTATTTTAAAATCTTCCAAATAAAGAGTTTCAGTTGGGTTTGAATCCATTTGTTTAAAATGTAAAAATGCAGTACCTTCCAATTTGTTTGCAAGAATAACTTATTGACATCAGGGAAGATGGAAATTTACTAGCTGAGTTTCAGCAAAAACCTCTGCATAATTGGTGGATGGGATTGAAAAATGACTATCATGATTTAGTGAGGGAAGCCAACGATGCTCTTCTTTCATTTGAATTCATTTATTGCTTTTCCAGCTATGACAGTAATTAAAACCAAGTGTCCAAATAAACTGAACTGAGCATAAGACCTTCAAATTGCAGAATCACCATGTACTAAAGCAAGATCTTCAAAAATAATGAGGCATGTTCAATGATATCACCCTCACTAATATTATTAACAGAAAGGGGGAGTGTATCATTAATTTAAAATATTTCATCTATGTTTCCTCCTTTAAATTTTTATTTTGGAATATTTTATTATATACACATCACAGTACAGTAGCATATGTATATAATTCATAAACAAATGTATATTGGGGTACATGCTGAACGTTTGTTTTTTACTGATAAGGAAGGATGTGTTATCAAAAAAGTTTGAAGGGCACTGGAGGAAATGATGTTCTCGATCATGTGATTTTTTTTCTCCTCTCTGAGGGAGGGGTGAAGTGAATGAGTCTTACATCGTTATTGACTCACTTTGGGGGTATAATACCAAGGCTCAATGTGATTTCACTGAATGCTTCTGATTAAAGTTTGGGAATGATTTCAAAATTTTGACCAACCTGTGAAGTCATCTCAGTGTAGCATTTATGCTGCTACTCATTCTTGAGGGAGGATTTGAGTAGGGAGACAGATTGGAGGGAGAGGGGATGGAAGGAAATGGGATTGAAAGAGAAAGAGACAGAGAGACAGAGATAGAGATGGATGAAGGGAGAGGAGGAGGAGGAAGAAAAGAAGGAGAGAAAGAAGGAGGAGGGGAGAAGAGGAAGAGGAGGAGAGAGGGAAAGAAAGAAAGAAGAGAGGAGAGAAAAGGGAGGGAGAGAGAGAGGGAGAAGGAAAGAAAGAGAGATACACACAGAGAGACAAAGAGAGAGGAGGAAGAGGTGGAAGAGAAGAAGGAAAGAAAGGAGGAGGAGGAAGAGAAAAAGAAGAAGAAGGAGAAGAATGAGGAGAAGAAGAAGAAGAAGGAGAAGGAGAAGGAGGAGGAGGAGGAGAAAAAGGAGGAGGAAGAAAAAATAGGAGAGAGGGAAAGACAACAAGACAGAAAGAAAGGGGAGGAGAGAAAAGAGGGAGAGAGAGAAAGAGAAAGAGAGAGAGAGAGAGAGAGAGAGAGAGAGAAGAGAGAGAGAGAGAGAGAACTAGATGAAATCTTAGAGTCCAGTTTTTCAACTCTTTATTTTAAAGGGAAAGGAATTGAGGGCCAGAGAAGGGAAATACCTTGTCTGAAGTCAGCTGTACAGGTGATATTCAAATCTTTGTCTCCTGACCTCTAGCTCAATGCCCTTTTCTGCTGAAGGTTCTTGGCAGTGACTCTGCCAGATTTTGCTGATGACACCATGAACCTCTGAATGTTAACATTGACTCCTCACAGTTGCCAAATCTTACCATTTCTCCCTTTTATGCTATGGACTTAAGGTTCTACGTCTCACCCCACCTCCCATTCCCATTAATAAGTTAGGTCCCCAGAACTTGGTAATGTCTCTTCCCTCTAGGTCCTAGGGGGTATCATGGTATTAACTCTCTAACATCATTAACTTCAACCCTAACTAGTGTGCTTTTCCCAAAAAATTATTAGCTGAGAAACAATTTAGTCAGCAAGCCTCAGGTGGCTTTTAGAAAGGGTTGTTTACTAAGGTGTACATAGCACCAGCTGCAGAAGGAGCCAGGAAGACCTGAGTTCAAATCCAGCCTCAGACACTTACTTGTTGTGTGACCCAGGTCAAGTCACTTCACCCTGTTTGCCTCAGTTTTAACCCCAAAATGGTGTCATAAAGAGTCAGACATGACTGAAAAATGATTAAATCACATTTACTAAGGTACTAAGAACATTTGCTAAGAACAATTGATAGAAAACATTTTCCTTGCCCCTCCAACATCTGTGAAATGCTTTCTCATAAGTTCATATAGAATCCAGGAGAAAATTGGCTTAAGCTTAGAGAGCACAGGTGACAGAAGAGTAATAGCTCCTGGTTGCTAGAAATCCTTTTATTTCATTTGTGGGATGCTCAAGATGTTCCTCTTAGGCATGGTACAGAAAATGATAATAATAATAGCTAACATTTATATAGCATCTACCACGTGCCAAGCATTGTGCTAAGCCCTTTACAATTATTATTTCATTTTGTTCTCACAACAACTCTGGGAAATAGGTACTATTATTATCCCCATTTTACAGATGAAGAAACTGAGGCAAAGAGAAGTTAAGTGGCTGGCCCAGGGTGACATAGCTAGTAAGTGTCTGAGTATGGATTTGAACTCAGGTCTTCCCGACTCTGAGCTCAGCACTGTATCCACTGAGCCACTTAACTGCCATATATGTGTTAGTGTATATACATACACATGCATATATACACATATGCATGTTTTGTATGTATATTTGTGTATATAAATATATATTTTTCCTTAAATATTATTTTTCTAAAAAGTATAGTTTTCAGGTTCAAAGCTAATCTAATGGGAAAAGGAAGACCCTAAGTTTTAAATCCAGTACTTAACTCCATTCCAACCACATGGGAGTTCCACAATGAACACACATAGCAAATAGCAAAAAAAACCCATTAATCTAAGTCAACAGCAAAACAGAAATCATAGAAAGCATAAAATATGAAAATATGTTATAAATACTATAGATCAAAGGAGCTCTTCCATTAGGTAACTCCCAAGGTAACTCAGTTCAAGGAAGAAAGAGAGAAAGTAGTCTCAGATCTCCCCTCTGGGGAAATGCCCTGAGGTCCCTAGTGTAGTAAGCTGCAGGTAGGGATGGATCCTTCCAGCTCTTCTCATGTTGACTTCTTTTTAGAGTCCTTTTCTCTTTTCAGTAACCTGAAAAAAGGTTGGTATCTCCCATCTTCTCGCTTCAAGATGTAAGCAAGAAGAGACTAACAAGACTGAGTCTCTCTTGTCTCCTACTCTCAATAACTCTGCCTACCCTTCACAAAGGTGTGGGGCATTCAACTGTACCTATGATGAGAGTCCCAAAACAATGAGATTTGTGGCTCAGTTTCTACCTTCTTGGAAGATCTGATAAATTTTCAGTGTGATCATTTACACCTCAGAAGTCAGCAAATACCACAAATGAAGGCTTGCCTTATAGTTTTCTTGATTGTCTAAATTTAAGAAGGTGATGAAAAAATGTTAGTGATGCAGATTAAATGTAAAAGAATGTCCCTTGTACATTTTTTTTCCAGAGAGCTTTTCCTAGCACTCCCCTGGAGGCCTCCATTCCCATGATGGTTTCATTCTCTAATTTAGTTAAGCAGAAAGGACACTGAACTGGGAATTAAACTGGTTTCAAACTCCAGTTGCCTCAGAAGCAATATAATGTGACGTATTGGGAAAGGCATAGGATCTAGAATAGGAAGACCTCAGTTCAAATTCTGATTCTGCTAATTAGAGGCTGTGTAATCCTGGGTTAGTCACTTCCTTTCCTTAAGACTCATCTGCAAAATGGGAAGAGTGGACCAGGTGATCTAAGATTTCTTATAGTAATGAATCCTATAATTGAATGTCATCATCAAAGCAAAGGAAATCAAAATAACTAGCTTCAATAAGCACTGACCATTAGATTGTGAGGGACAATTAGGTGGCACAGGAGATAGAGCACCTGCCCTGGATTCTAGAGGACCTGAGTTCAAACCTGTCTCAGATACTTGCTAGTAGTAAGACAAGTCATTTAACCTTGTCTGCCTCAGGTTCCTTTATCTGTAAAATGACCTGCAGAAGGATATGACAAACTACTGCAGTATCTTTGCTAAGAAAACCCCAAATAGGGTTGCCAAGAGTCAGATGTGACTGAAAATGATAGAACACATTGAACTGTAAACATCTCCATTAGATTCTTGAGATCAGGGACTGGTTGTTTTGTCTTTCTTTGTATACCCAGTGCTTAGTGCAGTGCCCACAGTAGACACTTAATAAATGTCAGGTGATTAACTGACTGACTATATGCCAGACACTTTACTAAATACAGTAGATACAAACATAACCAAAAAATAGTTCCTGCCCACATTTTAGGAACTCACATTTTAATGGTGGAAAATGACACACAAAAGGGAGCTGAAGTGGGATTGGAGGAATAGTGGCAAAGCCCAGAGAATGAAGGATGATGGCTTGTCTGAACCCTTCCTCGGCATAGAAGTTCTGGGGAAAACTCAGCAGGGGAAGGGAATTCTTATTTTGGCTTTCCTTCATAGTGTGAGTGGACTAGTCCTGTACTAATAATATGTTTATGAGCATCGAGACTCTTTTCAACAATCAACTGTTAAAGAGATCTATATGCTTTTTCCATCTTCTTCCCAGCAAGAGGAATGAAGGCAAAGGGACCTGGGTGAAACCCTTCTTCGGGTACACTTGGAACAAGCTATACCACCCTAAACTACTACTTCTTGCCATGGGAAGAAACATGGGAAGGGAGGTGATTCCATGACATGCAAGTGAATTGGATTTAAATGAGGGAGGTTGGGCAAAGTCATCAGCCTCACTTTCTGCTTTGGAGCCATCTGGGTCCAGTGACTAGATATAGATCAGGATGACTGGAGATGGTCCAGGATACAATGGGGGACCTTGGCCTTTTCAAATTAAGGTCTTTAACAGGTCTCAGTTTGACTGAGGTAACACCCATTCAGCACTCATGATTTGGAGTCAGAGAATTTGGATTTAAATCCTACCTCTGATTCTGATTACCTTGGCAAATCCCAGCACCTCAGTTTTCCTAACCTGAAAAATGAGGACATAGAACTAGATCAGGGGTGTGCCAGAACCCAGCTTTGACTGTCTTGCCTGAACCAATTGTTAAATATAATAAAGCTTTATTTAAAAATGTAAAAACCATTCTTAGCTGTACAAAAACAGGCTGATGACTAGATTTGGCCTGTGGAAGAACTAATTGGCTGAGTCCTGGACTCTAGCCTTAAGAAAGTATTAACAATGCAGATTAAACTTAAAAATATGTACATAAACATTTTTGTAAAAAGTCAGGTTTTTAAACATTTACCAGCATACCTTTGTAATGCTCTATAAACACCACTTGGATTTAGCAGGGGGATGGTAGAAACCTCAGGGAATGAAGTCCCCACTGACCTAGAGGCCTGGTGACTATAGGCAAGAAGTAATTATAATAAGCATGATAATAATACTATTAATGAAATTTATGTAGCACTTGAAGGTTTATAAGGTGCTTTATAACCATTAGCTTATTTCTTCTTTACAACATTCCTGGACTAGATAACCTACAGGATCCCCTGCAGCACTAGCTTTATAAGAGACCCCTATAATTGCTTTTTGGACCTCAGTTTCTAACTCAGTAGAATGCGGGAATAGGGTTAGACCAGATGGTTTCTAATGTCCCTTCCAGCTCTGACATTCTATAAATCGTTTGTGGATCAGGATCTATCGATAGAGACAGTGCTATGCAGTAGAAAGAGAAGCAGATTTGGGAGTCTGAAGACTTGGGTTGCTGTTTGCTGTTGTTAGGTCTTAGTTCTCAAAGAGGATCCATGACGTCACCAGGGTAATGCCTTGACTTGCTGGTGAATTGAATTTAAGTGAAGCGTGAAATGACCTTTGTAAAGTGCTTTGCAAAACCTTAAAGCTCTGTATAAATGCTTTTGTTGTTGATGTTAATCACAGGTCTGTCACTTACTACCTATATTGGCTTGGGTTATTCACCGTTCCTTAGTTTCCTCTGTCAAACAAGGGGATGGGACTTGATGAGCTGTTCTCTAATATCCCTTCCAGCTTTCTATCCTCCCCTTATTTTATTTCCCCAGTCCCCTGTAATACCTAGCCCTCCCTTGTACCTGCTATGAGTCAGTGGAGAGTCGCTGAGTCAGGTCATTCTCATTTTGCAGTACTGTCAGATAAAAGAGATAAGCAAGTTGAAAAGTCGAGATTCTAAAGCCCCCTAGCCTGGCTCAGAGGACGCAGGTTCAAATCCTGATTCTGATGCTTATGACTTAAATGTCTCTGAGTATGTCACTTTTAATCTCTCTGGGCCTCAGTTTCCTCATCTGTAAAATGATAATGCTGGACTAGACAGCCCCTGAGTTATTTTCCGGTTCTCTATTAATGATCTTATATGCTCATCTTTCCACTTTTCATGTCCACACATTAAGAAATAAGTGAAAAGAACCCTTGATTTGAGTGGAGATGTCCTGGATTTGAATTCATCATTGGATTGTGGTCCAGCTAGCAGCAGGACCCGTGTAAGCTGTGTAATATCTGAACCCCATTTACTCCATCCATCCAAATGGAGGTGATACTACTCTGAGGACCTTCCTCAGAAGACTCATGTAAGGATCAAGTGAGATAATATGAGCAAAGCCTTTGGTAAACCATAAAGCTTTATATAAATGTCAGCTATTATTGTCATTATTATAGCTGGCACACTCAGACATGTTCCCAGAGAAATCTGTTCACAGCTTCCTCTTTACCGTAGCAGAGATGGTCACGGATTTGACTTCATGTTGGTGAGAGAGTTCACAGGCTTGATCTGATACATGGGTTCATCCTTTGAAAGGTACAGACTCACCAAAAAGCTTCAGAGAAGTTCTCTTGAGAAGACAGAGAGGGGAGAAACTCACTGCAATGATTCTGGGCTGCTCTTGAACCTGGAAAGAAGCCAATGTACATAACGTACACCAGACAGATACAGAAGAAAGAGTATCAACAGGAGAGAGAGATAAGTGATTCTGAATTTCAGTTAGAGGTGATAGAAGATGAGATGGAGATTTTTGGCCTCACTTGGGCCTAGAGAGAGGACTACAAGATGAGCATCAAGATGGCACTAACTATTTTATTTTATTTTATTACAAGTGCAACCTGCATCTATCCTTTCAATGGTACCAAGAGTCATGTGGATTCTATGAATTCAAAGCAAAGATAGGATTCATCAGAAGATAGTTTCTCAATGCCCTCTAGAAAAAATGGTCTTGATGATAAAAGTCTTCAGATATTCACTCATTCTATATGTTGCTGAGTTAGAGACAACCCGTTATATTTTGTTAGCCTGAATGCTTGCAGGGGGAACTCAGGAGCTATCCACAGAAATGAGCCCAAATCTCATGTTCATAGGGAAATTCTGGGTGGGTATATAACATACAGGGATTATTGAAAGAGACCTTCAAGAAGTAATTGGATCTTTGGGCTTGATCACTAATGACTTATATTACTATTTAAAGAAGAAGGTGAAAGGTGAAAAAGAAGGTGGTAAAGGCTTATCCACCCACTGTCTTTTGACCTAAGGCTTCCCTTCTCTTCAGTCTCCTTTCCTGCCTATCCCTTCTTTGACACTGTTCTGCCATTCTTCCAAACTGCCTGAATTCTCTTTGGAAGCTGATGACGTCACAAATGCCAGATTAGGAAGCCAAAGTGGCAGCCGGTATTATTTATATAAAGGAAATGGACACCCCCCCTTTCCAGCTCAAAGTTTCCTTCTGCTCCCCCCACGCAGATTCCTATATTTGGAGCTTGGCAGATGGAAGGAGGCTAGGGAAACCCCTCCCCCCACTACCCCTGCTGCTTCAGACTTCTGGAGGCACATCCATGGAACACAGAATGTCTGAGCCAGAGCAGCCCCAGAGACCTGTTTCTAGTCTAATCTCCTGATTTTACAGAGGAGGGAAATATGGACTCAGAGAGGGGAAGTTTTTGCCATTTGTTTAAGATCATACCAAAAACACGTAGGAGAATCAAGACTTGAACTGGCCTCCCTCTCTCTTTTCCCCATCAGTGAATTTTGTATTATAACTCAACTCTAGCTCTGATTTGAAAAAGTCCAGAGAAAGGGAGGGGAGGAGAAAAGGAGGGGAAAGAGGAAAGTCAGAGACAGAGACAAAGAGGTAGCACAAAGAGACAGAAACAGAGAGATGGATTATAAACGGGGAAAGGGGGATAGAAAAGGGAAAATGAAAGGAGATAGAGGTGAAAGAAGGAGAAAAGAGAACAGACATAAGGAAGACATACTCCAGGATGGAGCATAGGAGAAAGAAAATGATGTAAGAGGACTGGGAAAAAATATCAGGAGGGGAATAGAAGAGGGAGGAGAGGAAGATGAGGGTAGAGAAAGATGAGGAAATATCAAAAGCTGGCAGGGAAAAAGCAGATGGCCTGGGTTCACTCCATCAGGGTCAGGAAGTCTGGTCAATCTAAGTATGAGGTCTCCAAATCTCACCAGTTCTGAATGATAGGAAATGTACAAGGTATAAGAAAGGGAAAGAAGCTTACCTTGAGAAATATACCCAGAGACAGAGCCCAAGCAGAAGCACCCCATCTCACTCCGTTAGCCCTCCCTCCTCTTCCTCTTAATGGGAAACTCCCTTTACTATGCTGGCAACTGAGAAAACAATCACTGTTATCTCCCAATATAGGATTTGAGGCCAGACACCAATCTCTTTCTTGATCTTGTTAGGAAATTAAGCTCTGTACTTTGCCATCTTCCCAACAGAAGCCCAGGTGGAGGTAACTGAGCTCAGAACAGCCAATAGGATTTTTTTTTTCCAATAGAATTCCCTCTCTGGTCCCCTGTGCTCCTTCCCTCCCTACCTATTATCCCACCTTGGCTCACTCAGCAACTATCTCCCTCCCATAGGTGGCTGCTCCCCGGGCCTAACAGCTCACCCAAGTCTCTCCTCCTCCCTATCTGCCTTTGTAGCCCAGGCAGCTTCCAGTGGTCTTCTGACTGGTTGGGAGTCCCAGAGCTTTGATATCTGATCATGTTCTGTGGATGTGACACACAGAAGGTGTCAGAGACTGAAGTGAAATTTACATTTTAATAAAGAAAGTTGTATTTCAGTCATTTGCATTTAAATAAGCTTCTGTTTCCTCTTTTTCTCTCGCATCCCCTTTCCCTCCTATCACCACCCCTTTGGCTCTCTGCAGGCAGTAGGTAGCACCTTTGGGAACGGAGAGCTCCTTTTCAGTCTGCCTGTCATCTACCCCTCGCCTGTATAAAAAGGTGGTGATGGAAAGACCCAGTCCCACACCCTGTGTCACCCTCTTAAACACACACACACCTAAACACATACACACACACACACACACACACACAGACCCACCTAAGCATATACACACACCCTTGGCCTGCTCACTTAGTCTGTCTCGAACAAAAATACCTGGGCCTACACTATAAGTAGAAAAGAGATTCATATTCTACAATGTGGATGCCCAAGGGGAAAAGCGAAGTGTTAGAACACTATAACTCACGTTTCAATAATGCCTTGAGATTTACAAGGCCTCCCCTTATGCTTTACTGAGAAAATAAAGGCCTATTCTCTACCACTAGCTAACTCCCTCTTCTCTGGTGTTCACTATCTCAAAAACTCCATTGACATTATCCCCCACATTCTTACCTCCTTTACTTCACTCTCTGATAATGAGATGGTCATTCTTTCCACCAAGGCCAATGCCTCTGTTTTACCAGTGATCTCATCCCCTCCCGTCTCCTTCAGCAGGGTAGCTCGCTCCTTCAATCTTCCTTCCTCCTCCATCTCCAGTCTGATTCATTCCCTATCACCTAGAAACATGTTCCCACTCTTGAAAAGAAAAAAAAATACCCCCAAACCCTTCATTAGACCTTATTAACCCTTCAAGTTATGATCCTATCTCTCTCCTCCTTCTTTCTGACAAACTCCTATCTATATATATTGCTTTACTTCCTCTTCTTTCACTCACTTCTTAAAAACATATTTTATTTGTTTCAGTATATAGGCAGAGAGTTAAAAATGAGCATCTTGTTTATTGTGAAACAAATTTGCTACGTGCATGTAGAGGGGAAGATGGTGGTAGTGAGGATGAAGATGATGGCGACGATGATGATGATAATCCCTATCTTCTAGAGTTGTAAGGAACAAATGAGATAATTATAAAAAGTACTCTGGAAACCTTGAAGAACTATATAAATGTCAGCAAAGATTATTATTATTAACTCACATCAATATAATCCATTCAATATGTATTTATTAACTGAACATTATGTCCAAGGTACTACCAGGGAATGAGAGTACGAAAAGGAAAACAGATAAAAAGCACCTTCCCTCTTATATCCTAATGAAATGGACACAAAAAATTAACAGGGAAATCAATACAAGATAATTTGAAAGAGAAAGAGAGCTTGAGCAGTTAGTGCGATCAGGAAAGGTTTTTTATGTTGTTGTGATTTGGTTTTCTGTAAGAGGTTATGCCTTAACGAGGCTTGACTGAAAAGTGTCCTTCTGCAAAGGCTACACTGATTGGAGAAGGCTTTTAGCATCGTCACTTGTGCTCTCTGGTTCCTTGTCCCAGAGCTTGACTGTTCCACCTGCTCCTTCAGTTTTCCAGGGGATAACCCAGAGGACTGGGGCTCAAAGCTACGTGTAAGTGTTTAACAACTGGTTCTCTGAAAGAAAAAAAAACACTCACAAGGCACACTTTTAAGTTTAATTTGCATTATTGACATTTTCTCCATAACTTTCTTAAATCTGGGCAATCATCAAACCAAACTCTTATTTGTAGCATTTGCTTATTTCCTAGTAGTAAATGCTCACAATGAAAATTTAATAATTGACTCTCGAGAGCCAAACCGCTCCTGGATTGGAGAGTTTCTTTTCTCTATTTCTGTGGACTTGAGTTCCCATCATTTGTGCTCTTACCTATTTGTTAGAGACCTATGATTAGCCCCTCAGTTCCATTTAACCATCTAACATTGGGTAGCTTTTAAAAAGGGATACTTATTTAAAAGATTTAGTGAGAACAAAGTAGAAATATTTCTCCCCTTGGCACCTTGGTCTGGAGGGGGAGTGTGGAATAAGCTCAACTTAGCTTAGTTCCTACATATCATTGGTCCCACCAAGTTCAAGTCATAATAATAATAGCTAATGTTTACACAGTGTTTGCTATATGCCAGGCACTGTGCTAGGTATTTTATAATTATTATCTTCTTTAATCCTCACAACATCTCTGGAAGGTAGGTGCTATTATTATCCCTGTTTTACAGATCAGGAAACTAAGGCAAACAGTGACTTGCCCAAGGTCACACACAGCTAGTAATTGTTTGAGGTTAGATTTGAACTTGAGCTTTCCAACTCCTGGCCAAGTGTTCTAGCCACTGAACTGCCCTAAGGCAGTAACTCTGCTGAAGGAATCCACTTCTCAGCTTACCATGGGCCAGGGTCTCAAAGGTTGATCTTTTCCTGGCTGCAAAACTGAATTTAGATTCCAACTCCCAGGTTTTTCTTCCTCTTCTAAATCTTCCCAAACTCTCAAGATTATGAACTCCACAACTTTCATCTAGAACAGAAAATAACAAATTAAAAGACCAAGGACCAAGAACCACAGACCTCAGAGGGGAGAAGACATAGTCTTTACAACAGGATCTGTCACTTGATGCTGTGAGCATCAGAGTTAGTCCCAAGAGAAAAGGAGGCAAAGTGGAACTAGCTGAAGCAGACGGACCCTCTATGTTTGATGTTTCTGAAGCCAGACTCCTTTTCAACACATGGTGAGCTGACCAGATCCAGTTGTAAATGTCTACATAGCCCCTCCAAAATCACCACATCTCTTTAGGACTCAAGCTCTTCAGTTTCTTCTATCTCCCCATGGAGAAATGCTACCAGAGGTACTCTGCACACTTACCACATACCTATTACACTAGGTAACAGAAAAATGAATATCCCTTAGCTGTCTACCACCCCCCCCCCCAAAGTCATAGCATCATTGATTTAGAGCTGGAAGGGACCTTAGAAGCCATCAAGACTGAACTCCTTATTTTACAGATGAGGAAACCAAGGCCCACATCATTTAAATCACACCTATCAAGTGTCTGAGGTGGGATGTGAACCTACAATTCACTGACTCTAAGTTCCTTACTCTATTTATGACTCCATAACACCTTTCCTACATACAGACAGAATCTCAAAGCAAGGAAAGGGGAATATTTGTGTAGAATCAAGCAAACCATTTAACCACCTAGGAGCCTCTTCATAAATAAAAGACTAAAGTTTGCAAAAGACTTCCTTCATAATAACCTTGTGAGGTCTTAATGATACATATATCATTATCCCCATTTAACAGATTAAAAAACCTGAAACTATTCTCAACCATACTGCTCAAGCATTATCACATAACTAGTAAGAGTCTGAGACAGTATTTGAACCCATTTTGCCTAGGAAGAAATGAGGCTTTTTATCCAATAAACCCCATTGCCTTTAGGAAAGGGAAGAGGTAGTCCACCAATTGGGTTTTGAAGAATGGGAGGTTCTTAAGGGACCTGGGCTTCAGCAGTGAGAGTAAGTAGGATGAAAATGGCAGATGGAGACTAATCTAAACTCTAGAGCATATGAAGTGTATGAAGTAGCTAAGGTTGAAAAGATTGGCCTTCTGTAAACTTCTGGTCCTGGCTTCTTGCATGTCAGGATCAGGAGTTTATGCTTTATTCAATAGGAAGTGGGGAACCACTACAGATTTTTTATTTGGAAGGCTGACATGGTAAGAATGATTCATTAATAATAATTAATTCATTAATAAGATTGCTCAGACAGTGGGATAAAAGGTGGATTGAAACACAAAGTAAATTGGAGGCAAGAAGACCAGTTGGTAGATGATTATAATAGCCCAGGCAGAGAGATGAGGAAGTGAACTAGGTTTGTTGGAAAAGAGAAGAGAGAGAGAGAGACTGGGTAAAATATACATACCTGAACACATGTTTAATGGGGGCTGATCAAGGAAACCCCAGAATAATTTAATGAGTTTCTCCCTCAATTAATTTGAGATTACAGGGTGTAGCCCTTACTGCGGGCATCTAAATGTCATTTCCCATGGAGGTGGACGTATCCTAACTCCTTACTTATTTGGATTTCAGAGAGTTGAGTCATCTTCCGATGTCTGGTTCATGGAGGGTCCTGAGAATGGTGATGTAACCTATGCTTTTCTTTGCCCATACTTCTCATTCTTCTATACTGAAATATAGCAAAGTATGTGTGACAGGGAAAACAGAAAGTGACAAGCACTGGGTTGGAGATAGTGTCAGAGGCGAGATGGAGGTTTAGACTAGATATATTAAAAAGGTAGAATTGGACAGGACTTCACAATGGATTGGATGTGGGGTGGTGAGAGAGAGAGAACCCTGTGAGCCCATATTGATTTAGAAAACCACATATTAGTAGTATCTATGTTGCATTGAATTTTAATTTATTTTATTAAATACTTCCTAATTACATTTTCATCTTGGTACTCAAGGTGTGTACCTGTGGGCCATGAGTCTAATACCTCTGCAGTAGAGGATGTTACCTAGGTTGTAAGCCTGGGGTACTGGGAGGATGGTGGTACCCTCGATAGTAATAGGAAAATTCAGAAGAGGGAAAGGTTTGGGAGGTGGAAAGATAATGGGTTCAGTTCTGGACATATTTAGTTGAAAATATCTAAAGAATATCCAGTTTGAGGTATCTAATAGGCTGGAGATGTGAGATTGGAGGTCAGCAAAAAGGTTAGGGCTAAATAAGGTTTTGGAATTACCGGCATAGAAATAATAATTGAACCCATGAGAGCTGATGGGACCAAAAAGTGAAACAGTATGCAGCTATAAGAGAAAAAGTCCCAGGACAGAGCTTTGGGGGATACACACAATTAGTGGGCAGGACCTGAAGTAAAATCAAGCAAAAGAGACTGAGGAATGGTCAGAAAAGTAAGAGAAGAACAAGAAAGAGTAGTGTCAGGAAAACCTAGAGAGAAGAGAGTATCAAGATGAAGGTGAGTGACAGTTTCAAAGACTGCAGAGAGGTCAAGGAGAATAAAGATTGAGAAAAGGCCATGAGATTTGGCAATTAGGAGATCATCAGTAACTTTGGGGAAAAGAGTTTCAATTAAATGATGAAAACAGAAGTCAGACTGTAGGGAGTTAAAAAGAGTGAGAAGAGAGGAAGTGGAGGCATTGATCGTAGGCAACTTTCTTTAAGAGTTTAATCATAGAAGGGAGGAGAGATATGGGATGAGAGCTGGTGGGGATCGGTAGACGGTTTTCTGAGAATTGAGAAGACATCGCTGTATCTGTAGGCAGTAGGGAAACAACCACTAGACGGGCAGAGATTGAAGATTGGTGAGAACATAGGGATGACAGAGAGGGCAAATCTACTGGAGAATATGGGATAGGATAGGATTACTTGTACTTATAGAAGGGTTTGTCTTGGTAAGAAGGAGAGAGCCATGTCATTATGTGAAGTAGAGGTAAAAAAGGAGACAGTGGCAAAAAGGATCTGAGGGATATGAGGAGGAGGAGACAAGAGGGAGCTGTTGGCAAATGGCTTTGATTTTTTCAGTGAAATATGAAGCAAAGTTCTCAGCTTAGAGGATGGGGGCAGGGGAACCTTAGGAGGCTTGAGGAGAAATGAAAAGATTTGGAAAAGTGACTGCTATGGTGAGTGGGATGGTGAATTGATTAGGAAGGTGTAAAAGGATTGCCTTGCAGCAGTGAGGCATCAGTTGAGATTATGTAACATAAATTTGTGATGAATCTAGTCAACACAGTTCCATGATTTTGTTCAGATTCATTCAGCAGCATGTAAGTAGGAGAAAGTAAGAGATGGTGGGAATAATACCAGGATGAGATTTGGCAGAGTAAGATCAGTGACTGGATAAGGGGGGAAGGGCACTTGGGAGAACAGTATAGAGTTGAACTGGTTCACCAAGGGATCAAGATGGAGAAAGGAGGAGAATGTAAACAGTGCAGGGATGGGAGACTGGGAAAGAACTGAGGGGGCTAAAGATGAAGAACAGGGGTTTGGGTTGCAAAGCATAGGAAGGGATGGAATGATAAATTACTTTCAGAGTACATAAACATGGAAGCAGAACACTTATGAGTGATCTTGAGATCAAGGGTATGACTATCTCTGTGTATAGTTGAAGTGAAGTGGGTGAGGTAAATTGAATTAGTCATAGGAAATGAGTAAGTTAAGGAATTGAGAAATTAGGGTGTTTAAGGGAGTATATACATATATATGTATATACTCCCTTAAACACCCTAATTTCTCAATATATATTCCAATATATATGTATATTGAAGTCTTTAAGTATGAAGGAAGGATTAGGAGAGGAGAGAAAGATTGTAAGTCACTCATTGAACTCATTGAGGAAAGAAAGGGAGTGTCCTAGATGTCCATAAATAAACAGCTACCAGAATCTTGATTTAGTAGTAAATATGGATTATGTGAATCTCAAAAGAGATTACTAAGATTACTGAAAGATTATAATGGTAGCAGGAGAGCCTGAAAGTGGCAATAGTGAGCAAGAGTATTCCAACTCTCCCTACTTCAACTTGTGAGTGGGGGGTATGGATGAAAATGCATCAAATGCTGGAAAGGGCATCAAGAGAAACTGAGTCACCAGGAGGGGGCCAGGTTTCAGTGATCACAAGGAGATGGAAGGAGTAGGAAATAAAAAGGCTTAAGATGAAAGCAAGTTTGTTACATATGGAGCAGTCTTTCTAGAGAATACAGTGGAAGGGGTAGGTAGATCTGGAGTAGAAGGTTGGGCAGATGGGAATAAGGAAGCAGGCAGGTGAGGATGAGGAACAGGATTTACATAATGACAGCCAGGGTTCAGAGTCACTCAACATGGAATGTATGATGGGTAGGAATATATGAATTATTGAGGAATGAATTCAAGTAAGTTATTAACATCCATAGGAGCTCAGTCTCAGGGAAGAGACTTCTTAAGGCATTAGGTGGCAGAGCAGGTCCAGACAGGTACCACTGGAAAGAGTATTATGGAAAAGAAAAAAAAAATCCTTTACAAAGGGTCAGTACACAATCATACTAAGAGGGACCTTGACATTGTCAGGTACTGCTCAGATGGTACAGGTTTGAAATGAGTGGACATACTCATTTAGCATTCCTACAAGGTGTCTTTACCCAGAATGGGGAAAGGCTCAAAGTTTAATGAGTCTAAGGGGCCATTTTGGTGTTTTCTATTTCTGTTTTGGTCCATGGGCTCCTGTGCATCCTTTGTGTGTTGTATATATAAAGTTTCAGTGGTCAAGGAAACCAAAAGGCCACCCCACATCTGATATTCATATTATACGTTAAGTACTTTTGTGGGAGAAGACCCTATTAGTGACATTTAAGAAGACTGGGACACAAGCCATACCTAAGCTTTATTCATGAGATTTATGATAAGTTTCTGGGTTGGAGACATGAGTCAAAAAGAATAGTTGATGCCTCTTAGGGCCAGCCCACCAAATCAGGCCTACATGTGTATGTGTGCCAGCCCAGAATCTTTGGGGTACCTTTGGGTCAGGATGTACACATATAAACACTTCCCTTAGCCATTATCCTTCTCCCAGGGTTACCCTCATTTGTCTATGCCCCTAGACAGAAACTAACAAAATGGAGTGAGAATACTCAGATCCTCTCACAACAGTCCTCAAATCTCTCTGAGAAGCAATAGTTCATGCTCCTTACATAGTAATCATAGTTCATTTTTTTCTTTATTGATTTACTACAAACAATATTGAACATCAATACAATCGATTGAACTTGCTTTGCAACTATCAGCATTCACATAAATGAATATCAAAATATCATAACCACTTTTAGTCACTTGCTCTAAGTTTCATGTCAAAATTCTTTGTTCATTCCTTCTCATTCAATTTTCCTCTTATGTGGTTGTAATTAGTGCGTACTCTGGTCTTTATCTTTTTTTGTTCCTACTCTGTAGTGTTTCATAATGGCCTTTCCATATATCTTTATGTTCCCTGTACTTGTTGATCTCAATTGATTTTTTATATTCCATTATTGTCAGGATCCATTGCTAAGGGGTTACACAGAAGAATTAGATGAGATGATCAATGTAGAAAGCAATAAGCCCTTTCATTTGGTGTATTTATAGGGACACCCAAAGAAGACCATGTAACTTAACTGGAGACCCTCAAGAGGAGGAAAGGAAGGGATATAAAGGAAAGGCAACCTGATAAATCTCACACTGGGTTCAGGACTGACACTTCCAAGTCAAGACCAGGAAAGGCAAGAAGCAGGTATAACCAGAAATGTCATCAGAGAACCTTGAGCACAGTGGACCCAAGAGGTAGGAATCCATGATGATGGTGTAAGAAGTTACTACCAGAACCTGGTGCACAATTATTCCATACTTTAGGGCAGTTTGGGAAGCTCCTGGACCAGAGTTGCTCTAGGTGTTTTATAGGGAAGGGAAGGGTCACTTCCAGTGGTTCTAATAGGTTTCCCACCTCTGAAGTCAGGGAAGCACCAATAAGTAGGGTTTCAGAGAAAAAGGAAGGAGAGAAGTGAAAAGACAGCAAATTAAAAGGGAAGAGCATGGCTAGATCATAACCAGCTTGCATTAAAGAAAGACTAGACTTGAAAAATATGTTATTTCCAGAAAATGACACCTTAAAGTACCACAATTTATTCAACATATTCCCAGCATAGATAGTCAGGACCTTGCGGGTTAGAATTCTACAGGCAACCAAATAGTGCAGTAGATAGACCATTTATGCTGAAGTCAGGGTAACCTGACTTCATTTTCAAAACCCAGCGGGTTTTGTTTTCGTTTTCTTTTTCTTTTTTCTAATTATGTATAATACAAGTATGAACATCTTTGCAGGGGCCATGAACAGTCGGTTGGTTATTGTCCTTCGTTTTTGAAGGGGACCAAAATGACATAATCATGATAAAGTAAAGTTTCAGTGTGTCCAACTGGTCAGATCAATACAAGCTTGGAATGCTCTACCACAGGTTGGGCACAGACATTTTGTGTGAATATTTGGGGTAGATACTCCAAATTTGTGCATCCTGTGTTTCCTTTGTGCTGTCTCAATTTTGCTTTGCTCATAGAGCACAGCACTGTTTCTGATGTGGGCACGCCATGCTGAGTGGTCCTGTGCCAGCGTCTCCCATGTTACACAGTCATATCCAAAGTTCTTGAGAGAGACCTTGAGAGTGTCCTTGTATTACTTCTTCTGACCACCATGTGATCACCTGCCCCATGTGAGTTCTCCATAAAAGTCATTTTGGCAAGTGTACATTTTGCATTCGAACAACGTGGCCAACCCATCAGAGTTATGCTCTCTGAAGCATAGTTTGAATGCTTTGCAGTTCAGCTCAAGCAATGACTTCAGTATCTGGTACCTTACCCTTCCAGGTGACACTCAGAATCTTCCTAAGACAGTTCAAATGGAAACAATTCTGTTTCTTGACATGACGCTGGTAGACTGTCCATGTTTCACAGGTATACAACAATGAGGTCAGCGCAATGGTTCTATAGACGTTCAGTTTGGTAGTCAGTCTAATACCGCCTGTCTCCCAAACTTTTCTTCGGAGCCTTCCAAAAACTGAGTTAGCTCTGACAATGAGTGCATCAACCTCATTGTTAATGTGTACATCCCTGGAAAGAACATTACCAAGGTAAGTGAACTTATCCACAGCATTTAGAACTTCTCCATTTGTTGTAGCTGATGGTTCCACGTATGGATGTTGTGGTGGTGGCTGATGGAGCACCTGTGCTTTCTTGCTGTTAATTATTAGGCCAAAATTAGCACAGGCAGCAGAAAATTGATCCATATTTTGTTGCATCTCAGCTTCAGAGGTTGCACTGAGTGCACAATCATCTGCAAACAGAAAATCATGCACCAACACTCCCTCCACTTTGGTCTTGGCTTGTAGCCTTTTCAAACTAAAGAACTTACCATCAGTATGGTAGTTGACCTTGATGCCATGTTCATCCTCATTGAAAGCAATTGACAACATGGTCAGTCATCTTGCCACTGGACTCTGGACTCCTATGGCTCTGAAGGAGAGAGTGAGGCTGATGACTTTGCACTGCTCTGCCCCCCTTAAATCCAGTTCATGTGCAAATCAAGACACCATCCTCATGATGTCATTGGTCTTCTTCCAGAACAAAGGACAAACAACAACAACAGTCTTTGCAAAAATACCTTTAAAAATTGTTTTTTTGTTGACAATTAGGGCATGTTCCCACCAATGGAATAATTGGGCCAAAGGATTATGATTATTTCTGCAACTTTTGCTCTGTATAGCCAGGTCGTTCCCCACAAAAGATTCTATGAGTTTTAATTCCACCAGCAAAATAGGAGTATACTTATTTATCCTCCCTCTCCCAGTATTGTTTCATTGTTTTAAATTATTTTGGCCAATTTGATGGATATGGAGTGATTTCTCAATGTGATTTTAATCAGTGTCTCTTTGAATGTTATTTCAGAAGACAGAATCAGTCGTGGAGCTAGGTTGACCTGGGTTCAAGTCCTGCCTTTGCACACATTGGCTGGGTGTCTATAGGCAAGGAGCTTATTAATCTCTTAGTACTCTAGGCAACTCTCTCTGTCAATAAGTTCCAGAGAAGGTGATTTGCAGAGTGAATTCCCTGAACCAAAAGAACTCAGGGGTCCAAGCCTTTGCTTCAAGTCCAGAATTCTTACCACTGTACTAGTAGTAACCCTTCAACTGAGGAAGATTTCAGCTGAAGCCAGAAAACTAGAAGCAGAGAGGAACTCCATAATGTCTTGCCCAGTGGAACTGAGTCTGGACGTGATCAGAAGTGACTATGGGACCAACTGAACAACGTTGAATATTAGACACAAAAGCAATGTAATGCCTGGATGCCAAAAGGACAGTAGGAAGCAGAGCTGCTGTGAAAACATCCCCAGAAGGCACAGGTGATTCAGCAGCATCAAAAATGTGAATTGCCTCTCCATAAATGTTCCCTTTTCGTGACATGTTTAACCTATGTATTTACCCACTCCTGCATGATCCCTATTTGTGTCCACTTTTCCCTCTTTTAATGAGCATGTATTTGAGGGAATATGCATACCAAATTTGTAAGGGAGGTTGGGAAAAGAATGTTCTATTGCTCTGTTTCTTATCATGTCATAATTGAATGTCTTTGCTTTTAACCAATTGTATCCTATGTCTTACTTGAAAAAGTGAACCTATTAGTAGGGGCTCATGAGCCATAATTTTGAATAGATGAGGACACACAAAGTACTATGAACCTGGATTAGCCTTGTCTGGTGTACCCATTGTGTAAGTGCCGTTTGGTACTATATTAAATATGAAAAAAATCATATCCTCTTCTCAATTGACTTAAGCACATTATTTCATTTTCTTCCATCTTTTTCATAGTTTCTTTTTTATGCTTAAGTCTATTATCCCCTAGAATTCACTGAACATATGTTATGAAATGTGGATCTAAATACTTTCCCCACCAAATTGCTTACCAATTTTCCCCAAGAACATTTGTTGAATAATGAATTCTTTCCCTGGTTTTTATTTTCTGTATATTTGTTAAAAGCAAATGTTTTGTATATATTTAGTTGGGTATTTTATATTTCTGTTCTGTTGCAATGATTTCATTTTCTGTGTTTTGTCCAATAACAGGTGATTTTAATGATAACTTTGTAATATGTTTAAAATTGGGGTATGAAAGATGACTACTTGCTTTTGTTTTTAGCTTGCCTTTTGTTATTCTTGTCCTTTTGTTTTTTTCCAGATAGATTTAATTATTTTATCCAGTTCTATGAAGATATCCTTTGGTAAGTTGATTGTTAGTGAGACAAATATGTAGAATAAGCAAGACTGTTATTTTAGCATGTTAATCAGACCCACCCATGCACATTGAATTCCAATTCCAATTATTTAGGCTTTCCCTTATTTCAGTAATTCTCTAGTCCATATAAAAGTTCCAGAGTATTTCTAGATGAGTTAATTCCCACATATTTGATGTTTCTTTCCTTGATATTTTAAATGAGGTTTTCTCTTTCACGATTTTTTGGTCTTTTAGAAATTTGTTATCATATTGTACTACAGAATGCCTGAAGATAAAAAGGAAATAGAGGAAAACATCAGGAGAGAGATCCCAAGTCTGACACAGAGGCATGTAAAAATTTCAATGATAATTTTCATTGTAGTGCTGGAGGACTTCAATTATCCAGACATGTATTGAAATGCTCTCTCTGTTTTTCTATGTCTCTCTCTGTGTCTCTCCATCTGTCTCTCTCTTTCTCTCTGTGCCAAAAAATAGAGCAGCTAATAACTTCTTCACTTACCTTAATGATAATTTTGTCTTTCAAAAGGTAGAGGAAGCAACACAGTCAAATTCTATCCTGGATCTGATTCTCACAGGAAGAAACTGGTTGCTGGGGTAGAAATGAGAGGAACTTTGGGAAGGAACTACTCTCTCCTAGAGTCTGTGCTACAAAAGAAAGTCAGGCATAGTTTGAATGCATACTAGCTTCTGGGAAAAATGGAATTTAAAGGTTTTCAGAGCATGGATAGGTAGAAACCCATGGACTGAAATTCTACAAGCAGCTAGGGTGCACAAGAGATACAGCAGTGGACCTGAAATCAGCATGACCTTAGTTCAAATCCAGTTCTAGACGCCTTCTATACTACTCTGGGCAAGTCGCTTAGACTATACATACCTCAGTTTCTTCACTTATAAAATGGGGATGAAGACAGCATCTACCTCCCAGGGTTGTTGTGGAAGTTCATATGAGATAATATTTGTAAAGTGCCTATAGCAGTAGTAGTAATAGAGGTAGTAGTAGTAGTAGTAGCAGCAGCAGCAGCAGCAGCAGCAGTAGTAGTAGTAGTAGTAGAAGTAATAGTAGTAGTAGTAGTAGTAGTAGTAGTAGTAGTAGTAGTAGTAGTAGTAGTAGTAGTGGTAGTAGTAGTAGTAGAAGCAGCAGCAGCAGCAGCAGCAGCAGCAGCAGCAGCAGCAGTAGTAGTAGTAGTAGTAGTAGTAGTAGAAAGTGCTTAATAAATGCTCACTCCTTCCCTTCTTCTCTCTAGGGAAAAGGATAGGAAAGAATAGGAAAAAACCGGAAAATCAAATTCCAAAAACATGGAGGAAATCTATTTTGACAAGAAGTGATGAGAGTGTTATGGAGGCATAAGGAACTCACCAACCAACTCAGATTTTGGAAGATTTACGTAGAGAAGACAGAAGCAAAAGCAGACAAGAGAGGATGATTATAAGAGCACAGACCTGGTCCTGTAGAAATAGATATAGCAGTTCTAAGGCTCAGCATGAACCACAATGGATGAGGGAGCCCAAGGAAAAGGCATGGAAAAGACAGTGATTCTCTTCTGTTTTAGGAGAAGGAGAAGAATCCCAAAAGGGATAGGATTGCTATTTAGTGTGGATGGGACAGGAATAGCTGAATATAGAGAGAAAGGAGAGTGGCTTAATTCTTATTTTTATTCTATTTTCTCTGCCAAAGAGAATGACCTTTGCATTGGAGGTGACAGAACAAAAAATGGCTAATGGGGAGTTGATATTCAAGAAAAAGAAAAAAGATAGGAAGACAGCATTTAGATAGCAAGGGATAGAAGAGTCAAGTCATCTGGCCCAGATACACTGTATCCTCAGGCACTAGAAGAATTAGTGGATGATAGTGCTACACCACTGTCAGTTATATTTGAAACATCACACAGAATAGATGTTCCAAAAATAGAGAAGGTCAAATGTCCTATTTCTTTTTTTAAATGGAAGTCTTTAAACCATAAGTTCTGAATTTTGGCTTCGATTCCTAGGGAAATTTTGTAATGAATCATTGAAGAGATGGTTAGTGAATATCTTTTTAAAAAGTGGTGATTACAAAGTGCCAGTAAGGAAGGCTTTCCGAGGAACAAGTCATGCCAGACTAATTTTATTTCCTTTTTTTGACAAGGTAACTAAATTGGTAGACTAGGAGAATCCTGTAGCTATATGTATCCCAGGGGAGGCTTCTCCCACAAGGACCCCAGTTCTGGACTCACATAGAGTGTGGGAAGGAAGGGAGTCAGGAATCCCTTACTTTCTCTGACTCATGACACCCTGACCCTAGAGTAGAACTCTGAGGAAAATCTCCTAAATGAAGCTTAGGTCTAGGATCTCCCCAAAAGGGAGTGAAAAAGTATCCAATATGCACAGTAGACATTAGGGATAGAATAGCTATTTATTTTCTTCACCACAAAAGAAACGCTTAAATGACATGACTCATAAGCCTGCATGAACAAATATTCAAAACAGAAAACAATAACCTATCACACTCATTATTCTCTGCTGAGAAACAAAGACAGCTCTGTGGGACTGGTGAGATAACTGGAGCTGTTATTTATCTCACATGCAGAGGCACATCCACAATGCCCAGAAGGGTCAGATTTCTTGGCCAACTAGACAGGGTTCTTTAGTCCTGTTTGATTCAGAATTCTGTTTGCTGATCACCTTCTCCAAGAAATGCTAGTTAGTGAATAAAGAATGAGGTACCTTTGACCTCTTGAACTCATGAAGAAGCTTCTGAAGCAAGGAATGTCCCTCTCTCTGGGTTGGCCTTTGCTGGTCAGAGACTGGAGCTCATAGAAAGAAGGAGTCAGGGACTTGAGGTCTAGTCTTGTTTATCTAAGCACATGATCTGACCACCACGTACTTATTGCAGCTCTTGCAGAAAGGAGGTGGGGAGAGAATTATCTTTTTTTTGACCCATTGGAAGTCTAGGAGAGAGCTCAAAGAGATGCACTCAAAAAGAAAGAGTGGAGGTTTTCTACAAGCTCTTATAGTCTACTGAGGGCAGAGGTTCCTTCTTACACTGTGTTCAATTAACTTTAATGCAGCCTCTCTCAGATGAGAACCAAAAACAAGCAATGACAACAATGACAATAGTAGCTAACATTTATATAGCACCTACTGCATACCATGTGCTTTATAAATATCTCGTTTGATACTTATGACACCCCTGGGAGCTAGGTGCTACAATTATTGCCTTTTTATAGTTGAGGAAACTGAGGCAAACAGAAGTTAAGTGACTCAATCAAAGTCCCATGGCTAATAAGTACCTGAGGCCAGATTTGAATTCAGGTCTCCCTGACTCCAGACCTAACACTCAATTCACTATGCCGCCTAGTTTCCTTGAATTGCTGTAGCATTGCAAAGAATGGCAATATTCACTAATGGATAAATATTTATTAAGTACTTATTCTTCAGCAGGAAGTCAGAGGATATGACCCACAGAAGGGTGCTAGCACATATCCCCCTTTGTGGGAGATGTATGCTTAGAGCTTGATCAGACAACGAGGATGCCAAAATCATCCACTACATCCTGGGCCATCACAAATCATCTGGACTTTGATGATTCTGGATGACTTTACACAACTTGGTCTCACTTAAATCTAATTCATGCGCAAGTCAAGACCTCACTCTAGTGATATCACAAATGGAGGACCATTACCACTACCACCAACAACTACTAGACAAGTATTATCTAGACTCTAGGAAAGTACTTGATAATGTATCTCAACTATTCTCAAAGAAAAGATGGTGAGATATGGATTTAACAATAATACAAGATGGATTTGGAATTGTTGAATGGGCTGACTCAAAGAGTAGTTGTTAATAATTCAGTGTCAATTTGGTAGGAGTGGGGTGCCCCAGGGATTTGTACTTGGCCTTTTCCTATTTAATTTTTTAAATATTTTTACCTAAATTTTATTTGTCTTCAAATTTTACATTGTCTCCCTCCCACTTCCATCCCCTCCCACTGAACTGAGAAGCTAGAAAAATAAAACTCTTGATCCATTGTTTAGTATTTTTATCGGTGATTTAGATAATGGCATAGATGGTGTGCTCAACAAATTTGCTGATAACCTAGAGCTAGAAAGGATAGCTCTCTTACAGGATGACAGAATCTGTATCCAAAGCAATCTTTACAGACTATAGCACTGGGCTGAATCTATAAAATGAAGTTCAATAAAAATAAATATTAAGTCTCGCACTTGGGTTTAAAAAAAATGTGGTACAACACTAATGCCTCTGACTTTAGAGACAGAAGACCTACACTGAAGTCCCACCTCTGATGTTGGGTGGTCTTGGACAAGTTCTGGACCTCAGTTTCCTCATCTGTAACATGGGGTTGGACTAGATGACCTCTGTGGCTCCTATAGCACTGGATCTATGATTAACAATCAATGAAAACCAACTTCACAAAGTACAGCATGGGGAAGACATGTGGGATCAGACAGTAACTTGTCTGATGTGTGTCATGGTTTACAATTACTGAAAAACTGGAGAAAGTTCAGAAGCAGGGAATAATGCAGGAGGTTAAAGGGTCTTGGAGCCAAGTAACATGAGAATCTATTGAGGGAAGTAGAGGAGTTAAGCAAGAAAAAGAGAGAAGTCCAGGGGGAATATGATAGCCGTGTTCAAGAATTAGAAGGGCTATCTTATGGAGGAGGGATTCCCTAGAGGGCAGAACCAGGTACAACTATATGAAAGTTGCCAAAAAGGCAAACTTAGGTTTGATATCATGAAAAATTTCCTCATAACTTTTTTTGTTGAGTCTTTTTTCAGTCATGCTTGACTCTTGGTGACCCCATTTGGGATTTTCTTGGCAAAGATACTGGAGTGGTTTGCCATTTCCTTCTTCAGTTCATTTTACAGATGAAGAAACTGAGGCAAACAGGGTTAAGTGACTTGCCCAGTGTCACACAGCTAGTAAGTGTCTGAGGCAGAATTAGTGCCTTGGGGGGAGGTGGATTCCCCATCTTTGGAGGTCTTCAAGCAGAGTCTAAATGACCATTTATTGGGTAAGTATGGTTAGGATTTATTTTCTGAAATGGATTAGATTTGGATCAGTTGCAGCTCTAAACTCTGTGACACAATTCTGTTTTTAGGATGCTTTCTTGGTCTTTTTTTTCCTGGCAAATGGCAATGCAATTTTTTTTGGTGGATTAATCCTATACCAGTTGACCTTGCTGAAGTCATTTTTGTCTTCACTATTTTTGGGGTTCAGACAGCTAGGTTTTCTATCCTGACATGTATCAAGACAGTATCGTGTCATCTGTAAAAATGATATTTGACCTCATTATTTCTGATGCTAATATTCTCCCTACCTTCCCTTCCTTTCTGTATCATTTGCTATAGTTTCCAATTCATTGACAAATAAAAGCCATGAAAGAGGGGAGAATCCTTACTTTTCACCAATTTTTAATAAGTCATAATTCATTTTATAGTCATTTGAACTTTTAAAAAATGCTATTCTCAACATAATTCTATGGGGGTAGGTAGCCTAAATGTATAAAATGTGCCTGCATTTCAAAGATGAGGAAACTGAGTCTAAAGAAAGTTAAATGACCACAGGATCACCCAACTCACACTAAGTTCACTCACTCCTGTGCCCAGGCATCCCTCAAACAGAAGTCTCTCTGGCTTTATCCATCCCTGCCTATGAGAACCAGATGGTTTCTCCTCCAGGGACTGTGTCCTTTCAACCTTTCTCTTCCACAGGGGAAGCTGTGCTTTTATTGGAAAAAAAATTGGATCTGAAGTGAGAATATCCAAGATCAAATCTTGGCTTTCTCACTAGAAAGGAGGCTTTGGGCAAATCCCTTCATTCTGAGAATTAGTTTCTTCATCTGAAAATGGGAATAATAATATTCACACTACTTATCTCTTCACAGGGTAGCCTTACAAATTATAAGGCACATATACGTGTCAGTTATCACTATTTGCTTCTCCCATTGGATTTTCTTTTGGACAGAAGTTGAGTCAGTACTTAAGAGTGTACAAACTTGACTTGTCAACTATACATGAATAAGCCATTACAAATCCAATCTTCCCATTACTTTGGCTTGATTTGGGTTAACACAATAATATTGGCTCTAAGCAGTTCATTTCCACCCAAGCCCATAGCTTGCCACAGCAAGTCAATCTTTGCTGGTCCATCCATTCTCTTTTCATTGATGCCTTTGCTTCAACATTACCTAAATTCCCTCCTGTATCCTTCCTTTCCCCCCTCCCAGAGAGCTAGTTCTGACAACATCAACAAAAAAATATATTTTAAGCAAAAAAACCTAAGGGAACAAAATTCAACTAAACCAATCAATACATTGAAAAAATTTGGCATTATACGCTGAGTTCCATGCTTGCGGACCCCCCACCCTTGTGCAAAGGAGCGGGGAGAAGAAGGCTCTTCTCATGACTCTTCTTTGAAGCCAAAATTGTTTTCAATTTTTTTATATTCATTTTTAAAAATTCATTTTAAACATAAAACCATTCATTTAAAATAATAGAATTGTATCTTTTGTTTTTATATTGTCTAAGCATCTTCCTCTATCTTCCCCCTTTTCCCAGAGTAAGCCATTCCTTGTAACAAAGAATTTTTTCAAAAATAAAAAGAGAAAAAAAGAAGAGAAAAAAAAATGAGCCAAACTGATCAATATATAAAGAAAGCAGATCTCTGCAGTGCTCCACATCTGTGGATCTTTCACCTCTGTACAGGAGTGGGGACATGGGGGAGAGGTATCTTTTCATATCTATTCTTTAGGGCCCATGCTTGCTTTTTATAATTTTGCAATATTCACTTTTGATTTGTGCATGGACAGTGTTGCAGTCATTTTTTATGTTGTTTTCTTGGCTCTGCTTACTTCACTCTGCACCGTTTCATGTCTTTCTATATTTCTGTGTATTTCATCATGTTTGTCATTTCTTATGGTGACATGATGGGGGCAGTTAGATGGTGCAGTTAGAGGAATCATGAGTTCAAATCCAGCCTCAGATACTTATTAACTGTTGAACCCTGGTCAAATCACTTAGCCCAGTTTGCCTCAGTTTCCTGTCAAATGAGCCAGAGAAGGAAATGGCCAAACTCTCCAGGCTCTTGGCCAAGAAAACCCCTAATGGGGTCATCAAGAATGATTGAAAAAACTTAACAGGAACAAAAACAGTAGCATGATATTCCATTACATTTAGGTACCACAATATGTTTAGTTTTTTCCCCAGTGAATGGGCATCTACTTTTCCCCCAATCTTTTGCTAATATAAAAAATACTACTGTAAATATTTTGTTTTCACCTTTTCTTCTACCCATGGCTGTAGCCTGGGCTCTTTTTCTACAGATCCACCAAATCCTAAGAAAGCAACCCTTTTCTACCTGTGTCTCACATTCTCATTTCAAGCTTCAGAGCAAACCTGCTTTCTCCATGGCCTGCTGAACTCTGACTCAACAAGGTTCCTGGTCTTCGCTTCTTCCTTTGTTTTCTCTTCTCCAGAGCGTTTTGGTCTACTTGGGTCAATTTTTCTAGCACTCCTTGTCGACTTTCAAGACTTTCTTGGAAGTCATGCCTCTCGTAGAGCAGTAAAGTACTTGGAATCAGGGAAGACCTGGGGCTGAATCCTACCTATGACTCTCCCTTCCTGGGTGGCTACAGACAAATTATTAGCCTCTCAGACCTTCAGTTTTCTCATCTGTAAAATGGGCAATCATGTAATGTGATGGCATTATATCATAATGTGTAATAATGTCATCTATAATTTGAGTACCTGTGGTACCCTGCTCCCCAGCTGTTGTAAAGATCAAATAAGACAACATATGTAAAGTGATGTGTGCCCTTTAAATCACTGTAATAGCAACAGCTGCTTTTATTATTATCATAGTTCTTTGCTGGCTGCCTTCCTGCAGCTCTACCACCAGCATCAATTATCCTGTCTCTTCTATGGTTTCCATGCACTTAGGGAATCTGCCTTTTCTCTAAAATAGCTTCCTCTTTACTCTTTATACATTTGCTATTTCTCAGATTGTCTTTCTCTCCTGGTATTATATCCCCTTGAATGCTTTCTTACCCGGTATGCTAGTCCTTGTGGACTCCAGGAAGACAATGCCTGTCTTCCTTCCCTTTCCATCCTGCCTTGATGCTGAGCATGGTGTCTTTCATGTAGGGGGCATAGAATGAGTGTTTGTTGGCACTTTAATACTAGTCCTCCATGTCTGCTAGGCAACCATCTGTCGGCCTCTGCAGCTCTTCATTATTAGCATTAATGCACTGAGTCACATGAAAGTCGGTGTGGCATAGTGAATGGAGAACTGGCCTCAAAACCAGAAAGACCTGGGTTTAAGTCCTGCTTCTGACACATGCTGGTTGCTTGATCCTGGACCTTTGGCTTCTCTAGGAAAAACTCTAAGAATGTAAGTTGCAAAGATTTACTTTGGCAAAAGAGTATTTAATCACCTGGGTTCCCTATACAAATGAAATCACAAGCCCTATCCTTATCCTATTCAATGCCTGTAGTTAGACTCTTTAATTCAACAAACATTTATTAAGCACCTGCCAGGTGGGGCAGCCAGGTGGTACAGTGGATAGAGCACTGGACCTGGACTTAGAAAGACTCATCTTCCTGAGTATAAATTCAGACATTTACTAGCTGTGTGACTCTGGGCAAGTCACTTAACCTTGTTTGCCTCAGTTTCCTCATCTGTCAAAAGAGCTGGAGAAGGAAATGGCAAACCACTCCAGCATCTCTTGCAAGAAAACCCCAAATGAGGTCACAGACTTGGACACAACTGAACAACCACAAACATATGCCAGGTACTATGCTGGGGCTGGAGCTACAAAGATAGATACGAAACAGTTCAGTCCCTAAGGAGTTCTTTGGGGGGAAGATATAGCATGCGCTGAGATTAAAACAACAGCAAAGCACTGGGAAAATAATAGAGTGATTTTAAGACGAGGTCAGCACTAACATCTGAGGGATTAGGAAAGGCCTTCTGTAGGCACCTGAGCTACACTTTGGAGGAAACAAGGGGGTCTAAGGGGCCGAGCTGAAGTGGGAATACATTCCAGGCATGGAAATATGAAGATTCCTGGGCAAAGGGGCTAGATTATCACATGTAGGGAAGAACTCATAGTTAAGTTTGACTGGAACAGAGAAGGGGAAAGGGAAATAAGACTGAAAAGACAGGAGGGAACCAGAATGTGAGAGCTGTTAATGCTATATGTTAGGGGAAGGCCAGATACTAGTACCCTGATAGTTTTATTTGGATGTTGGGACAAAATATAGTACTCATAAGTCACTGAATAGTTAACAAAAGGATGTTTACTTAGCCTTACTGTAGCACTGGTATACAGTGGCTTGGTTTTATAATTTCCATATGGAAATGCGTCTGTTCAGTCCGACAGGGTGTGGTAACTCAGTATCAGCTTTAGATACCGACCAAGCTAGGCAGATATAGGTTAGGGGTGGGGAACATGCAGCCTCGAGGCCACATGTGTCCCTCTAGGTCCTCAAGTGCAGTCCAGTCAATCCAAACTTCACAGAACAAATCTCCTTAATAAAAGGATTTGTTCTGTGAAGTTGGGATTCAATCAAAGGGTCATACTTGAGGACCTAGAGGGCCACATGTGGCCTTGAGACTGCAGATTCCTCACCTCTGATCTAGGTGATCAGCACATCCAGAGGCTACCAGGAAACTGTTTCAAGGGAGACATAGTTTGAATCTTGAACGCCCTCTCCCCAATCAAATCCTGACTTTATTTCCTTTTCCTAACCTATGTTAGGAGGAGGGAGCGAGGAAGGAAACTTTGGTACCATATACCACTACTGCAGTGCAAGGTTCTTAGTATCTAAAAGAACTAGCATTTAAGTACTCTTGGGGGAAGGTGGCGCAGTGCCATGCCTGAAGTCAGGAAGACTCATATTCCTGTGTTCAAATCTGGCTTCAGAGACTTACTAGCTATATGACCCAGGACAAGTCACTGAATCCTGTTTGCCTCAGTTTCCTCATCTATAAAATGAGTAGGGGAAGGAAGTGGCAAACTGCTTCTGTATCTTTGCCAAGAAAATACCAAATGGAATCATAAAGACTCAGACATGATTGAAAATGACAGACCAACAACTAGGTAGCTTCTCTACTTAACTATTCCCAAAAAATCACCAGAAAGAAATGAAAAAAAAATGACAAAAAAGAAGTGTGGAGAAGAACAAAAGCCAAAAATCCTAAGCTTTTCTCCCCTATTTGGAAGGACCAAGTCTCAGATACAGAGTGTTTGTCTGGTCCATGTAGTGGATGATCCTAAATCTTTGCAGTTCAATGTGGGTCTCCTAATACAAGGTGATGGTGATGAGCAGATGAGCCTGAGAAACACCAGAAATACCAAAGCCATAGTACAGATGATGATACCTCTAGCATGGTCAGATTCTTCTTCTGACAGAAAGCAGCGAGAAGGAGCAGGGGCAGCACTAGGAGCCTCACAGCCATAGAATGGATGATCACATTTTTGGCATAGTCAACAATTCTTTATCCTACAACAGGGTCATCTGTACTAAAGTGACTAAGAGTACATAAGCCTCTTTCATGCAACCTGGCCCAGGATCTAAGTTGAGAGCAAGGCTCTCCCAATATCATCACCCCCTCAGTATTTTTGGGTTCACCTAATGGAAACCATTCTCTCTGGGAGCCATATCGGAGGAGAGACATGGAATCTTTGCCCCCGTAGTGGCCTCTGTGGAGCAGCTGCCCCCTACTCCCAAAGGGGTCAAGTAAGAACGCCCCATCTGCAATCCCCTGGCCTTGCCAATCAAGAATTTTACCTCTAAGTGAGCTAGGAGAAATCTTTATTCTAAGTCGTTGTTGCTGGGTTATTTTTCAGTTACATTGGACTCTTGGTGACCTCTTTGGAGGATTTTCCTGGCAAACATAATGGAGTAGTTTGCCTTCAAACTACTCATAGCTCATATTGAGTTAAGTGATTTGCCCACCATTGCACAGCTAGTGAATGTCTGAGACTGAATCTGAACTCAAGATGAGTTCTCTTGACCCCAGGCCTGGCGTACTATCCAATGCTCCTCCTAGCTATTGCTTCTTCCAAGCTGCACGCTTATTATAATTATATAGCAATTGTGTTTCTTCTCTTATGCTATTAAATGGCAAGGTACTTCCCAATAATACTCCCCTTCAGCCCTTCAAGCCCTTTTTGGGAAAGAGTTTTCCAGACTATCTCAGAGGAGAGCAATCTTGCCAAGTGGGGGCCCTGAGCTATTTCTCCAGGATGTACAGTCCTCTGATGGCAAAAAGACGGGCCTTCAGCATCCGGCATAGCTACCACTTGTTTGTGAAGGGTGCTAACACTGGAGAGCCCAGGAACAACATGAGTTTGAATGTATCATTTGTATTTAGCGAAAGAATCCTCCTGTATTTTACTCGTCTTGTTAGTGGGACCTTCTGGCATTACCCAACCCACAGCAGGCAACTCTGGACAAAGGTATGACTCTGTGTTTTCTGTTCAGTAACAACATAACAAGCAAATCCATTGCTTTTCAAAGGAGGCGGTTACTTCAGGGAATCTGCGATTCCAGAAAATGATAATCGTTTATTCTGGCCATCTCTTTGTATCTGCCGAAAGTGCCACCCCCCGCCTCGGTCTTTATGGACAAAGACCTCCAGAAACTTGAACCTGGTAGGGTCATAAGCATTCAAGGGGAGAGAGCACCAGACAGCTTGCTTTATATTGTCTAGGGATGCAGCCTGTTTTGGGTTTTATTTGAAAGAGGCCAGTCTGCAAGTAGCTCAGTAAATGGAGCCATGAAGATATCCAAGTGAGGAATGTGGATTCTCTGAAACCTGAAGAGTCTGATAAGCCTCCTTTTTAGGTCACAGAGAAGTGAATGTCAGAGGCTTATTCTGGTCTGTGACTGAAATCCTCTGGGTTTTCCTATCCCCTGTTATTTCTCAAATCCACTGAGAAGACTGGATGCTGGATTTTCTTAGGCCTGATTTCCCAGCCCTTTTTCCTCTTATGGGCCACCATATGATCTAGGGCCTCTGTCACCACGGCTTCATCTTGTCCAGTTAATATAATGTCATCAATGTGATGGTGCACATAAATGATGCCAAAATAAAATAGAAACAAGGGTCACTCCATAAGGATTCCTATGGTAGCATATTAACTTAGAAAACCACATATTAACATTATCTGTGTACTATCATGTTGTTATTTATTTGGTAAACTATTTCCCAATTACATTTTGATCTGGTTCTGCCCTGAGGAATGTGGGAGACCTCTGGTTTTTGACAATACCACAAAAAGAGGGATGCAGCCTGTTCTGGGCTTTATTTCCAGTCTCTACCATTTTTCCTAGTCTCTATCTTTTTCAGATTTAGTATAATGAAGAGTCCGGGTAGCTCTGAGGAGACTATGAAAGTACCCCAGGGTCCCCCCCCAGTTGAAAGTAAACTGTTCCTGACTGGTTTCAACCACAGGAATATAGAAAAACGTCGTTGGTGAAGTTAGTAACCTCATACCACTCAACCTATGCCTGTGCTACATGGTCTACATTACTGATAAAGTCAGGAATAGCTGTAGTGATAAGAATGAAAACTATTCAGCTCCCTGCAATCCACTGGAAGCTGCCAGGTGCCATTTGCATGCCTGGGCGACACAGGGTTGTGGAAAGAAGAGTTGGTCTAACAAAGTACTCCAGCTTTCTTCACTAAATAAGAAATATCTTGGGGCAGGGTCAAAATGGTGGAGAAAAATCAGTGACTCACCTGAACTCTCCCCCAAACCCCTCGGAACACTTATAAATAATTCTATCAATTCCTGAAGTGGTAGAACCCATGAAATAATTTTCCACCCCAAGACAACTTAGAAGCTCAGCACGCAAGGCCTGTTGCACCTAGGTGAGAGTGGATCATAGTCCAAGGCAGGCCTCACCAGCTCAGACCCAGCCCCAGCCCCAGCCAGCCAGGAGGAGGCCTTGGGAGACACTGAATCAGCAGCAACAGCAGCTGTTTCTGGAGCTCTCAGCCCACAGACAGTAAGGTGGTCGATCAGAAGATTACAGAGGCCTCTTTACTGGCACTGGGGGCAGGACTGTTGTTTTGACCATACTTGGATCATTATTGTAGTTCTAGGTGTCAGTCTCAGGGCAAGGAGGAGCTCTAGCATAACAGAGCTTGTGGTAACAGTGGGGCAGGGATACTCCTTACAGTTCCAGGACAGAAAAGAGTGCTTGTGGTCACTCATAGACCAGAGCACTAGCCAGAAGAGTAGTAAATGCACCTCTACTTAGTTCATACCATCTTGGAATACTGAAAACGTACTAGTCCCTAGAAGTATCTCTAAAAATAGCTGTACAAAACCTCTGAAGTTTGGGTCAGTGCACCCCACCCTGGACGCAGAGCTCCACTTTAACAAAAAGTTAAAGTCAAGAAATAGGCTGGAAAAATGAGCAAAGGATGGAAAAAAAAAATTCTGACCATAGAAAGTTACTATGGTGACAAGGAAGATCAAAACACACACTCAGAATAAGGTAACAAAGTCAAAACTTAACATCTAAAGATTCCAAGATAAGTATAAATTGGTCTCAGGCCATGGAAGAGCTCAAAAAGGATTTTGAAAATCAAGTAATAGAAGTGGAGGAAAAAATTGAAAGAGAGATGTGAGTGATACAAGAAAATCATGAAAAGGGAGTTAATACCTTGGTAAAGGAGACACAAAAAAATACTCAAGAAAATAATACTTTGAAAAAACAGAATAGTACAAGTGGTAAAAAGAGGTATAAAAAGTCAATGAGAAAAAGAATGCCCTGAAAAATAGAATTGACCAAATGGAAAAGAGGCACAAAAGTTCACTGAATAAAAAAAACTACTTAAAAACTAGAATTGGGCAAATGGAAAAGGAGGTACATAAGCTCCTTAGAGAAAATAATTCCTTAAAAATTGGAATAGAGCAAATGAAAGCTAATGACTTTATGAGAAACCAAGAAACAATAAAAGAAAATCAGAAGAATGGGAAAAAATAGAAGACATGAAATATCTCATTGGAAAAACAACTGACCTGGAAAATAGATCCAGGAGAAATAATTTTAAAAGTATTGAACTGAATAGGTTGGAGGGAAATATAGTTAGCAATAGTAACTGTGCAAAAAAAATTTTTTTGAAGCAACTTTCTCTGATAAAGGCTTTATTTCTCAAACATATAGGAAAAAATGAGTCAAATTTATAAAAATAAAAGCCATTCCCCAATTGATAAATGACCAAAAGATATAATCATTTTTCAGGTGAAGTAATCAAAGCTATCTATAGCCATATGAAAAAATATTCAAACTCACTATTGATTAGAGAAATGCAAATTAAAACAATTCTGAGGTACTAACTTATACCTATTAGATTGTCTAATAGGACAGAAGAGGTAAATGACAAATGTTAGAGGGGATGTGGGAAAAATGAGACATTAACTCGCTGTTGGTGGAGTTGTGAACCATTTTGTAGAGCAATTTGGAACTATGCCCAAAGGGCTGTAAAACCATGCATACTCTTTGACCTAGCAATACTACTACTAGAACTGTTTCCTGAAAGAGATTAAAAACAAAAAAGAAGAGAACCTATATTTACAAAAATATTTATAGCAACTCTTCTCTGGGGGTAAAGAATTAGAAGTTGAGGGGATGCCCATCAACTGGAGAATAGCTGAACAAGCTGTGATATGTCATTATGATAGATTACTACTGTACTATAAGAAATGATGAGTAGGATGCTGTCAGAAAAACCTGGAAAGACTTGCATGGACTGATGCAAAGTAAAATGTACTACGTACAAAGTAACAGCAAGATTTAAGATGATCAGCTGTGAATGACTTAGTTATTTTAAGTAATACAATGACCAAAGACAGCTCTGAAGGATTTATGATGAAAAATACTATCAATCCCCAGACTAAAAAACTGTTGGTGCCTGTCCACAGATTGAAACACACATTTTTTTTACTTTATTTTTCTTGAGGTTTTTTTTTTCTGATATATTTTTTCACACCATATAATGAATATGTTTTGTGCGACTACACATGTACAACCTATGTGGAATTGCTTACTTTCTCAATGAGAGGGGTGGGGAGGGAGGAAGGGAGAGAATTTGAAACTCAAAGTTTTGGGAAAGAATATTGAAAATTGTTTTTGCATGTAGTTGGGGAAAAATAAAATTCTAAATAGAGAAGAAGAAATATCGTTTACCCTCCTGGGGACCTGACACTGTTTGGTGTTATCTGCATGGGATAGTTTGGGCAACTCTAAGGGTTTCCATTTGGTTCCATTAAGAGTAATATGCATAGAGAGAGCCAGTGATACTCTTTCTTCCATGGTCTTCCTTCTCTATCCTCCCCTGATCAATACAAGTGAGGCACGGTCTTAACTGTCTTAGCCTTATGTGCAGCTAAAGTGCCCACAGTGCCCTGGCATTGAATTTTCTTCAGTTGCTTTCTTATCAACCCCATGTTTCAGAAGCCACACCCAAAGAGGTGTTATTACCTTCTGCCCACCTAACAAAGCACTGTACTCTGGTCTTCCTCCCCCACCCCATGCTCAGAGTATCAGTTCATACTGACTGTAATATTTGCACAAGTCACAGCGGTCCTTGATCAGTTTTTACCAGTTGTTTACCCTATGCTTTTATAGTTATATGGTGAAGGAGACCATATAGCTGAAGTCTGAAGCCATTCTGATGGGGCTTTACCCAGAGGACAGGATCTAATTTGCCCCTGAGGTAGATTGGTCATAATGTGTGGGACATGTGGCCATGGGGGAGGATGAGGGTGGCAAGCATAGATCTAATCTATCAAACCTATTTCCTTTAGAACTTTACTCTCATCTTTATCGGTCATCCCTGACCAGGGACACTAATTGATTTAGCTGATTCTAGCACTAACTCTTCAGAGACGACCATGAACCTCAGCTAAGGAGAGAGTCTCAGCATTTTCTCCATTAGACTATTCCCTCAGGTGCCATTGCTCCAATGATTCATCAGATTTCTGTTTTGTACTTTTCATGCTATTTACCTAGTTTAAAGGTGGTGAAGACCTTTCCATCCCCCGCTGCCTCAGTGGAGGAGATGTCTCTCCTTCTGGGAGCAGTAATAAGATAAATCTTGGTCTTTTTATTTTAACCACTAGTTTGAATCACCAAGTTTTGTTCTTTGCCTCCTGACTCATGACTAATTTCGTAGGGATAAAACGAAACGCCAGGGTCAGAGACCATATAATTGGGTTTCTAGCTCTGATCTGTTAGTCTCTATCCCATCAGGAGAGATCTCTTCTCCCAAACTGTTTATATTCCACCAGCTGCCCTGCAGCCCTAATTGCAGGATCCTTAAAAGCCAAGGGTTCTATCTCTAATTGCTAAACGAGTTGGACCAGTTCATTAACCTGCTGTCAACCCAACTTCTTTAATATAATCAATGACAACCAGGGGATGCTAGATTGGTCAGTTTATTCTCTTTAGAAGTCTCCTTCGAGATCCTGCTACTGTTCCATGGATTGGATATCCCATAGGTAACCAGAAGGGCCCTTGAGGCCAGGTACCACCATACCATATCTAATTATCCTTTGACCACCTTCTCCAGATTTTCACAGTTCAAATGAAGTGAACCATGAGGTCATCTTGTCCCAATTACTGACTATGCCAAATGATAGGAGTGAGCTGACATCAGCTCCCTGTTAGTACAGGTTTGATGTTGGGACAAAATTCACTAGGCATTGAATAATTAACAAAAAGAGGTCTACTAGCCCTAGCATGATATAATAAAGGTATATAACAAGGATGTAGTTGCAGAGACTGTGTAGACACAGTGTCAATATGAAAATTTGCTTGGTAAGCAGGGCAGGGTGTGGTGTCTCAGCATATTTTCAGCTATTCTCCAAGTTGGAAGGATCATTGATCCCATATAAATAGGGCATTTTATACCTCTAGGTGACCAGGAAGTTTCATCAACATATCCGGAAGCTACTAGGATGCTGCATCAAGGGAGGCACAGCTTATGGCTTGTTCCACCCCTGAACAATCACATCCTGGTTTTGTTGCCTTTTCCACATTGTAAGGAGAGGGAAACCCTGGGAGATACTGTTTCTGTTATACCATAATAAAAGATGGTTATTCAATCCATGTATCAATCAATCAACAAGCATTTACCAAGTCCCCACTATGTATCAGGTGTTGAGAAGACACAGATAAAAATGGAAATAACCCCTGCCCCTGAGGTCCGTATGTTCTACTGAGGAACATAACATATATTTATATGAATGTTACTTTCCTGCCATCACCAAGGAGATTGGGATTTTCTAGCTTCTTTCACCTCTGCAACTCCTTTGCCAGGAATATTTACTGTGATCTGGGGATGAATGGAGATGGGGCTTGAAATGAGCTACTCAGCAGAACATAGTTCTTTTTCCTACTCAGAAAAGGACACAGGCTCAGAGACAGAGGAAGACTCAGAGAAATAGATGGAGTCCAGAACGAAGAAGGACATAGCCTTGGGAGGATGGGGTAGACTCCAATAGGGTGAATGTATGCCAAGATACAGCCAGAATGGGTACATGATTTAGACATAAAGGATAATAGCATAAGCAAATTAGAGGAGGAGATATTTTGCTTGTCACATCTATGGATAAGGGAAGGATTTACTAGCAATGAGAAGATTAGAAAAGGTTTTATATAGAAGGTGGCGCTTGAGCTGAGTTTCAAAAGACATAATATTTGAAGGATGGGGGAAAAGAGGTTTTCTAAAACATCCTGGTTAGGGAGTAACAAGAAATAAAGCTTGTGAAATGAGGTTTACCAGGAGATTTGAGTCATTTCATGAGGATCTTTGAATTATACAGATCAAATCACTCACAGAGCAACACAAATTTATCTCACCACCAACAAGGAAACTCAGACAGAGACATTTCAAATCCCACAGTGACAAAAACAAACAAAAGGCCAGATACACTCAGATATCCAAGGGAATTACTAAATGTGGAGACATCTAGTCTGGTCCCTGAAATCATGGGTTTGGGGGAAGAAAAAAAGGGAAAGAAAGGAATAGGCATTTATCAAGTACTGATTTTGTGCCTGGCACTAAGCTTAGCACTTTACAAATATTATCTCCTTTGATTGATAGGGATGGAGAAGCATGGATATGGGATCTCACGCATGCAAAGAACTTCAAAGAAACATTGGAAAATCTGGAGAGCTGAGTGAGGGCAATACCTCACTAAATATTAAAAGATGATGACTCCAGGTATATGGAAGGGTTTCTATACTAAAGTGTAAGCTCATTAAGGGCAGGAACCCTATATGATTTTAGCTTTGGGTCTTACCTAGCACCCCAGCACCTATACAGTACTCTGCACATAGTATGGGTATATCTGTTTATATTTATGTACACATATGTATATATATGTACATATATACACACACATATATGTATGTACATGTATATATTTGTGTGTATGTTTTTTTCATTGAATCATTGATTCAGTTGATTGACCATAGGGACTGAGACCTATCTGAACCCTTCCCAGGGAAGGAACCCTGCCATAGGAGCAAAACATTGTCGAGTCAGACCACTGACTATGAGAAGAGATCTTGGCTGTGGTGACAAGTGTCTATTCTGGTCATAGGAACATATCCTGGAATAAGTGCTCAGCAACAGAGGGAAGTTCTGTATATGTGACCTTCAGGATGTCCAGGTGAGGGAGGGTGTAACAATAAAAGTACCGAACCTAACAGGTTTGAATTCTGGTTCTGCTGTTTACTACTTATGTGACCTTGAGGCAGCTATGGATAGAATGCCTGGCCTGGAGTCAGAAAGATCTGAGTTCAAATCTGGCCTCAGATACTTACCAGCTGCAACCTGACCAAGCTACTGAACCCTTGTTTGCCTCAGTTTCCTCATTTGTCAAATGAGCTGGAGAAGGAAATGCAAGCCACTCTAGTATCTCTGGCAAGAAAACCCCAAATGGGGTCAGGAAGAGTCAGACATGACTGAAACAACTGAACAACCACCATCACCACCTTCAGAAAGTTGTTTAATCCCCCTAGTCCTCAGTTTCCTTATTTGAAAAATGAAGGAGATGGATCAGATGCCCTCTAAGTTCCCTTTGGCATTAAATCTATGACCTGATAAGTGCTAGTGTCAGTATTTGGGAGGGAAGGTGTGGTCATTCCATCCCTTAATGACCTATTTTGCTTCTATACTGTGTTTGTGACAGGACCTAGGACACAGTTACTCCACAGAAGGCTTTCCCTGAGCAAAGCAAAAAGTTTAGACCAGAGTTTTCTCTAACATTCCTTCCAGCTTAAAAAAAAAATCCTATGAAACCTATGCAAATGATGAAAGACTTGAAGTTTATCTTGAGCACTCTGTTTCATTTTCTTTCATTCCTTTCTTCTCCATCTCAGCACACTCTGTTCCCCTCCTCTCTCTACAAATCCGATAAACTGTTAAGAGTTTACAACAGAATCTGTATTCACACTCCCACTGTACATAGACTCCCGTGTTCTGGATAGGCGATAATGTTTAACAGACCTGGTGCTCAAGGAACCATAGGAGGATTAATTGAAGAACCTGGGAACTTGGGGCCTGAAGAAGAAAAGATTTAGAGGGAGTAGAGACCTAAAGACTTTCTTTAAATAGCTGAAAAGCTGTCCTGTTCGACTGAATCTGTCTTGTCCCAGAGGACAGAGAGCAGAGCATTGGGCGGAAGTTTCAGAGGAAGCACTTTCTCATGATTTAAGTTGTCCAAAAATGGAATGGACTTCTTTGGGAGGCAATAATTTTCTCCTTAGAGGGTGTCTTCAAGGAGAGGCCAATGCCCACTTTTTGGGGCTGTTTGTCCTAGAAGAAATCCTTGTTCAACCTTCGCCTGGACAACAATTTGGTTCAAGACTCCTTTCAACATTGAGAGCCTGGGATCCCATAGCACTTAAAATTTTATTAAGTACTAACCTTACAACAATTTGCTCCTAGGCCCAGCTGCCCTAGAGGCAGCTAGCTGGCCCAGAGGACAGTGATGAAACAAGACAGGAAGACCTCATGTCAAATCTGGCCTTAGACATGTACTAGCTATGTGACCCTGGGCAAGTCACTTAACCTAAATTTACCTCAGTTTCCTCAACTGTAAGATGGGGCTAACAATGGCACCTACCTCTCAGGGTTGTTGAGGGAATCAATAAGATACTGTTTGTGAAATACAATGTATGACATATAGTAGATACTTAATAAATACGTATTCTCCTTCCCATTCTCCCAGGGTATCTGGGGTATTAAGCCCTCTCCCTCTCCATTAAAAAATCTTTCTCAGAACCGGACACATGCCCATACAGAACTGGTTCAACAATGGTAGGACCTGACCTCTCTGATTAGGTTCTGCCTAATACCCTCTGGCTTTATATACCCTGACTCTTGAGAATTAAAACCCCAGGGACTCATGCCTAGGGTCTCTTTGGGAGTTCGTAAAGGAATAGAAAGATATACAGTATTATGCTGATAAGGTATAGGACAGCTATTTTTTTCTAGACAAAAGCACTGCTGAAAATACATAAGACCCATCACCACCTCTGAAGTCAGATTTGTTTTCTTTTTTCTCCAGTCCTTTGGAGAGACTGAAGATGAGTTGGAAACACAGTCCAAGGAGCTATGACTATGGCTGGGAGACTAGAGACTCTGAAAGTCAGTATAGGCAACCATACCGGGCATCAGACCCTAACACTGTTTATGTCATGGGTGCCTGCAAAAATAATGGAGGAGAAGGAGCACAAGGAGGTATTGATGTCTACTGGGGACCAGACCATGACCTCAACAGAACTGGTACACATTCTGAATGACAAACCGTAGCTACCAAAGGGACTGAGAAAGCAAAGGCCCAAAAGAAGGACAGACTTACTGTGTACACAGATAATTAACTTATCGCCAAAGGTATGAATGAATGGATTGTCAACTGGAAAGAAAATGGCTGGAAAACAAGTAAAAATAAAGATGTCATCCACAAAGACCAATTCACTAAGCTGGAAAATATGACTCAGAACATGAACATTGAGTTGTTGTTGCTGTATTGTTGTTGTGTTCTTCCTTCCTTGCTGAAGAAGACCATGCCATCAGAGCAATGATGACATGACTTGCACTTGACTTTGTTTCGAGTGAGGGAGGGCTGTGCAGCTCACCAGCCTCACTTTCTCCTCCAGAGCCATCTGGATGCAGTGACCAGATATTCATCAGGATGACTAGAGATGGCAGAGGATGCAATGGGAGACCTTGGCCTTTTTAGGCTAGGCCTTTTGACATACACACTTCCAGGAAGGTAATGCCCATTGAGTGAATAGGCCTCTTTAAGAAGTAGTCAGAGAATGTATCCACAATGTAAAGGGGATGGAGAGAAAAAGCCATTCCTCAAGAGAGAAGTATGTACCTGCTTGTTCAAAAGTTGAAGGCAATGCTGAAGTTCCAAGATTAGCCAGAAAAGCAACTAGAAAGTGAGAACACTCAATCAATACTTTGCAGATGGTGAAATTTAAAGTGTCATTCTCTTTAACCCTACAATATCATCACTGAATCAGTCTCTTTACCCTTTCCTGCACCCCACCCTTGTGTTGTAGCTGTTGTATGTTGTATGTGTTGTATGCCTATCTTTGTTTTTCTAGGCACTATTTTAATATTTCTTCAATAATATAAACATGCTATAAACAACTGTAGAAATTATTCACAGGTGCTAGTAATCAGAGAAAGACAGAAAGACATCTCTTATCAGATTCAACTGAACTCTGACTTGCTCAACTCTTGCCCCAAATTACCTATAAACCAATCCAGGCTGCTTGGCTGCTCACATGACTCGGGCTAATGGGAGTCACCAACCTTTCCTTCAGGTAAAATGGACCTTTGAAACAAACCTTGCTATCTGCCCTGACACTGCTTACTAAAGGATATCCTGGCTTTATTATTTGCCTTGCTTGTATGCCCTACAGTATCCCAATATCATCGAACCTTCTGACAATCTAAAAATGCCTATCTGGGCCCTGCAATCTGTCCCTCTGCTGCATTCTTATGACTTTTAGGATTTAGAACTTTTCAAAAATCTTTTCATTTACTCAGCAGTTGAACGCTCTAATAAGGTTATCTTTCTCTCCCCCTCCCCAAGTGTGAACTTGACCATAGACTGTCTTTCTGTAGTTGTCATCCACCCCCAGTACTGAGCATAGCCCTTGGAATTTGGTAGGAATAGGAATTCAATAAATGTTTTTTTCATTAAATTAAAAAAATACATAAGACCCACAAGAACTTATTGACAGAAAAACTTAAAACATGCAGCAGCACAACTATAGCTACTGTTGTACTCTGGGAGGTTGATACTTAAAATACCACAATAGAATCCAATTTTCAGAATTGCTGAATAGGAATTTTACATTTCAACTTGTCTCTGTACTGTCCAAACAATTCCCTCCAGGTTAATGTCTTCTAGCAAGCCAGTCAGTGGTCATCTCCCTAAAGAAACACTGTAGTAGATACTACAGCCTTCCAGTACCAGCTCTCCTGCATCTCAAGGAAAGTCAGTGAAAGACAATGGAGCAATTACTGTGAGCCCAGTTTCTAGGTGTTAGTTGCTATGGGGAGTATGGAGAAGTATGAGACATAGTCTAGTTGCTGAGAAAGTATGGATATACCCAATGTTAAATAACAATACAGTATAATGCCCTTCTTCTTCAGAGGATCAATGACATCAGAGACTGATGTCTTGACTTGTGTATGAATTGGATTTAAGTGAGACAGAGTTGCACAAAGTCACCAAGCTCACTCTCTCTTCCAGAGTCATTGGAGTCCATTGGCAAGACAGGTCAAGATGGCTGGGATACAGTGGATGAACTTGGCATCTTTGACGTCTGACCAAGCTCTAAGCACTCCACAGTGTCTGCTTTGACTATCTTCATGGCCTTTGGAGCAAATTGTTCTCCATCTATTCCACTGGGGAAGTTTTTACATGCTTGGGGTAAACAGCAACCCCCCCCCCCCAACTCACCAATGGGTTTGTGGCCCATTGATTACCTTCAACCTGGTTTAGCCAGTCTGCCAAGACAGTTTACTAAGGTGTGGTTACTGTAGCTGCTACAGCATCTTGGAGCCACTGGGACAAGTGTTCAATGAGTGGTATAGACAAGAAGGGTCACAGGAGGTCAGAGGAGGAGGATTACTCTGAATTAGATTGGTCAAGGAAAGCTTCATGGAAGAGATGAGGCTTGAACTGAGCTACTCAGCAGAGCATAGTTCTCTTTCCTCCTAGGAAAGGGACATAGGCACAGATATAGAGACAGAGGAATATATAATGACATAGAAGGAGTCCAGAATGAAGAGGGACACAGCTTTGGGAGGATGATGTAGACTCCAATAGGGTGGAAAGGTAGAAATGGCATTTCTGGCAGAGGGAACTATGTGGGTAAAGCAGAGAAGTGGGATGAGTGTTTCATATGTTGGGACAGTGAGCATAGTTTTAGTGCAGGGTTCACCTAGAGCAATGGAGGAAAAAGAAGACAGGAAAAGGAGGATGGGGACACATTTATGATGTATTTTCAGTACCACAATCAGCAATCTGGATTTATTCCATAGCTGATAATGGGCCACTGAAAACATCTGAGCTGGGGAGCTTGGTGCTCAGAGCTGTATTTCAGGAAAGATCACTCTAGCCTGGAGTACACAAGATGGATGGAAATGGGGACAACCTTTAGGGGATTGGCGCAATAATCCAGATGTGAGGTGATTAAAGTTTTGACTAAATGCATGGCTGATGCCCCCCTTTCTTAGTCAGTCCCCCTTTCTATTGAACTTTGGTCCCCAAATTCATTGATCTGGCTTAGGGATAGAACTTCTATTTGGTGTTGTAGTTACCTGTTAGGCTTCTGGGTGACATAATGGATAGAGTGAAGGATTTGGAGTCTTTTGGAGCCGAATTCAAATCCTGTCTCAAACACTTACTGTGTGACTCTGGGCAAGTCATCTGATCTAAACCTCAGTTTCTTCATCTGAAAAATGGGGATAATAATAGCACCTACCTTCCAGGTTGTTGTGAAGGTCAAGTGAGATACTAAATGTAATGAACTTTTCAAACTTTGAAAAGTTAGCTAAATAAATGCTAGCTATTACTATTTTTATTATATTGTTATATAGCTATTACTATTGTCATTATCACCATCTTTATCATGGTTATTGAAGATCTGATATATAGAGAGAGGAAAGGGAGAAAAAGAAACTTCTTCAGTGATTAGAACAACTTTGTTGGACACTCACTTTGTGCAAAGGATGGGAGAGACAAAGTTTAGATGAGGTCTCTTCCCTTGTAGAGCTTATGGACGGTAAGAGGCCACTTTTTTGCCTCATTTCTTACCTACCCTTAATCACTGAATGGGTGTTGCCTCAGATGAACTGAGACCTGGGGATGTCCTTAACTTAAAAAGGTCAAGGTCTCCCCCTGCATCTGGAGCCATCTCTAGTCATCCTGGACTCAGATGTCTCTGGAGGAGAGAGTGAGGCTGGTGATTTTACACAGCCTCCCTCTCCTCAGTCCAATCCACTTGCTAGCCAATACATCATCTTCCTGATGTCATTGGTTCTCCTTGAGAACACACAAACAGCAGCCACAATGGAGGTATGATGTGTACACAGATAAGTATGAAGGGGATAGCACATTGGAGTATCTAAGAAGGGACAAAAATGGTGACCAAACTTGGGGTAAAAGACCCTGGAAAGACTTCATGGAAGAGCTGGCAGTGTTAATGGAGGTCAGAATTGCTATTTCAGCAATTTCCTCCAATTTCAACAAATGTTTATTATGTAACTTCTGTCTCTGTGTTAGCCAGTTGGTTTTGCTCCCCCTTCCAGGCAAAGGCCTCAACTCTCTCCCACCAGGTGTTAAGAGAAGATGATTCCAGGAACATCCATCTCAAAGCCTGTTGAGGGGAGGGAAGGTCTCTTTATACAAAAGTCAGCGAGAATTCTCTTCTGAACCTGTTGAGTGGAGGGGAATTAAGAGCTGTAGAAGTACCTGAACACTGATTTCAGAACCGCTTCCCCAAAACACACACACACACACACACACACACACACACACACACACACACACACACACACACACACAGTGTTTGCCTTCCTCAAACACTCACCAAACTTTCCTAGATGCTTAGGTGCCAGAGTAGTTAGTGATGATATGATACAAGAAAGGAGGAAGTAGTCCATCCCTCCCTACCTGCCTCTCCCTATTAAGAACTTGGCCATCTGGTTGAAGAGACAATACACATACATCAAATAACTAGCGAACACGTCTTGATTTTTAACTAGAACAGCAGGAAAAGAGCATAGAATCTCTCCAGTCTCTGAAGTTGAATTATGTGCCTTTCATTATTGTGATCTTGCTTTCATATTGCCAGTGATCTATCACCCTTTGGGTTAATGGAGTTCCCATAGCTACTGACAATGAGTATCTCTATCTTGAAAGCCTATATGGGGCTTTAGGATGAAAAGGGACCCACCACACTGGTAGTACACTGTTGCCTCCTTATGCAACCCCAAATTTCTTTCCTCATGAGAGGAGTTCAAACTCTAGGGTGGTTTTATGAGTCAAGGAGGACTTTAGGACATTGGGGTAAGGTGAGACTTAACAGAAAGAGAAGAGAGTTGCCTTAATCATTTATGTGCTGAGAGTCCTTGGTGTGTTTTTGGCATTTTCTGTGGGGTAAAGGAAAAACTGGACAGCATACTAAAATGTAGAGATATCACCTTTCCAACAAAGGTCCATATCGTCAAAGCCATGGTTTTTCCAGTAGCAATGCCTGGATATGAGAGTTGGACTATAAGGAAAGCCAGCTGCTGCAGAATCAACACTTTCTAACTGTGGTGCTGGAAGACTTTTGAGAGTCCCTTGGACAACAAGGAAGCCAAATCAGTCAATACTTAAGGAAACTAATCGAAGCTATTCACTGGAAGATCAAATATTGAAGCTGAAGCTTAAATGCTGTGGGTACATAACAAGAAGATGGAATGCATTGGAAAAGACCCTGATGTTGGGAAAGATTGAAAATAAAAGGGAAAGGGGATGGCAGAAGATGAGACGGATAGATACTGTCATGAAAATGATGAACATGAACTTGGACAAACTGTCGTCCATGTGATCACAAAGTGTCAGACGTGACAGAACAACTAAAAAACAATAACTTCAGTGTTTATACAGGATCTAGGGACCTCTTTTACCAACATCTGTGGAAACCTAAACATAAGCTTTATTAGAACCATATTATGAAATTTCCCAGAGACAACTTTGGGTGAGGGCAATACAAGCTAAAGACAAAAAGTGTGAGGGATCGCATGAGATGAGGTCCAGAACTGAGGATGCTGAGCCACAGGATACAAATGCATGGGGAGGGAAAGGATATTTTTGTCTTTTTATTTCCAGTGCTTATCACTGGAAATCACATTCTTCATGACCCTCTTTGGGGTTTCCTTGGCAAAGACACTGGAGTGATTTACTATTTTCTTCTCCCACTCATTTTACAGATGAGGTAACTGAAGCAAAAAGGGTTTAGTGACTTGCCCAGGATCACACAGCTAGTAAGTGTCTGAGGTCAGATTTGAACTCAAAATGAGTCTTCCTGATTCCAGGCTTAGCACTCTGTGCACTATGGTGCCACTTAGCTGTGCTATTTCACATAGAAGAGACACTTAAACCATGCAGAATTGAATCATGAGTTTATGGTCCAGTGAAACCCATGATTTTTTCCCATCCAACCTGTTGACGAATCACATCACACCTCTCCCATTTCACATTTGTGAAATTGATTTTTTTAACCTAAGAGCAAGTCTTTACACTTACCCCTATTATTTGATCTTAATAGATTTAGACCAGTGCTCTAAATGGCTGGGATCTTTTCAAATCTTGACTTTCACAAACGCAATGAATGGCACTCCTAGTTTTAAGTCATCTACAAAATTGGATAAACAATTGATCTATGCACCCTTTCAAGTCAATGATAAAAATGTTAAAACAAAAAAAATACCACCAAAGAAAGATGCCTGAAGGACTCTACTCAAGGCTTCCTTCCAGTAGATATTAAATCATCCATGGTTATCCTTTGATCTGGGTGATTTGATTAGTTCAGAACCTGCCTGATCACACTAGACACCATCTGTTCTCTTTGTCCACAAGTTGAGCATGAAATCATTAGTCACACTCTTTGTTGCAATCTAGGTTTAACTCCTGTTTCAGAAACCTTCACACAAAGGAGACAGGTATACTGTGAAGTCTCTTTTTTTTCTTTATGGATTTTCTGTTCCCATGAAAGTAAAGCTTGGGAACATTGTGTAACAGGAGTATGTGGCAGAAACATCTGTGTGGTCTTCTATTACCAGTCAAGTTCCAGATAGGATGGCTGTCAATCTAGCTCATGTTCCTTCTATTGCTACCATGTTCACCTCAAGTCCTTCCTTATCGGGAAGGAAAACCCAAAAATTTGACTTCTGGTCCTATCTAGGAGCAGTTGGATGGATAGAGCCCTAGGCCCTGAGTTCAAATACAACTTCTGATACTATTTGTTTGACCCTGGACTATTTTTCACTCTATCTCATTTCCTCGTCCGTAAAATGAAGATAGTAGCACCTACCTTCCAGAGTGTATATGAGGATGAAATGAAATATTTGTAAATGTTTTGCAGACTTTAAAGTACCATACCAATACTAGCCATTATTACTAAGTGGCTTCTCTTCTTTCTTTCCTGCTTAATGTTGAATCAATCAAAACTTCCTATAGAATGAGATACCTTAATAAGCAGTTTAACTAGGTAAAATACAAATTAGATAAAATTTTTGCAAGGAGCATTTATGAAGCACCTACTGTATCCCAAGCACAGATTCAAAGACAAAAATGGCAACTACCTCAGTTCTCCATACTCTCCCCCCAACCCCAGTAGGGAGCTTTACTAGAGCTGGTTTTTAATGCTGGATGAAAGAAATGGAAAATTTGTGCTTACTGTGAACCTCCTGAGGGGATCAATTTCAGTCACTCTTAGCAGTCCTAAATGGATAGAAGCTAGATGTCTTGCTCATCTCAAACAGCTATGGAAACTTCAAATGTACACCCACTAGCTAATTAGGAACGATCTTACTCTGTGGTGACCACAAACATTCATACCTGCTTATTTTTGTGCCTATTGAGTTAGGAAGTTTCCCTATTCCATTTCATCATGCCTATGTTTCCAACCTTCATCTTCACCTTGAAGATCCACATTTAGGGTCATGCATATGACATTATAGTCAACCCACAAGACTATCAACTCCATGATGAAAGATCATTGCCAAATTCTGTGCCTCTTTCTATCTTTCCACAAAAGAGTATAACCACATTATCCAGTATTTCAATAGCATCCTTTGTGAGGATTTAAGTTCATAAGGCAAATGTCGAAGTGATTTTTTTAATGTAAAAAGTGCAGAAAAGATTTATCTACAATTCCATCAAGAATCAAGAAAATCTCCTTCCCCTCCATGCAGTGGAGAGCTCTATGGTTCCCATAACTCATAATCCTGCACCGGGTGGGAATACAGCAAAGGTAAGGTAAGATTTTGGTCTTTACCATCACTTACTTCCATGGCTTTGCCCCTGACCAATATGGTGGGCCTTCTTCACTACTGCTGCCCTCAATCCTGCTTCCAGGCATAGAGAACATCAATCAAAGGTAGAAAGTATGGAACGTATAGAGAATGCATCTAGGGCCAGGGATGATGAGCAGGAGAATTTGACTAAGGATTAGCACTTAGGGTCACTTAGGAAGGGGAATCATTTGATATAAGGGTAAGGTAAAGCCACATTGTAGAGAACCTCAAATGTCAGGATAATGAATTTGAATTTTATTTGCTATGGATTGAGGAGCCACTGAGGCATTCTAACATTTGTATGCATTCTAGCCATTTGTATCCCATTCACTCTCAGCTACTAATTACATTCCAGAAAAGTTTTCAAAATGGTCAGCTGTGCCCTAAAGTGAGTTTATTTAGCATAATTTGAAAAAAGATATCTGGTCTCTCCTCAGTGAGGTTCACAGCATAGCTTCCCTATTTTCTATCCCAAAATATCAGGCACACCCATATTCAAAGGTAAATACAGAATTCAGCATGGAGCCAAAGTGGAATGAAATTTGGAGTATTTGCCTCTCTGGATTATCCATGCTGGAGGCTCTCCTCCATTAGCAGAGGTAGGAAGTTGACCATATCGATCCTTACTGTCTGTCTCTCTGTGGACACACATATTGATCCACAGCACTTTCCCATTAAAAGCAAAGAAAGCTAAATACCTCCTTATGGATTTTTAGTTCTTTCAAGAAGCAAGGTTTGCTCACCTCCTTTTCGTCCCTTTTTTTGTTCTGTCTTTCTACCAGTGCTGCAAAGTCTCCTGAATCCTGGGTCTGTATTGGAGCTTGAATTAGGAGCTAGATGAGGCTCTTGGGTACCTCAGCACCCCAAGGTACACCCCTCTCATGAGGGGATAGCTAGTTTCTCTATTCTCTGGACATTCTGTTACACGGAAACAAAGAGGTTCTCTTAGAACCCTCAGGAAGGTCCATTTGGATCCTACAACTGTGGAGTCAGAAATGACCCAAGATTTTTCAGGATAACTGGAGTCTATCAGCATACCTATCAAAATCATGTAAGCATTTTAAGTTTAGGCCAGGTACTGTATATCTGGATGATCTCCAGTTGTTTACAGTAGCCTGGTACTTTGGAAAGAGTACTGGCTGTCGCGGCAGGATCTGGGTTTAAATATACTGATATATATATATGTGTGTGTGTATATATATATACTGATACTGTCTGTCTGTATGACTTTGGGAGAGTGACTTCATTTCACCGGGTCTCAGTTTTTTGTCTGTAGAATGGTAGGGTTGGACTCAGTGGTCTCTAAGTTCCCTTCCAACTCTATACACATGACCTTAAGACCTAGTGCATGATGGGGCTACATCTGCTTACCATGTCAAGCCCAATTAAATCATCATGAACTCTTGTCTCTTACAACTTTGCCCAGTCTTTAGGAAGACAGTGAGAACATTGACATAATTCTTTAGCTCACAGGCAAACAAGATCTCAGACACCATTCAATTCTGTCATTTCAACTATCAGTTCAAAACACCTCTGTCAGTTCAACTCAGACACTGATTAAGCACCTACTGCATATAGCACTCTGCTGGGTGTTGGGCATGTAAAGCTGAAACAAGACAGTCCCAGCCCTTAAGGAGCTTTCAAATCAATAGGTCAAAACTTAAACTGAGATTTATAAAGTGACTATCAGCAGAAGGGTAAAAACTGGTATCTTGGTCCTCAGACCTCCAGTTCAATCTTCTTTCCAAGATATCCTGCATCCTAGTCTGTTTAAAAATGTTTAACACCTAAACCTAGTACTTAAGAAAGCTAGTCTTTGGTAAAGTGGCTGGGCTCACCATCTAAGGTCATCCAGTCCAGGTGGGGACAATTCACTGTCTGTGCCTCATTGTAAATGTGACCCAGTGCAAGTTTGTTTGGGGAATGGGGGAAGGAAATATGTCCTCCCCTCTCCCCTGTTCCCAAGATGGCATGCCATCTGATACAAGGGTCTCTATATACATTCACTTAAACATATTTTCACATTAGTCATGTTGCAAAGAAGAATTAGAAGCAATGACATGAACTATGAGAAGGAAGAAACAACAAAAAAGAGAGCAAATAGTGCTTCCATCTGCATTCAGACTTCGTAATTCTTTCTGTGGATGTGGATCGCATTTTCCATCTTGAGTCTTTTGGAGTTATCTTAGAACCTTGCACTGCTGAGAAGAGACAAGTCTATCAAAGTCAGTCTTTGCACAATGTGACTGTAACTATGTACAGCGTTCTCCTGGTTCTGCTCCCTCTCCCTCTTCATAGTCCACACTCACCAAGGCAAGCTACAGGCTGGCATGTGGCTCAGCCCCAGGACTGTAGTGAACATCAGTCGCCTCCACAGGAGTTCCATGGCCCCAGGGCCCACCAGAAGACTGTGAAGCTGTTTAACTCACTACTGATGGGATTCCTCTGGCTCATCTCCCACTGGGGCTTTATTAATTGTTTATATTGGTGTTTGTTAATTGGCAATAACCAGCCTGATGAAATGTCTTTTAATTACCCCCTCTCAGGGCACAAAGGCTGAGCCAATTGGTGTTTCAATATAAAGTGAGAGGCAAATAGCCCCTCCTTCTTCTACTCCCTTCATTATCACTGTTAAATAAACTACCAACACCTGTCAAGCAAATGGTGTGAAGAAACTCAACCCTTCTGTGCCAAAGTACAGTATCTGGTACATGGGCTCCCTTTCCCCATCTTACTCTAATCCAATCCATGGGATCAGAAAGAGTTCTAGGATCGTAGATGGGACTTCAGAGGCCATCTAGCTAAACCCTCCATTTTACAGATAAAGAAAAATGAGACCCTGAGAATGAAAGTGGTTTGTCCAATGTCACAGAAGTAGTAACTGTCAGAGGATGAACTTGGACCCAGGTATTTTCTCTCCAAAGCCAATTCCTGCTCTACTATACTAGGCATTTATTATGTACCCAATATGTGTCCTACCTGGGCCTCTAAGTAATACAGTGGATTAGAGTTCCAGGCTTATAGACCATAAGACTCATCTTCCTGAGCTCAAGTGGAGCTCAGACACTTAGTAGCTGTGTGACCCTGGGCAAGTCCCTTAACTCTATCTGCCTCAGTCTCCTCATCTGTACAATGACCTGGAGAAGAAAATGGCAAATCATTTCAGTATCTTTGCCAAGAAAATACCAAATAGGCTCACAAAGAGTCAGACAAGATTGAACTACAACAACAGCGTATATTCCCAGTCCTGGGAATACAAAGACATCACAGAACACACTTCCTGCCTTCGGGGAACTTGCATTTTAGCCTCCCTCTTGGAGTATCTCTTCTGAAGGGAGACACCATCCACTTGCCAGGTCTGCCCTATGTAGTATTTCCCTTGCATAGCTTCACATAGGCATGTGCAGGGCACATGCACACGGCCCCAAGGAGGGCCGATGCTGTGATTTTAAAGTGTTTACATTCTTTAGATTTTGTTTGACTGACTCTTGTTGCCTCATTGAGTCATTAGTTTCTACTTGCCCAATTCTAATCTTGATCGTATTGTTTTCTTCAGTTAGCTTTCGCATCTCCTTTTCCATCTGGCCAATTTTTCCCTTTAAGGAGCTATTTTCTCCATTTAATTTTTGTACTTCTTTTTCCATTCGACCAATTTTCCCAGTTAGGTTTTGGGTTTCCTTTTCCATCTGATCAATTTTCCCTATTAGGTTTTGAGTTTCCTTTTCCGTTTGATTAACTCTTCCTTTTAGGGAATTATTCTCTCCAGTTAATTTTTGAACTTCCTTTTCCATTTCTTCAATTTTCTTTTTCAGATTGATGTTCTCATCAGTGAATTCTTTTTTTATGGTTTTAAAATCATTGGCCAGTTTTTCTTTTATATCCTTCTTCAGACGTTCCAGGTAATCTAGTTGTGCTTGCGAGAAATTCATAGTCCCATCTGAGGTTTCAGATGGAAGTACAGTCTCAGCTCTGACCTCTTTGGTGTTTGTGTTTTGGTCCTTATCCCCATAGAAAGATTCTATGGTTTTTTCACTTTTCGTCTGCTTTTTCCGATTCATGATGTTGGCTGAGTGTTGTAGCTTTTGGTTCTTTCAGTCAGAAGATACAGATCTTTTAAGTTGAGTTGATGTTTGTCTAGGCTAAAAGCAGGCTTTTTTTTTGTTGTTGTTGTTGTTTCCCAGATCAACCCTGGGTTTAGCTTGATAGGTGTGTGGGAGGTGTGGTCTGGTCTCAGGCTATCTCCTCAGCTGGCCTGAGGCAAAGGCAAGGTCCAGGGGGATGGTGATCCCAGCTTCCCTATTGTCTTCCCTTTTCCCCTGGAGGGCTGGGGCACGCCTAGAGGCTAATGCGTGTTCCCGCCCCTCCTGGGGCTCGTCTCCCGGGCTGAGGCTTGCTTGGGTCTCAGTGCGAATTTTTCTCTGCCCTGGGTCGTCTGTCCCTCCAGATAGCCTCCACCACGGTAGGAAGAATCCTCCTTTGCCACCTCTCCAGCCTCTGGTGTTACGAGACCACTCGCCCCTTTCTGCTGCTCCCACTGATCCAGGATCAATCTGGGGAAGAATTTTATGGTTCCCTCACGGTCATCGGGGGGGAGGGGAGAGCACTTACTGATCACTCCTGCATCCCAGCTTCTGGATGTTCAAGTAGTGACCCACTGAAGTCCCGTCTTTAGGCTGAAGATTTCAAAGGCTGTTGCGCTGATATCGTTGGCTCGGCCTGGCTTATCTCCTGCTCCGCTGGTCTCGCCCGCCACTCTCGGGCCCCTCGGGTCACCTCCGCCCTGCCGCGCCGACCGCGCTGCGCTGTGCGCCGGGCTCTTACCCCCGCGGAACAGATCCCTCCCGTGGACCTTCCAGTCCAGCCTGGGCTCCGAATCTGTCAAAGTCCGTCTCCCACTGGATTCTACACCTCCAAAGTCTGGTCAGACTCTCCCCCCAGAAATATCCAAAGGAGTTTTTCCAGGAGCTTAGGTGAGTCGTTGCTTTCACTCCGCCATCTTGGCTCCCGATTTTAAAGTGTTTAGAAGAAGGGCCTCCCAAGCATCTCCATCATTCAACACAACCAGGAGACACCAAGGAATTTCAGGTGAATATGTCACTTGAGAGCTCTGTCATGTTTATCACTGAGAACTCAGGGAGTGAGGGAGGGGGTGTTACTTTATCAGGTAACTGACTCTCAGAAAGTGGGAGTAGGGTGGTAGGGGGAGGTGGTAGGGGAGGAGAGGTGCAGGTGAATGTGTTTGGACACAGTAGAGGTGTCAAACACCATGGTCCACTCCATCCAGCCCACAACATTCTCTAGTACAGCCCAAACCAGATTAAAGCGTAATTTGGGACTATTAAGCAAAGCATACAAATACAATTAAACCTAGATAATATTAATGTGTTTTTCTAAGTCAGTATCCTTAGGGATAGGGATTCTTATGGCTACCTGCTTCAGTCTGAGTTTAACACCCCTAGGCTATATAGGATATAATACATTTTGATGGGGGCTGGACAAGAGAATCCATGGGGTTGCAAAGAGTTGGACAACGACTGAATGAATGAAGAGAAGTAACTTCAAAGGGCAAGAAAAAAAGGAGAAGGACAATGGATCAGGCTACTGATAATCACTAATATTCATATAGCACTTACTAAGAATTTCATTTGGTCATTACAATAACTCTGGGAAGTAGATAGTATTATCATCCTTACAGATGAGGAAACCGAGGCAAACAGAGGTTAAGTGATTTGTCCAGGATCTTATAGCTAGTAAATGTTGAAGGCTGGATTTGAACTCAGGTCTTTCAGACTCCAGGCCCAGCACTCTATCCACTGTATCACCTTGCTGTCTAGGCCTAAGCAGGATGCTGCAAAGTCGGGGCTCTGTCTCTAGGTAAAACCAATACCCCACCATTCTCAGCTTCACTTAGCTTCCCAAGGCCAGCTCATCCTCCTAGAGTCTATCCAAAGAATTCACTGCTCCCTAAACTTTCCTGTTCCTTGAGCCCTGCCCTTTTCCATCCTTTCAACCACTGGGCATCGTGGTCCTGCTTCACTCAAACGCAAGCTTGGCAATCTGAGTCCTAGTACCTTGGACAAAAGCAGCTGAGTTTGAATTTCAGCCCTGCTGGTGGCCTTGGGCAGATCACTTATTTGGCAAATCTGGGTCTCAATCTCCTCATATGTAAGATGAGGGGATTGACCTTGAAGACTTTGCTCCTTTCATCTTTTAATCTATGTTCTTATTGTAAGGATGTGCCCTTTTAGACTTTAGTAAAATTGATGGTCAGAAGGAGCAAAAATATTGGTATGTAAAGGGAAGCCCTTTCAGATATAATAGAAACATTTCTTAGCTTGGAAAAGGTCTGAGGCTCAAACAACTCTGTGTTATACGAAGAGGCCAAGGACACAGTGAAGTTTCCCCTAGAGTGGCACAGTCAATAGAGCGCTGGTCCTGGAGCCAGGACGACCTGAGTTCAAATCCAGCCTAGGACACGTAGTAGCTGTGTGACCCAGCTATTTCAATGTCCTCAACTGTAAAATGGGGATCATAATAGCACCTGCCTCCCAGGGTTGTTGCAAAGCTCAATTAAGATAATGTTGTAAAGAGTTTAGTACAGCCCCTGGTACATAGTTGGTGTTTAATAAATGCTTGTTTCTTTCCCTTCTTCCAAGGGCACAGGGTGTCTTTGTCTTCAACCACTAATCTGCATAGGAATATGGGAAGGGTAACTGGTTGATCACCATAAGTGAAGGAAGAGTCGCTCCTTGAAGGAGTTTGCTCTGGAGAGGAAGAATCATATAACAGAAGAGTGGAAACTTCTTCTACCTCCTGATTAGAAGCATCAAAATTGAGCTAATTCTTAAGAAATTAAAGAGAAGAGATTTCTGTCAATCCTAGACTACCGTTCATTGTCCTGGCTAAATGAGCACTGTATCATTCCAGCTGAAGAAAGCACTTTAACTCTTAGCAGAAGAGAGTATAGGAGTGCCCAGATACTCCTGACACTGGAAGTGGTAGCAACAGCAACTACCCATCAAAGAGTGATCCTGAGAAATCAATCTGTCTAGCACAGACATCATGCCCCATGAGGAGCTCAGAAAATGAGCGATCTGCCCAGCACGATGTTGCAAGCAGCTCCCAGGAACAGAGGGACATTCCAGGACTAGTCTAGAAGCAGCTGCCCAGAAGTAGCATGGCCCGTATGGCTCAGCTGGACAGCCACTATCCAGTGGCCAAAAACAAGCCTGGCCCCGGCTAGTAGCAGCCATGCCCAGAACTTAAGCAACTAGTTCAACTTAGCCCAGCTGCCTCCATGAGGTACCAGTTCTGAAGCTGAGGTACCAGCTTGTTTGCCCAGGTACAGCAGCAGACTAACCTGCCCAGCTGAGATGTCATACCCCTGGGAAGAGTCAGTTCAGCCTTGAACAGAAAGGTGACCAAGCTAGTTTGAGCAGAGTGCTTGTATTGCAGAGGAGGAGAGGGAGGCCTTGAATGCCTGGTCAAAGAGTTTGACCTGGAGTCCATAGGTAATTTGTTGTTATTCAATTGTTTTATTTGTGTCTGACTCTTTATAATCCCATCTGGGGTTTTATTGGCAAAGATACTGGAGTAGTGTTTTGCCATTTTCTTCTCCAATTCATTTTACAAATGAAGAAATTGAGGCAAACAGGGTTTAGTGACTTGCCCAGAGTCACATAGCTAGTAAGTGTCTTAGGCCGGATTTGAACTCAAGAAGATGTTGGTTCCACGTCCACTGCATCACTCCCTAGTAGGCTACATCAATCTCTTAGGACCAGAGCTCCCATACTACCAACACCCATTATATTTTGCCACAAATATGGATTGGGGGCTGAGGTTGAGCCAGAGGGTGAGAGGATCAACTCCCAGGTTCAGCATGCCCTTTCTTTTTCCCATACCCCTCCAGCAAAGGATCCCTCACTCCCTGTGTATATCAGCCAGAAGAAAGTAGCAACAGCTTGCTTGGGAGAGCACTAATGGAGAAGTGAGGAGGGGCTGTTCCCTGCCCAGTATCCCCACTGGGTTCTTGCCAGGCCTGATGGTGTAGGAAAAAAGTGGCCAACCTCTCTGACAAGGCAGGTGTGGGCCTAGAAAATGCATAACAGTCTCAACAATGAAGAAAGGGAAGTCAGCTGTGGAAAAAGGGTGAAAGACTGAGCCAGCACCTGCTGCTGGGCCCTTGCCAGGACATGTAGAGAGGGTGCCAAGCAGCCACCTCCCAAGATAGTGCCTGTGCTCAGGAGGGCAGCATGCCCAGGCTGTGCATCTGGTTTTTCTCTGCAGCCCCCTTCCTTAACCCATCTTTCTTTCGCCCCTTAAGGGACAGCAGAGTCTGTCTTGTTCTCAGAGTTTAGAGTTGGAAGTTCCCTTAGAAAGCATCAAGTCCAACCCTCTCTTTTTTTTTTAGAGAAGCTGAGGTCCAGTGAGATTGTGACTAGACCAAGGTTATAGACAGTCTGTAAAAGATCCAGGATTTGAAGATAGGACTTATTCTTTTCTACCCAGATGCCTCTTACTGAGATGCAACTGATCTCAGTCTCTTTTCTCAATTACCCAAAAGCATTTACTGAGCATCTGCTGTGTGCTCAGCCCCATGAGGATATGAAGGTTGAAGCCTTTCCTGCCCTTTCACCCTATGCCCTGCTCCTAGATCAGTCTTCCTTCTATCTATGTAACATGGTTGACTTCGACCTCGCTCTATCAAGGCCAGGTCTGTCACATCAACCCTCAGAGTTCCATGGGGTACTGAGGAATCTGGGATATCTTTTTTTCTGATCCCCTCAGTAACTGCATCCTCTCTATTTTTAGGAGGTCAGTGACTAGCACTTCAGTTTCATTTAAGAATTTAATTGACTTTTTAATATAGCAAGAATAAATATACAAATATTTTCCGCCTACACCATGGGGGCATAATCTGTTTTACAGCATCCAGATCTGTAGCAGGAATTAGGTTCACAATTTAGCTCAGTTGCTACAAGCATTGGTCCCACCAAATTCCTACCCAAAGGTACCATTATTGTCAGGCTCTGCTGGGTGAGAGTGCCCACCCTATGCTCCTCAGAATATCAGTGCTTGGCTGGATTCTTGGATTCCCAGATCCTTATGGCTAAAGTTTCTGGTTCTAGATCAGAGATGTCACTCCTTGCACCTAGAAAGCAAACAGTAGAAAAGGTCAAAGACCCAGGCCTCACTTCCCCTTACAGCATGGTTTTCTTATCAGAAGCCATTAATGAGTGACTTCAGACTCCAATGTCAGGGCTAATTCTGGTCTTTTTAGAGAGACGGATAGTTCTGACTTCACAGACCTTGAAAAAAAAGGCTCCTCACAACTATTTGATAGGCCAACTGGAACCAGTTAAAGAGCATCCACAATACTCCTGTCCTTATGATTTTCCTGGAAGTACTCCTTAGTGTCCTCTATAGGGATGGCACCATCTTAGCAAACAGATAGGGCATGCAATGCTCAAGACCCCCAACACACATCCATCTGGGCATGTCATCTTTGAATCTGAAATCCTGCAGTGGCTTCCTATTGCCTTCCAAGTAAGGTTGAGAATCCTTGGTGTAGTATTTTCACAGTTCCACAGAATATACCACAAATTTGGTGGCTAACTCTCTAGGCTTTGTATTACTCCCCCTCCACATCCTGGATGTGCCAGCTACTACTCTGTACCACTCCACACTGCTCCTCAAACACATTCTGTACCCACCTGCCTCTAATACTTGGCTCACATATTTTTTTTCCTACGCCCTTCACTTCCTTTCTTCTCTGCTTTGTTGAATTCCTCTCTCTCTGTCTCTGTCTCTCTCTATCTGTCTCACTCTCTTTCTCTGTCTCTGTCTCTCTCTGTCTCTGTCTCTCTGTCTCTGTCTCTGTCTCACTCTCTCTCTGTCTCTCTGTCTCTATCTCTGTCTCTCTCTCTGTCTCTATCTCTGTCTCACTCTTTCTCTCTCTCTGTCTCTCTGACTCTGTCTCTGTCTCTCTCTGTCTCTCTTTGTCTCTCTGTCTCTCTCTCTCTCTGTCTCTCTTTCTCTCTGTCTCTCTCTCTCTCTCCAGCCCATTATTTCATTGATATAGAAACTCCTTCTATCAATGTAGAGAGTGGCCTGGGTAACCTAACAGGTTAAGTGACTTTTCCAGAGTCATTCAGATTCTAGCAGATTACCCTGAGATTCTGTGGCTGGCTTTCTATCCACCACCCCAGGTAGCCTTTCTGTTGCATCCTTTAAAGCCCAACTAAACTAATTTTACCTCCATGGAAATCCATCCCCAGTACTTAGAACAGTGTCTAACATAGTAGGCACTTAATATTAATTTGTATTGATTGACCATTGACTGGAACAGGACTCCTCCCCCTGATGTCTGCAACTGGAGTCCCACTCATCCATATGCCAACAGGACCCCCCCTTCCCTATTGTTGTGGGTCTGGTATCCTCCTGGCCCCTGGCTCTAGACATTAACCCTCTTCATTCTAGTGCCTTCCCCCTGCTGATTATTTCTAGTTTATCCTGTGCATAGGATACTCCTGTATGGACTTATGTACCCATTGTCTCCCCCCATAAAACTGGGAGCTCCTCTAAAACAAGGATGTCTTTTATCTTTCTTTGTATCCCCAGAGCTTATCACAATGCCTGGCATACAGTAGGTACTTAATAAGTGTTTATTGACCAAGTACTTCAATGAACAGAGTCACCAATTATAATCCTTTCAGCAAGATGAAAAACCATCAAGCCTAATCTTCCCTGCTGCTGGACTCTGAGAACCACTAAGTCTTGTCATCTTCCTTGCATATATGCCCTCAGACCTCTGGTCCTTGCCATCTGCCCTGTGCTGCACTCTCACATATGCACTATCTACCTTAATTAGAATGTGGGTTGTTTGAGAGTAGAGTCTTTGGGCTTCGCTATTTAGCTATTGTTATGTGCTTAATAAAGGCTTCCCCCCCCTCCCCCCGCCATAGATCCTTTCCTAATCCCACTGTCTGTAAGTCCTTTCCCCAAACCTAAAATGGCACTCTGATACCTATCTAGTGCACTTTTGTCATGTGCATCATCACTATCACCTGCATTTGTGTCTTATCCCCTTTCTAAACCTAGGCTCCATGAGAATGAGGACCATGTCCCACTTTTCTTCTCCCCAATTGCCTAGGAGAGTCCTCTACAAACATTAGGTGCTTGCTAAATGTTTGAGTTCAATCAAATAACGATTTTTGTTCTTAAGAGGTGGTCCAGTTGTTGAGGCAAAACTTCTGCACACGGAAACAATTGTGAAGGTATACAATAGGTTTTCAGTCTAAACAGTGATGTGGATTGCAACTCATCCATGTTTGCTCATGCTGGGTCCCTACTGGGTCACTCTTGTCCTTGTTTACCCACTGTGCTGGGAGGCTTCTTTTGATTTTTTTAGTGCTACAAGAACACAGATAAGAGTGTTTTGGTTGTCTATTGGTTAACCCTTGGTCTTACAACATGAGCAGTGATGTTGAATGCCCTTCTTAGAGCTACCCAAAAATGGAATAGGTTATGTCACAAGATGGGTTCCCCCTCCTTGGACACCTTCAAACAGATTAGATGACCACTTGTCAGAAATTTTTTTGTGGGGATTTCTTTTGGAGATGAATTGGACTAAGTGCTGCTGAGGCCCCTTCCACCTCTCAAATTCCATGGTTTGGGGAAGTTACAGTCCATAACTATTTCTGATGAGTTGAAATTGAAGATTAACTAAAGGGTGATAGACAGGTGTATGGTTGGCAGGAGCAGGCTGAAATACATTACCACTGTGGGGAGAAGCAGTGTAAAGCAACAATACAGGATGATACATAATTAAGTGCTAAATTGAGTGGAACAGACGGACATACAGGAGTCCCACTGTACTCTGTCCTGGTCAGAGCACATCTGGGGTATTATGTTCCATTTGCCACATTCTAAGAAGGTCATTAACAAGTTGGTGTGTATCCACAGGAGGACAACCAGGATAATGAAGAGATTCAAAACAGGTCGTGAGAGAACCTTTGGAAGGAACTGAGAGATGTTTAAACTGGAGAAGTGAAGACTTAGAGGGGACATCTGAGCTATCTTCCAACATCTGAAGGACTATCAGATGAAAGAGGGACTAGCCTTTTTCAGAATAGCACTGACACATATGGACAGAGTCAGAGGGTAAAGAGCCTTGCTGTGCTGTAGGCCAATGGCTTAGCTGTCAGGAGACCTGGATTCTAGTCTTACCATAATCACGGGCACTAGGGAACTGTATTCATTTCCCTATAAACCAGTGTGACCATGGAAAAATTATTGCCCTTCTCTGGGTCTCCCTTTTCCTCCTCTGTAAAATGGAAGAGGAGAGAAGGGGGAGGGACTAGATGATTTCTAGCTCAGAGGGTCTACTGTTCTAGGAACTGACCCCAGGGCTGGGAGAGACTCCACCCACTAAATCCCCACAAACACTGAGGAGCTGCAGAGGATGTGTTGGCTTCCTCTGGCTGGAGGACTCTCATTTCGATGAGTGAAATTGGGCCCTGGGGACCCCGACGCCTCATTTCTCTTCGTCACTGTCGGTGAATCAGAACAAATCGATTCTGCAGCAACTTTAATAAATTGATTCAATTTGGCCAACAAAAAAGGCAAAAAGCTGGGGAAATATGTAATGCTTGGAGCCACAGAGCTGAGCACTTAATCTCTGCTCTATAACCCCATCCCAAGGGCTGGCCCCTAAATAATTAAGCAGAATGAGAGTTGGATAAATTGTGATTCCCTTTTAGATACTGATTCTGGGAGCCAACAGTGGTCCATCGATGAAGATGCATAGCTATCCCCAAGCCTCCAGCACACAACTATATACAACCTGTTGCCTCCTTGTGCAGCACACAAAGGCATAATGGAGAGGATGCCAGACTTGAAGTCAGAGAGACCTGAGTTCAAATCCTTCTTCTGATGCTTATGAGCTATGTGACATGAGCCCAGTTTCCTCATCGACATAATGGGGATAATAACATATACAATATCTCCTTTTCAGTGTTGTTGTGTGGCTCAACTGAAATGATAAAGGTCAATTATTATTAGTCTTGCTTATTTTTTTCTCTTTCACCTTAAGTTTTCTCTTACTGTTTTATACTCTTACTTTGCTCCATCAGAGGTTCTTAACCTAGGGTCTGTGAACTTTAAAAAAAATTGCTAACCATATTTCAACATAATTTGTTTCCTTTGTAATCCTTTGTGTTTTATTTTATGCATTTAAAAAACACTATTCTGAGGAGTCCAAAGGCTTCGATCAGACTGCCAAAGGGGCCAAGTATACAAAAAGGCAAAGAATCCCTGACTTAACTAGTTTGTCTCATATTGACTTTAGCCCCATTTCTGTGTCTTCCTCTCTGTTTCTCCTTCTAGGTCACCTTCCATCTTTCCTTTCTTCCTTCCTCCCTCCCTCCCTTCCTTCCTTCCTTCCTTCCTTCCTTCCTTCCTTCCTTCCTTCCTTCCTTCCTCTTCTTCTTCTCCTTCTTTTTTTCCTTCTTCTTTCTCATCCTCCTCCTCTTCTTTTTTTCTTATTCGTCTTTTCTCTCAAAAGAGCATTTGGTCTAACTCGGGGAGGGGGGAATCTGGGCCACATGTGGCCTTCTAGGTCCTTGGGTGTCGCCTTTTGACTGAGTCCAAGTTCTACAGAACAAATTCTTTTCTTAAGGGGATTTGTTCTGTGAAGTGGATTCAGTCAAAGGACCCCACTTGAAAACCTAGGGGGTCACCAATTCCTCACCCCTGGCCAATCCCCTAATTGTACAGCTGAGGAAACTGAGTCCCAATGAAGGGAAGTGATTCACTCAGAGTAACACCCTATCAGTAGAAAATCTACTTTTAGCATACTCCATGGCCAGGCCATGGAAGGGCTATTTTAAAATTTATTATTGATAGCTTTTATTTTTATGTCACCTTCACTTCAAATATGTCCATCCTTCCCTTGCCCAGAAAGCATTGCTTTGTAACAAAGAATTAAAAAAGAGAGGGGGAAAAAAGCATTTCAGTAAAACTTACAAGTAACCAAGTCTGACGGTGAATGTTACTTACCCATAGTTCCTCTACCTCTGCAAAGGATGAGATGTATATTTTCTCACCACTTCTTCAAACGTCAAGCTTGGTCATGATAATTATAGCATTCAATTTCATTTTTTGGTTGTTCTCATTTATGTTGTTTTAGTCACTGTATGTATTTTCCCCTGGTTCAGCTTACTTCAATTCATATCAGTCCATATAAATCATCTCAGCTTTCTCTGATTTCTTCTTAGTCATCATTTCATATAACACAATCATATCCTATTACATCCACGTAATATTACATCCATGTAAAATTACATCCATAATTTGTTTAGCCTTTGTCTAATCAATAGGTATCTATTTTGTTTCCAGTTCTTGGCTACCATACACAAAAAGATACTGCTATGAATATCTTGGTATTTATGGGATCTTTCTTTCTGTCCTTGACATCCTTGGAGTTTTATGTTTAGTATTGATTAAGATCTCTGGGTCAAAGGGTATGGATATTTTCATCACCTTCTTAGCATAATTACAAATTGATTTCCAGAGTAGTTAAACCAATTTACAATCCCACCAGCACCGTGTTAGTGTGGCTGTCTCTCCACAGTTCTTTCAGTGTTAACTTTTGTCATTTTTACCAATTTGCTCCTGTGGAAAAAAAGTTGTTTTGATTTACATTTTGTAACTTGGAGCAACCTTTCAAATGGTTGTTAATTGTCTGCAATTCAACCTTTGCAAACTGTTCATAAGAACACTTATCCATTAGGGAATGACTTTTTGTCTTATATGTCTGTGTTAGTTCCCTGTGTCTTAGATATATAAAAGATAGTTGACGCAAAGATTTTTCCCCCTCAATTGACCACTACTTTTCTTGTCTTAGTTGCATGTAAAGTTATTATTGCTGTCAATGAAGGGTACCAGTCAGGGAAGAATCACCCCCAAAAGCCTAGCCAAGGCACCTCGTGGGACATTGATTAAGCCTAGTCTCAGAAGACTGACAAGTTATCAGTTTGTGTTCAGGCTTTTGGCCCAAAGTAACCTTTTCTGTGTCCTCCTGACACTCCCTACCTTTTCAAGTACCCAGTGTTTTCTCCTTGCCTTGCCCAATCAAAAGCAAACCTCAGGAAATCACAAATACCTAATGAACATAAGTTATGATGCTCTGCAACATTAATGCAAAGTTCCTTACCCAGAGTTCCTCTATCCCTGCCAATAAGGGAGGAAGCATATTTTCTCATTGCTTTCTCAAGGTTAAGCTTCATCATTATAATGACTGGGCTCAATTTCATTTTTTGGTTCTTGTCATTAACATTGTTGTAGTCATTGTGTGTATTGCTTTCCTGGTTCAGTTTATTTTACTTTGTATCAGTCCATATAAGTCATTTTAAGTTTCTCTGATTTCTTCTTAGTCATCATTTCATATAGCATAATCATATCCTATTACATTCATATACCATAAGCAAAAAAAATCACTTCCCTGTTTAAGCCTCATTCATAGGATGGGGATGCATGGTCTAGATTAGTTGTATCAAATTCAACTAGAAACAGGAGACATTAAACCATACATAAAGATCCTATGGGTCTTTATGGGTTGCATATTGACTTAGAAAACCACATATTAATACTACTTATGTTTTATAGTATTTTTATTTATTTGGTTAGATAGATCTCAATTTTACTTTAATCTGATTCATATCACTCAGGGCAGTTACAGGTCATAGGATGCCATAGGTCACATATTTAGTACCTCTGGTCTAAATGGCCTATTTGTATTTCTTCTAAACTCAACATTCTACATTCTATGTACAGATTCACTACATCAAGCATTTATTAAACATCTCCTATCACTGTGTTGAGCTCCAAGAATACAAAGGCAAAAATAGAACAGTCCTTGTTCTCAAGGAGCTTACTTTCTACAAAAGGGAAGGAAAATAAACACAGATAATATAAAATATATATATATGTAACCCATGGCTCCCCAGAGACTCCAGACTTACAGAGACTAGGCTCAAACCTGGGAGCTAACTCCCAATGGTCAGTTTCTTATATTGGACTGCTTCCCCGACCCAGGAGCTTTACTCCAGAGGAATCTTCCAAACAAGACTCAAGTATAACCAGTGTCTAGGTTTACTAGTAACAGTAAAATGTATGTAAAAGGGCTTCCAACTCTCATAAAATTACTCAATGAACAATACCTTGTGCAACATACAGTGTGTAGTGTATAAGACATGACTCAAAGGATTAACAGGTTTCCATGGATAGAGAAATCAAACAACAAACCTTTATTAAGTATCTACTATGTACTAAGCACTGGAGATACAAAGACAAAAGACAAAACATACCCATTAAGCTTCACTTTAACCAAGGAGGCAATATATTCCAAATTTGCCTTCCTTTGGGCAAAACAGGGGTTTATTGGCTAGATTTCTTTCTCAAAGACCAAGTCTTAAACCCATTTCACACTGGATCTCATGGATTGGACAGTCTTCCCAAGTATCACTTAATAGTTATTTTGGGGGCCCTCCAGGCTCATAAGGTCATCCCCCCTTGGTTTTTTGTTTTTTTTTTTTTTATTAAAGGGACCATCCCTTGACTCATTTCTTAAAGAGGCCTATTCACTGAATGGGAGTTACCTCATTCAAAGTAAGAACCTGAAAAGACCTTAGCTTAAAATGGCCAAGGTCTCCCATTGCACCCTGGGCCATCTCTAGTCATCCTGTTGAATATCTGGCCAGTGGACCCAGATGTCTCTGGAGGAGAAAGTGAGGCTGGTGACTTTGCCCAGCCCTCACTCACTCAAATCAAAGTAAATTGCAAGTTGTGTCATCATCTCCCTGATGTCATGGTCTTCTTTAAGAACAACTGACAAACTACACAATATATTCAAAATACATACAAAGAAGAATGAAAGCAAGCAGGAAGGGGCCACTAGCTACTGGAAAGATTAGGAAACACTCACATTGGGCTGAGTCTGGAAGGATTCCAGATGGTAAAGGGAGAGCATTATAGATATGGGAGGAGGGTCAGTTCAAAAGCACAGAGACAGAATTGGAGTGCCATGTATGAGGAACATCAAAATGTTGAGTATGACTGGATGGTAGAGAGTGTGGAAGGAAGTAATGTTTAATAAGATCAGAAGGCAGGAAGAAGCCAGTTTATGAAGAACTTTAAAAACCAAATTGAGGAATTTACATTTGATCCCAGTGGTAATAGGAGCCAGTAGATTTTAATGAGTAGGAAGTGACATGGCCAGACCTGCCATTTTGGAAAATCACTCTGGGGACTACATAGAGGATGAATTGCAGAAGACAGAGAGAGACTTGAGGCAGAAAGACCAATCAGGTGAATATTGCGACAGACCAGACAAGAGGTGATAAGCGCCTGAGCCAAGGTTGTGTCCTTGTGAATAGAAAGGGTTGGATGCAAAAAAATGTTGTGGAGATCGAAACAAGAAAACTTTGCAACTAATAGGATATGTGAGATAAGTGAATCTGAGGAGTTAAAGATGATACCAGCTTCCTAATCTGGGTGATTGAAAGGATGCTGGTACCCTCCATGGAAATAGGGAGCTTCAGAGAAAGGGTGAATTAGTGGGGAGAAGTGAGTTCTGCTCTGGACCTGTGGATTTAAGATGGCACAGTGAATAGAGCACTGAGTCTGAAGTCAAGGAGACTCATCTTCCTGAGTTCAAATGTGACCTCAGATACCAACCCTGGACAAGTCACTTAACCCTGATTGTCTCCATTTTCTTATCTGTAAAATAAGCTGGAGAAAGAAATGGCAAATCTTAACAAGAAAACCTGATATGGAGTCATAAAGAGTTGGGCATAACTGAACAGTAATATGGGGCATCTAGATTGAAATGTCCAATAAGAAGTTAATGGTGATATGGGATAGGGGCTCAAGAAAAAAAGAGCAGGGCTGGAAATCTATGTCTGATCTTGCCTTATTCTCTGGCTCCTGCTCTTCCAGACACAAATTACTGAAAACTGGGACTCTTTACAGCAGAAGCCTCTTCCTCCCCACCATCTCTGCAGAATGGGGTTGCACCAGCTGGCGTCTCCTTAATAAAAGGTCCATGCTTCTCATCCTTTCCCCCATCATTCCTAATGGGCTCATTAATATTCCAGGGGAAGATTAACTCCTGCTCTGAGCCTCTCAGATGGATTCCAACAGTCTGTTTCACTCATCTCTGAGAATAATGGGGCCCATCCCCAACCAAACTTATGACACAGGGACAGACTAGAACCAGAGGAAGAGGACTTCTGGAGGCCCCTCCCAGTTCTGATATGCAAGCTCTTTCTCTTTCTCCTTCCTTCTCAATTTTTGACTTCATAAGTAATTAGAAAGGAAATAGGGATAGATCTAGAGTCCAGAAAAGAGGGAAAGGAGAACAGACTAGGCTTAAGACTCCAGGCAGTCTGATTATCTTCCCCCGATAATAAGCGTTTAGTAAAGTGCCTACTATGTGCCATGCACTGTGCTGAGAACTAGGGATACAAAGAAAAGTGAAAGACAGTCCCTTCTCTCAAGGACCTCACAGTCTAATGGAGAGAAAAAATACAAAGAACTTTAAACAAACAAGATATAGACAGAATAAGTTGGAGATAATCAAACACTCCATTGCTGATCCAAGTCTGCTCAACACTATCTCCATATCTTTGTCTTTATATCTGTGTCTTTTCTGATCCCTCAGCTGGAGAATTCTGGGAAGATGGCAGAGTAGGTTGGAAAATTCTAAGCTCTTCAGATCCCCCACAAAAAAGATAAAATAGCACCTCAGGGCAAACATAGAGTGGTAAAAATAAACAAGAGTAAGGACAGAGCAGCAATCAGAGAAGATCTGGAGAAAAATACCAGGAGGAGGTTTGGTTCCTGTGAAGATCAAAAACCTCCAGGCTAGTTCCACTGACAAGCCACAAGCCCTGGAGCTAGCTAGGTTGGGAAGCAGCCTTGGACCCAAACACAGGACATTTTATCTTCTGGACAGTGAGTAGAGTTGGGAGTCTGAGCCGGGGAAGATTGAGGGCACCTCTGCTGACAAGGAATGCCAGACCCAGCTGTGCTGTGGACTTGGTCCTGGGTCAGAAGGAACTAGTATATACACCCAGTGAGTGCAGAAGCAGTGGGGCAGAGACCACTGGCTGTGGGCACTTATAAGAGGGAGGGAATCCTTAGTTTAGGTTCCAGGTCAGAGGGGAGAACTGAAAGAGGATCTGAGGCCAGAGGTGCCATTCCTCATCCTCCTTTCCCCAGGTGTGATTACAAAAAGGTGATTACAAAGAGATGATTACAAAAAATAAGCTGCTACAAATTTTAAAAATGAGCAGGCAAAGGAGAAAGAACCTAACCATAAAAAGTTACTATTGGAATAGAGAAGACCGAGGTTCATCTTTAGAGGAGAATACTGAAGCAAAGAAAGCCTCTCCTACCACAAAGAGTAACATCCAATGACCAGCTGTCCAAAAAGAATTCATAGAAGAACTTTAAAAAGACTTTAAAAATCAAATGAGAGGGAATGAGGGAAAACTAAAAGAAGAAAAAAAGAACAATCCAAGAAAAACAAGAATATTGTGAAAAGAAAGTCAATCAATTAGAAAAGGAGATCCAGAATCTTAAGGAAGAAAATGACTCCTTGAAAATCAGAACAGGACAAGAGGAAGCCAGCAAAGTTATAAGAGACAAAGAAATATTAAAATAAAATAAAAAGAATGAAAAAATAGAAGAGAATGTGAAACATCTCATGAGAAAAACAACTGTTCTGGAGAACAGGTCAAGAGGAGAAAATAAGAATAATCTGCCAGGCCTAGAGGCCTGTGTGGGCTACCCGAGTCTTCTTACCTCACCTCCGAGGTCTTCGGTTGGCCAAAACCGGATGCTCATATGAGAGAAAGGACGTTCCAGAGTCGAACAAGGGTTGAGCTTTATTTCAGGGTCTTGGTTACAAGTGCAGGGGGGTCTTCCTTAGGAGGAAGAGGGGGAGATTTCCTAAGGAGGCTAAGATCTTAAGGGATTGGAAGTAGAAGTACAAGCGGGGAGAGAGGGGGAGGGGAGAGAGGAAAGAAGAGAAGCGGAGCCTACTGTCCTCTTGGCTCCTCACGTGCTAAGAGAGCTTTCAGGCTTCCTCAATCCTACTTAACCTTCAGCTGCATAGTTTGCATCTGAATATCGTGCTGTTAGATAACAATAGTGTGCCCAGATCCGGGACAATCTCGAGGGCAGGGAGATCTCTCTCCCATCATGTTTCTCATGGGAAGAGGCGGAATTACTCGAGATAGCTCGGTTCACCTCGATTCCCAGCCGTTTCCTGGGGGGGTCTCGTGAGAGCTCTAAGCTTTAGAAGCTCCCACCTTTACCTGCCCGAGACCGTCCACATGGAATTGAGCTTCCAATCCCAACAATAATCAGACTATGTGAAAGCTACAGTCAAAAAAGAACTCTTCCCACAGCTATCATTGTAGTTAAATTGTTCCCCCCCCCCATTAGAGAGTGAGTTAATGTGCTCATCACCTTTCACCAGGATTACTGTAATCTCCTCCTAATTGGTCTCCCCACTTCGAAATTTTCCTTTTTCCAATCTACCCTCTATACAGCTGCCTAAAACAGTCTTCTGAAGACATGGGTCTGATCATGTCACCAGCCTATTTAAGAACATACAGGAGATCTCAACTACCTCTCTCTCTCTCTCTCTCCATATACATACACACACATGTATTACAGGTTAAGTAATATTTAATTACTATAATATTACAGGTTACATATGTATTACAGGTTAAGTAAACACACAGACACATATACAGAGAGAGAAAGACACACGTACATACATACCTACATACACACACCTATGTCTCAGTATTGTTCTGATAATAATTGTAAGATGATAACTGGAAAGTGCTTAGCTCAGTGCCTGGTACATAGTAAATATATAGACACATAATATAGATATTAGTTATTATGTTAATTATATTACTATTATGTCCTTTTTGTATCCCCAGCTTAGCATAGTACCTGGCACATAGTAGGTGCTTAATAAATAAATAAATATTGATTGATTAATTACTGCACTTCCTCCTATATTATATCTTCCATTAGGATATAAGATTCTTGAGGACAGGTATATCTTCATTTTTGTCTTTCTTTCTGTGCCTTACACACAACAGGCTGCTACTGTTTTCTGAACTGAAGTAAACATTTCAGCACCAGCCCACTTTCCAACATCATATCCCAAAAGCCCTTGAGTGCAATGACCTGTTTTAGGAGCTGTGGGGAGCTTACAGAGAAGAGTCGGGGAGATTTCCCATTTGTGGGAGAGCTCCTAATCGGAAGGAGGAAGACATGGGAGTCTTAGTCAGATAATACACCTAGAAAACAAGAGAAATCACAAAGCCACACAGACCAATGCAAATGAACTAGTACAGCAAGTCATTACCAGCACATATTTCTGCTGATGCATGCAGGACTTCCTGACAATATATGACACACTTGCCTCCCACCACCTGTTTGTTAAGAACTGTCAGTGAACTTGACCATTGATCAGTTATAATTTACATTTTGTATGTTTATTTGGAAAATAATATAATCACTATGACTTTTACTCTGTTATATAATAGATGAATTATGTACAATTGGCTTTTCAAAATTTTCTTCTTTCCTTTCCTTTCACTGCCCCCATATGCCCCTTTATTTTTATTCAATGCCCCCCAATTGCACTCAAGTCTACTACTGCCTCCCCTGGATTGTTCCAGCACCCCCAGGGGCCATTACCACCCATTTTGGGAACCTATGATAGAAAGATAGAGTGATCTCTCTTCTGGAAGCAAGAATTCCCCAAGCAATGTTGGCACCTTCTCCAACTCCTCCACAGCTTCTCCCACAGTTTCCCTTTCAGCTAATAATATCCTACAGTATCAATGGGCATACAGTGTATGGAAAGAATCAAATTACTGAACTGAATTGGAAAAATTCTGGCTCTTGGAGATCCCTAACCCCTCTTCTCTGACCCTAGAAATTACTCACACCCATAAATAGTCACATATATGTACACCCAGATATGCATATGAATACACTCCACATACTAACACATATGCACTCCAAACCATTTTCACACCCACAACACCCAAACACACATATAGGGAGGCATATACATAATTACAATATTACAAATATTTTAATTACAATATTACAATAGAAATTTGTAATTACAATATTACAATACAAATACAATATTACAAATACAAAATCCAATAATTCACACTCTGACACACTCACATGTTCCTCTACATATCCCTACACAACACTGACATACGCTATAAGTCAACTACATGTATACACTCCCATGTCTACAAAACATACACATCTGTATATACACAGTTAACACATACATACTCATATACACAACTAGTCTCACATAACACACACTCATACATACAACACCTACTTTCTCCTCCAAAATGAAGAATTGTACTCTTGGAACAAAAACAATCAGGTCCATAGGGGGATGCAAAGAGAGTAAGAGTCAACCATTTTCATAGCTTGGTTGGGGATGCAGGTGAGGGAAGCAAGGCTTAGCTGGAGTGTGTACCCTCGGATGAATCACAGAATCTCAGAATTGAAGGGACTCGGGGTCTAATCTATAACTGCATGAGGATTCCCAGTGTGGGACAAGTGATTATATAAACACTTCTTGAAAACCTCCAGGAGGGAGAAGCCACCACCTCCAGAAGCAGCACACTTCACCATTAGTCTGCTCTAATCTTGGCAAGTTATTGACAGTGAAGAATGTCATATGAATGGAAGAAAGAATATTCTACAGTACACAACACTACAGTAATTTAATATAGAAGTTTAATAGATATAAGTCAATTGCTATAATGAGGACACCAGAAAAGTCTAAGAGTATCTTAGTTGGTTAGTCAACAAACATTATTAAGCACTCACCTGAGCAGTGGGAATATAAGGAAAGGCAAAACTTGGGTTACACACCAAGCAGAGAGATATGTTAGCCAAGGACAGAATCAGTTTATATGATGAACTCATATGTAAAAGTCTTTCAGAGAAGGATGATGGAAGATTATGAGCAATGTCACTTCATTTAGTCATAAATACAGCAAGGCAAAATCACAACCCCCTCCTCACTACCTAGGACATTTAAGGAGGAAAATGGAAAAGACTCCCCCTGTCATAGAATGAGGAGCCAAGCAAGGGAGGGGAGAAGCTTTGGACATACTTTCTGCACTCTAAATTTCAGTTTAAAGAAAAGAGAGAAATTGCCACCGAGACACAAGGGAAGGGTGCAGTTGGATGAACATAAGTTCAAATCTGGCCTTACTCAGACATTTACTAGCTGAATGATCCTGAGCAAGTCAGTTAAACCCAATAGCCTCAAAAGAAAAAGAAACTAAGGAAGTGTAGTGGGGTGGGTGATTGTGTCCTCAAAAGCTCAGCACTCTCTAAATTTCAAGCCTCAATGGCCCCAATCTAATTACAGTTTTTTTGTGTGTGAAGGAGAAAGGACCAAAGGAGTTTCCACAAAAGGATATCCTACTAAGGATATACTATACTACTTAGGATAGACTGAAAGGATTGGGCATTTCAGTCTGGGAGTCTGAAGACAGAGGAAGATATGACTAAAGTCCATGTGAAATTATGAAGTGAGCCCCTTCTTGTTTACCTAGAGAAATACAATGGAAGGATAATTTCATGATTCTCTTTCCAATTTGTACAGGATTTAGACATTCTCCACATTTTCACAACCATTATTATTTTTTAAATATTTATTTATTTTTAGTTTTCAACATTCATTTCCACAAAATTTTGAGTTCCAAATTTTCTCTCAATCTCTTCCTTCCCCAACCCCAAAACATTGTGCATTTTTATTACCCCTTTCCCCAATCTGCCCTCCCTTCCCTTATCCCCATCTTCTCTCTTTTCTTGTAGGGATAGATTGATTTCTGTCCCAGGGGTGGAGCCAAGATGGTGGAGTAGAAAGATGCACATACACTAGCTCTTCCCCCACAGCCCATAAAATACCTGTGAAGAAAGACTCTCAACAAATTCTAGAGCAGCAGAAGCCACAGAACAACTGAATGGAGGAGAATTCCAGCCCAGGGTGATCTGAAAGGCCAATGGGAAAGGTCTTTCACATCATACGCAGAGCTGAGCGCAGCCCAGACTTGGTCTCATGGTATTTCCACAATACTCAAATTATTTCTTTCTGGCTGCTTGCAATATTTTCTCCTTGACCTGATAAGTCTGGAATTTGGCTACAATGTTCCTAGGAGTTTCTCCTTTTGGATCTCTTTCAGGAGGTGATCAGTGGATTCTTTCAATATTTATTTTGCCCCCTGGTTCTAGAATATCAGGGCAGTTTTCCTTGATAATTTCATGAAAGATGATGTCTAGGCTCCTATTTTGATCATGGCTTTCAGGTAGTCCCACAATTTTTGAATTATCTCTCTTGGATCTATTTTCCACATTAGTTGTTTTTCCAATGAGATATTTCACATTGTCTTCAATTTTTTCATTCTTTTGGTTTTGTTTTGTAATTTCCTAATTTCTCATAAAGTTATTAGCTTCCATCTGCTCTTTTCTAATTTTTAAAGAACTGTTTTCTTCAGAGAGCTTTTGAACCTCTTTTTCCATTTGGCTAATTCTTCTTTTTAAAAAATTCTCCTCATTGGCTTTTTGGGCCTCTTTTGACATTTGGGTTAGCCTATTTTTAAGGGTGTTATCTTCCTCAGCATTTTTGGGGGTCTCCTTTAGCAAGCTGTTTACTTGTTTTTCATGATTTTCTTGCATTGCTCTCATTTCTCTTCCAATTTTTCCTCCACCTCACTTACTTGATTTTCAAAATTCTTTTTGAGCTCTTCCATGTCCTGAGACCATTGGAGGTTTTGGATGCAGAAGTCTTGACTTTTATGTCTTCCTCTAAAGGTAAGAATTGTTCCTCCTCATCCAAAAGGATGAAAGAAAATATCTGTTCACTAAGAAAGTAACTTTCTATAGTCTTATTTTTCCCCCTTCTTGGGCATTTTCCCAGCCAGTTACTTGACTTTTGAGTCCTTTGTCAAGAGGAGGGCATACTCTAGGGATCAGTAAGTTCTCGGTTCCTCCAAGGTGGCACAATCAAGGGAGAGGAGTTGGCCTGCGCTTCAGTCTGAGAGTTACCGCAAGTTTTTCTGCCCAGGATCTGCTAGTAGAATTCCTTATCCAGAGCCTCCAGCAGCTTCATCATGTCAGATCTCTTCCTCACCCCAGTACTGCCACTCAAGGCTGGGATCCAGATCAGTGGCCCAGTTTCCTCAGGGTCTTTAGGTGGAGGACTCCAGAAATGGCCACTGCCACTGCAGAGGCTGCTTCCAGCAGGGCCAGACTGATTTCCCTTTTCACCCAGATGAAAGAGTTTTCTCACTGGCCTTTGAACCTGTCCTTGGCATTTGTGGATTGAGCAATCCAGGAATTGCTGGGGATTCCGCCTACTGAGACCTGTTCTAGTCCTGTCCCTGCCACGCCAGGCTCATGGCCAAGGCTGGACTGCATTCCACTCTGCACCCAGTGCAATAGACCTTTCCTGTCATCCTTCTAGGCTATCTTAGGCTGAAAATCTTTTTCACTCTGCTATTTTGTGGCTTTTGCTGCTCTAGAATTTGTTTAGAGTCATTTTTTATAGGTATTTTATGGGCTATGATGGAGAGCTTTTACAGGTCCATCCTTCTACTCTGCCATCTTGGCTCTTCCCCCATTAAGAAGATTATTATTTCCTTTGCACAGATTTTAAAAAAAAATGTAACTCATTGAGCCACAATGACTGAGCACTTTGTCCAGTAATTCACCTTGTTAGTAGCAAATTAGGGTCTAGAATCCACGAAATGTGGTAATGTATGAGAAAGATGGTCCAGGATGAAAACATAAATAGCTTGGAAAATTTTTAATTCCCAAGTGTCAGATCTAAGAATAGTCGCTGCTATCTCTAAAGTGGTTTTTGTTGTACATTCTTCATTCTCATTCTCCCTCATCACCCCCCAAAGTATCCAAATATGCCAACTTCTATTGATTTTATCTTCATAACATTTCTCATATATGTCCCCATCTCCCCTCTGATACTTCTAACACCCTGGTTCAGACCCTCATCATGTCATGCTTGGATTATTGCAATAGCCTGCTGGTTGGTCTCCCTGCCTCAAGTCTCTACCTACTCTTGTCCATCCTACACTGTCAGATTAATCTTCCTATAGCACAGATCTGCCCAAGTTATTGCCCTATTCAATAAAATCTAATGGCTCCCTATCACCTCCAGGGTCAAATATAAAATCCTCTGCCATCAAAGCCCTTCACAGCTTGGTGTCCTCCTACCTTTCCAGTCTTTATACATTGTACTCCTCTCTCCCTCCCACTCTACCCCTATCATATACATATAATCTGTCAGCCAGTGATAGTGACTTCTTTGCTCTTCCTTAATATATCATACTCCATCTCCTAACTCCATTTTCACTGGCTGCCCCCCCTGCCTAAAATTCTTTCCCTCTTCACCTCCATCTCCTGGACTTCCTGGCTTCTTCCAAGTACCAGCTACAGTCCCATCATCCATCAAAAGTCTTTCCTGGTCCTCCTTAATCTTATAGTCTTTCCTCTGTGATTATCTCCAATTTATCTTGTATAAATCTTGACAGTATATAATTGTCTGCATGATGTCTCCTACATTAAATTGTGAGTTCCTTGAAAGCTGGGACTATTGGTTTCTTCCCCTCCCTTCTTTGTAACCTCAGAGCTTAGCACAATGCCTGGCAAATAGCTGGTGTTTAATAAGTGCCCTTGGGAGTTCCATTCAGAGACAAACCTCTGAGTGGGGAAAGCTGAGTACTCTGCAGCTGACTAGGATGAGAGTCCCCATTGACTTATGGCAGACACTGTTAAAATTCCCAAGGTTTCAGTGTTCAGAAGGAACACTGTTCTATTTTAAGAGGATACGTTGAATTCAGGGCTCTGGGCCTCTTTGCCATGTGCCACGCTTAAAAGGGATGTGTGTGGTTAGGGGGAATAAAGACCTGAGCTAAGCCTCAAGATATTGCTGGTACACACTACACCTCTTGCTAGTTGTAGAAGACAATACTTATTTGAGGAGGGGGGGGCATGACTTCAAGTACACACACACACACACACACACACACACACACACACACACACACACACACACACATATATATAAAATGTATGCATGTTATATACTTGTATGTATGTACATACATATATGTAAATATATACATACATGTGTCTATATACGTATACACACATATATCCATACACACACACACACATATATATGAAAAATGACAAAGTGGCTACTTATGAAGTTGGGAGTTAAATGACTTAGTTTTGATTACCATCTCTGACACTTGCTGTTTTAACTCAAGTAAGTCACTTAACCCTTCTGACCTCCAGTTTTCTCATCTATAAAATAGAGATTAATAATACCTGTAATACTTACCTCATTCAGTGACCCTGGGCAAGTCACCTAACCACTTAGTGGTCTAGGTAATTTTCTAAGACCATAAATGGCAAAAAAAAAAAAAAAAGAGGGTGGGGTTGCAATTTGCATTGGTGGTGCAGTGGAGGGGGCTTTGGGCCTGGAGTCAGGCAGGCAGACCTGAATTTAAATCTTGTCTCAGACACTAGCTGTGTGTCCTTGAGAAAGTCACTTAACCTCTGTCTGCTTCAGTTTTCCCATCTGTAAAATGGGGATAATAAGGAACAAATGAGATAATAATTGTAAAGTTCCTAGCATAGTATCTGCACAGAGTAAGTACTATAAATGTTAGCTATGATTATTAGTTCAAATCCTACCTTAGACACTTACTAGCTGATGATCCTGGGCAAGTCATTTAACCTTTGGCTGTCTCAGTTTTCTCAGCTGCAAGATGGGGATAATAATAGCATCTTCTGCCCAGGGTCATTGTGAAGCTCAAATGAGATAATATTTGTAAAGTGCTAGCACAGTCCCTGGCACTTAATAAACACTTGTTTCCTTCCTTTTCTTTGTTCCTTCCATATAGAGCAGAAGTGCTAAACAACTGTGTACTCTACAACATTCCCAAATGTAGTCTGAACCAGATTAAAATGTAACTGAAAATATTTAACAAAACAAATAGAAATACAACAAAACAGAGATAATATTAATACCTAGTTAGCTAACACATGGCCTTCCAAGTCAATGTGTGGCCTGCGGATATCCTTACATTTCTATTTGAGTTTGACACCTTGACACAGAGGGAGTATTTTCATCTGAGAGTGTCCTATCTCATTGGTCTAGTCCTTTTCCCAACTCCAACCACCTTGAAGGGGTCTGTGGGGTTTGAGATAATGTATGGAAAGTACTTTGAAAAATCTTAAAATGTGATGTAATTCTCAGTTGATTGATGATGATGATGATGGTGGTGGTGGTGGTGGTGGTGGTGATGATGAAGCATGTTCAACTTGACTCCAGATGGCAGCGCCAGGAACAGCCAGGATGGGAGATCTATTACCAATATAAGAAAATCTTTCAAATAGTTACAGCTATCCCAAAGTACGATGGGCAACTTCAGGAGGCCTCACTGAAGACCTTCTAGAAAAGACTGAATGATGACTCTTTAGCAAGGCTGCACCTGGGATACTCATTCCAACTTGAGGACTTCTGATATCCCACCCAATTCCTAGATTCAATAATTCCTATATCAGGGTCAAAAGCAATTCACTTTACACCTCTTGGATTCCATTATAAAACTTGTATAATAAAATGTATAGCCATTCATGGTGCCACCCATCTAAGAGTCCCTACTTCTGAGGGCTGGGGGTGGGGCCGAGGCTGGTGGATTTCTAGAGTTCTGGAGTTCTGAGCAGCAATGGGGCTAAGAACTGATTGGTTGCCTGCACTGATTGGTACTAATTTGGTACTAATACAGTGAGGGGAAGCAGTGCCAAGGAGGGTATAGGACTGCCTAAGGAGGGGATGGATCAACTGAGGTGGGAAAAACAGAGAGAATCAAAGCCAATCAATATGGCAATCAGGTCTATGAGATACAAATCAGTATTGGGACTGCTACACTTCCAGTTTTGGCAAAATAGGAACATCCAGTCTGTAACAACAGTAGCAACAGCAATAACACATAAATAATTTAACTCATCGGTCAGTTGTAAGAAAACCACTTTGAAAGATGTAAAACCCTATGTAGATGTAGATTATTGTTATTCTTTGGTCCCTAGTTACCTCTGTTCATGGACCACCTAGTCTATCTATTTGTTTAATATTAATCTCCCCAAAAAAACCCAACCCTTAAATCCTTAGAATGAATTGAAGACTGGGGCTATTAATCTTTGTTATATGCTAGTATCTAGATTTTCGTTTAATATTCTCCACTTCTTTCATTAACATTAGGAGAGAATAGTTCAGGGAATCCCTCCACCTCTTTCCCTCCCTCACTCCCCATCCATGTCAGGGCAGCTTCCTTAACCCTCAGATCTGTAGTTAGTATACTGATGTTTCAGAGGTCATTCCATCCTTCAGGCAGGGTTATAGAATCATAAAACTTAGAGCTAAAAGAGACCCTATAGATTATCTTTAGAGTTATGGGCCAATTCATTTATCCCCATCGTTTATAGATAGGGAGGCTGAGGCCAAGGGAGAGAAAGTGACCCCTGGTCATATAACAATTAGCAACAGTCCAGAGTGGACCTGAGGGGACCTGGTGAATCAGCCCTTCCTTTAAGGTCAGGAAACACTTTCTCGTCTATATCTTTCATTTTTCCCCCAGGGCAGTGGAAAAAGGACTGGCTGTAGAATCAGAAGACCTGAGTTGAAATCTCAGCTTTTCTCCTTGCTACCTGTATAGCTTGGAGTAAGATAAATGTCGTTTTATCTCTCTGGATCTCTGTTTCCTCATCTATAAATTGAGGAAGTTTGACTAGGTTACGCTAAGATTTCCTTCTAGCTCTACATCTATGAATTTAAGCCCAAAGCTTCTAAATCTCTTTGATAAAGGAGGATGGATGATTACCAGCCTAACTGATCAACACTTAAGGGACTAAGAATTGAATTTGTAGAGCTTCCTAATTACCTTGGAGAGCATCTAGTCTTCCTTTGCAGATGCCTAGAGAGAAGGAACTTGCCTGGGGCATAATGATATCTAAGTAGGATGAGGTGACATTGAGCTTTGCCCCAGAGCGCTGAAATGTGGAGAAAGTAAAAACATTTTTAAATGATGATTTTAAGAGATGTACAATTTTTTTTTTTAAAAAAGAGATGTGCAATCTTAAAGTGTGTTATATTAAATGTCAACAGAACATACATTCCTTCAGCAGCAGTGCCAAGCCAAGAGTCAGGAAGTCGTGAGGTCAAATCTGATCTCAGACCCTTACCAACTGCATGACCCCAGGCAATGACTTAACCCTGTTTGCCTCAGTCCTTTATGTTGTAAAATGGACTGGAGAAGGAAATGACAAACCACTCTATTTCTTTGCCAATAAAACTCCAAAGGGCGTCATGAAGTCAGACATGACTGAAAATGATGAAATATAGTACCTATTTACAAAATAGTTAATTAAAATAAGAGAGTCCCAAATGGTCTAACTTGTATTAGTACTCACCTGTGAGCCACTATAGCAACTAATTCTCCCTTCTGCTCGACCAAAATTTTCTTAAATACAGGTTGGATAATTATCTTATTTTGCGTTACAAGATTGATTTGAAAGTACATTTCATGCTTTCTTGCCCCAGATGACAAAATGGTTACAGCTCTGGTCCACGTTCATATAACTAGTTAGTGGCAGAGCCAGGACTGAGTATCTTTTAGGTCTAATGAAGAATGCTGAATTGATTATTTTTAATTAAATTAATCTTTTTCAGCTGGCAAGTATCATTTTCTCTGTCTTCTGCTCTTCCCCACTGGAAAAGAAAAACAAGATTCTTATAACAAATATGTTAGTCAGACACTACATTAGTCTAGTCCAAATTCCCACATTAGTCTAGTCCAAAAATGTATGTCTTATTCTGCATCTTTAGTCTATCACTGGTGATGCAATGGATAGAGTGCTGGACTTGAAGTCAGGAGGATTCATCTTTCTGAATTCAAATCTGGCCTCAGACACTTAATAGCTGTGTGACCCTGGGCAAGTCACTTCACCCTGTTTGCCTCAGTTTCCTCATCTGTAAATTGAGCTGGAGAAGGGATGGCAAACCACACTAGTATCTTTGCCAAGAAAACCCTAAATGAGGTCACAAAGAGTTGGAACTGACTGAAAAATGACTGGAAAACAAGTCCATTATCTCTCTGTCAGAAGGTGGGTAGAAGTAGAATCAGAGAATTTTGGTTCAAATCCTTACTCTGTTACTTATTACCTATGTGATTCTTGGGCCAATGTCTTAACATCTCTGAGTCTCATTGAATTCATTGTTCTCTTAGATCCCTCTCTTGCAGAAGTGATGGATTCAAGATATAGAATGAGTCATATTTTTTAATTTGGCCCATGTGGAAATTTGTTTTGCTTGACTGGGTATTTGTTACAATAATTCGTTTTACATTTCTTCCCCCAGAGTGGGGTAAGGAAGTAGGAGAGTGAAAAAATAAATGAATGTTAATTGATAAAAACAAAATTTAACTTTAAAGTATCCTTCTCTAGCTCTGACATTCTGTGATTCTCTAGACAGTTTCTTCTTCCTTCCTTTTCCAAATCTTTCAAGTTGTTGACCTGAAAACTTGGTTAGAGAAAAGGCAACAGTCTAAATGCATACATTTTATGATTTAATTAATTAATCAGTTCCCCATAAAGAAAACAGTACATAGCGCTATGGAGCCAGGATCAGAACTGGCTGACTTAGTACAGAAATTGACTGTCTTAAGTACATGTTGCCATGAGAAAGGAGTTCTCACATTGTAAACATATTGTAATTGTGTTTTGTGATCCAAGGCTATGGGCATCTTCCTCCCGTAGCATGCCTTTGTGATTCAAGGCAAGGAAAAGTCCCATTACCCAGATTGCAGACATCCTGTCCTAAACAGGCCTTTGAATTTGTTTATCTTAACAGAGTTTGACGAAAGCTGAAGACACACCCCAAGGTATTTGTGTTTTTCTCTTAACACTAGGATGCTAGAAGAAGGGTCTGGTAAGGAAGTCCCATTTGCCCATCAAAAGGCATCCTCTAAACAAAGGAGACTATTAGGTCCAGGCTCTTCTTAATTCAAACTTTGGCCCTTATTAAAGTCTAAAATTTATATTAAATATTATCAAAGTCAATAGAATTTCATTCTTGAGAGCTTGTTGTACCTCTAAAGCAGACTTCCCCTGTAGAATTTTAGGTCATAAAATCCCACATGGCTGAAATGACTCAACAACAACCTTTTCTCTGAACTCTTTTTAATCTGCTTTCTGAAAATCCAGAGTGCCAGGCACGTGAAACCCAGCTTTTCTCTCCTCTACCAAAAGCTCTAACACAGAGTGTGCACCTGCTCCCAAGGTTCTATCTGGAATTATTCATGTAAGCTTCTTGAGGGCAAGGACTGGGTCATACTTATTCATCTCTTCCTCCTCCCCTCCTGCCCCCACTAAGACCTCTTTCCAGCATGTAATAAGGACTTCATAAATGTTTGTTGAAATACTGATGATTCATGAGGCATTCTGAATGAGTTCCAAAGCATTTCCTGAGATTAGGTTTCTTAGTGAGGATCAGCAAGAAAAGGAAGCTGGAAAAGGTGAGGGTTTTGAGACCTGAGGGGAAAAGAAAAGAGGCATTGAAGAGGAAGAAAGAGCTGCTAAAATACAGAAGGAGATGTGAACACAAATTCAAATACTGGCTACATTTGACCTGGAGCTAGAAGACGTTGTCCAGGCTTCAACCAACCACGAATGGGATCCCCCACCCCCTACCCTCCTTGGAGCAGCTATCCTAGTTAGCACCTTTTTAAAGTTAATTCCTTTTACTTTCTCCCTTTCATTTCTCTCATCTTTTCTGACAGCAGCAGCAGCAGCCTGGAGGAGGAAGTTTGGATGGGGGTGAAGGAGGACCCCTGCCTGTCTTCATCTCCCACTTAGAGAAAGAAGCAGAGCAAAAGTGACTGTATAATAAAGAAAATCTTCTAACTTCTTGTTGTTGATGTGTTTTAGAAGGAGAGAAAGGAGGGAAAGGAACACAGAGACCTTTAAAACTTTTTTCTTGTGTTCTTACACACAGACATACAGACACAGATATACACGCACACACACACACACTGATGCAGGACCAGTGAAAATGGCAGAGCCTTGGACTTGGAATCTAAGAAATAGGAGCACCACAGTGGAAATTCTCTGCATTTGCAATTATAAGACCTGGGTTTGTATGACCAGCTAAAATACTTAACAGTTGTGTTTGAGAAAGTCATTGTACTGTATCTGAGGAGGAAAGGAATGAGTATTTATAAAGTGCTGATCATGTGCCAGGCAGGGTGCTAGATACTTTACAAATATCTTCACAACAACCCTGGGAGGAAGGTGGTTCTCCCCTTACCCTACTCTTGAGATTAAATGCCTTGTTTGGGATCACATAGCCATTAAATATCTGATGCTGGGATTTGAACACAGATCTTCCTGACTCTAGGCCCAGCACCCTATCCACTGCATCACTTAGTTACCCCTGGAACTGGAAGTGACTTTAACAATTATCTATTCCAACCCTCACAGGTCTTTAAGTGATTTGTCCAAGGTTACACAAGTAGCAACAATATTTTGAATTCAGGGATTCTGAATCTAAATTCATTTTTCTTTCCATTACATTATTGCCTCCCCCCAGTTACTTCACTTCCTGAATCTTAGCCTCCTCAGCTGTAAAAAAAATTGGGCAACACTGAAGTCAAAGGATTTGGGTTCAAATTCTACCTTTAGTTTTAAGTTGTATGGATCTCAGTATCCCTAATATGTAAAGCATGAGAGATGGATGAGGTGGTCTTTGAGGGACCTTCTAGTTCCAAATCCATGACCAAATGAAATTAATTATGTAAAATGCTTTACATGTATCATTGTACTTGTATACTTCTACTGTTCTCTTGCATGATTGCAGCTTCTGCTTTCTTATATTCACCTGAGGCACAACAAATTCTGCTGCAACACCTCACTTTAACTCTGAATTTTTATGTTTCAAAGTGTTTCTTGTAAACAACATATTGTTGGATTTAGTTTTCTAATTTATTCTGCTGTCCTCCATTCCATGGGTATGTACATCCCATTTACATCTATAGTTATTGTTATTAGTTTCATATTTTCTTCTATAGAACCTCTTTTAATTCTTTCATTTCCTGCCCCAATCCTTTACAAAGAAGGGGGTAAAAAAGAAGGAAGGTGATCAACAGTAATATTCTATAACTGAAGCTGCTTCTACTCTTCTGTCCTTCCAATCTTTCCCCAGCCCAGATCTGGATTGCTTGCTCTTTGATATTCTGACCTTTTAATCTCCCATTTGAAATTTACTTTTTGAGAGGTTTTTTGGGGGGTTTTTTTGCTCATGACTGTTACCTTTCCAACTCTGCATTCCTTAATTCCTCAACTCCTCCATTCCTGTTCTTTTCTGTTTCCCGGTTGAATTGATTTTATTTTTGCCCTACAGTCTGTGTGTTCAACCCTTCTTTGTTCAAATAAAATTGAATTACACGAGATGCTTGCTTCCTCACCTCCTCTTTCATATTTGTATACTTCTCTTCCTATGAATCCTAATTATTAGAAAAGATAAGTTCCTCTTTCTTCTGTATTTCTTCTTTAGTATATTCCTTTCCTTCTCCTTTCTCTTTTCTTTTTTAAAATCAACAAAATATAACAAAACCACACCTAGGTCCTGGGTTTGTCCTTCTTGATTCTCTAAGATTATATACAATTAAAAGGATCTGCATAAACAAAAACAATGCAAAAATTAGAAGAGAAATAGTTAGCTGGGGAAAAAATCTTTACAGCAATTTTCCCTGATAATTGTTTTATTGTCAAGATATGAGGAATTGCTTGAAATTTATAATAATAAGAGTCATTGTTTCAGTTGACAAATAGTCAAGGGATAGGAACAGGCAGGTGCTTTTAAGATTCTTTTAAAAAATTAATTTATTTGTTTTCAGTTTTCTACACTAACTTTCAAAAATCTTAGATTTTTCTCCTCCTCCCTCTCTAAGAAGGGATGCAATCTTATATGGGTTCTACGCATATATTCTTACTAAATACATTTTCACCTTAGTCATGTTACATAGAAGAATTACAATGAATGGGAGAAACCATGAAAAAAAACCCAAAGCATAACACAGGAGAAAATAGTCTTTCATTCTGTGATCCATTTCCATAGTTCTTTCTCTGGATGTGGAAAGCATTTTGCCTTAAGAGGCTATTGAAAATTTTTTAGGTCCTTGCATTGCTGTGAAAGACTAAGTCTACCAGAAAAATTCATCGCACATTGTGGTTGTTGTTGTGTACAAAGTTCTCCTGATTCTGCTCCTTTCATTCAGCATCAGTTTGTATAAGTCCTTCCAGGCCTCTCTGAAGTCTTCCTGTTCATTTCTTATAGCACAATAGCAGTCCATTACATTCATATACCACAACTTGTTCAGCCATTCCCCAATTAATGGGCATCCTCTCGATTTCCAGTTCTTGACCACCACAAAGAGAGTTACTATAAATAATTTTGTACATGTGGGACCCTTTCCCATTTCTGTGATCTCTTTGGGATACCGTCCTAGAAGCGATATTGCTGGGTCAAAGGGTATGCACATTTTTGTAGCCCTTTGGGCATAGTTCCAAATTGCTCTCCAGAATGGTTGGATCAGCTCACAGGAATAGGCAGTTTTTCAAAGGAAGAAATCCAAAGTTTCAATAATCATATGCAAAAGTGCTTTGATAATAAAGAAAATAAAATTAGGCAACTATGAGGATCTACCCAACACCCAGCAGATTGGTAAAGGTGGCAAAAAGGGTAAAATGACAACTCTTGGAGAGACTGTGGAAAAAACCCAGTATATTAATACATTATTGTGAGTTAGTCCAGTCATTCTGGCAACTAATTTGAAACTATGCCCCCAAAGTTATTAAACTATGTATGCTCTTTGGCCCACAGATACTATTGCTAAGCCTATGCCCCAAGAAAATCAAAGAAAGAGGGAAAGAACTCATGTAGACAAAAAAACATTTATGACACACTTTTTGTAGTTGCAGAGAAGAGGAAACTAAGGGGATGGCCGTTTATTGAGGAATGGCTGAACAAATTATGGTCTGTGAATGTAATGGAATACTATCATGCTGTAAGAAAAGGTGACGTTTCAAAGAAAAATTTCAGAGAAGTCTGGGAAGACTGGTATAAACGGACAACAAAATAAGCAAAACCAAGAGAAAAAACGTATACAACACAACATAATAGAGATAAACACCTTTGAAAGTTTGAAAAGCTCTTTTCAACACAATGACTGGCCACAATCCTAGAGCACTAATGACGAAGAATGCTACCCATCTCCTACAAAGAGTAATTGCAGGGTGCAGAATAAGACACACATTTTTGATGAGGTCAACACTGGGATTTTTATTTGTCTATTCATACTTGTAATATGGTTTTTCTCTTCTTTTTTCCCTTCAATGGTAATAGAGGTGGGAGAAGGAAAAAATCAATTCCTATTTTTTAAAGTTATATCAATTTAAAAAAATAAACAAAACAAAAATTCTACTTAGCTCTAGTCTTTTTGTTAGGCATGCTTTGAAAGTCATCTATTCTATTAAAGGTCAATTACAAGGTAAGGTTTTTTTTTTAGTGGTAAATCATTCTCTTTTGCCTACTAGAATATAATATTTCATAGTTTTTCTCTCCTTCATGTAGTTACAGCACAGTCACATAGGGCAGCTAGGTGGTGCAGTGGGTAGAGCACCAGTGCAGGAGTCAGGAGGACCTGAGTTCAAATCTTACCTCAGACACTTGACACTCACTAGCTGTGTGACCTTGGGCAAGTCACTTCATCCCAATTGCCTCATGCTGGGTCATCTCCAGTCATCCTGATGAATATCTGCTCACTGGATTCAGATGGCTCAGGAGGAAAAGTGAGGCTGGTGACCTGCACAGCCCTCCCTCACTCAAAACAAAGTCAAGTGCAAGTCATGTCATGATTTCTCTGATGGCATGGTCTTCTTCAACAATGAAGGATGAACATGCACAGTCACATATGATTCCTTGGCACCTGGATTTTTTTTCTAATTGTTCACAGTACTTTTTAATTGACATAAAAGGTCTGAAATTAGGCTATGATGTTCAGTTGTTTTCAACTTGGAGTTTCTTTCAGAAAAGCAACCAGTGAATTATTTCTATTTTCACTTTGCCCTCTGGATCCCTCTGGGAACTATACTCAATCTGATTTCTTGAAATAAAGGTTTGGTCATGGTTTTTGTGTAATTTTCAGGGAATCTAAAAATTCTCAAATTACTTTTTATCAACCTGTTTTCTAGATCAGTTGTTTTTTATTGTAGATACTTTACATGCCCTTCTATTTTTTTTCAGTCTTTTGACTTATGTTCTAATATTTCTTGTTATTTCATGAAATGTTGTCATCATGAAATCATCCTCTTTGTGCCATTCTGTTTGTTTGAAAGTCTAGCTAATTGAGTATGTTTTTTATTCTAAGCTTCTCCTTGCAGTTTTTTCCTCAAAAATTCTAATTTTTAAAAAAATTAAAAAACAATAAAATTATTTTGTTTTATTTATTTTTTTTTTTGGCCACATCCTCTGCTGTGGGTTTGAAAGGACCCATGCAGAGGGTTGAGAGTATACTGGTTTCATTCTGCCTACAAGTCCCAGTCTCATCTGCACCCAGTCATTGAGAGCTGGCTTTTTCTTCTGTTGTGGTTCCCAGCGCTTGAAGTTGGATACTACCCTGCTCTTTTGGCTATGACCTATGATGGTTGGCTATGTCTCCTTGTTATTACAAATGTAAAATTCCAACTTGCTTCAAACTCTGATTAATAGGGCTTATGTTGGCTTCTGCCTTCAATGAGTTACTTCTAAAAATGAGAGATCAGACTGGGTTTAGGCCCCCTTGGTAAGTTCCCTCTCAGGGCACCCAAAGGCTTCCAGGCATTTACTGAAGTCCATGCTGACTTCCACCTCTCTTGTCATGTCCCTTGTTTATATGTCCAAAGGCTCCTGTCCATCTTCTTATGCAATCCTGGATTAGATTGTGAGAAAGCCAGGATTTTCTATGACTTTCACATTACCATCTTAGCCAGAAATCTAACTCCTTTATTTTGCAAATAAGGAAACTGGGACTCTACAAGACTGTGGGATTTTAAGAGGGTCACACGGAAAAGTCAAAGAGTAAAGTTGAGACTTGAACTCAGATCTTCCAATACCAACCCATGAGTATTTTTTAATATACTGTGCTGGCTTATTTGTTTGTTTGTTTTCAGAGGCAATTGGGATTAAGTGACTTTTCCAGGGTCACATGACTAGTAAGTGTCTGAAGCCTGATTTGAACTAAGGTCCTGTTGACTCTATCCACTGTGCCACCTAGATACTCCCGCCCCCCAATCTGTGCTGTCTTGATTTAGCTTTCCTTTTTATTTTCCTCAAAATATGGAGAATTCAATGAGAGTCTTGAGTATGGGGCTGGCTTTTAGATTCAGTACAAAGCATCATGCCCTGATGTCAGCAAAGGACTCCAGGACCACACCAGAGAAGAAAATTGTAGGCACACTCACCATTATCCAGAGCCTAGCTGCACACTAAGTCAACAGCACTTTCAAAACCCCATATCTAACCTCAGAGAATCAGTTGGCAGAGAAGTAGGTAGGACTGGCTGAAGTCTGATAAACAACCTGTCCAATAAAGTGAGAGGCCACAGAGTAATGGAAGTGAGCCCAGAGAGTGGAAATCTCCTGTGGGAGCCTACGGAAAGGCTCTTTAATGACATAGACCATGGAAGGGCTGGCAAGAGGGCACAGGTCCCCCTAGATACCAAGCCTCCCCCAACAAATCCTCCAAGTGGCTGCTGTTTCCCCGGATGATGATAATTTACTGGGAAAGAGGAGTGATTTATCTGTCTAATTGGGCTTTTATTTGCATTTTAAATCATGCTCTTCTGCTAAACTAATGGACCCCCTATTTATAGATGACTCCAACACAAAGTGACTACTAATTACTACAATTAATATCACGTTAAGGGTTTGCCAGCCAACTTCACAGCAACTTGTATCGCCTACTCATTTTCAATTAAGGCACATTGACAGGGAGAATACGCCATTATTAAGAGCAGACCCTGGTGTGTAATTACTGCTCACAAAGGTCATTACCCAACTCCCATGTAATGTTTGCACCCTAGGACTTGGAGGCCCTGGGGTCTGATGGGGACCCTAGATGGAGGGGCCCCCTAGGCATCCTGAGATAGCTAGGAACCTGGAGGTGGGGCTTATTGGATTGTAAGCCCCGTGAGGGAAAGGATGTTTTTATTGAAATTTTGTATCTCTTTCTGCAATACATACAGTAGCTGTTTGTTTTGAGAGTTGTTTGTTGAATTTATTGAAGTGTATTGAAACAGTTACAAAGGAAAGGAGACCTGGGTAGTAAGACCAAGAGGGAGAATGGAGTGTTGGAAGGGCGTTCAGAGACCATTTAGTCCAACCCATTCCCTCTAGGACAGTCAATCAATCAACAGGCATTTATAAATCATCTACTATGTGATTGGCACTGTGCTAGGAGCCAGAGATACAAACAGTAAAATGAATAGTCACTACCCTCAAGGAGTATATACTTTATAGAGGGATATAGGTATAACATTCCCAGCCCTGAAAAATAATCATCCAGCCTTTATAGGGAGACATCTAGGAAATGGGTATCCACTATCTTTACAGGGTCACTTGACATTTGAATAGTTCATATTATAGTAAACTTTTCCTCATATCAAGCAGTGCAGTGTACCAAAATAGTTTTGGACCAGAGGATGGTATTTAAAACTATAGGAGCCAAAAGAAGTAAAGCGATCAAATCTCCCCACACACATTCACCACATTTTACCAAAGCACCTGGGCCCCATTTCTGACTCTACTTATATTATGAGTGTGACTTTAGCCAAGTCACTTTACTTCTAAATCCATCATCCTATACATCTAAACCTACAACATTTACTCATTTATTCCCACTTCTACCCCTTTGGTGTTAAATGTATCAAGGTTAATCCTACCTCCCCATGACCATTCTTTAATCAATCGACAATCATTTATCAAATTCCTATTATGTACTTATCTGTCAAATGAGCTGGAGAAGGAAATGGCAAACCCCTCCAGTATCTTTGCCAAGAAAACCCCAAATGGGGTCATGAAGAGTCAGACAGGGCTGAAATGACTGCACAACAATGCTATGTACTAAGTACTGTGCTAGGAGGTAGGGATACAAACACAAAAACAAAGGTTCACCCTCATGGAGCTCTCAGTCTTCTGAGGCATCCAACAGACTGGAAGAAAGCTATTATGGTTCTTCATTCACCCACTCCTTAAGTCTGCATTCCCCAGGCCAAACATCACTAGTTTCATTAACAAGACTTTTCTCTTGACACTATCACCTCCTCAGCTTGGCAACTCTTCCATGGCCACCTATCCTATGCTATTATTACCCATGTCTTCCTATAAATTTGTCATAGGGAGACCACATTACATACTGGAGGCCTTCTATGTGTTCTTTTGACATTGTATGGAAACTTTTTTCCTTCTCATACATTTCTTTGATTGCTGTTGTCGTTCAGTCATTTCAGTCATGTCTAATTCTTCATGACCTCATTTGAAAGTGGTCTGCTATTTCCTTCTCCAGCTCATTTTACAGATGAGGCAACTGAGGCAAACAGGGTTAAGTGACTTACCTGAGGTCACACAACTAATAAGTATCCAAGGCCAGGTTTGAACTCAGGAAGATGAGTCTTCCTAACTCCAGGCTCACCACACCACCTAGTTGCCCCTCACTTTTCTTTGATAACTTCCTTTTTACCACTTCTTTGTGCATAATTCCTCATTTGCAATGTTACAGCCTGCCCACTGTGTGTCTTTCCTTCACTCATTGGGTGCTCTTCAATTTCAGTTCTTCAGAAATTACAGCAGTCTATGATTCCCAGTCATTCAATATCACCAGAAGGATATTGGCATAAAAAAGATGGCCTTTGGTTCAGAGAGAAACTTGAGAGTCATTAAAGTTTTTTTTAACATTTCCCAAAGGCAATCCAGTCTACTTTCCACCTCCTGTTTAATTCTGTTCATTAATTCTTATCCATTTTGACTGTCTATCCAAGACGATGGATGAGATCTATAGATTATCCATCCAACTGCATTATCATTGTCTACATTGTAGGCATTCTTCATCCACTTGGTTTTTCTTGGGTGAATAATTAGCTCCTTCTCTTTTGAATGATTACGGATTTCATTTAAGAGTTTCTGCAACATTCTGCAGTCTTGTGCAGTTAGTACAATGTCATCTGCAAGCAGGACTATTTAGAGGATCTCACCACCTATATGGAATTTCTCTAACTGCGCTAAAATTCCTCAGTGACATAAGTGAGCTCCTTTGGTGAATAGACATGTCCCTACTTTATGTCTTGCTTGATAATGATAATTAGAAGGTCATTGAACAAAGTTATCCCTCTTGCTATATCTTTTAAGGAGTCTTGTTTAATTTTAACATATGCATGGGAGACATCTTATTGGAGTAGATACTTTAAACCAAATTACCAAAATCAAATGTTTCCCTCCCCCAATAGTCAATCAACAATAAACCCGATAGGTTAAATAGATATGTTGGTCAATAGCTATTAATATTCTTAATCACCTTTTGGGGTAATATTAAGTGCAAGATTTCTTTCATATCTTTTGTATTTTTCCCTCCTTCAGATACTCTGAGAATCAATACATCAACACTCTCAAAATTATGTTACTACCAGGACAAATCTCTTCTCTACATACTTGGTACAATCCTGCTGTTTTTTCCATCTTTAATTTCTTCAGTGCCTTTTCCACCTCCTCAAGAAATATATTTGAATTTTTGATGGTAGAACTCATATGGGGTAGCTAAAAATATTCTTTATACTAAAGAATTTAATATTAAAAGTTCTTGCAGATCTTTTCTATTTTTCATCCCTTTGTTGTTTTCCTTCTACTTTTATCTTTCCATGTTTTCATGGGTAGATTTGCTTTGTTGAGACTCTAAAAATACTTTCTTTAAACTTGTTTCTCTTTCTGCTTCTTGCTGTTTTATGAAAAGATCCTGCTGATTATCTTCCAACATCTTGTGTCATAACATTTCACAAATGAGTTTGTATTCCAAACCAATATTGCCCTTGGTTGCCATTTTATCTTCTCTCTGCTTGGCAAAGAAATCAAGTGTTTGCTGAGTAAGGAATTTTTAAGACTCTTTTGGGATCCTCATTGTGGGAATTGATTAACATCAATTAAACTTTTGTAACAAATTGTTATAATCATTGAATCTGTCTTTCTCTCCATCCATTTTCCCTTTTTCGCATCAATAACTTGATTAAATAGGTCACTATAGAGTTATTTTAATTGCAAGCCATATATTTTTCTCATTTTTATTCTCGTTTTGCAATAATTTTGATCTTTGCTCTAACAAGTAGGTGATCTGACGGTACATAGAAAGCTGATTCAGGAATGACTCTCATTTTAATAACAAGAAGTTGCCTTTTTGCTAAAATCTAATAAATTTCATTTTTATGATGCAATTTGGTGATTTTTATGTCAGTAACTCCCAATGACTTTCTTGAATAAAATATTAATGATGATTAGGGGTGAGACTAATATGAAGTCTATTAACCTCTAGCTTTATTGATTCCTTACTATTGAACTTGTCATTTAGTCATTTTTCACTTGTGCCCAACTCTTGGTGTCCTCATTTGGGGTTTTCTTGGCAAAGATGCCAAAGTGGTTTGTCATTTCCTTTTCCACTTCATTTTAAAGATGAGGAAACTGAGGGAAGCAGAGTTAAGTGACTTTTCTTAGTAAGTGTCTGAGGCTGGATTTTAACTCAGATCTTCCTGACTCCAGGCTCTGCATAGAATCCACTTCACCACCTAGCTGCCCTTATGGAGTTTAGGAATACTGCTTTAAAAAAAAAAAGAAAGAAAAGAAATAAAATTAGACTGGTATAACTTGTTCTTGATAAAGGCATCCTGGCTCTTTGTGATCATCACATCCTTTTCTAGATATCACTACTGATCACTTGGAAGATAGCTCATGTAAGTTGAAATAGCACTGACTTTGGAGTCAAAAGACCCAGGTTCAGATCTCTCCTATCTTTCTACCTATGTGACCTTTGGAAAACCACTTAAATTCTCTAGGCCTCACTTTCCTCATCCATGAGGGCTGGATAAAATCATTTGAGGGCTTGTCCAGCTCTAAATCTATGATTTTTTACTAATATGTTCTAAAATTTTGCCAAAAACTGAAGTCAAACCCAGGGGCCTAGAGATGTCCTGCTCTACTCTCTTTTCATTTTTGAAAATCAGGACATCTGTGTTTCTTCAGTTCTGTGACATCTCACATTTTCCATAATCTTTCAAAAGTAGTAGTAGACATTAGTCTGGGGAGGAAGATTAGAGTCAGATTTTGAAGGGCCTTGGACAGCAGGCTCAAGAATTTCTACTATATTCCATAGATACGAAGGAGTCCGTAAAGGTTTTTGAGTAGAATGTTATAGCCAGAACAATATGTTAGTCAGATCCCTTGGGCAGCAGTGCCTGTAATCCCCTCTGGGAATAGTCCAGTTGGACTGCAGGACAGTCCACTATGTTGCTACATGAGGTACCTAGATGAAGCAGTGGATAGGACACTGAATCTTGAGTCAGGAAGACCTGAGTTCAAATCCTACCTCAGATACTTACTATTTATATGACTCTGGGCAAGTCACTTAACCTCTATCTGCCTCAGTTTCCTCTTTCATAAAACGGAAACAATAGTAACATTTAATTCCCAAAGTTCTTATGAATATCATATGAGATAACATCTATAAAGTGCTTTGCACTTTGCAAACACCATGTAAATGCTAGTTATCATCACCATCACCATCAACACCACCACTACCACCACCACCATCATCATTATTACTAAGACACCTCCCTCCCTTACTGTTTGTCAATGCCTCTCTATACTGGCTCATCTAATACAGTATATGTTCAGCCAGTCCCTTAAAGCACAAGAATTTCTTTACTATGGCGTGAAAATCTTGGCTTAGAGGCTGGAAAATTACAGATATATAGAAGTCATGTAGTTCAAATTTGTTCAGCTGAACATAGAGAGCTTTCCTACAAAGCTCTACTCAGTTTCTCCCACAGTTCAGCTAGGTTCTAAATCTCAGTTCCTGGTCCTTGATGAAAACAAAGTCTTTTATAGCTAGGTTCCAGGTATAACCACTATATTAAAGGCAAGACTTAAATTTCTCCCACAGCTCTGTCAGATTTTGAGTTTATCAAGCAAATAAAGCAAGATTTTCAGTAGGAGTACTTAAAATATAGTATCAACAGACAGAGAATACCCTAACGAGCATAATAGTTTAATTGAACATTTCATTATCCTATATATTTACTCCCTCTCCTCTCCTAGTCTTATTTTCAGTGGAGTTTGCAAAGTGAAATCCAATTAAGCCAAATCATCCCAAGAGCATTTTAGGATGAAACTGGTGAAAAGACAACAAACAAATAGGAAAAAAAATAGAAAAGACTGATTATCATTTCTATGGTAAATTATTTTCCACATCAGTGATAGTGTCTCCATGTGGGATCTAATATCATGGTCATTGACATGATTCATGAGGAAGTAGTTGTTTAGTCATTTTTTAGCCATGTCTGACTCTTTGACACCCCATTTATGTTCTCATTTGCTGTTGTATTTTTGGTGGGGGACAAAGATACTGGAGTGTTTTGCCATTTCCTTCTCTAGTTCATTTTACAGGTGAGGAGACTGAGGCAAACAGGTTTAAGTAACTTGCCCAGTGTCATACAGCTAGTAAGTGTCTAAGTCTAGATTCGAACTCAGGTCCTCCTGACTTCAGACCCAGCATTCCTAGCTTCCCTAGTGGTACCTGTCAATACAGATACATAGGTACAGACATGGGGGAGGGGAAGAGGAAGAAGAAGAGGAAGGGAAGAAGCTTTCATCAAGTTCTTACCATGTGTCAGGCACTGTCTCACCACAACCCAGTGGGATAGATGCTATTATTATTCCCATTTTATAGTTAAGGAAACTGAGGAAAACAACCATTAAATGATTTCCTCAGGGTCACACAGCGAGTGGGTGTCTGAGGCTGGATTTGAACTCAGAGCTTCCTGACTCCAAGCCTAGCACTCTAGCCACTGTCACCTAGCTGCCCCATAGATATAGGCAGAGATATAGACATAAATGAAAAGCAGTATGTCCAGGACACCCTGAGTTCAAGGACTGTCTCCAACGTATACTGTTTGTAAGACCTAACTAAGTACACTAAACAACTCTGTAATTCTAAGTTGTAGAACAGGGACCAACCTATGTTGGAACATAGCCATCAGTTAGTCATGTTCCTTATTTCACCAAGTTCCATTTTTACCTCCCCACGTTGAACCTCAGTTAGTGAGGTGATAGAATCCAAATATGGCATATTTGGTACTATTGTTTCTTAATAGAAATAAATCACTCTCGAAATGCCAGCAGGTCTGTTTATAAGTCCACAGACTTATTTTCTCAATTCCTTTTGGTTCTTTGCTGAGACTTGTAATTTTTTCACCATTCTCCTCCAAAATGTCTTGGAATGAGTTTGTGAATGAGTTACAAAATGGGAGTTGTCATTTGTTGCCCTGTCTTGGCTTTGCCAGGCAATGAGGATTTTTGATGCATCATGGTGCCTATTTTGGATCAGTCAAAATTCTCTAAGAAACGGTGATGCGATCTTTTTCTTCTCTTTTGTCCATTCTCATTTTTCAGAGTCAACAATTCATTTAAACAGGTTGGGTTGGGGCAGCTGTGATTGTCCTTTTTTCTAATTTGGCATAGACATTGACCTTTATTCTAACCGACAGGTGATCTTGCTGCACACAAGCTGCTTGGTCTGAAATGACTTTTCTGTCTGTAACTAGTCTGTTAAAAGTTAAGTCAGTTTCACTTATGGCCACATCATTGTGTGTTTGCCATGTCTTGCACCTTCTAACTTTACTCTTGAAGCAAATATTTGTAGGCATCTGGCTTCTGAGTAATCTAAAAACATTTTAGCCTCTGTTAATTCTTGATCCAAACCATATTTTCCTGCATTGTTTTCACCACCCTACACTGTGCCTCAGGGCAGTCAGGCGTCCTGATGTCAGACAGACTTGAGTCCAATCTAGCCTCAGTTGGGTGACCCAGAGCAAATCACTTAACCCTGTTTACCTCAGTTTCCTCATCTGTAAAATGAGCTGGAGAAGGCAATGGCAAACTGCTCCAGTATTTTTGCCAAGATAACCCCAAAAGTGGGGTCACAAAGAGTTGGATACGACTGAAAAATGACCAAACATTGAAGTCACAAAGTATCGTGGTATACATTTAGTTTGGAATATCCTGTCAGTTTTCCCCAAAACTGATCTCTTTATCCTCTGGGATGGACCTTTGTACATGGACTAGAATTACTTTCATCCAATTCAATTTGAACATTTGTGGAATGCTTATTATGTAGGTGTCTGAGGCAAGACTTGAACTCAGATCTTCTTGGCTCTGAGACCAGCCACTTTGCCAAATTGCTTTCTGTCTCCTATTTAGACATCTCACACATTGTAGGTGCTTAATATACTGTTGCTGAATTGAAAGGAGTGCTCATTGCAATTGCTTCAAGGTGAAATCCCTGACAGGAGTTGACCACATGCCCCATCCTTATCGTCTTTGGAGCACAAAGAAACTCAACTCCTTTATTTTCTCCTCTGAGGAGAAGCTATAAGCTATCCTTCCACATCTCTGCAACTTCTTTATGTTGTCTACTTTCATTTATAGCAACAAGGTCAAGGTGCATATGGTTCATTCTCACAGAATCTCCAAGTTGGAAGGGACCTGCCCAGCCTCCCAGGTCCAAAACCAACCTCCACAAAAATTCTCTCTATAACATCTCTGACAAGCACTTGAAGACTTCCAGCAAGGAGGATTCTATCAGAGTGATAATAATTAGGACAAATCCACTAGAGCTTTGCCCCAGCGGATGAAAATTTAGAGGGCACATAAATTTAATAACCTGCAATAATCCTAATGCTTCAAGTCACTGTAGTGCGTTATTTCTCCTCCCACTCAACTAAATTTATATTTATTATTTCTTGTATCATTTCACATAATGAATTACAAAGCTGATCTGAAGTGTATTTTGTGCTACGTGCCATAGGAAAAAAAAAGAGTATTTTTTTTGCTGTCTGCCTCTGGAACCAAAATTACTAGCAATGTCACTGGAATCTACTACCTCCTCCTACTGTCACTTTCATTTTGGGATGGTTCTAACCAGTAGGAAGTTTTTCATACATTAAGCTTAAATCTCCCTCTCTACAATTCTTTGTAGCATAATAGATTTGGAGCTGGAGGGACCCCCTTAGAGGTCATCTAGTTGAATCCCTTCCTTTTGCAGATGAGTAAATTGATTCCAGAGAAGTTAAGTGGCCAAGTCACAAAGGAAATAAATAACAGAAGCAGAATTTGAACTCAGGTCCTCTGGCTCTAAATCTAGTCATCCTTCCCCTGTATCACTCCTCTTCTATCCATTATTCCTAATCCCACTGTCTAACTGTTGTTCTTCAGTCACATCCAACTCTTTACGACCCCATTTAGGGTTTTCTTGGCAAAGATACTGGAGCAGTTTGCCATGTCCTTCCCCAGCTCATTTTACAGATGAGGAAACTGAGGCAAATAGGGTTAATTGACTTGCCCAGGATCATAGAGCTAGTGTCTGATGCTGGATTTTAACTTGGGAAGATGAGTCTTCCTGACTCTAGGTCTCACACTCTAAAACGAAATAGAATAAGTCTAATCCTTCTTCCATATGATAGTCCTTCAAAAACATGAAAATAGCTGCCAACCCTTTTATGCTCCAGGCTACACATCCACAATTCTCTTATTTTATCTTCATATGTCACAGTCTCTTGTCCCTTCACCATCCCAGTTGCCCTTCTCTGGACATATTGCAGTCTGTCAATGTCCTTCCTAAAATGTGGCTCATACTGTGTATCATCTCCCTGGTCATTGGACAAAGGTTGCACATTAAGACACCGGACAACTGTAATGTCTCTCATACTCTTAAGCCACTACGAAGGCAAAAATGACAAAAGGGAACTATGAGGAAACCAAGCTCATTCTTGGTGGGAATTTTGCATACATAATCCTTTTTTTTTTTTTTGGTCAAGCACTCCTTTGGTGGTCTGGCAAAGCCTATGAAACCCTTCTCAGAATAATATTTCTTAAATGTGTAAAATTAAACACAGTTTAACAAAGCAAACCAGTTGTTAACCAAAATAGAGATAAAATGTTTTTCCTATCCAAATTCATGGACACCCTGAAATCTTTCCAGAGACCTCTGGGTTCTATGGACTCTGGGTAAAGAAACTGTGATATAGGGCAATATGTATGTTTCAAATACCATGTTCTCCAAAGAACATAATTAAGGGACTTTGAGGAAGAGATTCACCCCTTCCCTCGGGGACACAAGTCACTAAAGAGAACCTAAGAAAGAGGGAGTCATCTAGCTTCCTAGGATCCTAGAATTCAAAATGACCTAGGAAGGCCATTAAAAACCTGTAATGCATTCAGAGTGGGGTGACCAGTATGGTGAAAGGACTAGTCACCATAGCCCTAATTAAATATGTAAATGGTTGCCACGAAGGAAAAAGTGACTTGTTTTGTTTGGTCCCTGAGGAAAGTAAAGCTATTTTGACTTAATATAGGCAAAGACATCCTAACAAACAGTGTTATATAAGAGCCTAATGGGCTTCTTTGGGAAAAGGATCTCTGTTGGAGGGCCTGTGTTGGAAGAGGGACTGTTTTTCAAGAAGAAGCTGGAAAAGACGAAACCAAAAGGATTGGCATCCCTTGGGAAACGTCTGAACAAATGGTGGTGAGTGAATGTGGAGGAATATTATTGTGCTGAAAAAAATGATCAATCAACAAGTATTTATTAAAGGGTCCCTATTTGCCTGATAATATACTTGGAATGAGCACAAAGAAGATGGCAGACCCAGGGAAATTTGGGAAGAAGCTAGGGGAAAATGCCAGGGGAAGAGTTTATTTGATGACCACCATAATGTCAAAGATAGCCCTCCCTCACTCACATCAAAGTCAACTACAAGTCATGTCATCATCTTGATGTCATGGTCCTCTTCGGGAATGAAGGACAAACACAATATTAAGGAAAACAACTTTGAAGGAATTTGGAAACTTCATCAAAGTAATGATCTCTCAAGACTTCAGAAGACAGATGATACAGCAGGCCTCCCTTGTGAAGAGGTACAGACAAGACCTTTTTTCAGCCACAGCCAATGTGCTCATCTGTTTGACTGTATTATTTGTTCCAAGGAAGGGCCTTTACTTTGGGATGAGGGTGGGTGAATTAGTAGACAGTGATGGTTTTTAATTAATTCTGGCAGTTTCTTGGCTGATCCTACATAATCTATCTTGACTACAGTCAATCTGTGCCAGATAAATGCATTTCTTTCCAAGAAAAGAAAGAAAAGGGCATCAAGCATGCATTTTGAAATACAAAGAAAAAGGAAGGAGCAAGCATTTATTAAGCACCTACTATATGTTGGGCACTGTGCTAAGCACTTTACAAATGTCATTTCATTTGATCCTCACAACAGCCCTGGGAGGTAGATGCTAACACCACTGTCATTTTGTTGTTGGTATTTGTTCTTCATTTTCAAAGAGGACCAATGACATGATGGAGTGATGTCTTGACTTATCCACAAATTGGATTTTTGTGGAAGCTGAGGAAGATAGGGGTTAAGTGATTTGCTCAGGGTCACATAGCTAGTAAGTATCTGAGACAAGCTGAAATCAGGTCTTTCTGACCCCAGGTCCATAGGGTCTATCTACCATACCACCTAGCCACATAGCTTGAAAAGCAATGAATTTTTGTAAATCTCGATATTTACTATTCTTAAAAATCCTAAAATGAACTCCTCACTGGAATAGGAGGCTGAACTGGAGCTGGCTCTAGGCTGTGTCTGACTTCTAATGAGAGATTAGTATCTGGGACCTGGCTTCACTTTCCCCTTGTGCTTGACTGTGTCCTTTCTTCCTTTTCTTTTCTTCCACTGACTTATATCTTGTGTTTTTCTATGTGCATCCAAGGCCACCTCCAATTGACCTGATCTATATCTGCTCATTGGACCCAGATGGCTCCACAGAAGAAAGTGAGGCTGGTGACTTTGCACAGTCTTCCCTCACTTAAATATAATTCACTTGTAAATCATGACATCTAATGTCATGCATGGTGTTCTTCAAACAAAGAAGAAGGAGAAGAAGAAGAAGAAGAGTAAATAGACTACTTTGGGTTTTAATTTTTAAAAAAGTTCTAAGTGAAGGGGATGATTCCCTCTGGGTGACATAAGAAAAAGACCACTGGATTTGGAGTCAAAGGACAAAGATTTTAATTCAGATTTAACCACTTGACTATTTACTGTGACTCTAGCCAAGTTATTTCTTCTCTCCATGACTTCCTCTGTAACACTAAGAATAGATGGATCTCTAAGGTCTCCTTCCAGCTCTAAATCCCATGATTCTATATTTACTATTCCTGCATGGCAACAACAACAACAATAATTTCCCCTACTTCCTCCATCTTTGTCTTTTTTCTGATGGCACTAGTATAGCATTTGGGAGTCAACTACTGCCATATATATAAAGAGAACATGTATTTGTTACATATGAGGGCAGTTAGGTGGTACAGTGGATAGAGTGCCAGGTTTGAAGCAAGAAAGACGCATTTTCCACAGTTCAAATCTGGCCTCCAGCACTCAGTAGCTATGTGACTCTGAGCAATTCACTTCACCCTGTTTGCCTTAATTTCTTCAACTGTCAAATGAGCTGGAGAAGGAAATGGCAAACTCCTCCAGTATTTTTGCCAAAAAAAAACCCATAAGGAGTCACAGAGTCAGACACAGCTGAAAATGACTAAACAACATCAAAAAATATGCTAGACACTGTGCTAAGTGATGGAGATACAAATACAAGTAAGGAAGAAAGTCCCTGGCTTCAAAGTGCTTGCATTCTAATAGGGGGGAGTCAATGTATAAAGGGGATCTAGAAAATTATATGTCATGGAGCAGTATGGAAGCCTGAGACCTAACAAGATAAAATAAAATATGGATTTATTAATTAAAAATATCAGAGCTCAGGGATCCAGGTGCACAGAGCAAGTTACCAGAGAGACCAACTCCCTAGGAGGTTGAAGTGATGGTCTGAGTAGAGAAGGGTTGGTATGGAACAGTCTGGGAAGTCACATAAGAATTATCTAGGTCTGGGTCTGAGACCTCAGTAAACTGCTTCAACTTTCAAGGATACCTTTTGCTTGAGGGGCTCAAAGAAAGGCCAGCCCAAGTTCAGAGTACTGTATATGTTTACTTTTACTTATCAGGTAAAGAACATGTTCTTTCAAAGGAAAGGCATTTATTAATGAAATAGAAAATCCCAATAAAACACTGAACATCAGTGGAGCCAAGATAGCAGAGTAAAAGCAGGGACTTGCTTGAGCTCTCCCCCAAACCTCACCAAATACCTGCAAAAAATGATGCTAAACAAATTCTGGAGCTGCAGAACCCACAGAATGATTGTGTGAAGCAGATCTCCCACCCAAGACAGCCTGGAAGTTCAATGGGAAGCAGCTATTCTACCAGACTGGGCATGGAGCACAGTCCAGGGTGGGCTGCACCAGCATGGATGGGGCCTGAGCAGGTCTCAGGGGGACTGAATCACTGGAGGCTGTGATGTTTTCCAGACTTCTTGACCCCCAAAACACCAAGAACAACTTCAAAGGTCAGTGGAAAAAAATCTGTCAGAGCTATGTGAGAGAGTAGCATGGTCCAGTCCCAGCTCCAAGGTAGCAGAGGGGATGGAGGAGCCCACAACAGTCACAGCAGAGGCAGTGAAAGTGACTGTTTCTGGAGCTCTAGGCCCACTGATTGTGGGGGGATCGAGTGGTTGACAGTACATCCCCCACCCCTACTGGAAGCAGAGAACTACTTTGACAAAGTCAAAAGTAGATAAAAGTCAAGTAATTGACTGGGGAAATGAGCAAAGAAAAAAAGGAAAAAAAGAATCAGACTGTAGAATCTTACTTTGGTGACAAGGAAGAACAAAACAAGGAAGAAGACAAGAAAGTCAAAGCTCCTACACTGAAAGCCTTCGAGAAAAATATGAATTTGTCTCATGCCATGGAAAAGCTCAAAAAGGATTTTGAAAACCAAGAGAAGTAGAGGAAAAATTCGGAAGAGAAATGAGAGTCATGCAAGAAAATTGTGAGAAGACAAGTGAACTGCTTACTAAAGGGGACCCCCCAAAAATGCTGAAGAAAAAAACATGTTAAAAATAGACTACCCCAATTGGCAAAAGAGGTCCAAAAAGGCAATGAAGAGAGCAACGCCTCAAAAAGCAGAATGAGTCAAATGGAAAAGGAGGTCCAAAAGCTCATTGAAGAAAATAATTCCTTAAAAATTAGAAAGGAGCAGATGGAAGCTAATGATTTTATGAGAAATCAAGAAATTACAAAACAAAACCAAAAGAATGAAAAAATAGCAGACGATGTGAAATATCTCATTGGAAAAACAACTGACCTGGAAAATGGATCTAAGAGAGACAATTTAAAAATTATCGACAACCTAAAAGCCATGATCAAAAAAAAAGAGCCTAGACATCATCTTTCAAGAAATTATCAACAAGAATTGCCCTGATATTCTAGAACCAGAGGATGAAATAGATATTGAAAGAATCCACTCTCACTTCCTGAAAGAGATCCCAAAAGGAAAACTTCTGGGAATATTGTGGCCAAATTCCAGAGTTCCCAGGTCAAAGAGAAAATATTGCAAGCAGCTAGAAAGAAATAATTCAAGTATTGTGGAAATACAATCAGGATAACACAAGATCTAGCAGCTTCTACATTAAGGGATTGAAAGGCTTGGAATATGATATTCCAGGAGTCAAAGGAATTCGGATTAAAACCAAATCACCTACCCAGCAAAACTGAGTATAATACTTCAGGGGAAAAAATGGTCATTCAATGAAATAGAGCACTTTCAAGCATTCTTGATGAAAAGATCAGAGCTGAATAGAAAATTTGACTTTTAAATACAAGAATCAAAAGAAGCATAGAAAGGTAAACAAGAAAGAGAAATCATAAGGGACTTACTAAAGTTGAATTGTTTACATTCCTACATGGAAAGGTCATATTTGTAATTCTTGAAACTTTTCTCAGTGTTGGGGTAGTTGGAGGGATTACACACACACACACACACACACACACACACACACACACTGTTGTGTGTTGAATTGAGTTGAATAGGAAAGGATGATATCTAAAAAAATAAAATTAAGGGGTGAGAGGAATATATTGGGAGGAGCAAGGGAGAAATTGAATGGGGCAAACTATCTCTCATAAAAGAGGCAAGAAAAACTTTTTCAACAGAGGGAAAAAGGGGGGAGGTGAGAGGAAAAGTGAAGCTTACTCTCATCACATTTGGCTTAAGGAGAGAATAACATGAACATTCAATTGAATATGAAAATCTATCTTACCCTATAGGAAATTAGGGGGGAAAGGGATAAGTGGAGATGGGGAATGGGGAATGGGGAGATTTGCATGGGGAATGATAGAAGGAAGAGGGAGTAATTAGAAGTAAACATTTTTAAGGAGGGACAGGGTCAAAAGAGAGAAAAGAATAAATATGGGGGGCAGGATAGGATGGAGGGAAATATGGTTAGTCTTTCACAACATAACTGTTGTGGAAGTGTTTTGCATGACTACACAGATATAGCCTATATCATATCACTTGCCTTTTCAATGGGGGTTGGTGAGGAGGGAGGAAGGGAAAGAAGTTGGAACTCAAAGTTTTAAAAATGAATGTTTTGTTTTTACATTTAACTGGAAAGTAAATCATACAAGTAGTGGGGTATAGAAATTTATCTTGTCCTACAAGAAAGGAGAGGGGAAGGGGATAAGAGAAGCAGGGATATTATACAAGTGGGGCAGATTGGGTAACGGGTAATCAAAATGTACACTGTCTTTGAGTAGGGGGAAGGGAGAGATGGGGAGAAAATTTGGAACTTAAAATCTTGTGGAAGTGAATGTTAAAAACTAAAAATTAATTGATTAATTAGAAAATAAATATTCCTTTCCTTTTCCAAGTTCCCCTTTATATTTTGCCTTTCTCTACTAGAATGTAAGCTCCTGGAGAGCAGGGACTATCTTGTGTTCTTGTTTTTGCAAGACCAGAGCTCAGTACAATGCCTGGCCCAGAGTAAGTATTTAATAAATGCTTTAGCTAGCTTTCTTAAAAGAACAAACAAAACACTAAACATTCCCCTGTCTCTTGCCTGGAATATATACATATATAAATGTCATAAGTAGACACATTTAAGGAATAATCATGGAAAAGCAGAGTTTGAACGTGTCCAATTGGCATGTATAGAGGAGTACACATATAGGGTACATATGTATCCAGAGTATACATGAAAGGCATGAAGTAGGGAGCACATATGGCAAGACAATTCAGACCTCCAAAGCTTCAGGATTGCTGATTTTTTTTTCTGCTAATATCTTCAAGCTAGACCTGCTGGGTCTGCTCCTTGTTGGTTTCATGTGACTTCTGCTGGTCAGTGCTCTATTAATACTACAGTTACTGCCAGATAACCCTACAGGGCAAATGGTTGAACCCATCTTCTGGAACTGGTAGTAGTTCTGAGCTGAGGTGTTATCCCTTTCCTAGAAGAGGAAGAGAAGGACTCTGCTATTTCTTTTACCTTAGAGCCCAGAGAATAAATCTTTAATTTTTAGAGAGATAGGACCTCCATATACCCCATATCACAGGGAAAAACCCTTAGCAGATTGTTCTCTCATAAAGACAGTCTGTCAGTTCTATGAGTTTTGACTGTGATTGGCTTACTTCCTCTCCATAATGAAATGTCATCTTCAATGGACATGCTCTTTTGGAACAGAGAAGATCCAAGCTACTAAGAAGCTCCTGTAGGCATTAAATCTGTCTTTTTAACCTTCTGCTTCCAACTCATGAGTGGCAAGGTTTCTCTTCTAACCTTTTATCTGACTTAGGATTAGAAAGTCCTTGTACCTCGTTCTGAATTTCCAATCACCAAACTATACCCCTTCTGAAGCATTTCAGGGGCTATCCTTTCAATAAACAGTCAAATATGGCCCCACTCCCCAATTTTTTCAAGCCCAAGAATTATATTTTGGGGAGGAGGGTAACATGCAAATGATTGGTAGAGGGAAAATCAAAGGAACAAGTCTTCTTAGTTTTAGGTATATTATTGTCCACCTCAATTCTTAGTTCCAAATTCTTATAAATACACACACACACATTCATATTTAGCCAAAAATAAGTTGCATGTATATAATTAAAGGTTCAAAAGAAAATTATCTCATCCTAAAAGGGATACCTCCAAGCTACTCTATCTAGTTAAACTTCCATGGACAAATCTTAGACCATTGCAATTCTCATCCTGAAAGACCTCAGATAAGAATGTTGTCTTCTGTCCTACAACACTCTCCATTCCTATTCTAGTTTAAGATTTTTCCACTTTATTCTCTAGATTGAGCTCATTAGACCATTCTACAATTCTAGACTCACTTCTTGATTGCATGGAGGTTTAGGTGTTCTGCCTACATTGCTAAATAATCACTTCAATAACTAAGCATCTCCCCTCCTCTCTCCTTCCCTCCCTCCCTCTATATTGGGGAAGGTAATAGGAAGAACTATCATATACATATACAATCAAAATCTATTCTAATTGCTTCTAAAATATAACACACTTCTGAGATGGATCTCTTGCTATTTGCGCAGCTTAATGTGCCATCTATGGTTTGCATCTATCTAAATCATAGTTTTCGTCCCCTCCCCAGCCACTCACCCCCAACAAATGACTTTCTTTAGAGGATAAGATATTTAAAGAAAAGATAATGTAAAGTAAATAATAAGGAATTGAATTGGTTCATAAACATTTCCCAAATCCCTTTGTCTCCCTAACATGATAAGAGTGGGACACACCAGTTGAGATTCATGTTGTTGTTCTGTCATTTCAGTCATGTTCAACTCTTTGTGACCCCATTTGGAGTTTGACAATGATGTCAGAGTGGTTTGCCATGTCCTTCTTCAGATCGTTTTGCAGATAAGGAAACCGAGGCAAACTGGGTTAAGTGACTTGCCCAGGGTTACACAGTAAGTGTCTGAGGCCAGGTTTGAACCCAGATCTTCCTGATTGTGGGCCCTGCACTCTATCCACTGTGTCACCTAGCTGCCCAGATTCATGGCACAATGTTAAAAATCCCCATGCAAAACAATCTCTCTACTAAACTATCTCCTCCATTCTTGGCTCAGCAACTAGTCAACACCAGCCTCTTAGGAACTGGAACTTGAAGACCTTTGGGTCAGGTCTGCAACTCCAAGTGTCTTTCTCTGTGTCTCTGCAGTCACTGACTTGGTTTTCACAGTCCCTAACTGTTCCCTCAGCATGATCTAGATATGGTTGCAATTTCTCCCCTTCTCTCTGGACCCCAGGCCTATAATGGTCAACTATCACAATTGGCATTTTACCAACCCTACAAGACTTTTGTAACCCTTCCAAGAATCTTTGAGGTTTTTTAAATTCTGTGTGCTGAAAACACTCTGATCAAATGAGAGTCTATCCTGGGTGACACCATCTCCAATGTGAGGTTCAGGCACAACTTACTGGGAGTGAAATGTAAGCTTCTTGAGGACGGTAACTGTAAAACTTTGGCATTTGTATTTTTAGTGTCAAGCATAGTACTGCACACACACACACACACACACACAGTGTGTGTGCACACTGTGTGTGTGTGTATGTGTGTATCCTTTTCATTCATTTATTCATTCATTCAACCTCTGTAAAGCAGCCAAGCACTGTGACCCAGATTGAATATTTCATTTTCAGGGAACATAATAACTCTAAAAGCAGATGCTCTACTGTGGCATTCTCAATTTCATCCACAACAGTGCCCTGCCACTATTGTGAATTCACCAGAGAGGTTTTCTCTCTACACTTCAAACATGGTAGAGTCTATCCAAACATTTCTCTTCATCTTTACCCAGTAAGAAGATTACCAATCCTAGAAAATTTTGCTGGATACCCAGGTATCTCTGTCAGCATATATCATAAACATTCATCAGTCAGCCTTCAGTATAGTCCCAAGTAACTAATGACTCCAAATATATAACACACAGGCAAAACATGATATCTACGTTAAAATATCATGCATTAGATAAGACGTGTAGATCATATGAAGAAACAAAGCATATTATATAGCAATTACATAGGTCATATGCTGAGGTTATTTACCTAGGTATAATAATAATTAATAATAATAATAATGACTGGCATTTACATAGTACCTGCCATGTGCTAAGCACTTTACAGACATTGTTCTATTTGATGCTTATGATGCCCTTGGGAGGTAGGTGATATTATTATTCCCATTTTACAGGTAAGGAAATTGAGGCAGTCAGAAGTTGTGACTTTCCCAGAATTAAAGAGCTAGGAAGTGTCCAAAGTTGGATTTGAACTCAAGTGTTCCCGATTCCAGGCCTAGCATTCTATCCACTGTACCACCTACCTGTCCAAATTAGACATACTTCATCATTGGGAATTACGTATCTGTATGTGTAACCTACTTCCACATATTCCTAGAGCATCATAAGATAGCTTGATCACTGGATAGATAGTCCTGGTATATCTGCTGTTATTATGTGTACAATACTATCCTCCAGGGGCCTACAGTCCCAATCATGAACCCATAGATGCCCAGGCTGATTCTCATTATATTCAAGGCCATTGGTCTACAGTTCTAACCCTAAGCTCATAGATGGCTCAGCCCCCAATGAGTCAATCTCTGTAGATGCCTTCTGCTTCCTTGGGACTTTCACAACTAAAATACTGGCAGAAAAGGAAAAGTCTTTAGTTTCAGCCTTAGCCCTAACTTTACTGATAATATTAAAAAAATATACAAATCCTAATTAAGAGCAATTAAAACACTGTTCCTTTGCACTTCGGTGATTTACAAACACTAGCAGCAGGTCAGAAATGTCCCTGCAAGCCAGTGAATGGCAAAACCTATTATTAAACCTCTGTTAAAACCTCTGATACCAATTCCCCAAATGCTGGGGGCTGGAAGGAAGCTAAGTGATCTCCCTTTCCCCTAAAGGACCAAGTAAGTCTATGTAAAATAGGAGTTGTTACTACCACGATGGTTCCCATTCATCTATATATCAAAATCATTTAAAATTCTTTGAAAGATATAATGACAGAAGTAACTCTGTTTATTGACTCTCTAACTGCAAACATCAGGAGAGGCATAAAAAAGAGTGCATGCTGCCCTATTATATTTACGTCTGTGAGGTGCAAAGTCCAGGTTGAAGAGGGATTCCTTGTGAATGATGAGGTCCTCTAGGTGTTCCTGTTTTGTAAATGATATTGTGCAGATCACATCAAGTGCTGTAACAACGCAGAACCTTCTTGAAAAGGTCTGTAATCACTTGGAGTTTAGCTGACCACCAATACAATAAAGACCAGTGAGATAAAGAACGTTTATTGCCCAAATTATAGATTGCATTTGGATTGAAAGCCTAGATAGCTTTTCCATTGGTATTAATATCTGAAGCAAAAGGTACACACAGAAGAGTTAGATTAACCGTTGAATAAAAGGGTTGTCTTTGGGAAGTTTTGAAGTTTTTTTTTTTTTATTGACTCCAAAATTCTCATCAGAGCAATGACCCATCTTTTTAAAATCAACATTCTACCAGTATTACTGTATAGATGTCAATAAGACATTGACTATAACAGTTTCTAAGACTTAAAAATGAATGTTTTGTACAGAGTAATGCTAGGTATTGACAGACTACAATAGAAGCAATGAGAAACTGAAGAACAGGTGTAAAAGATGTCATGGAATAATCATTGCAGAGACAGAGAGAGTGGGCTGATTGAATCATGAAGGCAAGGACTAGTTAAGTCCCCAGAGGACTTCATTGGAGCTGTTAAATCCCCTCAGGATTTACTACCTATAGTACTTCATTGTCAAATGAGGTAAAGGGGCAGCTAGATGGTACAGTGGATAGAGTACCCATGCAGGAGTCAGGAGGACCTGAGTTCAAATCTCACCTCAGACACTGGACACTCACTAGCTGTGTGACCTTGGGTAAGTCACTTAACCCTAATTGCCTCGTTCTGGGTCATCTCCAGTCATCCTAATGAATATCTGGTCACTGGATTCAGATGGCCCTGGAGGAGAAGTGAGGCTGGTGACTTGCACAGCCCTCCCTCCCTCAAAACAAAGTCAAGTGCAAGTCATGTCATCATTTCTCTGATGGCATGGTCTTCTTTGGCAATGAAGGACACACACACACACACACACACACATACACACAAAATGTTTTATTCCATCCAGGCACAGGTCACACTTGGGCCCATATGGTCTTGTCTGACTTCTCTGACCCACAAGACAATATCAACATGTAAGTTCTTCTTCATCCAAATCATGACTGGATCCCTTTCATGTCAGCCATCATCTGCCTCTACAATTTAACCTTCTGTAAAAGGCAGATCAACCCTTCTGACAATCTAATTGGCTGACTCATCATTCTTTTCCTCTGATTATCAGGCAGCCCAACTAAGTCTCAGCATAGCAAAAAGCTGAGATGGATTCCTTCTGTAGCACTCCAACAAACCCCTAAATCTACTTAGTAGAGTGGCAGATACTCCAATTTTTTCAGCTCATTGGTGGCTCTCCAGGGATCTGCTACTTGGTGTTAACTGGACACTGAAAGAATTCGATCTCCTTGCTGGAGTTCCTGACAGTGAATTCACCTATCACACCATACCTTGTTCCTCTTGGAGCTTTTCTGAGTTAAGCTATGGGTTGGAGATAGACTAACAATGATACAGATGCTTCTTTCAGCTAAAAACTTACTGATGATAAGTCTTCCTGTCTTCCAAGACTCTCAAGCACAAATCAATAGGTAACCATGTCTATCAGCTTATATCAACAGGTATGAAGTCAAGCTTTTGGCATCAGTATTGGTAATATTATATGCACACTTCAAAGATCTCAAATGATAACTCCAGTGAGCCTAAGGGTCCCCAGGAAGTTCAACAGCATGGGATTAAAACATTCGGGCAGAGTTACTTTGAAGACACTAATGTGTAGACTATGTGGATCCATTCACTCGGACATCTTGCCATCTGTCTATCCTTCACTCTACCAGGTTCATACTTCCCACATGCCTCCTCTCTTTTCACCTCTTTCTCTGATGATAGTAGTCAAATCAATACCCTCATTGCTTCTAGAAAGAGCATGACAATCAATTGCCTTAAGGTTCCACTTGCCATTCCTGTGACTCAAAAAGACCAAAAATTCCCTTTGCTAGCTGCCAGCCTCTACACGTGCCATCATTCTCCCCCTGCCCCTACTTCCATTAGAAAGGAAGTTCTTTGAAGGCAGCACCTTCAATGTGTTTGCACCTTCAATGCCTAGCATAGTTCCACGTACATAGTGGACACTTAATACAAACCTTTTCATTCATTTATTTATTCAGCTTCTGTATACATTCAAGCACTGTGACCTAGGAATGTTGCAATTTTGTGGAACACAGGAAATAAAAAGCAAGTTCCTTGGAGACTCTACCACAGCCTCCTAAATTTTATCCACAACAGTGTCCTGCCTTACTATCTTACTCTGCGACATGTCTTAGAACTCAGAACTCCTCTCCTGGTGAGAGTTTATTGTTGTTGAGTTGTTTCAGACTTGTCCACCTCTTCATGATGACATTTGGGGTTTTCTTGGAAAGATACAGGAGTGGTTTGCCATTTCCTTCTCCAACTCATTTTACAGATGAAGAAACTGAGGCAAATAGGATTAAGTGATTTGCCCAGTGTCATGCAGCTAATAAGTATCTGAGGCTGGATTTGAACTCAGGGAGATGAATTTTCCTGACTCCAGGTATAACACTCTATCTACTGAATCACCTGGTTGCCTCTGAATACCTCCTGAAAAAAAAAAAAACTAACCTATAACGAATCCCTTGTAATAGTAATGATAGGCTAAAAGTCTGCACCCCCATGACAAACACTGGATGGACCAGAGAATCATGTTACTTCTGCATCATAAACTGAAGCATGAGCTACTGAGAATACTGTTGCCCCATCCACCCACCCTCCCAGTTTCTCATATCTTCCTTGCTCAATCCTTTCTCACCAGGAAAACTTTAAACTGCTTTACTACCTAGTAGTCAGCAAGAGAGGATTTAGAAACTAGTTCCCAAAGAGCCCCATTAACAAACAATTATCTCATTGGGGATGCTGAAATATCCCACTGTGTCCAACAGTTTATGTTACATAGCAATAACTTCTTCACCTCTTTATTCCTTAGTCCTTATTTTCAATTTCCCCAAAATGTCCACAGCACAGTGTGGAGCCCTTATGATATCATATTACAGTCAGTACACATCCCTAAAACCAACATTCCTTGATGGGTCAAGTTCTATTAACGAGCATGACTGCTCCAAAGAACCTAATGGCCCGAGTTACTAGTCAACCCAATACTCTAACACTGAATAGATGACGACAGTTTCTCAGTGTCACTACAGAAGTAAACAAAAGAACTTCAATGACACTTTGACACATAAGATGGTTACTGTAAATCAACTGGTCTGATCTGTTAAAGCTGAATTGGGAAACTAATGTCAACCCCTGGGAAGTGGTTGAAGGTGGAGAGAGAAGAATAAAGAAAAAGGAAAGGAAAAAGTTTCAATGGAGCCCTTCCATGGTAGATCAACCTTGACTTGGTCCAATACTCAAGTCAGACTTACTCAATCCTCCGTAAATGTAGCATGGGCTATGCAGGTCTCCATATGATTATAGGACCCTCTGTTACTCTCCAAATTGGAAATGCCATTTTGGGTCAGTATCTATATCAGTGGTAGCTGAAACATACATCCATATATGTATATATATATATATATATATATATATATATATATATATATATATATATATATATATATATACACACACATATATATCTCCACTGGAAAAGCTTCTTCTGATAGACAGTTTGGACTAGACCAAGCCAATCACAAGGGAAATCAAAGGAAAAGACATGAAAACAATGACTTGAACCAGGCTGTGAATATTCCCCTTGCTTCACATCCCCAATATATCAAGAGGGGGATACACCATTTCAAACTCAAGGCACAGGCAATTGGATCACGGCTTCGGATCTGTAAGGGACCTAAACCAATTCTTTTTGCTTTACACAGAACTGAGGATTTTCTGAGCATCCCCAGATGCCCTAACATGGAGATAAGCCCCCTTGGGAGTGCCTCCATGTCAGTGGCTTAAGCTCCCTCTGTCCTGTGAGGATTACTTTGGCACCTAGAAGCTGAGGATAAACAACACAGAACAGAAACAAACACTCCTATTCCTAAACCGATTCCTTGGAACCAGAGTAAAATAGAGAGAAAAGAAGTAAGAGATCCTTCCCCTCTCACTAGGTCAGTTCATGAACTACAGGTTCTGTAGTTCATGGAAACTGGAATCTTCACCCTCTGGACAAGCACAGGAAAGAATTCGAGAAAAGAAAGAGGCCAGGTTACTCTCACCAGTTTTAAAGCCCCAATCTCATATTTGTGTTTCTTAAATCCCTGCCCTTTCCTTGGGTTCATTTATCCTTATGTCAGGCCCTCTGGCACTGGAATTGTTCTGTGTCCTTGCTAACTGCTGGCTGGTTGTCCCCTTTGCTTAGCATTAATCTACACAAAATGCAGGTTAAAGCCCATTTCCTCTATGCAACCTGTCAAAGAATGCTACACCCACTCACGTAGTAAGGGACAAAGAGTGCCTCCATCTTGCAAGATCTTGGCATACCTTAGGGGTATCTCCATGTTAGGCAATCTGGGAATGCCCAGGCAAGTCCATGGTACACACAGTTCAGGAAAATGTGGTCTAGTGAGATTAAATGACTTGCTGAAGGACACACAGATGCTAAGTGGGAAAGTCAGAATTTGAACCCAAATCCTCTGAATTCAAATCCAGCATTCTATCCAATGTCATGTGCTAGAGATGAACATTCAAAATAGCATCTCTTATGAGTCACTTCCTTTTTCATTTTAGTATAGCAACTAGCTAGCATTGACTTTCCAGAACTAGAACTATGGAACATTCAAACTAATGATGCACCTCTGGGACTTCTCTCTTTATTTCTGACATCTCTACCTATGCCAGCCTGGCTCTCACAGGCCACATCCATGCCCTCAGTATAATCTAGATATGTCTACCATTTTTCCCATTTCACCGACTATACATGCATGTATGTGCCAGCTCCCACTAAAAGCTGTCTCTGTTGTGATTGAGTTATTTTAGTTGTGTCTGACTCTTCATTATTGTATTTGGGGTTTTCTTGGCAAAGACACTGGAGTGGGTTGCCATTTCCTTCTCCATTTTATTTTACAGATGAGACAACTGAGACAAATAGGATTAAGTGACTTGCCCAGGGTCACAGAGCTAGTAAGTACCTGAGACCAGATTTGAACTCAGGAAGATGAGGCTTCCATCCTCCAGGCCTGGTAGTCAGTCCACTGGAACACCTAGTTGCCCTCCTTTCCTCCCTCCCTCCCAAACCCCCTGTGATTCTTGTAGGGTCCTTAACCTGCTGGCCCTAGAAGCACTTCTGGCCAATTAGAATTCATACTGGGTAACATCAACAGACTTCAGGGCCCACATATGGCCTTCTGGGAGATTCAGTACAGATAATTTGCTTAACTCCACACACAGCTAGTGTACAAGGCTCTCTTAGTCCCAAGCATTGTTGAAACACAAGAGAGTATATTGGGGCCACTCAGGTTTATATGAGCACGTTTTTCAGTCATTCAGTTGTGTCCAGCTCTTCATGACCCTACGGACCATACTAGAACATACTAGAAACAGTTTACCATTTCCTTCTCCAGTAGATTAAGGCAAATAGACATTAAGTGACTTGCTCAGGGTCACACAGCTAGTAAGCATCTGAAGCTAGATTTAAACTCAGGTCTTCATGAAATCCAGCACTCTATCCATGGAGCCATCTAACTGCCCTATATTGTTTTTAAAATAAATTTTATTTATTTTCAGTTTTCAACATTCACTTTCACAAAATTCTGAACTTCAAATTTTCTCCCCATCTGCCCCCTATCCCCACCCCAGGACAGTGTGTATTCTGATTGTCCTTTCCTCCAATATGCCCTCCCTTCTATCACCCCCACCCCCTTATTGCCTTCCCTGCTATTTTTCTGTAGGGTAATACAGATTTCTATACTCCATTGCCTATATATCTTATTTCCTACTTGCATGTAAAAACAACCTCTAACATTCATTTTTAAAGCTTTGAGGCCCACATTCTCTCCCTTCCCCCCTCCCCATCCACCCTCATTGAGAAGGCAAGCAATTCAATAAAAGTCATACATGTGTGGTTATACAAAAGATCTCCATAGCAGTCATGTTGTGAAAGACTAGCTATATTTCCCTCTATCCTGTCCTGCCCTCCATCTATTCAATTCTTTCCTTTGACCTGCCCTCTACCAAAGTTTGCTTCTGAGTGCCTCTTCCCGCAATCTGCCATCCCTTCTATTATCTCCCCTCTCTTATCCCCTTCCCCCCTGCTTTTCTTTAGGGTAAGATAAATTTCTATACCCTCTTGAGTGTGTATGTTATTCCCTCCTGAAGCCAAATCCAATGAAAGGAAGGCTTATTTATTCCTTCTCGCCTTCCCCTTCTTCCCCTCCATTGTGAAAGTTTTTTCTTGCCTCTTGTAGGTAAGATGATTAGCTACCCTACCTCTCCCTTTCTCTTTCTCCTAGTACATTCCTCACAACCCTTAATTTTCTTTTGTAGATATCATCCCTTCATATTCACCTCATCCTGTATTACTCTCTGCATTTTGAAGCATATGCAGCAAGAATTCAGCACTCCTTTTGGGCCAATGACCCTGTGTCCAATCCCATTGCTTAGCCTGGGCACACCTGTCAACTCCAGCATTATACAGATGGAAGGGAACACATTGTTTCTTCAATGTGACATCTTTCAAATACTTGGTAGTTCTTCGGATATGCATGCCTTTGATAGCTTGGGCTGTTTCACAGGTGTTCTTGGAGTGGACCTGGAGATTTGAACCCCTTAACTTGCATGATTTTGTGGGATGCCCTGGATCAAGAGAGTACCTCACGATTTTAACTGATTACCTACGGCAGCTCAAGGGAAGAGGAAGAACAAAGGCTTTCTGGAGACTTGATGACAGCTCAGCTATCTCCTGAAGTTATTATTTCTATGATTTGTTGTTTGACTCACTCATTGTTTAGGCTTAGATTATTTAATTTCCAATTAATTTTTGTTCTATCTTTCCATGGCCTTTTATTATATGTAATTTTTTATTGCATCATGATCTGAAAAGGATGCCTTGACTAGTGAAATGGATAAATATTTACAAAAGTATAAATTGCCCAGATTAACAGAAGAGGAAACAAAACATGTAAATAACCCCAGAACATTTAAATAACCTCAGAAAAAGAAATTGAACAAACCATCTATGAACTCCCTAGGAAAATATCTCCAGGGCCAGATGGATTTACGAGCAAATTCTATCAAACATTCAAAGAACAGTTAATTCCAATACTATATAGGCGATTTGGGAAAATTGGTGGAGTCCTATCAAATTCTTTTTATGATACAAATATGGTGCTGATACCTAACTGAGAAGAGCCAAAACAGAGAAAGAAAATTATGGACCAATTTCCCTGATGAAAATAGATGCAAAAATTTTAAATAAGATATTAGCAAAAAGATTACTGCAACTTATCATGAGAATAATACACTTTGATCAGGTAGGATTTATACCAGGAATGCAGGGCTGATTCAATGTTAGGAAAACTATCAGCATAATTGATCATATCAACAACAAAATTAATTGAAACCATATTATTATCTCAATAGATGCAGAAGAAGCTTTTGAAAAAATACAACACTCATTCCTATTGAAAACACTGGAGAGAACAGGAATAAATGGAGCCTTTCTTAAAGTAATAAATATCATCTACCTAAAACCATCAGTAAGTATTATATAATGGGGATAAGCTAGATGGATATCTAGTAAGATCGGGGCTAAGCTAGAGGGATATCTAGTAAGATTGGAGTGAAACAAGAATGTCCATTATTACCACTGTTATTCAATATGCTACTAGAAATTTTGGGGCAGCTAGGTGGTAGAGCACCAGGGCAGGAGTCTGGAGGACCTGAGTTCAAATCTCACCTCAGACACTGGACACTCACTAGCTGTGTGACCTTGGGCAAATCATTTAACCCCAATTTCCTCATGCTGGGTCATCTCCAGTCATCCTGATGAATATCTGATCACTGGATGCAGATGGTTATGGAGGAGAAGTGAGGCTGGTGGTCTGAACAGCCCTCCCTCACTCAAAACAAAGTCAAGTGCAAATCGTGTCAATATTTCTCTGATGGCATGGTCTTCTTCGGCAATGAGGATTAACACACACTTCACCCTGGGCCTTCTCTCTCTCTATCTCGCTCTGTCTCTCTGTCTCTGTCTCTGTCTCTGTATACACACGTATACACATACACATACATATATGACACATACACATATACATACACATATACATATCCATATATATATTCCCTCCAACTATCTTAATACTGAGAAAGGTCTCATGAGTTACAAATGTCATCTTTCCATGTAGGAATGTAAACAGTTCAACTTTAATAAGTCCTTTATGCTTTCTCTTTCCTGTTTACCTTTGCATGCTTCTCTTGATTCTTGTATTTGAAAGTCATATTTTCTATTCAGATCTGGTCTTTTCAACAAGAGTGCTTGGACGTCCTCTATTTCATTGAAGTTCCATTTTTTCCCCCTGAAATATTATACTCAGTTTTTCTAGGTAAGTGACTCTTGGTTTGAATCCTAGTTCCTTTGACCTCTGAAATATGATATTCCAGGCCCTCCTATCACTTAGTTTAGAAGCTGCTAAATCTTGTGTTCTGGTTGTGTTTCCACAATACTTGGTTTGTTTCATTCTGTCTGTGTGTAATATTTTCTCCTTGACCTGGGAACTCTAGAATTTGGCTATAATATTCCTAGGAATTTTCCTTTTGGGATCTCTTTCAAGAGGTGATCAGTGGATTCTTTCCATTTGTATTTTACCCTCTGGTGCTAGAACATCAGGGCAGTTTTTCTTGATAATTTCTTGAACGATGATTCTAGGCTTTTTTTGATTATGGCTTTCAGGTGATCCAATAATTTTTAAATTATCTCTCCCAGATCCATTTTCCAGGTCAGTTATTTTTCCAGTGAAATACTTTACATTGTCTTCTATTTTTTCATTCTCTCGGTTTTGTTTTATAATTTCTTGATTTCTCATAAAGTCATTAGCTTCCATCTGCTCCATTCTAATTTTTAAAGAATTATTTTCTTCAGTGAGCTTTTGGACCTCTTTTCCCATTTGGTCAATTCTGCTTTTTATGACATTCTTCTCCTCACTGGCTTTTTGGGCCTCTTTTGCCATTTGGGTTAGTCTAATTTTAAAGTTTTATTTTCTTCAGCATTTTGGGGGTTTCCTTTAGCAAGCAGTTGACTTGTCTTTTCATGATTTTCTTGCATCACTCTCATTTCTCTTCCCAATTTTTCCTCTACTTCTCTTACTTGATTTTCAAAGTCCTTTTTGATCTCTTCCATGACCTGAAACTAATTCATATTTTTCTTAGAGGCTTTGGATGCAGGAACTTTGACTTTGTTGTCTTCTTTTGACTGTATGTTTTGGTCTTTCTTGTCACCAGTGATGTAAGAAAATACCTCTTCACCAAGAAAGTAAGAATCTATAGTCTGTTTCTTTTCCCAGTTTGCTCATTTTCCCAGACAATTACTTGACTTTTGAGTTTGTTAAGTGTGGGTATCCAGAAGCAACCTCTACTTCAGCAGTGACTGCAGCTGTCCTGGGGCTGGGGCCAGGGCCAGGGGTGAGGGTGGAGAACATTTCCCTCTCAGCCTGGTAAGAGACCCTTCCCACTGACCTTTGAAGTTATCTTTATTATTTGCAGGTTGAGAAGTCTGGAATTTGCAGCGGCCGCCTGCAGTTCAGTCCCCTAAGGCCTGCTCCTGCTCTGTACACACTAGCATGACCAAACTCTCGAGCTACCCCTTACATTAGCATAGCACTACCCAAATATCTAAGATCCACAGTTGTGCCTCAGTGTCCCTTCCCCACACTAAGGAAATGTCTCCAGATTTATAATCTAAAATGGAGACATCAACTACTATATATGCATGCCCCTTAGAAAGGAAAGATGCTTTCCTTCCAGAAGCGTCTCCCCAGAGGTCTGAGCAATTATTCCAAAGCAAAGCCCCTATCTCATATTTGTGTTTTGTAACAAATCCCTGTCCTTTCCTTGGGCTCATTTATCTTCACATCAAGGCCTCTGGCATTTGAATTGTTCTTCTGTGTTCCAGTTGACTGCTGGTTGGTTGGTCCCTTTGGTAAGATTTCAGTGTTCATTTGGACAAGGTTGTGGTTTTGAACTCCCTGTGGGCTAGTTAGCTTTGCTCTGCTCCATGGCCGCAGAATGAACCTTTAACCCAAGCTGTCTGACTAATGTGCGTCCTTGGCCATGAGGGGAATGAAAAATTGGAGGAAACAATTCAAAATTCCAACTTTACTGATGGTAGGTCAGAAGGATGATCTTTGAATATCAAGGACAGCACAAGATGATGGAGGGGCCCAGAGAGGGGAATGATTTGTTCTTGGCATAAAAAAAACCTACCCTTGTCTGGGAGCCTTGCTGATCTCTTCTCAATGAATTAACTTCTTCCTTCTTGGGATTAATCCAAGGGAACCCTTGACTTTGGTCCCAGAGCTCCCCCTTTAGTAATTTTTGGATGTTCAGCGCCCCCTCTTTCCCTTCCAATCTGATGAATATCTGGTCACAGGACCCAGATGACTCAGGAGGAGAAAGTGAGGCTAGTCACCTTGCACAGCACTCCCTCCCTTCAAACAAAGTCCAGTGCAAGTCATGTCGTCATTTCTCTGACATCATGGTCTTCTTAGAAAATGAAGGAAAACACAGCAACACCAACAAAACATGATAATAACAACTAACGTTTAAATAGTACTTGAAGGTCTGCAAAGCAATTTACAAATATCTTATTTTTTTCAACCATCACCCTAAGATCTTCTATTAATTAATAGAATAATTAATAAATAATATAAGAATAAATAATAGAATAATAATAATCTTCTATTAATAGGCACTATTATTTATTCTCACTTTACACATGAGGAAACTGAGGCACAGAGAAGTTAAATGACAGCTGGTAAGTGTGTGAGTCTGAATTTGAACTCAAGTCTTCCAGATTCTGAGCCAACCTCTCTATCTACTGAATCGCATACTCCAGACCAGTGGTGCGGAATCTTCAGCCTCAAGGCCATTTGTAGCCCTCTAGGTCCTCAAGTGCAGCCCTCAAAGTCAATGGAAGGCACTTGAAGACCTAGAGGGCCACATGTGGCCTTGAGGATGCAGGTTCCCTACCCCTGCTCCAGACAATAAGAATGTATTTTTTTAAGGTACATTCACAAGAGAAAGTAGCATGCCTGGAATAAAATCACCAGTGCATACAAAGGAAATTGCCTCCCAGTGGCTGAGTAGTCCTCAAACTTGCTAGTATACCATTCACTAAGCCTGGAGCCCACCCACCCCCTTACCTATGGCTTATTCTTTTGTAAAATGAAAATGGCATCCCTTGACCTGGAACCACCTACACTAAATTAAGATTGTCCCCAGCATGAGGTTCTAAACTAAATCCAATTTTTTAACAAGCATAAACTTACTCTCAGTCAATAAGGAAGCTTGTATATTTATATTTCTTTCTATAAATTGTTACTTAACAAAAAAAAAATAAACATAATGTTAAAATTGTGTCCTTCATCTAGAAAAATGAATCATTCAACCTAATCCTCATGGACGTCTTTTGTAGAGACCTAAGAGTTACAAAAGGGACTTATTCACAGAGGGGTGGAACAAGAAGCCCAGCTCATGGGGTCATCCCAAGGAGTCATTTAGTCCCATCCTTCTGTTTTGGGGGAGTAAACTCAGACTGAGAGAGAAGCAGACTTGCTTCAAATCACACAACCAGCAGAACAAAGACTCTAATCCAGGTTAACTGATTTCCCAGGACTCTGTACATCAGGCTGTGGTGCCCACCTGCCTCACTCTTCTTGTGTTCCTTACCCTGGCCTCCCACGCCCCCTCCCCCAAGGAAACAATGAACAGTGAACTGGCCATTTGGTAGGAGGACTTTGTGATGAATTATGGATGCCCGGGAGCTGGCTGATGTTTCTGGCTTCACAGCAGGTTTGCTAATCCCCCAACTACTCTTTTCCTCTTGACACTCATCCTGCAGCAGATGAAAGGCTGCAGTCACTCCCTCCTGTCTTCTGCCCTCCCCTCATAGAGCCATAGCTAACATGGTGAGGAGGGAGATCAGAGATCTTGGTCAACAGGAGGAGGTTGGTTTCAGTCTCCACCACTGATTCTGAATACAGCCAAGAACAGCATGGAGGCACTGAGCAAGGAGAACAGTTACTCATGTACCCCTCTCCTCACTCCCCTGCCCTTCCCCCAGCTCTATTATAATCAAGTCAAGCTGAGAGCTCCCTGGTTTGGGACCAAGCTCAGAGCTTGAGTGCTGAAATACATAGGGTTAAGTAATAGGGGAAGACAAGCACAGAACTCCTCTGACCTGTAGAAGAGGAAGGAAGAAAAGGAAGGAAGGAAGGAAGGAAGGAAGGAAGGAAGGAAGGAAGGAAGGAAGGAAGGAAGGAAGGAAGGAAGGAAGGAAGGAAGGAGAGAAGAAAATAAGGAATAAAGGAATGAGGAAAAAAAGAAAGAAGGAAAAAAGGAATGGAGGAAGGAAACAAGCAACTAAATGTCTCCTATGTGCCAGCTGTGGTGCTAAGTGCTTTACAAATTCTCTCCTTGATCCTTACTACAACCCTGATAGACAGGCACTGTAAATATCCCTATGTTACAAATAAGTAAACTGAAGCAAATCAAGACTAAGTGACTTGCCCAGGGTCACACAGCTATTCCATGTCTAAAGCCTTATTCGAACTCAGGTCCTTCTGACTCCAGCCCAGAGCTGTATGATCACACAGCGCTAGGAGGTTGTCAGGAGGCAGCAGGGGTGTAGAGGAAAGAGCACTCTGTGTTTAAATTCTGTCTCTGTTAAGTCTCCACTTCTCTGGATCTGTTTCATCATCTGTAAAATGGGTATAATCATCCCTGCCCTGCTTAGCTCACGAGGCTGTTGTGAAGCCTAAATAAGAAAAGACATGAACGTGATTTGATTAAAGTGACTAAAACTGTATCCTAATGTATCTTTAAGACTCTAGTCCCAGGTGGGTGTAGGGTGGTTCTCCGAGGCTCCGACATTTTGTGTGTGTATGGAGATGTGACTTCAGATTTGCAAAGGGATGAAGGGGAGAGAGAGACAGAGAGAGAGAGACAGACAGAGAGAGAGACAGAGACAGACAGAGAGAGAGACAGAGACAGACAGAGAGAGAGACAGAGACAGAGAGATAGGGAGAGACAGAGAGAGAGAAATGCAGGAGAGGTGGCAGAGAGGAGACAGAGTCAAGGAACCCCCTGAGCTGCAGTCATGTGGTAAAAACTGGATGTTTTTACATGTTCCTGGATCCCTCCTACTTGCACCCTCAGAGACTGCAAAGATCAGACTTCTTGGGTGAGATTATTCTCTCTTGGCTCAACTGGGATTTCATCTCCTTCCCAGAATTATTTTGTATTTTCCTTTCCTTTTGTATGTTAGTTTAAACTAATCTGTATAACTTTCCTGATTACTGTTTTACTACATGCTTTGATAAATACATTTGCTCTGTATCTGTAATTGTCTTTTGTGCAATAAGCATTTGTTAGGAGAGCATTTGGCTGGCCGATAGGAAGCTAATTGCTTCCTTCCCCTTTGGAGCAACCAAGGAAAGTGGCTTTTATCCTGAATCCCCCCAAAAGAGCATCATATCTTGAGGCTGCAAATACCTGATATAATATAGATAGAGCTAATTCGAGTCCAATATTCCTCGTAGAGACAGGAGGGAAGGAGGGGCACCCAGTCATAGATCTCCTCCTGCTCCCCTGCTGCAGTCTCCCTGGAGACAGGGCGAGTCACATCATGGGTTGGAGCTATCTAAATATATCCTGCAATACAGACCACCCAGGTAACCCAAGTCCTCTTTGTGAGGTAGCATTTTGCACGTCAGGCAATACTGTCATTTTTATTTCTGTCAAGATCACAGGGTCATGGAGTTAGAACAGAAGGGTCATTTGTTCTACCTTCCCTCATTTTACATTGAAGGAGTGGGGGGAAGAGAAGGACACAGCATTTGTGAAGCACCTACTATGTGCCAGGAACTGTGCTATTTTACAAGTATTACCCGCATGACAATAGCTAACATTTATATAATGCCTATTACATGCAAGGCACTGTGCTAACATCTTTACAATTACCATCTCATTTGATCCTTCTCACAATAATAGCTACCATTTGTGTAGTACTTACTATGTGCCAAGCACTGTGCTACATACTTCACAATTATTGCATTTGATCCTCACAATGATCCTTGGAGGTAGGTGCTATCATGATTCCCATTTTACTGTTGGGGAAACTGAGACAGACAGAGGTTAAGTGGCTTACCCAGGTTCACACAACTAGCCAGAGTCTGAGACTAGATTTGGACTCAGGTCTTCTTGACTCCAGGCCCCATATTCTATCCATGACACCATCTAGCTGCCTCCCAAAACATAGGTGAGGAAACCCAGGCTCAGAGACGTTAACTGACTTGACCAAAGTCATACAGGTAGTAAGCGGCAGAGATAAAACTCGGGTTATCATACTCCAAATTCAGGGCCCTTTCCATTATATCACACTGCCTTTATTATTATACACACGCAAATGTAAAAAGATTCATGCAAGTCACCAACAAGCACAACTTCAAAGTTGTTGATGTATTGAAGGAGTAGGGATCTGGAGAGTCACTGATTTGAGTCCTTTTCTTCAAATCCACCTCTTAAGATTACAGGATGTGATCCTTTGATAGAAGGGAGCACCTCCCATGGAACTTAAGATAGTCCTTTGCTGAGGCATGCACATCTCATTTCGAGGTCCACTACTGGATCTCAGTGACTGGGGCTGCATCAAAATGATTGATGACTGAGAATCAGAGGGGTTGAACTCTTTTCAGAATTGCTTCTCCACCCTGTGGGCTGCAAGAGTGAGCTGTGGAAATGGGCCTTTCTGCCTTTTCATACATGCCTTCTATCCCTTCCATTTCTGACATTGAAGAGTGGGGTGGGAGGTAGAGATTGAATTCCCCCACAACCCACCTCTCTGCCCCCAGCAGCAATGTCAGTTTATAGAAGAAACACACCAGAGAAGGAAATGTGCCTGCCCAGGCAAGCCTGAGATTGGGAGTCCTTAAATCTAGCCATATCTTAACTACCTTCTTTTGTTTTTCTGTTTCCCTTTCTGAGTAGAGGTCATCAGCCAGCTACCTGGAGTAAAAAACATTTCTAGTCTTGGTGGTAGCCTCATGGGTAACCCCAAGTTTGTGAGTAGCTAGGTGGTACAACAGATAGAGCAGTGGGCCTAAAGTCAGAAGACCTAAGTTCAAATCCAGCCTCAGACACTTACTAGCTGTGGGATCCTGGGAAAGTCATTTACTATTTGCCTCAGTTTCCTCATCTATCAAACAAGCTAGAGAAGGAAATGGCAAACCACTACAGGATCTTTGCCAAAAAAAAACCCAAAATGGGGTCACAAAGAGTTGGATAGGACTGAAAAATGATTAAACAGGTTACGTATCACAGGCAGGACTCAAACCCAGATCTTGGTTTCAAGAGGAGCTCTGTATCAAGTAGGATGTACTGCTTCTCTTTGTGTGACTTAACTTTTCCTTAAAATAGTGTCAGAAGGAAGGAGAGGCTAAAATAAACCTGAGCCAGGGCACCATTTTTTTCTCCCTCTTTGATAATGACATGAGAAATGAAGGAGCGAGAGAGAGGTAAGTGGTACTTTTGGAGGAATGGTGACCTTGGTTAGCCTCTCTGATTCTTAGTCTCAGGGGCCAGGTTAAGCTTGGTATACTGACCAGACTCCATCTACAACCCAAGAAGGTCCAAAGCTTAAGGACTCTCTGGCATGCAACCCCCTTGGAGAAGAGACATCTCATACTAAGTTATCTGTAAGGTTACCTGAAGCCTCCTCTTTGATCCCTATCCCCACTATCAAGACCCCAATCTCAGTCTTTCAACGCTCCTTTCTAGACAATAATAGAGATTGGGACTCAGAACAAAATCACTTATGCTCAGTGATACTAGGAGCAAGAGATTATCATCTGTGCCCTCCTTAGATTCTCCTGTCCTCACAAGGTCTTTACAACAGAGGCTGGGGTAGGGAGTACAATGCTAGAAGAGTTACTCCCTGGGTAGGGAGTGTGATAGAGTGGGTTGAAATGGACGGAAGGTTGCTTGAGCAAAGTCTTTTCCTCTGTGGGTGGCAATGAAAAAGTTGAGATGGGGATTGTAAAGGCCAGTAAGGTAGAAAGACAAGTTATCTCCTCCTCCTGTCCTCCCTCACCCCTACCCTGGAGTTTTTGGTTCTACAGCCCTCTCCCTACAAATGTAATTTCTAGACAATAACAACACATCTGAAAAAGATCTGGGGGTTTCAGTGGACTTTAAGCTCACTTCTAGTCAAAAGTATGATTTAGCAGTAAAAAAAAAAAACTTAAAGGAGATATTATATTCCAAAAATAAGGAGGCAATAATGTCATTAGTCAGAGACTTCTGGAGTCAAGGAAGAGCTGAAATAAGATGATGAATGTCTGAAGGTGGCTAACCAGGATGGGGAAAGACCTAGAAGCCGTGCCAAGCTGTTGAAGCCAGTCCTTCGTTCTCAGAGGACCATGACATCAGGAAGGTGATGCCATGACTGGCAAGTGAATTGGATTTAAGAGGAAGGGCTGTGCAAGGTCACCAGCCTCACCTTCTTCTCTTAAGCCATCTGGGTCCAGTGGCAAGATATAAATCAGGATGACTGGAGATGGTCCCCAGCCATGCTGTGTGAACATTAGTTGAATGAATTGGGGATGTTTAGTCTGGAGGAGGGTTGTCATATGGAAGAGGGATTAGACTCACCTTGTTCAGCCCCAGAGGGCAGAACCAGCAGCAATGAGTGGAAAAGGGAAGAACACAGATTTAGTTTTGATATCAGGAGAAACCTCCCAATGATTTAGAGCTGTCCAGGTATGGAAAGGATTAACTCAAGAGGAGAGGGCTCCTCACTGGAGATATTCAAGGAAAGGTCAAATGATGACTTATTAGATGGATTGTGGTGGGGTGGGGGGTGTATTTTTCAGATATAGGCTGAATTAGTCTGCCACTGAAGTCCCTTCAAATTTTGAAATTCTGTGATTTTTCCTTCCACAGAGAAGAGAATGAAGCAGAGACTGGAAGGGAAGGCCTATCCTCCCCCCTGACTCATCCATACCAGATTGACCTTTATTGGTGCCCATCAGCAATAGAGCTGTGATCAGTCTTGGACATCCTGTCTCTCAGAGACCACACTGTTCACATATCTTTAAAGAGGAAATGGAATTTTGATCAGTTTCATTTGTACCATCATTCTATGAGGAGACCATGAGGTGCCTGAGACTTTCACCAATAAGTGAGGTGGCTGTCGAGAGAATAGAGAAAAAAAGGATTAAGTCGTCTTATTTCCTGAGAGAACTAAATTTATCCCTTATTTTGTGAATAAGAATGCAGATCTTTCTTGAGAAGAGATTTTATTATTCTGTGTGGTAGAAATATGTTTCCAGAACTGAGACGTCAGCCATTGCAGTGATGGATAAAGGTGACTTTGTGATTATTCTCACAGCTGAAGTAGTGTAAACAATCATTTCTATATTTGTTTAATTGGTGTTTACACCATTAACAAATTCTATAACCAACAACCTTGGTATTGATTTAAACCTAGGAGACTGGGGGTGGTATCTCTCTCTCTCTCTCTCTCTCTGCCCACACATACATACATACACACATATGTCTATATTGCTGATACTATTTAGTTGTTTTTCAGTAGTGTCTGACTCTTTGTGACCCGATTTGAGGTTTTCGTGGCAAAGATACAGGAGTGGTTTTTCACTTCCTTTTCCTGCTCATTTTACAGGTGAGGAAACTGAGGCAAACAGTAAGGATCCCACAGCTAGTAAGTGTCTGAGACTGGATTTGAACTCAGGTCTTCTGACTTAAGGCCCATTGCTCTATCTGTTGCACCACCTAGCTACTCCCAAACTTGAGGTTACCCATGAGGTTACTACCAAGGTTCGAAATGTTTATTATTCCAGATAGTTAGCTGATGACCTCTATTCAGAAAGGGAAACAGAAAAACAAAAAAAGACAGTTAAGATATGGCTAGACTTAAGGACTCTCAACCTCAGGCTTGCCTGGACAGACACATTTCCTTCTCTGGTGGGTTTCTTCTATAAATTGACATTGGTGCTGGGGGCAGGGAAGTGGGTTGTGGAGGAATTCACTTTCTAGCAACCCAAGCCATCACCAGTCATCCTGACTTTTCTCTTGCCTCTAGACTTCCATGACTCTGGACTTCGTGCAGCTCTTCCTCACTTAAATCTGATTTATGAGCAAATCAATATATCACCCATGACGCCAACGATCCTCTTCAAAAACAAAAGATGAACAGCATTACTTTAAGGGGAGAAAAAAGAAAAAACTTTGAAAAGCTTCACATATAGTCTGTTTCTTTTTATCTACCCCCTGGAGAAGGGGCCTCACAAACTCTTAGAGCTAGAGAAGACACTTACTAGCTCTGTGACCCTAAGCAAGTCACTTTACTCTGTTTGCCTCAGTTTCCTCATCTGTAAAATGAGCTGGAGAAAGAAAATGGCAAGCCACTCCAATGTCTTTGCCAAGAAGACCCCAAATGGGGCTACAAAGAGTCAGACAACTGAACTGACTGAAGAGCAACAAATATACCCCCTCTCACCTTATAGATGAGAAAATTGAAGCCTGTGGAGGTTAAGTGATTTAATTAAGGTAACAGCGTTCATCATTGGCAGAACTAGGTCTCCTGACTCTAAGACCACTGAGAGAGCATTGGATTTGGAGTCAGTGGGACTAGAATTGAAATATTATCTTTGCAAACTTACCTGATTGCTGAGAGCAGGGGGGAAGATACAGAATATAGCTCTGTCCAGCTTAGGAGATAGGTTTCACTTACCATCTGACAAGCATTTAATTAAGTAGCTACCACTTGCAAGGCATTGTGGTGCTACAAAGAAAAGAAACAGTTCTAGCCTTCAAAGAGTTTACATGGGGGGGTGGGGAGAGGGAGGAGTGTGAAATGGGAGATTGGGGTTAAATACACTATGCAAAAAAAGTATTGTAAAACATTGGAGGAAGATGGACAGCTAAGGGGAACAGGAAAACCTTTCCAGACAAGATGGTGAATGAACTGAGTCTTGAAGCAAGCTCAGAATTCTAAGCCCAAAAGAGGGTACATTCCCAGAATGAAAGGCCAGCCTGAGTAAGGTTATGGAGACGGAATCATGCATTTAGGAAATAGCATGCAATTCACTGTAAATGGAAAGTCAAACATGCCAGTGAATATAAAGTAATATAAACCTACAGAGGTAGGCTGGAGCCAGATTTGGAAACTGAGGAGTTTGAAGGAAGGTTCTAGAACCAGTGCATGACAGGGCTGCTGTTATGCATTAGGAAGCTGTGCAGAACATGGGTTGGAGCACAAAGAGTCTGGAATCTGAGTCAAATCAGGCAGCTGTTGGAATAGTCCAGGCAAGACGTCAATATCCCTTGGTTCCTTGTAACCCAAGTCTAGCTTAGTCTCAAGTGAGATCCTTATTGTCGCAGACTTTTTCATTCTCTTTCTTGTCTCACATTACTCATCATCATCTTCATGGAACTCGTCTTCATCATCTTCATCATCCTTCTCTTCATCATCATCACCACCACTGTTATTATCATCACCAAACAAACATTTATTGAGCTATATCTAGAACAGGATATTCGACATAGGGGGGAAATAGGATGTTTAGCTCTAAATAGCACTAAAACTCATGGAATTTAGTAGAAATTTAACATACTTTCTTGCAAATTCCCTCCCCCCAACTCCTCATGTCCAGTGAGGAAGCAAAAACTCCTCCCTTCTCCCAACCAAGGCTGAGTTTCAGACACTGTTAACACCATTAAATCAGCCCTCTCTCACTGACCTTTGGCCTCTACTTTTACTCCCACCTAAAGGCCAGGACTAGAATTTCACTTTCATCTCCGATTCAGCTGGAGCCATTCAATGTCTCCCCACAGGCCTCCCTTGCTTACCCATTACCAGTTAGCAATTACTTTAGCCATTAGCATAGCAGTTTAGCTTTGCCACTGAAGAGGGAATATCCCTATCCCTTCACAAAGATAGCTCAGGCAGGCGCGAACAAGCTTTTATTTTCAGCCTACTCTAGCTTTGCCTCACCCTGCAGGGGATTAAAAAGAACTTTTCATTCGTGCGCTCAATAAATGTTTATTTATTGCCTGCTAGCTGCAAGGCCAGGCTACCAGTGGCTCCTGAATGCTTGCATATGCCCTGCCCCTGCCCTCACAGAGCTAGTGTACATGAAATAATTAAAAAGCAGCATATGATACATAATAAAGCACTAACTTGGATAGAATCAAGTTTCCATTAAGTATACAGACAAATTCTATCATATAGTTCCGAGGTAGAAGAGATCCCTGGGAGGTTGGGGAGGAAGTAGGAAGGAAAAAGGAATTTATTAAGAACTGACTTTATGCCAAGCACTTCACGAATATCATCTCCTTTGATCCCCACAACAATCCTAAGAGGTAGGTGCTATTGTCATCTGTATTTTGCAGTTGATGAAACAGAAGTTAAGTGACTTACCTAGAGTCTCCCATCTAAGATACATCTAATGCCAAATTTAAACTCAGGTCTTTCTGACTCAAGACTCAGGACTGTATCCACTGGGCCACCTAACTACCTCCAAGAAGTACTGGAGGAAAGGTAGGATAAGAAGTAGCGGCAGGAAGGTGATCAAGACATACTTGTTGACAACAGGACTTGAGCTGAGCCTCAAAAGACCAGGGATATCAGGATGCAGGGGAAAAAAATGGGAGAAAAATGTATACACGGCATTTAAAAATTCATATTCTGTGCTTTTTTCATGGCAAATTTTGATGCCATGAGAGAAAGAGTACCTGGAGTTGTAAGGCCCTGGAGTCCAGTTGTAATATACTACCATTACCAATAATAATTCACCTTTTCATAGTATTTTCTGGTGACAAGGGCTCTAATCTCATTTGATCACAATTTCATAGTGTTGGTAGCAGCTGGGGGCACCCCTACTTATGTGAGGGTCCCCTCAGACAGGGTACCCTGGTAATGTTGTAAGTCTGCATCCATTAAAATTGCAGTTTATGGTTCACGAGCCCCCATCAATACTTTTATTTTAACTAGTCAGCCAAAAGATACAATTCATTCAAAGTAAAGTCCATTTAATAAAATGGTTTAATAAAACAGCAACAGAACATTTTGTCCATAAATTTCTCACACAAATATACAAGCCATCAGTGGAAAGAGTACAATGCAACACTAACAGATATGAAGGGGCACACATGTATGAAACATGTGTGTCCAGTGTGCACATAATGAGGAAGCAAAATGTGTGGTGAATGGGCAAACCCACAGAGAGCATGTTTGGTCAGGGTAACTCTCACCATTGGGAATACACAGCTACTACTATTGTCTGGTGAGGTTTCAGTTCCTTCTCTTTGTTGCCCTTCTAGCTGCATTCATAATTGCTGGGCATCCCTCTGAATGCTGCTTTCAGCTGGATGGGTGTCTCTATTGTTTACACTCTGAGCTACAATCAGATGGTCTTTAGCCTCTAAGTAGCTTCAGGAGGAAGGGTTGGGCAGCTTTCTCCAGTTAATAACTACAGGGACCATTTTTATCTCTTTTGTGATGCGAACGCCTCAGCCAGCTACAGTCAGCCAACTAGCTAGAAAAGCCCTTAGTCTATCTTTTGAATTGAATTTCTCTTGCTAAGCTAAGACTCCCTGATTCCTAGTCTTCTGACTTTAAATAAGAAAAGTCCTTTTGACTCCTACGATGCATTAGTCTGCATCCTTTCAAAGCATACTAGGAATACTCCTAAGCACATTTACAAAGCTGCTGTGCTAGGGTGACCAGTTCTTTTTTATTTCATAATGCCTCTGGTTACCATGCAGAGTAAGAGTATAGAGTACATGTATAAATATGTAGTACATGGTACATATCATAACAATATATACACACATATACATATATTATTTATAAATATATAAATAATACTTAAAGCATAAAAGAAGTATAACAAAAATTACATATAACAAACCTAATAGGCCTCATGCAATGTATAAAACATTACATATGTTTTCTCCAGCCTATAAAACATTGGACAGATGGGTGGTACAGTAGATAGAACACAGGGCCAGGAGTCGGGCAGACTCTTCTTCTTGAGTTCAAATCTGGCCTCAGACACTTACTAGCTGTGTGAGCCTGGGCAAGCCACTCAACCCTGTTTGCCTCAGTTTCCTCATCTCTCAAATGAGCTGGAGAAGGAAATGGCAAACCCCTCCAGTATCTTTGCCAATAAAACCTCAAATGAGGTCACAAAGAATTGGGCCTGACTGAAATGACCAAGCAGCAACGATGTATAAAACATAGCATTTCACATCAGGATGGCATACGGTAACCAAATATGTGGGTCACGTGTAGAAACATAATTTATGCACATATAGAATTAGCCTATATAGCAAGGAAGCATAATGTAGAAAGATATGTATGATATTGTAAACATATGTCACATACATAATATGATACATTTTGGCTATGTACAAGGCACATTATTTGTATATTAACAATGGACATCATTTGACTGTCCGTTATTTGTCTCTTCCATTAACTTGTATTGACTGGACAGTCCTGACATAGCCACTTGTTATCACTGTACCTTTGATATCTTCAGGACAACTGGTCTATGGTCCTAATCATGAATTTATGGGTGGGTCAGCTTGTCACTGACCCATCTGTGATGCTCTCTGCTCCCTAGTGCCCTCCACTGTTAGAGTATTAGGCAAAGAAGAGGCAGCTTCCAGATTTGTCCCTCTTCTTATACTGTACAGGAAGTGCTATAGTCAGGTGTGTCTGTCAGGCTAGGACAGAGTCAGCTAATTTCTCTTCCATGGAGTACCAATAAGTAATATTCTAGATACTGAATCCTGAAATTGGATCGTCTTTTAACAATTGAACTATAACCCTTCTTCTGGGAACCTGGTTTATCTAACTTCATCATTTTTCCTGATCACCAAGAAAGATAATCAGCTCCCACCTATCTGAAGGGCAATAGGTGATTACAGTATATTTTCGGAGTTCCAACCAGAGGCTATTTTGTATACTTCCTTGTATACTTCCCATTCTTTAGAACACCTGGTATAGGATAATTTATCACCTGTCTGCCATTTTGCATTTTTCTGGAATATCATGATTTCTTAGCAGAATTCTGTTCTCTTCAATTCCAAAGGATGAAAAATGTCACACACCTGGTATAGGATAATTTATCACCTGTCTGCCATTTTGCATTTTTCTGGAATATCATGATTTCTTAGCAGAATTCTGTTCTCTTCAATTCCAAAGGATGAAAAATGTCATCCACTTCCAGAGAGAGGACTAATGTGTGTCGTCTTTTTTCACTTTATTTTTCTTGCTTTTTTTGTAACATGGCTAATGTGGAAATATATTTTGTATGATATATGTATATATACACACATGTCTATATATACTTGTATATGTGTATATTTACACAGGTACACATACATACATACACATATATATGTATATATATTTATATATACATGCCTTCTCAGTGTGTGATTAAAATGTTCAGGCTGTAGGCCTTTAAAAAGGCAAGGTATCATCCTAGATTTCTTGACTTCTGACAAATCTAGCACCAACTTGTATAGACATTGTTCTCAAACTCCTTACCCATATGAATCTTGGAAGGCAAATCATCCCTTGGTAAATACTTTCCCCATCACACTTCCTGCAGGGTTATCCCTGAGCATACCACTTGAAATGCTTTGTTGCCATTAGGACATTGCTTATATTCTTTTTATCACCTTCCTAAGATTAAAAAAAAGTCTAAACACATAAGTTCCTAAGGCTGGCTTATATTCTCCAAATAAACAATACAAATTGTTAGTAATTTCTTTTGAAATCATTGAGAACAAATTTTATACTTCAATTGGCATCTGCTGCCATCTCAGACCAGCAAAATCTATTTTCATATCAGCTCCAGAATTTTCTTTTGACCTAAATGTCCAAAATTATCACATAATGTTTTCAGAGCCATAGAATAAAATGCCTTGGATAACACCAAATGCTTTGGTATACTTTGTGTGGGATCAGTTACAGCTTGGTGTAGTGTTACAGAGTCCAGAGTCAACTTCTGCCATTCTTTCAAATGCAAGATGCTGCCTAGGGACCAAATTTAAGTCCCCAAGAGCTATGCCCCCATTTTTTGTTCTGTATCACTTGTCATCTCTCTTCATCACATAATTACATCGATCACCAATCATTCAAGGATAACAAAAACAAGGAGAATCCGTTTAATAAAACAAACTTCACATCTGCTGGCATATTATATCATGGCAATTCCTGACATTTAGGGAATTGTACTTTTATATGTCAGTGGTCCAACTCCCTGAGCATCACAGATCACCTTCACCTTTACTATGGATATCATTATAACTTTAGATTTATGTGATCTATGGTCCTGGGCAATTGCACCCACATTAGTCTTCTTTGGCCAACTGACATCATAGTTGATTAGTGCTGGCAATTGAGTGCTGCTCAGAATGTCAATGGATTGCTATCTGTTTATTCTTGAAATTAAACTACATACATATACAAAGTCTTGAAATATTATTAGTGACTGCTAACTTAAAAGCCAAGAATTCTAATTTGTAGATGGGAGAGTCTCATTGTTGCTAAATCCTTTATTAGTTAATGCAACAACTTTCTGATGGACATTGTTCTCCAGGTTTTTGTAAAAACTATAAAGTTGTCCATGGTTAACATGAAAGGGAAGGAAGGGAACGAGCATTTATTAAGCACCTACTATGTGGCAGACACTGTGCTAAGCACTTTACAAATATTATCTCATTTGCTTCTATTTGATCTCTAAAGGACTAGCGTGAGCCAATGCTGATGTACATCCTAGGCAGGTGAACAAGTCTTTAAAGACCTTTTCAGACTTCTCATCACAATAATCTCCAGATGGTGCCAGAAGGTTCAGGTCAAGTTGCCCTTTTTCCATCTCTCCTTCAGTTTCTTCTCAACTATATACCTATGAGTGAATCATTGAGAGGTTTGACAATGAGAGTATTGTTCTTTACAAATGAGCAATAGTAGTCACCAAATCTTATCTTCTTATGGTCAGTGATCACTCCCTGCCCAGACTAGGTGAGCTGTACATATTTGGCAGAGACTCTTCAAAGCAATGATCTGTGATTTCATAGCTTCAGTATCTTCCAGCTGATCTAACCTTTTCCATAGACTTTTTCCATGCTCTTACAATGTCTTTCAAAGATTGATGAGATTATCTTGATGCATCAACACCTCCAGGTAGTTCATATTTCCAACCACCTCCACCATAAATTGTTGAAAAATGTCAGACATCCTCAATAAACTTTGATGCATATCCAATCAGTAGAATCCTGCTAATTTGAGACAAATGAAGATTGCCTCCTTGTTTTCCTAAACAATCTGATAGCTGCATGAGCCCAACACTGGAAAATAATGACTTTCTGGCAAATAGTCCAAGGCCTCTGAAACTCATGGTTTCATGATATATATATGTGTGTGTGTGTGTGTGTGTGTGTGTGTGTATGTATACAAATATATGAGAGTGTGTACATATATATGTGTGTGTGTGTATACATACATATATATATATCTATATCTATATATATAAGTATCCTGATTTAGTCTTATTGTTCTATTTAATGTCCAATTGTCTATACTACCTCCAGGTTTATCCAGTCTTCCTCCTCACCACTATGGATGTGGTACATTGCCTGCAGGGGTTCGTGATGATACTATTAACTAACATTTTCTAAGATCACCCACTTCAGTGGTCAATTTTTTGAGGACTTTCTCAAAAGCATTGAGGTGGATTTTGTGAAGACACTCTATGTCCTACTCATAAAGTAAGAACATTCCAGTCTTCAAGCTGTTTCTTCCTCAAATGATTTTTCCATGACTCAGACTGATCTACAGGACCTTATGCAATAGTGTCCATGGGGATCAAAGATGTAGAGTTTGGGGTTTTTTGGGTTTTTTTTTATTTTTACTGAGCTGGACAGTAGCACCCAAGTAATAACTGTATTCCAATAATTTTATGAAAGACAGTTGCAAGAACTAACTCAAGGTTTATGCCTCTGCTAAATTTGAGCCTGAAGTTTCCAAAGGAAGTTGTGGGGGGTGAACAAGAAAAGTGGTTATCAGAGCTCCACATCTGTAATAACAAAACGTAGTTTGACTTCAGTGACACTCTGCTTAAAATAGCTTTTGTGACTTTTTGTCACAAGCCTTCTTTTCCTTCTGGGAGGAGTAACTCTGCCTGCTGTTCAATCTTTCAGCCTGATTGCCTCAAGCTCCTACAAGACAATCTAGTTGGTACAGGGTAACTTCTATGTACTCACAAATACATGAAACAACTGGAAACTAGTCAGCACAGATTCTGTTTGTTACTTCTCTAATTTTTCTCATATCTCTTCATCAACCATACCAGTTCCACGATTCAGGAATTTTTTCTTTCTATTCCAGTACTGAATGGCTGCCACATAAGTCTAAGCCCTTCACTAAGCCACAGGCTACTTGAACCAGTCTGATGCCATCCCTCTGCTCCCCTCCATCGCTACTCTCACCATCAGTTCCTATGATAGACTTTACAGACAAAATTCACAAATTTTTAAATTTCTCACTTCATGTTGAAAAGTATGAAGGAAATGAACCAAGCCTTCATGGATACTTTCTTCTCCACTAATCTGTTCATCCAGCCTCTTCAAGCAACTTTCATGCTGTGAACTCAGGAGACCATATTTTGTTAGACAAAATGAGGATTTTTTTGAGGCTTCCTATTAACCTTCTTCATTTATTTCTATCAATCCCCTGATGCTGCTGTAGCACTTCAGGTGAATGACCTGGGAACCCAGTTTGGCTTCATCCAGTATATTTGCACTGGAAGGCTGATGGTCTGGGATCCACCACCATATCTAGTGCCCATACTGACTTCCAGTCTTCAGTCCTTTTTGCTTTATTTTCAGCACATCTTTCCCTCTCCATGAAAGTTTTAAGCTTTCTGCCAGGTCATCATCCTCATCCTCAATAGAGTGTATAGAAACTCATTTTCAGCTTGCCTGGTCAATCTTTATCTCTTTGAAGATGCTAGAATGTACTGCAGCATCAATCAATTGGCAGAGCAGTTAGTCATTGTTCCATCCTCCTTTTTAAGCATTCCAGCCAGTGCTTGGCATTTCCTTACTGCCACACTGCATAAAATATGTTCAATATATCCATCACAGTGTTCAATAGATACCTGTAAAATTAACAGTCCATGATGGGGCTCTACTCCCATTAGTGCCATCAACTTTCCAATGATTGCTCAGACATGTTACTATTTAAGCTACAATTGCAATCATAATAGCAATAAACCACAATATTTCAAAGACATCTTAACATACAAAGTATAAGTTGGAGTAAAGCAACTAGTCTGGTGAATAAAATTCACAGCAGAAAACCCTTTTCTCCAATCACAGCCTAGCAAAGAAAGTACACATACACCCACCCTCCCCGGCCCCCACACACACACATGCACACACACAGCTCTGGCAGATCTTACCAATACAAGGACATCCAAAAGGAGGGATCCTACGAGCATCCATAATATAGCACTTGCCTCTTCCCCAGAGACATGCCCCTGAATACTATCACAAGCTTGAGGGCATGTTGTGGATATGGGCTAGCACCATGCAGAATCAGAGCTCACAAATCCCCACTGTTATTTTTCTTTTTTCTTTTTCAATGTGTTCCTTCTTTCATTTTATTAAATGATGTACCAAGATAAATGAAAATTACCCCTACACAGAAACACACACACACACACACACAGAGGTCATACTCTCCCATAGATAAAGGAAAGGGCACCCAGGGAGAACAAGAATGGAAGGATACATATCAGTCAATAAACTTCTTATCAAGTACCTACTATATGCAAGAAACCATGTCAAACACTACGGATATAAAGAATGGCAAAAGAAAGTCATGGATTTTGAGGAACTCACAATTTAATGAGACAATATGCAAACAAATATGCACAAACAAGCCGTATACAGGATAAATAGGAAACAATTAACAGAGGGAAGGCATTCAAATTAAGAGGGGTTAGGAAAGGCTTCTTGTAGAAAGTGGGATTTTAACTGGAACTTGAAGGAACCCAGAGAATCTAGGCGATGGTGAGGAAGAGGTAGCATCTTCTCGGAACGAGGATTGACTATTGAAAATGCCTAGTCAAGACATGTCTTATTCAACTACAGCAAGGAGATCAAAGTCAATGTAAAGAAGAATTGGAGAGATGGAAAGGTAAGGGATATGTAAGGTGTAAGAAGACTGGAAAGGTTAGAGGATAGGCCTAGGTTATGAAGAGCTTTGAATACCAAACATAAGATTTTATATTTGATCCTAGAGGTGATAAGGAGACACCAGAATTTATTGAACAGAAAAAATATGCTATCAAAGCAAACAAGTCTAGGGCAATTCACTCCACTGATGCTTCACAACTACCCAGCCTCTTCTGGTGAAGTCATAAAGTGAGCTCCCTTAGAAAATCCCTTTCAGTTCCCTTCTTATACTGGCTGTCAGTCTGCATCCTTTCAAAACTTGTTGGCATTGCCCCTTAAGGAAACTATACAGGTACTACATGGAGTTGTGTTGACAAAGTTCCTTTCAATCTGTATATGATCCTTGGCTGCCATGCAAAACAGCTTGAAACTAGCCAGAAACAGCCCCAAGTGGAGTGGAGCTGATAACTTCTGCCCTAGTCTTTGTTCTACCTTATGGGTTTTGTTGGCATTTTGTGGCATTTCTGCCAACAACAAAATTGTTGGTTTCTTTACATATTTTCTCTGCTAAAAAGAATCATATTAGCACTGGAAAGGGCAGAAGGAAAACTGCTAATAGGAAGCTGAAACTCAAGGTAAAGAAGGAGATAATGAGATGGCATCTGGGTGTCCTTGATGGATTCAAGTCACTATGCACAAAAGATATTGTAGGCAAGGTGCTTAAAGAACTGGAGGATGCCATTGCCAAATTATCACCATTGATCTTTGAAAGATCATAAACAATAGGAGAAGGCAAAATGTCTTGATTTTCAAAAACAGGGAAGAGAATGGGGCCTACAAACTATTAGTAAGTGTTGTGGAGTCTGTTAAACTATTACTGCCTTAATTCATTTTGGTGTCTGACTTGTGGTTTCTATGACTTTTTCTTATTGTATTAGGATATGTTTGCTTCTTAAAATTGTGTAACTGTGAGCGCTAACCTTCCTCACTCTGAGGAATGTTAAATGGATTGATATTGCTTGCTATAGAACATTTACATGCTTATACATATGTATTTATCAATAATTAAGGCCTTTCTACCCTAGCTAGGATCTTTGTGTGTTGAAAGTTAATTCTCCCTTCATCTGACCTAGAATTCATATTTAGAATCTCCAGGGAGAAAGGCATGCACACCTCCATAAGGTCTTAGATCCTCGTTTGGCCAAGGTCATTCTCCTAACCCTAGTCAAGAAATTAAGAGACAAAATTTCCTGGAAAGACTCACATTCATATCAATTAGCTAATATCTTATAAGTATAGTTTCTTGGGGTTTTTTCCTTCTTTTACCCCTAAAAAGTCTTCCTCTCTTTTCCCAATGATAACTTTGTGCATATGGGTGCATGATCCCACAGCACCTGGCTCCACATTCTCTGGGTTGACCAGCATTGAGTGAATCAGCTAATTCTCCTCAAACACTTGCTGTACTCAAAGATCTCCAAATATAATTCTGATCACAAAGGTAGTAGATAATACCTTATTTCCTGCCAGTTGCCATCTTAGGACACTAGGGGTAAAGAAAGAATCTGTAATGCATAACAGAGATGGGACTTGTTCTAAATAAGGAAATGCTAGGAAACTCTTTGGAGCTTCCATAATATCACCCTGGTCTAGGGAGTTGTTGCACAGTTGCCCCAAACTGGATGCAGATTTGGAGACCCACAGCATCCCACTCTCATCTCCAGATAGTTGTAAAGATTATACTTCAATAAATCTCCTTTTGGGCACATAAATCTTATTACTCACCTCCCCAACCCTCACTTTCCTCCCATCTCACCTCTCTTCTGTAGACATTGGGCTATAATATAATAACTCATTTAGAGAAGCATTTGCCAAAACAATGAAAAAACTGAAGTGACTTAGAAGAAACTGCATTTTTAATCTCATGGAACTCTGAAAGCCTTCATTTTAATTGATATAGTAAGGAGCCTAATTTAGACAAATTTAATTTTCCCTGATTTTACTTCTGAGAAAAATTCTACATTGCATTAGTGAGGAGTGAACATCTGGAAAAAGGAAGTAGTTTTGTCAAGAACTGGTTTTATCAAGAGCAGGTCATGCCTGACTTACCTAATTTTCCTTTTTGACAGGGTTTCTAGACTGAGAGATTAGGGGAATCCTATAGATATAGTCTGCCAAGATTTATGAAGCATTTGTCAGTCATCCTATTCTTTGAGGGAAGATAGGACAGTACAGTACTGTTAGGTAGATTTGGAGCTGGTTGTATAGCCATACCAAATGAGGAACCAATAATGGTTTGATGCTAACTTGGAAGGAGGTCTCTAGTGGCATGCCCCAAGAATCTGTCCTTGTTCTAAGCAGCTTAACATTTTAAAGTCATGCTTATTGGATTTACTGATAATAGAAAGCCTTAAGGAATAGTTAGATTACTGCAAGAAAGTCCAGACATTAAAAAAAAGTCTGGAAATTTCAGAACACTGGACCGCATCTAAGAAGGTGAAAGATAAGGGATATATGTATGCTGTGTTCAAAAAATCAACTCCACAAACAAGGGATGTGTAGCTAGATATCAGGTTTTAGTGGATACAAGCTCAGTACAAGTCAACAACCAAAAAAGTTAATGCAATCTTGGCCCATGTTAAGTACCCAAGACTAGGGAGGTCATGACTTCATTGTACTCAGCCATCTTCAAACTCTTTCCAGAATACCATGTTTGGATCTGCACAAGAAGACACTGAGAAGCTTGAAAAGCATTCAGAGGTGGGTGACCAGGATAATGACTAGCCCTTAGGTTGTGACATCTGAAAATCAGTTGAATTAGGGCCATGTAGCTTTAAGAAGAGAAGATTCAGGAGGTGCATGATCACTGTCAGAGTATTTGAAGACCTATCATAAGGAAAAAAGAATGAACTTGTTCTGGTCCTCAGGAACAATGGGTACAAGTTGCTGACAAATGCAAGATTGATGTCATGCAAAGCTTTCTACCTTAATTAAAGCTATTCATTCCAAGGTAGGATAGGCTGCCTTGGGAGATGGTATATTCATTGAATCTTAAAGCTAAACTTAAGTGACCATTTGGTAGTTAAATTTTAGAGTACATTCTTATTTGGGTATGACATTACAGGAGACAGCCTCTCAGTTTTCTCATCTGTTAAATGGGATGGCAGTATATCATCAAAAGGGGGAGGAGGGGTGAAATGCACATTATGCATTCAGAAGACTAGGTCCTGATAACTGTTGGCGAAAAAAGCCCTTTCTAAACTATATGTATTATGTACATGTGAATTATCACTACCATTCCTCCATTTCCTTTGCCTTCCACATCCAATCAGTCATCTTGTCTTGTCTTTCTTTGGATGGAAATTCTGTGCTCAAATAATAAAAATGTGGTAATTAGGGTCCATGTTTCAGACCACATGATGAGGGTAATGAGACTGAGCTAGAAATGTTAAATGAGTTTGCGGAAGCTGAAAAATTAGGTCAGATCATAATAATGGGAATTGTAGGAACGCCATAGTGAGTCAGGCCAATGATCCATTCAACCCAAGATGCAGATTCCAATAACATCCCAAAGCGCTTTTGTTGGAAGGGCTGGCTGCCCTCCGTGACACTCGCTGAAAGGGTAGAGGAGGTCCCCACGCACCTCTAGCTTCTCTTAATAATCCAGTTGGGAGCTATCATTCTGGAATTTATTTAAAGCCTTCTTGAACCTCCTTCCATTTTCAGCTGATACCACCTCTCGGAGTAATGAGTTCCATAAGTTATTCTTGTCAGTTTGCCATTTTATTCCTCAGAAAAGATTTCAAATATTCACACAGATTGGCTGAAAACCTCATCAGGACGAGATCCGGAGGTAAGGTTTTTGGTTAAGATAAATGAGTGTTTCCTAGAACAAGCAGTTTTCAAACCCACAGGGAGAAGAAATATTATTGGACTTGGTTCAGAGGCATGAGCAGGGGACTGGCACAGGAGGTATCTGTGGGTGAACCGTGAAGACAACATGCTAGAATTTAATATTCTGGCTGGAGAGGGAAGGCCAAAAACTCCATCCCACAGGTATTCAATTATAGGGAAGGGAACTATGATAAAATGTCGGTATTAGGTTAAAAAAATTGAAAGGAGTTGTTTAAGAAGTCAAAAGCCCCCAGGAAGCCTAGAGACTGTTTGAAAACAGAGAAAATATACACTCTGGATCAAAGAGATGAGGCGCTCAAACAGAAGCCCTGTCTGGCAAACTGGCAAGGTCAAAAAGGTCATCCTGGGGAAAAGGGTAATCTTTATAAAAATGGAAAGCCTACCCTGAGTGCGGAAAGAGAGGGAGGGAGAGGAACAGGGGGGAGTCAGTCAAATGGGGCAGAAAAGGAATTTCAGGAACATTTTGCCAGCAACTCCAAAGCCAAGAAAGAGAGATTCTTTAAATACATCAAAAGCAGGAAGCAGGTGAAAGAATCCATAGGAAGACTTGATCACAGTGCAAAAGGTATACCTAGGGATGAAAAGAAAATAGCAGACTGAATAAATTCTCTACGCCTGTCTTCTCTGAGGAAGGCATTTTAAGGTGATTTCCACTCCCCAGACCTCTTCTGTAGCTCACAAGTTAGAGATGCTTGATAACATGGCAGAAGGGAATGCTAAGAGCAAAAGTGTACAGGATGTTCTTGGTGTAATTGATAAACAGGACGCAAGTAAATCACTGGGCCCAGCTGGCCTCCACCCAAGGATGCTGAAGGCAAACGGAGGTGAAAATGCTGAACTGTTGGCTAAAATGGATACACTGGCATTGCAAAGAGCCACTATGCCAGGAGACTGGTGAGCTGCCAGCATGACTGTAATCCAAAGAGCAGCTCCTTTGGCCTCCGGGAACTGGAGACTGCTGACTGTGGCCCCTGCATCTGGTGTTAGGGTACCATGACTTTGGATAGCCTGCCTGCATTTGAGCAAAAGACCGAGTTGGAAGCAATGAATGTGAATGTCTGTTTAAAGAACCACAATGTGCTAGACAAGTGTTAGGTAACCATTATTATTAGAAGGGGCATGGTATTCTAGATAGAGTATTGCTCTGATAAACCAAGGGGAGAGGGAGACAGATAAACAGAGAGAAAGAGAACAAGAAAAATTGAGAAAGGAGGAGAGAGAAAGACAGACAGAGAGAAAGAGGGAGGGAGACTGAGAGGGGAAGAGAGAGAGAGAAGGAGGTAGCTCAAGAGAGAGGGAGAGAGAAAGAGAGAGACAAAGGGAGGAAGAAAGAGGTGTATGAAGGAGAGAGAGAGAGAAAGAGGAGGAGGAGGAGGAGGAGGAGGGAGATTGAGAGAGTAAGAGAGGAGGGGAAAGAGAGAAATTGATAGAAAGAGAGAGAGGAAGGAGAGATTGGGAGAAAGAGAATGAGAGAGAGGAGGGAGAGAGAACAAGGAGGAGGAAGGGATATAAAAAGGGAGCCAGAGAAAGAGAAAGGGAGGGAGATTGAGAGAAAAGAGAGGGGAGAGAGAAAGAAAGAGAGAGAAGAGGGAAGGAGGAATCCTAAGAACCATAGTACTTCATTTCTAATATCTGACAACTCCTTTGTAGTAAATTCTATAATAAAGCATAGAATACTTGAATCTATAAATAAACATAGCCTATGGAAGGAAAGACAAGGCCCTAGCAACACAGAGGCCCCAGTGAGTGCAGAGGCTTATTTACTTAAGAAGTTTATAAGGGAAACCAGCATGGCAGAGTGGGAAACTCACTGGATATTTCTTTTTTCAAAACATTATGTATAAAGGAAATTCAATTTCTCATACAATCCTCATTCCTACTCTTCTTTGCATCTTGAAATTTTCTTCTTTGTTTATGATTGTTAGAGGGGAAAATGCCAGTGCACTATGTTTTTCATCAGAAGACCTAGTTCTGAATCCTGATGTTGGCACTTAACACTGGCATGAACTTTAGACAGGTTACTTTCCCTCTGTGGCCCTCAGTTTTCTCATCTGCAGGTGCATGCTTAGTCCGAATGCTTCTTGTCCCGGGCACTCACTGGCCCCAGGGACAAGACCTTCGCTCCATCACTGACTCGGGTCCACAATCTCCTCTGCATTTCAGTAGCAGTGAGGACCATGGAGTTGATACCACATTGATGAAAGAGTTTGCACCCTTGAGCTGAGCCCTAGGCCTAGCCTTTTAAAGGAGATGCAGTCCATTAAGAGGCAGAGCAGCCACAGAAGGTACAGACAGAGCAGACTACCAGAAAGGAGGACAGTAGAAATTATTAAGAGATCTTCCTCAGGGAGAGAACCACAAGCTACAGAATCATACTTCTTCAGGAAAGGACAGAGAGAGAAGAGGCACAGACTCAGACAATAGAGCATCCATTCAGCCTCTGAAGAAAACATATTCATCTAAAAGCTGACAGCAAACAGAAACTTGGAAGGACAGATGGAGACTTGTCGAGAGAAAATGTGAAGAAAGGGATTCATGGCCTCTAAGAGGAAAGGTGACAGAGGAAACAGACATGTTCAGGCTCACATGGACCTCAAGAGAGGGTGACAGTTTGTACAATCTGCACAATGACAGAGAAGGAAAAACTGTTGCCAGAGCATGGAACCATGAGCACTAGGGACCAGACCAGACTCTTGACTGCTACTACAGGGAACAAGAGGAAGGTGGGACCAGGGGTGTGATAGAGTCAGTTCTTACCATCTACAAGAGCCTCCTGTTAAATTTTCAGTGTGAGCATTTACACATGTAAATCACTACAAATCAGAAATTGTCATTGTTTGAATGATCATTTAGACCAGTGGTGGGGAACATCTTGTTCTGTGAAGTTTGGATTCAAGGAAAAGGCCACACTTGAGGACCTAGAGGGCTACATGTGGCCTCGAGGCCCTTGGTCTAGACTTAGGAAAGTGTTAATAACACAGATTAAACTTAAAAGCAGAGGAGACCCCATTTGTTAAATGTTTAGCAGCTCATCTCTGTATTACTCTATAACATCGAACTCACGGAATGGAAGATTCAGGGAATAAAGTCATCCCCAGACTGGAGACCTGGTGACTGTAGGATAACAGTAATAATGATAGTAACTGCCATTTATCCAGCACTTTAAGGTTTACAAGGGCTTTAATACATTATCTTATTTGAACTTCAGCAATACAAAAAACAAAACAGCAACAAAATAAACAAACAAAGAGATAACGCATGAATTCAGTGACAGCTAAAACAAAAAAAAAAGTCTTGCTTCTGAAGAGGGTGTATCCCACCCAGGTGTGTTGGAAAGCTCAGATGATGAAAGGACTACAGCATGAGTGATCAGATCAGTTCTAGCTCCATCTACACGCCATGGAAACAGGACTATCTCAGGCCATTTGAATGGAGGTAGCAGATGGTATCAATACATTTGTGTTTGCTAGGGTAACTCAGTCACTCTCTCTGACTTTCCTTTCAGCTTGTGAGATATGATCAGTCCCAAAGAGATGTGAATTCTCACCTTACCAAGAAAGGCAAATGCTTTCTCCAAGGGAAAAACATTGTACTAATCTGTTGTTTGAGACAGTCAAATATCCGGGTAAAAGGGGAAATGACTTATTTAGTCTTTGGTAACATTTCAAAAGCAAGAGTTGTTTTTGAACACCTCCCTGAACTAATAAGAGACTGGGAAGGATGTCCTGTCAAAGATAGAAAACTGGTTTCATACAAACAGAAAACAGACAACTGAAATAAATGGATGAAGAACTCTTTGCGAGCTTGTTTAGCGCTTACTGCTAGGACTTCCCTTGTTGATCGTTGTTGTAAACGATTGAGGACCGAAGCACACAGTGAAATCTTCAAGTCTGCCAATGGCACTAAGTTAATCCAGAGAGTAAAAATTCAAGCAATAAGGAATAAGCAGCGAAATATGTGACAGTTATGTGAATGGGCAGGAAAGTGGTAAATGAGCTGCAGTGTGGACAAGTGTAGGATAAGTACATGAAGAGAAGAGCAGCACAGATGCCAGAATTGTTCCTCACAGGTAGGCTGTTCTCCGAAAACATCAGCTCTGAAAAGCCAATTAAATGCTGGGCATCATGAGAAAGGCTCTTGGAAATGAAACAGAGAACATCTTGTCCATGCATAAAACATGAGGCTTCTATACCTGTAATATTACAAGTTGTTTCAAGTCTTGAAGGGTTTAAATGAATGAGTGTTTGTGTTGAGTGGCTGGTAGTTTGAGTCAGTGTGTGGAGAGAGAGGGAATATTGGTTAGTGTAAGAATCAGTCTGGAGATAGAAAAGGGTTTAGTGAGAGAGAGGTAATGGAAAAAGAAAGAAATGAGTTGAGATGGTGAATGCAGGGGTAAATTCAGAGCTGGTCAGCTTTGACTGTGCATTAAATTCTGATTGGAGAGGGACTGAGGGAAGTGGTCAGGGACTCTTACACAGCATAATATACTAACAACAGAATAGGAACAAGAGGCTGTTGGCCAGATTTGGTCTCATACCATTTTTCTAAGTCAGTAACTTTCTGAGCTCTTCATACATAGTTGTTTGAGGAAAACAGTGCCTAGGACTTGTGACTGTAAGTGAGCAGATTTATGATATAAGAATATATATTCTTTTACAGGTAGCTAGGTGGTGCAGTGGCTAGAGCACCAGACCTGGAGTCAGGAAGATCCGAGTTCAAATCCAGCCTTAGATACTTAGTAGCTATGTAACCCTGGGCAAGTCACTTAAATTTAACTGTTTGCTTCAGTTTTCTCATCTGTAAAATGAGCTGGAGAAGGAAATGGCAAACCACTCTAGTATGTTTGTCAAGAAATGGGCCATGAATAATCAGACATGACTGAACATATTATTTTACTCTCTGAGGAGCTATTCTGATAGATTGTATAAGCTAAAATTATAGTCTAAGAAGAATTCAGATACATTCTAAGGGCCATAAGTTATTAAATGAAAATTAAGAACCCCTAATCTGTTGCTCAAAGTCCCAGACACAAATGACTTCCTCCCCCGCACAAAACCATGAGCAGTTGATACTGCCAGAGGCAAAATACTGGATGGATATGCTGGGCCAGGCTATGACATTTCTTATGCATTGATACTGCTGTGGAGAAAACTATTGTTATCTGATGAAAGTATATCGTATCTTTATGTGTGTTGAATGAAAAACAGGTAAAGAAGCAAGAAATATAGATGGTTTCCAGGCAACAAACTGCCTAAGAATGTGAGGAAAGCAGGGGTCAGTGGTTATTAACTAAAGCCAATGTTTGGAAAATGGCACTGACCCAGGCCTCGTTGAGAATTGAGAGCGAAAGCTAGACGGACAGAAAAGGAAATACTGAGAGGCTAGAAGATAGCCTATATTTCTAGTTCACGTCATAGCCTTCCTGGGTAAGACATAATCACCGGACAAAGATGAGCCAGCTAAATAAAGATCACCTTGCCTAGTTTGAGTCAAGAAGATGTGAAGAGCTAAGATGTTACCTCCTAGAAGACCGACAGTTTAGAGACTTGGCCCTTGTGAAATAAATGCTGTTAATTAGAAAAATAAAGACTAAATACTGGATTTGGCCGAAGCGTGCCATGTTTTCAGTAAGGAGGAGAACTAGGACTGAAGTTGTAGTTGAATAATGTAGTTGAATGAATGAGCTGTTGAGGCTCCAATCAGCCTAAGAGAGGCTCAAGAAGCAATTCAATTTAATTCAATTAAACATTTAGTTCAGATCCTGCTTAGTCATCCTTAAGCATATAGCATCATCCAAATTTTTCTCTCCTTTCCTAATGAATCTCTCTTTCTGTGTAGACAGCAAGACTAAACCTCAATGGCAGCACAATGGAATAGGAAATGAACCATATTTGAAGACAGATGAATCTCAGCTCTGCTACTTACAACCCTGCTACTTCCTACTGTGACTTTGGAAGTCACCTCACCTCCCCCTCAGTTTCTTCATTTGTAAAATAAGAGGATTGGACTAGATCAGGGAGGGTGAACCTGTGGCCTCCAGATCACATGTGGCCCTCTAGGTCCTCAAGAGCAGCCTTTTGATTGAATCTAAACATCACAGAACAAATAAGTTTGGATTCAGTCAAAGGACCTACTTGAGGATATAGAGGGTCACATGTGGCCTCCAGGCTGCAAGTTCATCACCCTTAGACTAGATGGTCTCCAAGGTCCTTCCCAACTCTCAGTTGCAAGGTTCTATAAATTAATGAGAAGCTCCTGCCTTTAGCCCAGAGGTAGATTGCCAGCAAAAATCCAAAGAGGTCAGGGGAGACCAACAGGCTTCAAAATGAATGAAAAATTCTGGGAAGATGGAGGAGTTAGTCAGAAAATTCCAGGCTCATCAAATTTCCTCCACAAAAAAGGCAGAACATTGCTTCAAAGCTAATGTAGAGCATCAAAAATAAAAGTCAGGGTAAAGTAGTTGTCGTTCTAAGACAACTTGAGAGGACCTTAGAAAAGACCCTATTTATTTCCAGGGACAGAGGTTCTGCCCCAGTGAAGAACAAATACCTCCAGGCAGTCTCTGCTGGATAAACAGCGAGCCCTGGGAGGCAGCTGGGTAAGTAAGTAGCTTCTTCCTCAGGAACTTTCACTTCACTACCATAGGTGAGTGTAGGGGTGGGAGTGGGGCACTATGGGCAGATGACTGAACAGGGGGAGATTGAAAGAACCTCCACTGTCTCTGGATGCCAGGCCCAGATGTGCTGACCAGACATGACCCAGGCTGCAACTGAGGAAAGGAGCAGATGACCTGTGAATGTGGTAGCAGAGGGACTGGGGCCCTACTGGCTGTGGGCACTTGAAGGCAAGTGGAGTTCCTGGTTTCTATTCCAGTGTAGAGGGGAGAGCTGAAATTTGTAGCCAAAAGAGAGGTTACAGGGAGCAGGAGCATCTATGGGACAGAATGGCTGGGGAGCCTAGCTGTGGCTTGAGGGTAGAGTAGAGTGTCTGAGGCTGGGCCACCAGATAGAGCTCAGAAAATAATAGTAAGAAGGACTTAAGGCCTGGGGCACCATAACCCATACCCTGGGACTAGAGTAGATTACAATAATAAGATGCTTAAAACAAAACAAAACAAAATAAAAATGACTAAACAAAGGAGAAAGAACCCAACCATAGACAGTTACTATGGGGACAGAGAATTTGGATTCATGCCAGAAGATGGGGAAGGTAAAAAAGCCTCTCCTAACTCAAAGAAAAATGTCAAGTGTTCACAAGTCTGAAAAGAGTACTTGGAAGAACTTGGAAGAAAAGAGATTGAGGAAATGTTAGGAAAAAAATAAGAACAATCCAAGAAAATTATGAGAAAAAAGTCAACCAATTGAAAAAAGAGATCCAAAAATTCAAGAAAGAAAACAACTCCTTGAAAACCAGAATTGGGCAAGGGGAAGCTAATGATGTTATAAGACACCAAGCAATAATAAAATAAAATCAAAGGAATGAAAAAATAGAAAAGAATATGAAATATCTTATTAGAAAAACAACTGATCTGGAGAACAGATTGAGGAGATGATGTGATTTGGAGTTGCTGGGAACCCCAAAATGTCAGGGTACAGAGTGGAGTCCACTAGGAATGAATTCATGTACTCCAACCTTTGTCCAGTCAAATGACAGGGTTTATTTTAAGCCAATTCAAGTGGGCAGAGTTCCTAGTGAACCTGCAACTTAATGGGGGTGAGACTGATGCTTATATACAAAAGGGACAGGGAAAGGATGTGGATAGGATGAAGGAGGGGTAAGTAATCTAGGGTAGGCCAGGTGCAAACAGTGAAAGAACTATCAAATAGGCTAATTAGATGATCTAGATGGGATTAAGGAGTGATAGGTATATACAAGTAGTCTGGGGTAGAACAAGTACAACAGTGAAAGGAAGAAAAGTGATCCAATTAGGTGATTAAGGAGTGGTCAGTACATGCAAGTAGTCTGAGTGGGCCAAGTATAAACAATGAAAAGAATATCCAGTAAGCTAATTAGGTGATCTAGGTGGGCTTAGATGGGCCAGTGGTCTTGGGCAGGGATGTCAATGATCTGTGCTGTTGAAATGTATAGCAAAATTCAGGGACTGGGTTGCTTTCAAAGACATGGTCTTTTCCTTTTAGGGATCCAGGTCTCATCACCCCATCAGAGACACAATATAAGAACCTGAAAGTTATAACAAAAAAAAAAAAGAGTCTTGATACAATCTTACAAGAAATCATTAAGGAAAATTGCATTGAAGTTTTAGAATAAGAAGGTAAAGTAGAAATAGAAAAAAATTCACCAATCACTACCTGGAAGAGAACCGAAGAGGAAAATTTAGAGGAATGTCATAGTCAAGTTTCAAAGTTCCTAGGCTAAGGAAATAACACTGCAAGCAGCAAGAAAACAAATTTTTTTCACACCACAGCACCATAATCAGGATCACACAAGACCTATCAACTTCGATATTAAAAGACTTTAGAACATAATGTTTCAAAGAGCAAAAGAGCTGGTGTAGTGACCAAAAATAACTTACCTAGTAAATTTGAGTATAATCCGGAATGAAAATAAAGTGAGAGGAGCATTCAATGAACCAAAAGACTTTTTGGTATTTGTGAGAAAAAGACCAGAACTCAATGGAAAATTTAACACAAGATTCAGGAAAAACATAAGGTAAACATTAAAGACCAATTTTAAGGGACTTAATAAGATCAAATTGTTTATTTCTTTTATGTGAAAATATTATCAGTACTGATGGGGTGATAGAACCTGAAACCCTAAAAGGAAAAGACCATGTCTTTGAAAGCAACCCAGTCTCTGAATTTTGCTATACATTTCAAGAGCACAGATCATTGACATCCCTGCCCAAGACCACTGGCCCATCTAAGCCCACCTAGATCACCTAATTAGCTTACTGGATATTCTTTTCATTGTTTATACTTGGCCCACTCAGACTACTTGCATGTACTGACCACTCCTTAATCCCATCTAGATCACCTAATTAGCCCTACTTGATGGTCCTTTCGCTGTTTACAGCTGGCCCTTCCTAGACTATTTACCCCTCCTTCAAACCATCCAGATCCTTTCACTGCCTTTTTTGTATATAGGCAACATTTTTTATGCCCATTAAGTCACAGGTTCACTAGGAAACCTGATCTCTTCTATTGATTTTATAATAAACTTCCCCTTGACTGGAAGAAGGTTTGAGTCCATGAATTCATTCCATGCAGATACTGCCTTGTACTCTGACATTTTGGGCTTCCCAGAAACCCCAAACTGTGTCATCAGGGTTCCCAGCAACCCCAAACCACATCAAGTACTCTCTTAAGACTTTCATCATTACTTGAGTAATTTGAAAGAAAGGCTTGGGCTGAGCTGAGTAAGATGGATTGATTCTAAAAAGGAGCAATTATCTCATATAAATGAGTGAATGCAAGAAATGATATAAAAGAAGCAAGTTGGGGTGGAGGGCCAGTAATGGTATTGCCTTACTCTTGTCAGAACTAGATTAAGGAAAGAAAACAACATATACATCTAGAAGAGTATAGTCTTCTAAATTTATAAAGAAATAAGAGGGTAAGGGGATAAAAATGAAGGATGTCTAGATTAAAAATGAAGAGGATTGGGGGAGAGGACCTGGGAAGGACTCTTAGATGGGTGGGTAGATTAAGAAATAGGAGGGCAAGGTAGTGATTAGGAGTAAGTTAGCAGTGTAGGGAGAGATAGAGTAAACAGGGCAAAAAAAGTAATGTAGAAAAATAGGATGGAGGGAAATATACAACTGGTAATTATAACATTGAATGTGAATGGGATGAATTTACTCATAAAACAGAAACAGATAGCAGAATGGATTAAAAATCAAAAACTGACAAAATGTCACTTACAAGAAACACAATGAAAAATGAAGAGATACGCTCAGAATTAACATAAAGGGATGGAGTAGAATTTATTATGCTTCGGCTGATGTAAAAAAAAGCAGAAGTAGCAATCATGTTCTCAGATAAAGTTTAAGCTAAAATAGATTTAATTAAAAGAGATAACTAGGGAAACTACATTGTGTCACCATTGTTATACAATATTGTTTTAGAAATGCTAGCAACAACAATAAGTGAAGAAAAAGAAATTGAAAGAGTCAGAAAGGGACATAAAGTAATAAATTATCTCTTTTTGCAGAAAATATAATGATATATTTGGAAAATCCTAAAGATACAACTAAAAATTAGATGAAACAATACATAATTTTAGCAAAGTAGTAGGATGTAAAATAAATCCACATAAATGATTAGCATTTTTATATATCACCAACACAACCCTGCAAGGAAATGGCAAGAAAATCCCCATTTAAAATAACTGTAGACAGTATTAAATAACTGAGAGTATGTCTGCCAAAAACAGATTCAGGAACTATGTGAACATAATTATAAAACACTCTTTATACAGATAAAGTCAGATTTAAATAATTGGACAAATATTAATTCTTCATGGGTAGGCAAAGACAGTATAGTAAAAATGACTATTTTACCTAATTAATCTATTTATTCAATACCATCCTAATTAAATTGCTAAAAAAAAAGTTGTTTCACTGAATTAGAAAAAATAATGAAATTCACTTGGAAGAACAAAAGACCAATAAGTTCAAAGAAAGAAATGAAAACAATGTAAAGGAAAGAGGCTTAACAGTACCAGACCTCAAACTATAGGACAGTAAATATCAAAACCACTTGATACTGGCTAAGAAATAGAAAAGTAGCTCAGTGGAACAGAGTAGATATACAATACACAGTAATAAAGAATTATAGCAATCATGTGTTTGATAAATGTAAAGATTTAAGTTTTGGGACAAGAATTCTTTATTCAGCAAAAATTATTGAGTAAGCTGGAAAGCAGTTTGGCAGAAATTGGGCATAGACCAATATCTTAAGTCATGTAGCAAGATGAGGTCAGTATGGGTACATGACCTACCTATAAAGGGAGATATCACAAGAGAATTAGAAAAATATGGAATATATGGAAGAGAAACAGGAATAATACAAGAAAATCATGTGAAAAGAGTCAACAGTTTGATAAAAGAGGCACAAAAAAATACTGAAGGAAAAAATTCCTTAAAAAAACAGAATAGGCCAATTGGTAAAAGAGGCACCAAAATCCAATGAGAAGAATGCCTTGAAAAGTAGAATTGGCCAAATGGAAAAGGAGGTAGAAAAACTCACTATAATAATAATAATAATAATTCCTTAAAAATTAGAATTGAGTAAATAGAAACATCAAGAAACAATAAAACAAAACCAAAAGAATGAAAAATTAGAAATATAGAAAATTAGAAGACAATGTAAAATATCTCATAGGAAAAACAACTGACCTGGTTCCAGGAGAGATCATTTAAAAATTGTTGGTCTACCTGAAAGCCATGATTTAAAAAAAAAAAAAAAGCCTAGACATCATGTTTCAAGAAATTATTAAAGAAAACTGCCCTGATATTCTAAAATCAGAAGATAAAATAGAAATTGAAAGAATACACTGATCACCTCCTGAAAGAAATCTCAAAATGAAAACTCCCACGGATATTATAGCCAAATTCTGGAGCTCCCAGGTCAAGGAGAAAAATAATTGCAATTAGATGGAAAGAAACAATTCAAGTATCATGGAACCACATTCAGGATAACATAAGATTTAGCAACTTCTACATTAAAGGATCAGAGGGCCTGGAATTTGATATTTCAGATGAACTAGGATTACAGCCAAGAATCACCTATCCAGCAAAATAGCATAATCCTTCATGGAAAAACATTTTGACATTCAATGAAATAGAGGACTTCCAAGCAATCAGGATGAAAAGACTAGAGCTGAATAGAAATTTGACATTCAAATGCAAGACCCAAGAGAAACACAAAAAGGTAAACAGAAAAGGGAAATCATAAAGGACTTAATAAGTTTAAACTGTTTCCATTTGTACATGGGAAAATAATACAACTTTCTCATGATTAGGACAGTTAGCAGGACTATATACAGAAAGAAGGCACAGGTAGAAATTGAATATGATGGAATGATATCTAAATAAAATTAAGGGATGAGAAAAAGGAATACATTGGGAGAAAAGGGAGAGGTAAAAGGGGTAAATTAACTCACACAAAAGAGGCAAGAAAAGCTTTTACAGTGGAGGGAAAGATAGGGAAGCTGGTGGGGAACACTTGAATCTTACTCTCATCAGAATTGACTCAAAGGAAAAATAACATATACACTCATTTGGGTATAAAAATCTAGGGTGGGGAAGAGTATAACAGAAAGGGGAAGCAGTGATAGAAAAAAGGGCAGATTTGAGGAGGCAGTAGTGAGAAACAAAACACTTTTGAAGGAGGGATAGGGTGAAAGGAGAGAGAGAATAGAATAAATGGGGGAAATAGAATGTAGGGCAATACAGTGAAATAACTGTGAAAAACATTTTGAAGCAAGTTTCTCTGATAAAGGTCTTATTTCTCAAATGTATAGAGAACTGAGTCAAATTTATAAAAATGAGAGCCACTCCCCAATTAATAAATGATCAAAAGATGTGAACAGTTTTCAGATAAAGTGATCAAAGCTATCTATAGCCATATGGAAAAATGCTATACATCACTATTAATTTCAAAAATGCAAATTAAAACAGTTCTGAGGTGTTATCTCATACCTATTAGATTGACTAATAGGATATAAAAGGAAAATGACAAATATAGGAAGGGATGTGCGAAAATTGAAACACTAAGGCATTGTTGGTAGAGTTGTGAACTGATTCAACCATTATGTAGAGTAATTTGGAACTATGCCCAAAGGGCAAACTATGCATACCCTTTGAAGCAGCAATACCACTATTATATCTGTGTCTAAAAGCAATAAAAAACAAAAAAAGACAAGGACTTACATATACAAAAATATTTATAACAGGTCTTTTCTGGTAGCAAAGAACTGGAAGTTGAGAGGAGGCAAATCAATGGGCTGAACAAGTTATGGTATATAATTGTGATGGAATACTATTGTGCTTTAAGAAATGATCAAAATGCTCTCAGAAAAACCTGGACTTACATGAACTGATGCAAAGTGAAATGAGTAGAACCAGAAGAACACAGTAACAGCAATATTGTATTATGACCAACTGTGAATGACTTAGGTATTCTCAGTAACGCAATGATCCAAGACAGCTCTGAAAGACTTATGAAAAATACTATGCATTCTCAAAAAAAGAACTGATGCAGTCTGAATACAGATTTTAGCATACTTTCTTTTTACTTTGTTTTTCTTGGCTTTTTTTGGGGGGGGGGTTCTGTTTTCTTTTATAATATGACTAATATGGAAATGTATTTTGTCTGACTGCACATGTGAAACCTATATCAAGTTGCTTGCCTCCTCAGTGAGAGAGGTGGGGGGGAACTGAGGGAGGGAGAGAATTTGAAACTAAAAATTTTTTGAACGGATGTTAAAAATTGTTTTTACGTGTGATTGGTGGAAAATAAAATACAATATAATTTTTTTTTAAACGAGTAGCATTGGTGGTAGCAGATTCCTGCTGCTAGCCGCCCATCTCCCTACCTGAGCCCATACATGATAACTGATATTGAGGGAATAGTACACAAGAATGGGGGCTCAAGTCAGTAGCTTTACAAAAATATACCCCAAACTCCGCAGGGATATCCCTAGAACCCTGAGGAGTCAAGGTAGCTGACCTCCCTCTGGGAACTGTGTCTGCTAGCGTACTTGTGGATTGGGAGAATAATTCCAGTCTTGCCACATACAAACTATATGACGAGATGCCTGTTACAGTAACTGTTAGATTGAATTGAATTGAACCTTAAGAAAAGTACAACTAGATTCATAATGTTGGCATATATATTGCATTTACGTGCAAATCATATAGAAACTAGCCCAGAGAACTCAGTCACAGAAATACAGGGCATTGTTCTCATGCCATAGCATGTCCTAGCAAATATAAGGCACTATCCTCTTTCATTCTCTGCTCTGGTCTCTGTACAGGGGAGAGGAAGGGTAAGAAAAGACTACCATCTTATCATCTACAGAGGCAAGGACTGCTGATGAGACTGGGAAAGCAGAAAAATGAAGAGCACCACCTTAACCCCCTACTGAGACATCCTCTGATGGGATTGGGAAAGAATGTTCATCTTCCTGTCCTTCCTTCAGCTCTTAGAGCAGTATGAGAATCTGGCTCTGGGGATCAAAGGTCTTGAAAGGACAGAATTTCTTCAGCACATATGGGGTTCTGTTTTAAGAATGACCTTTCATCTTTCTAATTCTCCATACCTAATTCTCACTGTTAAGAAAGAAGGGAAAATGTTATGAAAATAGTTAAAAGAAAAATCCATGTGACTTGGGGGCTGACTCTGAGTGATTAAAATGCAGACACCTGTGAAATCTTCCAGGATCTTGCATTCATTGTCCTTGTGTGAAGAGCTTTTCTTGGATTAGTTTCTTTAGTGTCTATGCTCCAAAGGAATGGTAGTCTCTTTCAAAGTTAAATCATAATTTAAAGTTGTACACATATCATCTGAGAATAAATAGTTTGTGGTGAAAAGAATCTGGCTTTTTGACTTCTTGTTCCTGAGAGCACCTACTAGGTTAAATTAAGTCATAGAAAACACCATTCTAGTTGATTCTAGAGTTCAGTTTCTGTCCCTGTCGTTTTATATCCCACTCTGCCGCTAATTTAATTTTGCTTCCTTTCCATAGAAAGGACCATAAGAGGGTCAAGGAAGAAACAGAGGTCTGAAGATGAGGAAGAACAAGAGAAGACCACCAGTATCTTGTTACCTAAGAGACAAGGTCTATTGATGAGATTGGGAAATCCTACCCTTCCCTGAGTCCTGTCTAGGGGTTCAGGACAGCATTCTAAGACACTTTGTAGCCCTGCCTTCACTATATTCACCACACACACACACACACACACACACACACACACACACACACACACACACACACACACCCCTCTGACTCCCCCAGACAGTCCACCAGGAAGTCCATCATTCACCAATCATACTGCCATCCATGACCAACACACTGATCAGTGGTCACAGTGGGGGCATAACACCACCTAAACTTTAGCCTCAGATTGTTCCTATCCCTAGTATGGAGGCGTATTAGAGTTTTAAGGTAAAATGAGACCTTCCCTCCTCCACTTTAGGATTAAGTCCCAGTCATCATTACTCAAGTCTTTGGAAACTGCCCAGTTTTTAGTGCTTTTTCTCTCAGGAAAGTAAACATGCATATGCTTATCTGTGTACATGTCCTATTCCCACTGAACAATGTAAGTTCCTTGAGGGCTGGGACTACTTTATATTTTCCTCATATTTCCAGTACTTAACCAAGTAATTTATGCATATTAAGCAAGGTATATTTATAGATAGGATTGCATCTAAGAATAGCACAGGGGGATCGGGAGCAAGATGGTGGAGTAGAAGGATGGACCTTCTCTAGCTCTCCTCTCATAGCCCATAAAATACCTGTAAAAAATGACTCTAAACAAATTCTACAGCAACAGAAGCCACAAAATGACAGAGTAAAAGAGATTTCCAGCTCAAGACGTCCTGGAAGGCTGACAGGAAAGGTCTATTGCACCAAGCCCAGAGTGTAGCACAGGCCAGCGTGGGCTGTGCAGCACGGCATGGACAGGACTAGAGCAGGCTCCAGGGCATGGAATCATGGTTAGCAGCTGTGGTTTCCAGATTTCTCAACCCACAAATGCCAAAGACAGCTTCAAAGGTCAGTAAGATGGCTCTTTCACCTGGATGAGAGGGGAGTGAGGTCTGGCCCCAGTCCTAACCCCAGGGCAGCAGCAGTGACTGCAGCAACAGTTTCCAATTTTGGAGGTCTTGGCCTAAGGACCCTGGGGGAATTGAGCAACTGGTCTGGATCTCAGTTCTGAGTGGCAATCCGGGAGTAAGGGATAGAGCTGGCATCGTGTAACTAGAGGTGGCTGTGGAACTGGTGGTGGCTGTGGAGAAGGAATCCTACTCACAGTTCCAGGGCAGAAAAAAGTGTTTTTGGTTGCTCACAGACCAGAGTGCAGACCTTTGATTGTATCACCTTGGAGGAACTGAGAACTTAAAGGTCCCTAGACATATCTCAGAGAACAACTGCACAAAACCTCTGAAGCCTAAGGTAGTATATTCTCCACTTGACAAAGGACTCGAAAAGTCAAGAAACTGACTGGGGAAATGCCCCAAAAGGGGAAAATATAAGACTATTGAAGGTTACTTTCTTGGTGAAATGGTATTTTCTCCCATCCTTTAAGGTAAGGAAGAGCAAAGTATACCATTAGAGGAAGACAGTAAAGTAAAGCCTTCAGCATTCAAAGTCTCCAAAAAAAAATATTCAATGGTCTCAGGCCATGGAAGTGCTCAAAAAGGATTTTGAAAATCAAGTAAGAGAGGTGGAAGAAAAATTGGGAAGAGAAATGAGAATCATGCAAGAAAATCATGAAAAGTGAGTCAACAGCTTGCTAAAGGAGACCTAAAAAAAAAATGCTGAAAAAAATAACACCTTTAAAAATAAACTAACTCAAATGGCAAAAGAGGTCCAAAAAGCTAATGAGGAGAAGAATGCTTTAAAAAGTAGAATTGGCCAGATGGAAAAGGAGGTTCAAAAGTTCACTGAAGAAAGTAGTTCTAAATTAGAATAGAGCAGATGGAAGCTAATGACTTTATGAGAAACCAAGAAATTACAAAACAAAACCCAAAGAATGAAAAAATGGAAGATAATGTGAAATATCTCATTGGAAAAATAACTGACCTGGAAAACAGATCTAAGAGAGACAATTTAAAAATTATGGGACTACCTGAAAACCATGATCAAAAAGGAGCCTAGACATCTTCTTCCAAGAAATTTTCAAGGAAAACTGTCCTGATACTCTAGAACCAGAGAGTAAAATAGAAATGGAAAGAATTCACCAATCACCTCCTGAAATATATCTCAAAAGGAAAACTCCTAGGAATGTTGTAGCCAAATTCCAGAGTTCCCAAGTCAAGGAGAAAATATTACAAGCAGCCAGAAAGAAACAATACGAGTATTGTGGAAATACAATCAGGATAATGCAGGATTTAGCAGCTTCTACACTAAGGGATTGAAGGGCTTGGAATATGATATTCCAGAGGTCAAAGGAGATAGGGTTAAAACCAAGAATCACCTACCCAGCAAAAGTGAGTATAATGATTCAGGGAAAAAAATGGAATTTCAATGAAATAGAGGACTTCCAGACATTCTTGTTGAAAAGACCAGAATTGAATAGAAAATTTGACTCTCAAATACAAGAATCAAGAGAAACATGAAAAGGTAAATAGGAAAGAAAAGTCTTAAGGAGCTCAGTAAAGTTGAACTGTTTACATTTCTGCATGGAAAGATGCTATTTGTAACTTATGAGACCTTTTTCAGTATTAGGGTAGTTAGAATATATATATGTATGTATGTAGGTGTGTGTGGGTATGTATTTGTGTGTATATTATATATGTGTAGGTATGTATATGTACATATGGGTATGTGTACACACACACATATATATATATACATACATGTGTGCGCGCGCACACACACACACACAGATAAAGGGCACAGGGTGAGATGCATATGAAGGGAGAATACCTAAAAACTAAAATTTACTATTGAGTGGAATGTATTAGGAGTAAGTGAAAGGGAGATATAGAATGTAGCAAATTATCACACATAAGAGAGGCAAGAAAGAGCTTTTACAATGGAAGGAAAGAGGAAGGAGATGAAAGAAAATAAGTGAGCCTTACTCCCGTGGGATTTGACTTAAGGAGGGAAAAATACACACTCAACTGGATGTGGAAATCTATTTTACCCTGTAGGAAGGTAAGGGGGAAGGGGATAGGAGAGGGAAGATAATAGAAGGGACAGCAAATTGGGGAAAGGGAGAATCAGAAGCAAACATTGTTGTGGGAGGACAGGTCAAGGGAGAGAATGGAATAAATGGAGGGCAGGATAGGACAAAGGGAAATGTGGTTAGTCCTTTGCAACATAACTATTATGGAAGTGTTTTGCATTGTCACATATGTATGACCTATATTGAATTGCTGTTTTCTCAATGAGGATGGGTGGGGAGGGAGGAAAGGAGAAAATATGGAACTCATAGCTTTAATAATGAATGTTAAAAATTGTTTTAGCATGCAACTAGAAAATAAGATATACAGGCAATGGGGTATAGAAATTTATTTTGCCCTACAGGAAAATAGAGGGGAAGGGGGGTAATAGAAGGGTTAATGGGGTGCATGCTGTCCTGGGGTGGGGGTGGGGAGAGATGGGGTGAAAATTTTGAATTCAGATTCTTGTGGAAGTGAATGTTGAGAACTGAAAAATAAATAAATCATATATATTTTAATAAAAAGAACAGCACAGGTAGATTCATGACTTCAGCATCTAGCTGAATTGAAATTACATGGGAACTAGCCCATCTCATAGCAAACATCAGGCACTACTATTTCTACACCGATTTTTTTTACCTGTTCTTATCAGAATACAGTGCCAGAAGAGAGAGAGAGCTAGGGGGGAAAAAAGAGCGCATCTTGCCATCTGTAGAGGGAAAGACTGCTGATGAGACTGGAAAAACAGGTATTATTAACTTCTTCCTTCCCAGATGTCATTGAATTCAGGATTGCTGTTTACATGCTGCTATAAACAGACACCCTCCAACGCCAATGATCCTTATTGGCTACCCCTAAACAACAAACCAAAAAGCCAATCCTTAATCCAACTTACTGCTATTCCTGAACAACACACACAATTAGCTCAAAAGGGACCCGTGATAGGGAATAAATCCACTTTATATCTATCCCATTAATCCTTCACCAAGCATAGAATCCTGTTTACCCCTAAACCACCAGATCCTCTGGGGGGGAAAATTAAAAGTTTGTGTTTCCTTCAGTGCAAAAACCTATGATACAGTCCAAACTCTAATACTGCAAGGTGATTTTTCCATAAGCATAGATCTAATCGTTCTCCAGTACTCATCAATTCCAGTGGCTCCCTATTGTCTTTTAAGATCAGATACAAACTCCTATATTTAGTGTTTAAAGCATTTCACAGTCTGGTCCCAGTCTTTGTCTCTAGTCTCAATGGATATTCCTCTATCTCATGAATTTGGCAATATAATCCAATTGGTCTTTTAAATTTTTTTCCATATAAATTTATTTATTTTCAGTTTTCAACATTAACTCCCACAAATTTTTGAATTTCAAATTTCTCCCCATCTCCTCCATACCCCCACCTCAGGACAGGATGTATTCTAATTGCCCCTTCCCCCAATCTGCCCTCCCTTCTATCAGCCCCACCCCTTCTCTTAAACACCCCCCTTCTATTTTCTTGTAGGGCAGGATAGATTTCTATACTCCATTGCCTGCATGCCTTATTTCCCAGTTGCATGTAAAAACAATTTTTCACATTTTCTTTTAAAACTTTCAGTTCCAACTTCTATCCCTTCCTCCCTCCCTATGCCACCCCCATTGAGAAGGCAAGCAATTTCATTAAGGTTATACATCTGCAGTCATGCAAAACACCTCCATAAGAGTGATATTGTGAAAGACTAACTATCTTTCCCTCTGTCCTGTCCTACCTTTCATTTATTCAGTTCTCTCCTTTGACCTGTCCCTCTACCAAAGAGTTTGCTTTCAATTACCCCTTCCTCCAATCTGCTATCATTTCTATCATCCCCCATCTCTTATCTCTTTCCCCCCTGGTTCCTGTAGGGTAAAATAAACTTCCATACCCAATTGAGTATGCATGTTATTCCCTCCTAAGGCTAAATGATAGAAGGAAGGCTCTCTTATTCCTTCTCACCTTCCCCATCTTCCCCTCCATTGTAAAAGCTTTTTCTTGCCTCTTTTATGTGAGATGATTTACTACATTCTACCTCTCCTTTTCTCTTTCTCGTAGTGTATTCCTCTCAACCCTTAATTTTCTTATTTAGATATCATCTCTTCATAGTCAGCTCACCCTGTGTCCTCTCCTTCTCTCTGTATGTGTATATATATATATATATATATATACACACACATATGCATATATACACACACATATATAACATATATATGTATATGTTTTCCCTCTTATTATCCTGATACTATGAAAGGTTTCATGAGTTATAAATATCATCTTTCCATGTAGGAATGAAAACAGTTAAACTTTAATAAATCCCTTATATTTCTCTTTCCTGTTTACTTTTTCATGCTTCTCTTGATTCTTGTAATTGAAAGTTAAATTTTCTATTTAGCTCTGGTCTTTTCAACACAAATGCCTGGAAGTCCTCTGTTTCATTAAAATTCCATTTTTTCCCCTGAAGTATTATACTCAATTTTGCTGGATAGGGGATTTTTGGTTTTAATCCTAGTTCATTTGACCTCTGGAATATCATATTTCAAGCCCTTTGATTCCTTAAAGTAGAAGTTGCTAGATCTTGTGTTATTCTGATTGTGTTTCCACAATACTTGAATTGTTTCTTTCTGAATGTTTGTAATATTTTCTCCTTGACCTGGGAACTCTGGAATTTGGCTATAATATTCCTAGGAGTTTTCCTTTTGTGATATCTTTCATGAGGTAATCAGTGGATTCTTTCAATATCTCTTTTACCTTCTGGTGTTAGAATATCAGGGCAATTTTCCATGATAATTTCTTGAAAGATGGTGTCTAGGCTCTTTTTCTGATTATGGCTTTCATAGTCCAATTATTTTTAAGCTACCTCTCCTGGATTCATTTTCCAGGTCAGTTGTTTTTCCAGTGAGATACTACTTCCCATTGTCTTCTATTTTTTATTCTTTTGTTTTATAATTTCTTGATTTTTCATTAAGTTATTAGCTTCCATTTGCTCAATTCTAATTTTTAAAGAGTTATTTTCTTCAGTGAGCTTTTGGACCTCTTTTCTCATTTGGCTCATTCTGATTTTTAAGGTATTCTTCTCTTCATTGACTTTTTGAACCTCTTTTGCCATTTGAATTAGTCTAATATTAAAGGTTATTTTCTTCATTATTTTGGGGGTTTTCTTTAGCAAGGAGTTGACTCATTTTTTATGATTTACTTGCATGGCTCTCATTTCTCTTCCCAAGTTTTCCTCTATTTCTCTTACTTGATTTTCAAAATCCTTTTTGAGCTCTTCCATGTCCTGAGACCAATTCATGTTTTTCTTAGAGGCTTTGGATGCAGCAGCTTTGGGTTTGTTGTCTTCTTTTGGTTGTATGTCTCAATGTTCCTTGTCAGCAGTGATGTAAGAAAATACCTCTTCACTGAGAAAGTAACAATCTACAGTCTGTTTCTTTTCCCCCAGTTTCCTCATTTTTCTTTCCAATTACCTGACTCTTGAGCTTTGTTAAATGGAGGGCTCCAGAAGCAGTTTCTGCTTCAGCAGTGGCTGGTGCTGTCCTGGGGTTGGAACTGGGGCTGGGGTAGGAACATGCTTCCCTTTCAGCCACGTGAGAGAGAGACCCTTCTCACTGACCTTTGAAGTCGTCTTTAGCGTTTGTAGGTTGAGAAGTCTGGAATTGGCAGCAGCTGCCAGTGAATCAGTCCCCTCAGGCCTGCTCCTCTTAGGTCCGAGCTGGTATGGCCCATGTCAAACTGTGCTCTGCTCCCAATCAGGTGTGATAGACCCTTCCTGATGACCTTCTCAGGATGACTTTCCAGATTGTCTTGGGCTGGACATTTGCTTCAGACTGTCATTTTGCAGTTTCTGCTTCTCTAGAATTTGTTCAGAGTTGTTTTTTGAAGACTTTGGGGGGAGAACTATAGGAGATCCCTGTTTCTATTCCACCATCTTTGCTCTGCCCCTTCTTCCTTCTTGCTCACCTATGATACTCCATCTTTTCTAGTCTTTACCTGGAATGCATTTCCTTCTCATCTCCCTTCAAGAGTAGCTCAAGCACTGCCCGCTTTGTGTGAAGCCTTTTGTGATCTCATACCTGACTGTTAGTATTTTCCCTTCCAAGCTACCTTACATTTAATAACTTTGTAATTTTTTATATATTCTCTTCATATTTATTTTGTGTATACTCCTCAATGTACTTATGATCTCCTCTGGTAGAAGGCAAACTCCCTGTAAATAGGGATTATTCCAATCATATTTATATACTCAGTGACTTAGCACAGTGCCAGGCACATGGTAGATGCCTAATGAATATTTGATCATTATTACCAGCATAACTTGAGGATATTGTAGATTTGGTTCCAGACCACTGCAATAAAGCAAACATCACAATAAAGTGAGTCATATGAATTTTTTTGGCTTTCCAGTACATATAAAAGTTATGTTTACCCTATGCTATAGTCTATTAAGTGTGCCATAGTATTATGTCTAAAATAAAATGATGTCCATACCTTAGTTTAAAAAATACTTTATTACTAAAAATGCTAATTGTCATCTGAGCCTTCAGCAAGTTATAACCTTTTTGCTCATGCAAGGTCTTGCCTCAGTGTTGATGGCTGCTGACTGATCAGGGGGTGATTGCTAATGGTTGGGGTGGCTGTGGCAATTTCTTAAAATAAGACAACAATGAAATTTGCCACATAGATTGACTCTTCCTTTCACTTGATAACTTAGAGGCCACGATAGGATTATTAATTGATCTAATTTCAATATTGTTATATCTCAGGGAATAGGGAGACCCATGGAGAGGGAGAAACATGGGAATACCTGTTTGGTGGAATAGTCAGAACACATACAACACATCGATTAAGTTCCCCATCCTTATGGGTGCTGTTTGTGGCACCCCAGAACAATTACAATAGTAACATTAAAGATCATTGATTGGGGCAGCTAGGTGGCATAGTGGATAGAGAATAGGCCCTGGAGTCAGGAGGACCAGAGTTCAGATCCAACTTTGGACCCTTACTAGCTGCATGACCCTGGGCAAGTCACTTAACCCCCATTGCTTAAGGCGGAGCGGGCAGGGTTGGGGGGGGGGGGGAGGAGGAAATCACAGATCACCAGAACAGATGTCATAATGGAAAAGTTTAAAACAGTAAAGAATCACCAAAATGTGATACAGAGACACAATGTAAGCACATACTATTGGAAAAATGGTGCAGATAGGTTTGTTCCACACAAGGTTGCCACAAACCTTTGATTTGTTTAAAAAAAAAAAAGGCAACATTTGCAAAGCATAATAAAATGAGGTATACCTGAATTGCCGTTTCTAGTGCTGCTCATTAGTAATGCCTATTATTACCTCTCTTACTGTTCTCTTCCTTCTGAAATTATTTTGTATATACTTATCTCAATACCTGGGTACAGCCCTACAATAGAAGGAAAATTGTCATGTTTCCATTTCCCAGTAGCAACCCTATCACCTTGCACATAGTAGGCAATGTTTGTTGGAATGTTTGTTGGAATGAATTTCATCAAAAAGAACGGCTAGGTTCCTAACCTCAGAACATATGGACAAATTAAATGAAAACTAACCTTCGAGGACTCAATAAATTCATAGCAAACACAGACATCATTCTAGTTCATTGTGGAGCTCGATCTCTGTCCCTGTCACTTTCTATATCTCCACTTCTGTCCCTTGAGTTCTCTCTTGCTTTTTCTCCTTGTCTCTCCCTGTCTCTGGTAAATCTAATTTCACTTTATTTCCTTTCACAGCAAGGCCCACAAAATGGTTAAGACAGAAATGGGGCCTAGAGGTGAAAGGAAGGAAAACTAAGACAGAACATTATACTGTCACCCACAGAGGAGAGGTCTACTGATGAGACTGGAATGTAACAGGTGAGCATGTGTCACCCTGTCCTTTAGAGTGCACGACAGATGACATAGACATACTCAACCACTATCATATAATCTTCTCAAGTTACCCCATAAGTTACCCCAGTTAAGTAGCATAAGAAGCCTGTCATCCATCAATCCTACTCCTAGTGCTAAGCAGCACAGTGCGATCTCAAAAGGAGCCACAATGTGGCTAAGCTCCCACCTGAGCTCTAGCACCCTAGTTCTCCTACTCTTAGCAAGGAGTTCCCCGCCCCAGGTCCTCAGAGGAAAAGATGCACCATGAACCAGCAAAGAAGAAAGGTTTCTTTTCTGACCTCACTAATAATGTCTTTAAAAATAAATTCTCCCAGCACTCAGCAAAATTATTTTCCTCCTAGAATTATTTTGCACATGCTTATCTGTCTACATGTTATATATTATCTCAGCTGAACATCAGCTTCTTGAGGACAGAGACTATTCTGTTTCTGTCTGTCTGTCGCCTGGTGCATTACCTTCCACATACATAGAAGGCAATGCATTGGGGGGAACTGAAACCTCAGCAAATATTTGCAAACTAAATTCAATCTAGCCTATTCTAGGAAAGTCATAGCAGGAACAAACACTGCTCCAGTTCATTCTGAAGTTCGTTCTCTGGCTCTTTAAATCTCTCCAAGTCTCTCCCTCATGCTCTGTTACTGCATCTCCTTGTCTCTCTATCTCTGATGATTCTAATTTCACTGTTTCATTTCATAGAGAGGACCAGATGGTAGAGGCAGAAATGAACTCCTTGGGGGGAAGAAGGAAAAAAAGGAGAGTGCCATCTTGCCAGCCACAGAGGCAAGGCCTGCTGATGAGCCTGGGAAAGTAGCCATTTATCATCCTGTGCTTTCCTGAGTCCTGACTCTGAGTTCAGATGTCACAGCCCTGCCCTCACAGGACCCACCATCTTTTCTGGCTCTCTTCAGGAAATCAGCAAAGAAGTCCTTCACACATCTAGACTGCATTCATCTCTGAACAACACAGTGGAAGCCTACAACAACTACAAGTGGGGTATAACCAGTCATACGCTAGCCCCAAGGGGCTTATGCAGCTATGAGGGCACCCCAACTTCCTTTAGAACAAAATGAGTACCCTACCTCACTTCCCTTTAGGGTAAAGACTTCTATCATTGTTATTAGTATCTTCCTTTCAAAATCTCATAATTGTTCATGTTTTTTCCCTTCTGAAATTACGTTGTATATACCTGTCTATGCACATATTATATCCCTATTAGAACATTAAAAGCTCCTTGAAGGCAGGGACTATACAGCCAATACCTAGCACATTTCCTTAAAAGTGGAGGCAGTGAGTATTTGCTGAATTGAACGGAATGGGATGGAATCTAAGGAGATAAGCTGAGTTAATAACCTCAGCATATTTGTTCAAATTAAATGGAAATTAGCCTATGGGACTAAATAAAGATCAGCCAACACAGGTTCCATTCTAGTTCATTCTGGAACGTGATCTCTCTCCCTGGCTTTGTGTCTCCTCACTTGTCTTTCAGGTTCTCGGTTCTCTTAACCCTGAATTTCCCTATCTCTGGCTAATCTATTTCCTTTTAGTTGCCCTTTTATAGGAAGGAATAGAAAATGGTTGAAGCAGAAACAAGAGCCAGAGACCGAAACAGAAGGGGACATCACTCACTGAGCTGAGACCTAGAGCGGGTAAGACTGAGAAATGCAGCGTTCTTTATCTTGTCTATTCCTTAAGTTCCTGCCTCCGAGTTTAAGATAGCAGCTTAGGGTCTATAGCAGCTATATGCATGTTCCCATACCATATGTGCCTCTTTAAAGCTCCCCTCAAACAACAGAATGAGAAGCCCATCACCCACCAACCTGTTCCTATTCCTTAGCAACACCAAGACTGGCTCAAAAGGGAGTCACAAGGTAGGGGCATAGGCCCACCTAAGTTCTAGGCTCACAATACTCTCTAAGCACAGAGGTCCCCCCTACCCCAGCATTAAAGGATGACCCTGACTCCCCTAAAGAATAAGGGCTGATTCTAACATTATTTCTTGTCCATTTCTTTGGAAATCCCTCAGTCTTTTGAGTTGAATTATCTGTTATATACTCATCAATGCACATGCTCTGTTCCCCCAATAGAATGTAAGTTTCTTGAGGAAAGGGATTCTCATACTTTTCACTATAACTCCAAAACAAAGCACACTGCTTTGCACTTAGCAGGCAACGAATGTTTGTTGAATTGGGTTGAATCTAAGATGAGAATATCTAGGCTCATAACTTCAACATAAATGAATTAAATGTAGACTCGTCTAGGGGCCTCTGATATAAAAGAAGGCACCATTCTAGTTGAGTCTAGAGTTTGGTCTTGATTTCTATCTTTTCAACCCTCTCCCTCAGGCTGTCTTTTGCTTTATCTCCTTGTCTGTCTTATGTCTAACTAGTCTAATTTCACTTTGTTTCCATTTATAGAAAGGATCATAAGATAACTTGGGCATAAATGAAGTCTGGGGAGGAAAGAAAAGGGAAAAGCACCATCTTATCACTTACAGAGGCCAGGCCTGCTGCTGATGTTTATCACCTTGCCCTTTCCAAAGTCCTGCCTCTGAGTTTTGGGAGAGCAACATGGGTAAAGAGGTGAGCCAGGCTCATCCAGGCGTATCCCTCTCCAGGTTTCCCCACACAATACCATGAGAAATCCATCACTCCCATCATGTGTGATGTCTCCAAAAAGACTCATGGTGACAACAACCCCACTCACAATGATAGCCTGTTTCCCTGAAGGTCACCATTGTCTCTGGCTACTGAGAGGCCTGAGCATGAAGAGGCTTGAAATGAAATAGGGGACTCAGTGGAGGAGAAGGGTAACCCCTTTCTCTTTTGCCATTCTTACTCCACTTTCACTCCAGTAATCAACAAACATTTATTAAGCATCTGTTATATCCAAGTATGCTATGTTGACAATTATGGATAAAAAACTCCCTCAAAGAAGTTTATATTTGGAGGACCAATTTTGATAGACTTAGCCTTTCTCAGCAGTACAAGGACCTGAAACATTTCCAAAGGACTCATGATGCAAAATCCCATCCACATACAGAGAAAGAACTATGGAGTAAGAACGCAGAATGAAGCAGACTACTTTGTCTTTTGTTATGTTTTGTTTTGTTTTTTTTCTCATGGTTTCTCTAATTTATTATAATTCTTCTGTCAACATGACTAATGTGAAAATGTGTTTAATAGGAATGTATGTGTAGAGCCCATATAAGACTGCATGCCCTCTTGGGGAGGGAGAAGGGAAGAAAAGGGAGAAAATTTAAAACTTATAGAAATGAATGCTGAAAATGGAAAACAAATAAATTAATAAATTTGGGGGGGAAAAGCTTATCTTATCTTATCCACTCTCTATGCCTTATCTATCAAAAACCTTTGCAGGGAAAAAAGGTTGTTTTCTCCTCATCTGCCCTCCCATACTCAACATTTCAGCCCTCTTGCTATTTGATTAGTTGCTCTACCACCTCCAGGGCTCTCTTCACATCCCTCCATGTATTCTGTTCTCCCTGAGAGCCATGAAAGGGAATGTGTCCATTCCCCAGTTCTGCTCTCCTCCTTTCTCCTCACCCCACCATTCTCAGGGGTATGGCTTGCTACTGGTCAAAAAGTAAGGAAAAGGAATTTATAATATTTCAACCTGTGTTTTATCCTGTTCTCTTACCTTCCCATACCCTGCCTCTGTTGACAATGATTTAAGGTGGAGTATAACTTCTGATACCTACATTTGATCACCCAAAGACTCACCACATATATCATCAAGAGAAAAGGTCATTTGGCCATAAGAACCTTTTACCAACCCACTGACACAGTCCTCTGACAAGTGTCCTCACTCCTTACCTATTCTGGCTGCCAGGCTGCTCTTTAGACCCTCTCCAAAACCCAGTGGACTCCATGCTAAGCAATGTTGGTGAGGAATTTTTTTCTATGGGTGGTATGGTCTGAATTTTCTATTCTTCACTGATAATTTCTGCTCCTAAAGCTCAATACCCAGAACACAAGTGGTCTGCCATCTGATCCCTCAGATTCAAGTGAGGGCATCAACCCTTGGCCATTTAGTCATCTACTCTACTGCTGGCCTGACCATTAGCTCTTGACCCAACTACCTAGAGGCACTGCCTGGAGCTTCCCACTTCCCATCCAAACAGGGGACCGATGAGTGTCTATACTGTATTGCTTTGCCTGATTTTCAGGCTACCAGCCCAAGAGCCCTCACTATTTATTCACATATCTTCCTCTTTGACTCTTCAGTAGCAATGCCTGTTCCCTTCTCCCCCAACCTGCTGTTTTGACCATAATCCTTAGGGAGATTTGCACCAGAATCTGCTTCTAGATGGTATTCCCTTCCATCCTTTAGAGCAAAGGTTCCCAAACTTATTTTGCCTACTGCCCCCCTTTCTTAAATCTGCTTTCTTTAACCCTTTAATTTTTTTTTAATTTGTCATTTCAATTTTTTAGAATGACATCTTAAGTTTAATTATCTATTATAAATTTGTGAGGTTTTTCCTGCATTGAAATTTTAATGATGTAATATTGCATCATGTAACCATATAGTGTCATATTGTCAAGTCATTACACACACATAATCCTGCTGATGCATGCTGCAGTTCCCAACAATGAGCAACAACCTTGCCTCCCAACACTTGCTTGTTAAGACCTGTCAGTGGACTTGACCACTAACAGGTTATAACTTGCATTTTGTGTTTATTTGGAAAATAATGTAATTACTAAAACTTTTACTTTGTTACATAACAGATGAAACATATACAAATGGCTTTTCAAAACTTTCTTCTCTTCTTTCTTTATGCTTCCATCACTCTCTTATTTTTATTTAACACCTCCAATTGCACCCAAGGCTACTATCACTACTGCTGCATAATTCCTGCACCCCCTAGGAGTCAGTATTGCCCACTTTGAGAACCTCTCCTTATAGCATAATACCCTGGCACCTCCCTGCCTGCCTTTTCAGAAACATCACTGATTATTATTTAAGTGAAGCAGATGATAATCAGAGATCCATCTCTTTCCTAGCTCATAACATTAGATTGTCTCTAGAGAGCATCTTGGTTTGAGGACCCCTGATTGATCCCTTCCATTGGATGGCCAACATACATCCTGCTCTACAAACAGAGGATATTAGCTGGATTCTCTCACAGAGTTGATCCCCATTTCTCCATAGACATGGGAAACCTCTTATTAACTACCAAACCACTCCTTGCTGGGCTCCACCCAAGACTGGGATCCTTAAATGAAACTCAGAATTTTAAAAAGGAAAAATAGGAACAAGCAAGGGGTGTAAATATTTCAAGATCATGCCCCATGCTCTAGAGATGTCTCTGTGGGTATGCAATTAAATCCAAGATTATATCTCACTCTTTTTTGCACCAAGGCAGCCAAATAAAAGGTTCCCTTGGGTGTTATTGAAGGAAGGGAAAGGGAAGAACACTTTCTTGTCTGTGGCCATCTCCACATTATGCTGTCTTCTCTCTGGCTACTGTCCCCACCTCTCCACCATCATCACTGCTGCCACCACCTACCACTAACCTTGAATTCCTTTCCTGGGATGCCAGGCTCTGATAGGTGAGCTTTCACCTTATCTTTCCCAGAACCAGAGCTGCTCTTCATTCTGCTCCCAAGCCCACCCTCAAGTCATCACCTAGCCAATGCTTGCTTCCCTTACACTATTCAGGCACAAAACAATAGGGTGATTCTGTCTTATACCACCCTCCCACCCCCTATTCCCACCCTTGTAAGGTTGGCTCTTGGCCCACATGCTTCTTTCCCATCCCATTAACAGTATTGATCTCTCTATAAGCTTAATAGATGAAGAACTACAATGATCTAGCTCCACTAAGCTTATAAAGCATCTTATGCACATCTTTAGAATAAACATTGTCATCCAACAACTCTTCTGTGGAAGGACAGGAGGGAGCTTTAACTGGTCTGCAGTAAGGACTCTGGATTGGTTTTTCTTATATGTGGACCACTTTCAACCTCATCATTATCTTTATCTCTTCACTCTCCTCCATTCCAGACATCCAAACAGTTACCAAATCTTGACTCTATCTTCACACCAATCTTTTTTATCTAAACCCTTCTGTCTGCTCACAGTTACTACCCTAGTTCAGGTGCACATCACTTCTTGCCTAGAATACTGGATCAGCCTCCTAATTGGCCTCTCTGCCTCATTTCTCCCCAATCCAGTCCATCCTCCATACTGCTACCAAAAATGATTTTCCATGAGTGCCCATCCAACCACGTTACTCCCTTACTCATTAAGTTCCAGTGGTTCCCTATTGCCTCTAGAATAAACTATAAATTCCTCTGTTTTTAAAGCCCTTCACAACCTGGCTCCAACTGATCTTTCCAGCCTCACTGGATGTGACTCCCCTTAAAAAACTCCATGATACACCCAAACTGGTCTTTTCTCTGTTACTCACTCAAGACATTCCATCTCACTTTCTCCTCCTATCCCCCTGATAGAAGTCTTCCCTTCCTTCAAGCACTACCTTCTACATGAAGCCTTTCCTGGTCCCTCCAACTGCCAATGCCCTCTCTCCCAAACTACCTTGCATTGAATTACTTTGTATGTATTATCTATTTATTCTGAATATACTTATACATGTCTTTATTATGTCTTTTAATATAAACTCCTTGAGAGCAAGAATTGTGTTATTTGTTGTCTTAGTACCCCCCAGTATCTAGTACATTAAAAGGAACATAGTAGGCCCTTAATGCTTGGTTAATTGACTATAAATCCCCTTTCCAATTAGAAAGGCAGGCCCCTAATGCTATACTCTTCAGCTACCTGCTAGGCTGACCCTTAGAGAAGCAGGTATTTTTCAACCTTGTTTCATGCTCTCTGGACTCTGTTTTTTGAAGCGATACTGCAGATGTTGGTGAACCCCACACCCCTCATGCTTTTGCCTAGCATTATAGAAATTTATAGTTTCTGCTTCCACAGACATAACCCAAGATTGGGGGGGTAGAGGCACAGAGAGGGTCTCATGGTACACTTGGCATGTATGCCCCCAGAAGCTAAAAAATCAGAACAAAAGCCATCTCTCAGTAAAGAGAGCTCTTAGAGTCAGGAGAACTGCATAGGAATCCCTGCTCTGATGCTTCCTAGCTGGGTAATCATGGACAAATCATTTTGGCTCTCTGAGTTTCAGTTTCCTTCTCTGTAAAAGCGAGATGATGATAATACTTGGACTCCCTCCTTCACCAGAGGTATGAGGAAAGAACTTTGTAAACCTGAAGGAGCTAAAGAAACGTGAACTATTCTTATGATTATCTGGGGATGTTCCCAATCTGTCAAAGGAACCTTCAGCTGCAACTAGCCCATCCAGATGCCCTTTTTTCCCAGTCTCATATTAATTCCTTAGGAAATAGCTTTCCCCTTGCTGAGATGTACAGAGACAGCTACTGTCCATGTCTGGATATCTTTGAACATGCGTTATGTAAGTGATTGACATTAGGCAACTTCCCAGTTGTGCTGGGACAACTGGCCCAGCAGGCTGTGTGAGTGGGGGGCTGGGGGTGTGAGGTAGATAGAGGGGTCAAACACTGACATTGTTTTAGGCTGTCACACTCCCCTAGGGCTAAGCCCTGCGCTGGTGTGGCTGGGAGCTGCTATTGTATTTGTCCTTCGTTTTCAAAGAGGACCATGACATCAGGGAGATGATGACATGACTGGCAGTTGACTTTGATTTGAGTGAGGGAGGGCTATGCAAGGTCACCAGCCTCACTTTCTCCAGAACCATCTGGGTCCAGCGGCCAGGACTCATCAAGATGGCTGGAGATGTCCCAGGATGCACTGGGAGACCTTGGCCCTTTTAGGCTAAAGCCTTTTCAGGTTCTCACTTTGAGTGAGGTAACACCCATTCAGTGAATAGGCCTCTTTAAGAAGTGAGTTAAGGGATGGCCATTTTAATTAAAAAAAAAAAAAATCAGATTGGGAGGGGAAGACCCTCAGGGTTGCTAATTAAAAAAGAAACAGTTCATTTTTATATTCACTCTGAGTGAGGAGTGTCCAAAACATAGCAGCAGCTTCATGGAGAACCTGGAGGCAGGAGGTGACTCTCAGTCAATGTGCTAGCTCCACCACATCTGGTTATGAGCTTTAGTTTCTTGGCAAAAAGGCTTCTTTCTGGAATTTTCAAGCTGCCTTCTCCTCCTAAGACTTCTAATTAATATCCACTATGTGAATTATTTATTGTGAACAGATGTTAGAGTTTAAAGAGTGTTAAGAGGAGATCCTATGCTAATCAATTTATTTTAACTGGTTTTCCTATTTACTACAAACCAAATTGGGGACTTTGCTGCCTTTATCGCAAGCCTCATTCCCTCTCCAGCTTTTCTGCCTCTTCTTCCCTGGGTCTGCTCTCTTCTTCCTCTCCCTTCATTCCCTCATCCCAGGCAAGCTTCTTCAATTCTCACCCAACAGATGCTGGGAGATTTAGATGCTGGTCCTATCCAGAAAGCAAAGTAGAATTTCCCCCTCTCTCTAAAAGGAGGGGAAAAAAATCCAAATGAACAATAGGTGAGACCCCATGCACCCCAGTCTGTAAGGGAGGTTTGCCAATCTCCCTTCACATACCTTGCTAATTAAAATAGCTCAAGATCAAGGCCCAGAAGAAAACTAAACGAACTTGGGATGTGCATCTAAGTGATTTCCCCATGGTCATTTCATATGCAAGCATGTGGATCCCACTGGGCAACTAGCCCATATGCTCCTTCAAGGCCAGTGGTATGCTGGTAAACACTCACCAGCTCACCAGGGCAGGGAATGTATGCAGGACACGTTTTAAAATTTAACCTGAATTATTAACACTTTCTCCATCATTTTCTTAAGTCTAGAGTTCAACAAATAAATCAAGCAATTTCTGAAATGTAAATGGGCACAGTTGGCTAATTGGCTGGAGAGCCAGTCCAAGCTAACTGCAGCATACCCTGCCTGTAGCTCTAAACTGCCATACTGTTGACACCAGCACAGGGCTGGCACATAGGAAGCCCTGGAGGACCAGAGTGGAAGTAACTCAACTAAAATCATGGGACAAAATCAAAAACCATGTCACTAGGTTCCCAGTTCTTGGTGCTACAAGTGCCTTCAACAAACATCTCTCAGTGAGTTGGTTTTAATATTTCAGTCTAAGATGGATATATGGGGTTAAGCTGTCTGGTGGCAACACTGGACTCAGTTCCATGACAGCACATTAGGGCAAAAGGCTGTGACTTGTCAGAACAGCAGGGATATCTATCTCTCAAGGGACAGTCAACAACTTGTAGGGCAGTTTGCAAAATGAAGCCTCTTCTGGTAATCCAAATCCATATTCCCCCTCCTCCCAGAGTGTAACAGACACTGTTTATTTTTATGTTTCCTTTGTTGCATACAGTGGGGTGTTTGATAAATATTTTGTTGAACTGAACTAAAGTTTTCTTTTGTGTCCCATCTACACTTGGTGACGAGCTATATGATCATGGCAGATAACTGGGATGAAAGGAATCATCCAAAACGGTCAAAGGATATGAACAGGCAGTTTTCAGATGAAATTAAAGCTATCTATAATCATATGAAAAAATGCTCTACATCACTACTGATTAGAGAAATGCAAATAAAAACAACTTTGAGGTACCACCTCGCACCTGTCAGATGGGCTAATATGACAAAAAAGGAAAATAAAAAATGTTGAAGAAGACGTAGGAAAATTGGGACACCAATGCATTGCTGCTGAAGTTGTAAACTGATTCAACCATTCTGGAGAACAATTTGAAACTATGTCCAAAGGTCTATAAAACTGCACAATACCCTTTAATCCAGCAATATCACTACTAGATCTGTATCCCAAAGAGACCATAAAAAGGGGAAATGGACCTACTTGTACAAAAATATTTATAGCAGCTCATTCTGTGGTGGCAAAGAATTGGAAAATTGAGGGAATGCCCATCATTTGGGGAATGGTCAAACAGGTGTGAATGTAATGGAATATTACTGCTCTATAAAAAAAGATGAGCAGGAGGATTTCAGAAAAACCTGGAAAGACTCACATGAACTGATGCTGAGTGAAGTGAGTAGAAGGAGGAGAATATTGTCCAAAGTAATATTGTGTGATGACTGACTTAGGTAGACTTATCTCTTCTGAGCAACGCAATGATCCAAGACAATTCCAAAAGACTTATGATGGAAAATGCTATCCACGTGCACAGAAAGAACTGTGGAGTCTGAATGCAGATCGAGGCAGACTGTTTTCTCTTTATTGCTTTTTATTTTTTCTTTCTAGTGGTTTTCCCTTTTGTTCTGATTCTTCTTTTATAACATGACTAATGATTACACATGTATAATCTTTTTCAGATTACTTGCTGTCTTGGGGAGGAGAGGATGGAGGGAGAGAAATTAGAAACTCAAAATCTTATAAAAAGATGAATGTTGAAAGCTATCTTTCCATGTTATTGGAAAAAATAAAATACGATTTACCAAAAATTTTAAAATGTTATTTACCAAAAATTAAAAAAAAAAAAGGAACCATGCACTACCACCTCTTGCAAAAAGTTGGTGTCTCTGTCATCAGTTGCCTCCTTGCCTCTACCAGGAAATCTGGAATTTCTCTACCTCCTCTGGCCTCACGGGGAATTAACTGCTTCTTCTCCTCACCCCACTAATGAGAAACAGAGTCCACAAAATCCTGAAAATTATAACCTTAAGCATCAAAAGCTTGGACATGCCTCGTTTCAGGCCTAGGTTGATTCGTCCCTCCTTGGACAACCTGGTGACACTCCCTCTCCCTAGGCTCACCATGTGGATGCCAAACAGTGTAGACACCCAACTAGTTGGCTTAGCCCACTGCAGCTCAGAGCTCCAGAGCTCAGAGATCAGCCAACCTTGGCCTTCCTGGTTTCTGTGATTAGAAACCTGCATCACCATGCCCATCAAGTAAATGCTTTGTAAACATACTGTAAAAATGTGTTATGCTGCAGGGCATAGGGTGGTTTATTCCAAACCTACATCCAATCCTACCTAACTTATCTCCCTACTTCTAACATACTTGGGTCTGCTTGAGTTGGGGATGAGGGAAGGAGAAAGGTTATCCATGTGTGGTAGCAGTGTAGCAGATTCATTCCTATCACTGAAAACAGTGGTGATACACACCTCTCTACAGCACTACAAACACTCTCAACCCAGGGGTCCCTCCAGTGAAGGCATCCTTAACCTTTTTTGTGTCATGGATGCTTTTGGTATTCTGGTAAAGTCTGTGTAATGTTTCTGAAAATGTTTTTAAATACATAGAATTACAAGGGAAAGAATACTGAGTAAAGATGCAATTGTTTTCCTATCCAAGTTCACCAAACCCCCTTAAATCTATCCACAGACCCCAGGTCGGGCTGAGTATGAAACAGGAGGTTTTCAATTTAACTCAGATCCTACCTCTTCCCTATTCTCTACACCCCTACAACATGCCCCACCTGCCCCCTTGTGAATTTTCCTATGATGTTATCTTAGCCTTCTGCAGAATCCATGTCTATGGTCTGCTCGTTTAACCAAGAATTCCTGGTCGACAGTGTCCAAATTCCCCACCTGCCTCCCATTTAGCACTCTGGTGAGGTCATCTTTCCCTATTGGTCACCCAAAATAGAATGACTTCAAAGGATGATTGGGTATTTTGCCCAGGGGCCTCTGGGTTGACCTGTAATTACTCCATCTTTCCAGGCTCCTGAAAGCTTTGGTTTATTGGCTCAGCCTCACCTGGTGTTTACTTGGACTATGTGTAAATATTACCCAAGTAAGCTGCCATCACCTGCCCTGTGTAACTGAATTTTCGACTGTTTAGTTATCAACACTTGAAAGTCTCAGGCCCTGGTCAAAGGGAGAAAATATTGGGGATGGGGGAGGTGGGCTTTTTTCTAGGGCTCAGGAGGACAGAGCTGCATAGGGGGCACCTGAATAGAGAGCCATGACTACTGGACCAGTGGGTATGGCCAAAATAATCCTATTCCCTCCCCCACTGTGGTTCTAGGTTCCTGGATTGGTAAGATCTCTGATCCTATTCTCTTTCACTGGGAGTTGCAGTGGGAAAAAAATCCGTTCCCACCAGGGACAAGTAGTCATATAAGGCCTTCATGCAGTGAATTCTAGGTCAAGAAGTGTTCCAGAGATAGGTTTGAGCTAGAACAGAGAGGCTGAATGGGGTGCTAATCCTGGCTCTGAGGCCCTGAGCCCTGCAATGCAAACAAACACCTCAGTCTCTGCATTTCCCATTTAGCAGAACTATCTGGCCCTGCTGTCCTGTTGTATGTTAGTGCTCCTCCGGTGTCATTCTGCTAGTCTGAGTCCATTAATTTTCCCCGTTTCCTGGCTCCCAGGCCTGTCCTTGGTGGGCTGTCACGGGCTTTTCTGATTGCTCAGTAATAGTTGCTCTGGTCTGTTCTCAGACCAAACATATTCATTCTGGAATCGGCCACAGGTCCTGAGCATCCAGGAGAGGATTTCCAAACAACCTCATTACCATGCCAGTGCTTCCTGAAAATGAGCTTGGACAGGCCAAAGAAAATGCTTTCCAAATGACAAGAACTCAAATAATTCAACTCCTCTTCCCTTTCCCACTGGAGGGCATGCTATCAGAAAACTTAAAGGTGGTCTTCCACTAATGCAAGGTGGTCTTCAAAGATGGAAAAGTAGTTTGCTAGTCCAAGAGAAATTAGGCACCAAGAAACAAAAAATGTGTGACACATCTCTAGTCTGCCTTGGTAGACTCCAAGGAACGTGAAAAAAATACCATTTTAGAAGGGACAAAATTGGCAATCCTCAAAACCCTGGTTGGGTACACAGTTATCCGGCTCTCCCAGGACCCTGTCATGGCGGAATGTAGCAAAGATCGATTGCCTTAGTGAATGGAGAGGAATCACCTGCTCTTCTGTACCAGAGATCTTTTTTCAGGGGACAGTTTGAACAACTTTTTAAAGTTGAAAAGCCTGAAAGCATGTTGATATGCCTATTTCCTATGCTTCTGCAACCTAACCTTTAGTTAAAAACATACCCTACAGAAGATATTACTTCTTGACCACTTGAATTTCAAGTTAAAATAAATGCTCAAGACTGAGGAAGCGCTTCCTCCCACACGCCCCCTCCACTCAATCATTCCATTCTGGCTGGTGGGTTCTCAGGAGACGGGAGCTAAGGGGCTCTGAATCATTAGGAGTTGGCAGAGGCCTCAGCTTTCCCTTTGAGCCTTCCACATCTGACTAAAGATAAACATCCCAGGACTTAGAAGCGGAAGGGTCCTTATTGGTCACTTACAGACAGAGAAAGGAGGCCCACCCTGAGGACATGGGCAGTGGCCCAACCAGACTACAGCGCGCAGGGCAACATGGGAACGGGGACCCCCCACTCACAAAAGAGAATCTCACTTTCTCTTCCTTCCTCTTTTTTCCTCTCTTTCTTTTATTCCCTTTTCCCCTTCTTTTTCTTCCTTCTTTCAGTCCTCTTCATTCCTACTTTTCTCTCCCTTTTTCTTCTTCTCTTTTTCTTCTCATTCCTTTCTTTCTCTTCCTTTCTTCCCTCTCTTTCTCCCTTTTTTCTTCCTTTTCTTCCTCTTTTCATTTCTTTTTCCTCTCCCCTCCTCCCTATTCATTTCTTCCTTTCTTTTTTCTTTTTCTTTCTTTCTCTTTTCATTCCTCCCTTTTTTCAATCTCTTTCTTTATTTTTCCTTCCATTTTCTTCCTCACTTCTCTTTCTTCCTGCCTGCCTCTTTTCATTCCTTTCTCTTTTTTCTGTTCCTTTGCTTTTTCCTTCTTTTTCTTCCTTCTCACCTCTTCTCATTACTTTTTTCTCCTCCCTTTTTTCTTCCTCCCTTTCATTTTTTCTTCCTTCCTCTTTTCTCTCTTCTTTTCATTTCTTTCTTTTTCTTCCTCTCCCTTTCTTTTTCCTTCTTTTTTCCCTTCCTCTTTTCATTCTTTTCTCTTTCTCTCCCTTTCTTTTCATTCCTTCCTTTCCTTTTTTCTTTCTTCTCACTTTCTTTAGGCCTTTCCCCTTTTTATTCCTTTCTGTCCCCCCTCCACTGCGTTCTATGCTTTTTTCCTTCCTTCCTTTCTTTCTCTTACTCTCTATTTCCTAGCTAAGGGTACACATGATGAGGTAACAAAGCCCTAGGATGGGCTGGAGACAGCAAAGTCTGGCCTGTAACTGTTCCAAAAAATCAAGGAAAGGAAGGAGGATCCTCAGTATTAGCCATTCCCCCTTTCAAAGGGTCTATCAAAGCCCCATTCCTCCCCAGGGCAGAGCCAGGGAGCTTTCTCCCGCGTCTCTAGCCCCCTGCCTCTAGGGCCTCCTCTCCCTTTCTGCCCTCCTTTCTTCCATCTACCCAAGGGGATCCTGGGTGTGCCCTGGGTGTGCCAGTACATACACTGCTGCTTTCCTCCCCCCACCCCCCCAGGATACACCGGCAGTTAACTGGCTTCAGGCAGCAGTTAAATGTGAGCCTTTGCACTCCCAGGGGGTGGGAGGCAGTTACAGTCAATTGTTTTAATTCTTGGGGGAAGGGAGAAGAGTGGGGTGGGGGTGGGGAGAGGGAGTTGTCATGGCAACATACTCCATGGCCCCCACCTCACACTCTAACTGAAGTGTTCCCCTCTGCTCACTGCAGCAAAGCCCAAATTTCCCCTCCCCCAAAGTCCCTAGAATTTGTAAACTAGATGGCTGGATGGATAGAGAGCACTGGGCCTTTGGTCAGGAAGACCTGAGTTCACATCCAGCCTCAGACTAGCTGTGTGACCCTGGGCAAGTCACTTAACCTCTGTTTGACTTAATTCACTGGAGAGGGAAATGACAAACCACTTCAGTATCTTTGCCAAGAAAACCCTGTGGACCCAGAGGGTGATGAAAAAATCACTCAGGACTGCACAACAAACCCCCTAGTCTTGTGCTGCCTTCCCTTAAGAATGGGTATATTGGAGAGAGTTGTAGATTCAGAATGAGGACACCTTGGTTTCCAACACATACAGTTAGCACTTAGAGGAGACCATAGAGGCCAATCCCCCCATTTTACAGAAGAGGGAACTGAGGCCAGAAAGACTAAATGATTCTCCCAGGATCACACAGATGGCAAGACCAGAATTCCAGCTCAAACCTTTGAATTATGAAACTCTTTCATCACATTACCTTCCTGTCCAAGTCTCACTCATCTGTGAAATGTAATATTTGCATTTGCTACCTCACACAGTTGTTGTAAGGGCAGAGTTTTTCCAGCAGGACATAAATTTGATCTATTATTAATGGATATCAACCATTTGTCAAAGGTTTGATTCAAAGAAACAAACAGAATCAATTTCCCCCTTAATTGAAGGTTTGTCCAAAGAACAAACAGAATGGACTTTCTCCTTAACCAAAGGTTTGTTTAAGAACAAACAGAATGGGGTTCCCCCTTACCAAAGGTTTGACCAAGGAACAAACAGAATCAGGCTATACATGTGCTATAAGGGGTTTATTTATTCTCTTTAAGCCAGAAAATCATGCATGATGGAGTCAGAAAATAATTCTGAACTCAGAGGTAAACAAGTTGAATGAGACCTGTGTCAACACAAAATTATAGTCTCCATATGTTAAGGAATTTCTTAATGGAATAGGTTGTAAATACAATAAGGTAAGAGAATGTCACGGTGTCAATTAAAATGATATATCCAGGATATCTGTGTTTCTTTTATAGTTAACATGACATAATATAACATAAGAAAACACCCATTATTCAAGATAGTGTCCAGTTCAAGGTGCCTTGTCCTTGGCAGTCATAAACAGAAGAGCGGTCCTGGTCAGTTTCATTTGGCCTTGAAGCTGCTGACACAGGAAAGGGCATTTTCCGTTCTCTCAGAGAGCAAAGCAAAGCATGTCTGTTATGCCAGAACATGCAAGGCAATATGGTAAATTAAGCTCAGAGTGGGTCAAAGTGTTTTTCTTCTGATTGGCCAATCCAGGTTTTAGACCTTCCTCAGGTGATGAGGGCTCAAAATGGTTCACATGGGTCTTCATTTGAGCCATTTGTGGCTGTGTGGGATAGAGGATAGACAGCCAAATATGGAGTCAAAGAGATTTAGGGTCAAGTCTTGCATCTGACATAAATGGGAAGTGAGATTCTAGACAACTCATCAATTCTCTTAGCACTATGCCTTACAGAGAACATTCTGTTCTCCACTGGTAAGGGGGAATCTTACCACTGGGCATTGCCCTTATCAAAGAACTCATAGGACCAGTCCAAAAAATATATTGCCTGGTCACCATCTTTTGTGGTATTTATAATAACACTGAACCTGGAGTCAAGAGGACCTGAGTTCAAATTCAGCCTCAGATACAAGTTGTGTGACCTTAGACAAATCACTTCAAAAAAATTTTTTTTAATTTCCAAATTCTCTTCCTTCCTCCCTTTCATCCTCCTCCCACTGAGAAGGCAAGAAATGTGATACCCATTATACATACAAAGGCACGCAAAACATATTTTTGACATTAGCTATGTTGTTTAAAAAAAAAAAGAAAATAAAGGGACAAAAATGATGATTCGATCTACACTCAGAATTCATCTGTCCTCTCTCTGGAGATGAAAGGCAATTCCTTTGGAATTACCAAGACAAATCATTTACCTTTTGCCTCTGTTTCCTCATCTGAAAAATAGGAGTAATGGTAACACATATTCTTCAGGGTTACTATGAGGATAGACCCAATCTTTCATTTAAAGCACAAAAGGTTAATAACAATTACTATTAACATTGTCAACTTCTGTTGTTGTCATCATCAATGTCATCTTTGTCTAAGTGCACTGAGGAAGGGCCCATTTCTCTCCAAATCCCCTTCACCAGAGTCTGATCTCCAGACCTGAAATGACAAGATTAATGATTCATTTTCTCTGCCCTGAAGTTATTTATTAAAATGTAAATACTCCTGAGAGGAGAAAGGAGGGAAGTTACTTAACAAAAGTGAATTATTTGGACCACAAGAACAGGTGAACATGGAAACGCTGAGGGGAGACAACTCTGGAGAGAGTACAGAGGATGAGGGAAACTGAACAGAATTAAAGAAAAACTTCACTGATTTAATTCTTAATTTTGCTATTATTAATGCTGTGAAAGGGCGTTTAGGTGGTGATGAGGACAGAGCACCAGACTCATCTTCCTGAGTTCAAATCTGGCCTCAGACACTTATTAGCTGTATGACTCTGGACAAGTCACTTAACCCTGTCTGCATTCATTTCCTCATTGTAAAATTGGTTGGAGAAGGAAATGGCAAATCACGCCAGTATCTTTTCCAAGGAAACCCCAAATAGGGTCACAAGAGTTGGATACAAATGAAGTAACTGAACATAACAAAACAAAAAAGTTATGAAACTCATTTAAAAAAAATAAATTGAAAAAATTTAAAACCTGAGAGAACAACTTTTATCCATCCACAAAAGGACCTGCTCAAAACTTTTTAACATCTTCAAATCTTTCCCCAAAGCCCCCAGATCCCTCCTCCAATGTCCCTTAAAGTCAAATCAAAGTATCTAAGTGGTGGAAAGGACCCCCAGCTTCCATCTGCTCCAAGGTATCCACAACAAAAGGAATCTCCCATTCAGTATGGGACAAATGGTCATGCAATTTGAAGTTCCTCCAAGGAAGGGGAACACATTATCTCTCAGGAAGCACATTCTGCTTTTGGGCCTAAAATTCTTCCTGACCTGGAACCTACATTGGCAATTCTATCCATTATTCCAAATTCCTAGTTCCTTCATCACATGCTGTTTTTCAGTTGTGTCCTAGTCTTGGTGACCCCATCTGGGTTTTATTGGCAAAGATACTGGAGTGGCTTGTCATTTTGTTCTCCAGCTAATTTTACAGATGAAGAAACTGAGGGAAACAGGGTTAAATGACTTGCCCTGGGTCATACAGCTAATAAGTGTCTGAGGCCAGATTTGAACTCAGGTTTCCTGCTCTATCCACTGCACCACCTGACAATCCTTTAAATACTGAAAGACAGTTATCATGTTCCTCACCCCTGCCTTCCCAGTCTTGTGTTCTCCAGAGCAGAAGAACATACCCAGTGAGAGAGGGGAAGGCAGTAAACATTTATATTATGTTTGCTATGTGCCAAGCACTTTGAAAATATTGCATATTATTTTACTTGATCCTCTCAGCAACCCCGTTGGGTAGATACTTTTGTTACCCCCATTTACAGTTGTGGAAACTGAGGTAAACAGAGGATAAATGTTATGCCCAAGTCCACACAGCTAGTAAATGTCTAGAAGCCAGATTCAAACTTGGGTTTTCTTGATTCTCTAGATCTGGCACCTTCAGCTGCCACTAACCAATTCTCATAGGTCAAATCCCAACTTTCTTCCACTCTTTTCCTCTCCCCTCCTTTCCAGCTTCCTCCTCTTTATCCCCAGCCTCTGGCGATGAGGTGTTCCTCCTGCCCTGACCCTGTAACCTTCTCTTCACTCGGACAAAAGCTCTTGTCAAGGTGACGGGGCAAAAAGATGAAAAATAAATGACATGAAAAAATCATTCTGTCTCAGTCTGACAGGCCCATCAAACAGCAACCCAGGGAGATAAAGCTAAAAGTGAATAAGCTAAAGGGGGCTGGAACTGACCCTTGCCCCACTCCCACTCCTTCCCAATTAAATCAATCCATCTGAAAGATCCAGGCCTTCGGATGGCAAGTGAGGAACTAGATGCTGGCAGGAGAGGAGAAGATCTCAACCCAAATATATGTTTTGAAAAGGCCCCATTTATTTGTGTTAACCAGTATAAATTTAAATTAAGATAGAATTTGGATAACTGTCGCCATTTTCAGTTTCTTCACTGACAACCATCTATTCTCTCTCAGATACTTCACAATCTCCTTTTCAGCTTGTTCATCCATCCTTCTCCACCATTTTCCAAACCCCTTTTCTACCTCTCTTCAAAGCTCTATTAAAAAAAAAAAAAAAGGCTCCTGGACTATAGGGTCTACCACCAGGAAAGGGGCTTGTCTCTATTAAAAATTTAAGTGGGGGAGAGAAGAGAAAATATATTGAAAACACTTTGAATAATTAAGTGAATAATTCAAAAGTAATTTTTAAAAAATCATTACAAAATGTAAGTATTTTAAAAATCGAATAGAAATTCACCAGGATAGCCTTTAGAATGAAGATAGATGTTGAAAGGGACATATGACAAGAGGAATAGATGTTCAGGTAGAGAAGCAAATGACCAGCTGGACCAGGTCAGGGATGGCAGACTAGGACAGAATCACAGAAATGTAATGAGAACTTTCAGGACATGGAATCATGGGAAAAAGTAACCCAGGATCACATGTATTTTGCTTGTTTGTTTTGAATATTTTATTTTTCCCAATTACATGTAAAAACAATTTTTAACATTCATTTAAAATAATTTTAACTCCAAATTCTCTCCCTCCTCTCCCCTCCCCTAAAATGGTAATCAATTTGATATAGGTCATACATATGCAATCATGAGAACCATATTTCCATATTAGCATGTTGTAAAAGAAAACACAGACCAAAAAACTAAAAAGCCACACAAAAAAGTGAAAAATAACATGCTTTGATTTGCATTCAAACTCCATCAGGTTTTTCCTAGGATCATATGTGAATGAAATGGAATTGTGGCCTCTGTGGGATCTGGGGGCCTAGCCTTTCTTATAACTATCTATTTATCCAAGACTCCTATCCCTCACCCCCTTTCCCTTCTCTTTCCCGGTCACCCTTTCCTTTCAGGAATTCTCAATGCTTAGAGAAGTTTCCATGCTACAGACTTTCCATGATGTTTCCTAATGCACCAGACAATTAGACAGGGAGGAACTCTCCTATAAAAACTCCAACCTGAGCCTCCCTATCCATAGAATGTGTAGGATGTAGGAACAGGCCCCATCCAACCTGGGAGAGGAGGGACAGCTTAGTATAAAAATGCTGTGATTTGTGGGGACACCCTATGAATAATACTCACATACACACACACACACACACACACATGCACACATGCACACACACTCCTTTCACAGATGAGAAAAGTGAGACCAGGAGAGGCTAAGCAATTTTGCTCAGGTCACACAGCTGATAAGCATCTGATGGAAGATTTGTAGTCAGTGAAGAAAGAACATTGGCTTTGGAGTCAGAGGTTGGCATTGTTTGGTCAAGTCTGACTCTTTGTGACCACATTTGGGTTAATTTTTTTTTTTTTTTGTCAAAGATACTGGAGTGATTTACCCTTCCCATCTCCAGCTCATTGTACAGATGAGGAAACTGAGGCAAACAAGGTGAAGTGACTTGCCCAAGGTCACACAGCTAGTAAGTATCTGAGATCAGATTTGAACTCGGGTCTTCCCAGGCCTGGCACTATCTATCTGTTGCAACACCTAGCTGCCCACAGAGTCAGAAGACCACAGTTCAAATTCTCCCTGTGATCATTACCTGTGTGACCTTGGACAACTCATTTAACTTTCCTGTCCCTCTGTTTCTTCATTTGTAAAATGTGGGGGTTGGTCTAAGTGACCTTTGTGGGTCTTTCCAGCTTTAGATCTATGATCCTTTAACTCCCTGTCCTTGCCTTGGCCCTTGGACCATTCAACCAGGGTTCTGGCAACTTATATCCCTTTCCTTCTCCATCCCTATTTGGAGGTATCAGGAACTGGCTCACTTAGAGGTGGGAAGGGTACGGGTGCTGCCTAATGCCCTTCCCTTGGGGCCCTCAACCTTCCCAGTCTGTGTTCAAGATTATCTAAAGTCACATAGTCCTTGTGCATATTAAAGGCCCATAGCTTTTCATAGAATATCCACAACTCTCCTGTGTGACTCAGGTCTAGGGGACAGAATAGAGCAGGACCTCAGACTTCATCCAGTCCAACCCTTTCATTTTAAAAATGAGGAAACTGAGGCCTGGAGAGAGCAAGAAATCTGAAAGAAAAGAAAATATGACAGAAAAGATCAAGGAACATAATGGATAAAGCCACAAGCTGAGATTTAGAAAGAGTCCTACCTTTCCAGTCTCATTACACTTTATTCCCTTCTACTTACTATATGAGGGTGACTAGGTGGCATGGTGAACAGAGCACAGGGCTTGGGACTGGGAGCAGCAAGGAGGCTGGGGTTACTGGATCATATGTTCAGTCATTGATGTTCAGTCATTTCAGTCATGTCAGTCTCTTCATGACCTCATTTGGGGTTTTCTTAGCAAAGATACTAGAGTGGTTTGCCATATCCTTCTTGTAGTTCATTTTATAGATGAAGAAACTGAAGTAAACAAGATTAAGTGACTTGCCCAGGGTCACACAGCTAGGATGTGTCTGAGACTGGATTTGAATTCATGAAGTTGAGTCTTCCTGACTCCAAGCCCACTATTCTATCCACTGTGCCACCTAGCCACCCTCATATAGTAAGCAGAAGAGGATAAAGTATAATAAGACTGGAAAAGAAGGAGAGGAGGCAGATTAAAAAGCGCTTTAAAAGACAGAAGATTTTATATTTGATCCTAGAGGAAATAAGAAGCTTGTTGACTAGGGGATTTATGTGGTCGGCCTACAGTTTAGGGTTGGCAGCTGACTAGAGGATGGATTGGAGTAGGGAGAGACCTGAGGAAGGCAGACCTACCAGTAGGCTGTAGCAATACTGCATGAGGTGATGCTCTAAAATGGTAACTACTTTTATTGACCTAAGAATAGGAGATTATGTGATACTAAAGTCAAGTGGTAGACAGCGCGTGGGAATCCAAGTCTTCAGATTACAAGTCCACTGCTGTTTCTGGGTTCCTTTTTGCATTTGGGGCAGGGTGAAGAGAGGTCGAGTATCCTGGAGTCCAAGACGGAAATGCAAGGACATTTCAGGGACATTGGGAGGCTGAGATGGTACCAAGGAAGACAGAGAAAACAGGGATAGTCAAAAGCTATTTGTCTTCCTCATTATTAAATATTTTATTTGCATACAGCACACATTTCATTCACCTTACAGTACTACATTTTCAAAGCTAGACCTTCCAGCTCTGCTCACAGCACCAAATTCTCTGGCTATTTACATAGGGGTCATGGGATAGAGATGAGTGAGAAGGAAGCAAAGATCATTACAGATTCAGTTGAGTTTTTGTCCTTTATGAATCATTGTCTGCTGGTCAGGAGATTTTTCCTTAGACCCCTTCAGTCCTAACTGTAGAATTATAGATTTAGAACTGGAAAGGACTTAAAAAAAAATCATTGAGTCCAATTATTTTTCAGATGAAAAAACTGAGGCCCAGAGAGGCTGTGACTTGTCCAAAGTCAAGCAAATAACAGAGTTGTGATTTGGATCCAGGTTTTCTAATTCTGAAGTCACCTAGATGATGCCATGGATAGAGTGCTGGACCTGAGTTCAAATCCAACCTCAGACATTTACTAGCTCTGTGATCCTGGGCAAGTCACATAACTTCCATTTTTCTCAGTTTCCTCATCTGTAAAATATGGGTAATAATAGTACCTACTTCCCAGGGTTGATATGAGAATCAAATGAATAATATTTGTAAAGTCCTTCACACAGTGCCTGGCACAGAGTAGGCACTAAATAAAGATTTATTCCTTCCCTTTCTGTACTTTCCAGAATTCTTGTGAGGATCAGATAAAGTTAATATTTGTAAAGGCCTTAGTGCAGTGTGTGGCGCATAGGAGGCATTTTGTAAATGCTTGTTTCCTTTCCCCCTCTTGTTTCTAATGATAAAGGGTAAAATATCACCCTCTATAGTGACATTTGATAAATTCCAATCCTTAGCAAGAAATTTACCAGTCTGAAAAACTTACTGTCAAAGACTCTAACTTCTTAAAATAATAATAGCTGAGAGATAACTTTTATATATCATTTAGAGACACTTTCTTTTAAAACTGGCTCTTCCCCCCTGAATCTTTCTCCCAAAAGAGCATTAGGTCCTTAAGTCAGAGCAGCTGGATTCAAGTCCTAACTTTATTATTTATTTCTGTGGCATTGGACAAGTCAATTCACCTCCCCAGGCTTGAGTTTCCTTGTTTGTAAAAATTGCAGCTTGGCCTGGATGGTTTCTAGCTCTATGAGGTATGATCTGATGCACTTATTTCCAGTTCCTGGGGTTTGTTTTCACTGAGCTCCAAAGAAAGATACCAGACCAAACCTCAGGAGAATGCCAGAGACATTAGTGGAAGATAATGTAAATATTTCATCAGAAAAAGGTATAGTACTAGTTGGGCAAGACTTGTACCATTGGGTCCCTTGAAGGGCTACAACTGAGTAGTGTGATGAATGAAAAGTTTGACTCTAATAATTTTGTTAATTATGGCTAGCAAATAATTAATAAAAGGATGGTCATTTGGCTTTCTCTCATAAACCAAAGATCCTTCATGGAGACCTCTTGAAGCTTATATGCCTTTGGAAGAGTTGGTGTTCCCAACAGGAAGAATTTAACTGACTGGTTAACAATTAATAAGAGAATGAATATTATTATGAGAGGTGGCCTATTCTAATAAGGGCCCAGGGGGTTGTGGCTTGGATTATGTTACTTTCATTCCTCTCTACACAGACCATTTCCAGCCTTGGCAATCTAGACAAAGGAATCTAACTTCACCCAAGCTGTCTGAGTAGAAAAGGCCCAGATTAGATTCTCTTTGTAAGGTTTTCTAGTAGGGTGGGCTAAGAATATCACCTAAATAAAATGGTCCAGATGGGGTAAATTTTGAGGCAAGGTCAGTGAGGTCCTTAAGAGACTGGACTTTGAATGAAGAAATAGAAAAAAACTTTAATCTCATTTAATAATTGGTTATTCATATAATAATCGCTTCTCTCAGTAGGGTCCATAGTATTGACCGAGAAACAGGATAGGGTACAAAGAGCTGAGCCTAACAGTTAATGCAAATATAAGGGCTAAAATCTCAATGCAAACAAGACAAACTCAAGGACCTAGTAACTGAATCCTGAGAGGAAAAGCAGTGACCAAGACCAATGGGAGACTCAAAATCAAGATTCCAGAGAAGGTAAAGCAAGCTGGGAGATTTGCTAGTTCACAGTGGGACAGCGTGGAACTGAGCAAGTAGCTGCCTGTAGAACCAGCTAGCCAAAGAGTACGTTCTGCTCAGCTGGGCTGGGGGCAAGCATCTTAGTTCTGCCTGTGAGTTGTAGATGGCCCAGAAAGCTCCCACATCTTCCAAAAGCACTCTTCTCCATGGCAACACCTGAGTTCATGGACATGGGGAAGGGGGCTTCAGATACACTACTGATCTCCAGTAAACTCCCATTTATCCAGAGTGGTTGGGGAATAAGCTACTCTAGGTTAATGGATTTGTTTAGTTAAATGAGAATCGGCTTTATTCAATGGTACAACATTCAGAAAACCTTTTCTAAAGGGATGAAGTGCTATACAAATGTATTAGTAGTATTATGTTGAGGAGAGATTGCCCAGATTTCAAAGATTTAGAAAGCAATGGAATACAAGCACCACCGAAACAATGTTGAGCCTAATTTAATCTTTTTTAGATGATTCAGGAGCTTTTCAGAGGCAGCCTGGTACAAGGAAAGGGAGCTGTAATTAGTCAGTGGACCTGAGTTCAAATCCTGGCACGATGATTTCTTAGTTGTTTGAATTTGGATAAATGATTTAACCTCTATGGCCCTTAGATTTCTCATCTATAAGATGAGAAAATTGGACTAGATCAGGGGTGGGGAACCCACGGTCTTGAGGACACATGTGGCCCTCCAGGTCCTCAAGCGCAACCCTTTGACTGAGTCCAAGTTTAATCTTCCCTAGGAGACTGTTGGATGGCTAGGTGGCTCAATGGATACAGTACTGGGCCTGGAGTCAGGAAGACTCAATCTTCCTGAGTTCAAATCCAGCCTCAGACATTCTCTAGGTGTGAGACACTGGGCAAGTCACTTAACCCTGTGTGCCTCAGTTTTTCATCTGTAAAATGAGCTGGAGAAGTAATGGCAAACCACTTTAGTATCTTTGCCAAGAAAACTGTAAATGATGTCACAAAGAATCAGACGAAACTGAAAGAAAAACCCAACAAAAAACCAAATGAACTGGCATATAGTAGGAACTTAATAAATATTAATTCCATTTCCCCCCTCCCCTTCCCCTCATGATATATCTGAAAATCAAAACAAAAGGGCCTTGGGTGGTTTTGCCACAGGTTGGCTATTGTCCCAGGTGTATGCTTTGAGGATGAGCTATGGGTCTCTATTCCCTGACTCCAGAGTACAACTAAGATTGTGGGAATAGTGGGAAAACACTGGAATTAGAGTCAAGTGGGCCTGGCTTTAAGTCCTACCAAGAATCCAGTGTCCACCTGCCTTAATGATTTCGTCAAAATCTCAATTTCCCTATTTGTAAAATAAAGATAATAATACTTACTTGCTTTGCTTACCTTACAGAGTAGGATGAGAGAGGAAGTTGTCCTCTGTAACTATGAGGTCTTTGGTGAAGGAAACTCCCTCTACTGATACAGTTCAGCATCTGTCGGGCAACTATTAAAAAGTTTCAAGGGGCAGAGTCAAGATGGCAGAGTAAAGCAGGGACTTTCTTGAGCTCTCCCCCAAACCCATTCAAACACCTTTAAATAATGACTGTAAACAAATTCTAGAATGATAGAACCCACCAAAAGATGGAATGAAACTATTTTCCAGTCCAAGGCAGCCTAGAAGGTTGACAAGAAAGGTCTATTGCAACAGGGTGAGAGAAGAATGCAGGCCAATAAAGACCAAGCCAGTACAGACTGGGCCCTAGCAAACCAAGATCAGGCCTTGGGGAGACTTAATCAGTGGCAGCAGTGGCAGTTTCTAGACCCCTCAGCCCATAGACAGTAAGGAGATCAGACAACAGGTCAGAAAAATATTTATACGGATTCCTTTGCTGGCACCAAGTGCACGACTCTGTTGCATTGCTTATACTTGGATGAGAGTCACAATCCAGAATCTTAGTCCCAGTGCTCACCAGATATTGTGGCCACAGGGGAGAAGGAACCCTAGGCACAGTTCCAGGGTTGAAAAGGATGCTTGTGGTTGCTTACAAACCACAATGCAAAAGAATAATGAACACATTCCTCCCTACATCATACCACCTTGGAAGAACCAAAAATCTACAGGTCCCCAGAGCTACCTCTGAAAACAGCTGCACAAAAATCCTGAAGTTTGGGACAGGGCCCCCTCCACTTGGGAAGCAGAACCTCACTTTAGCATAGAGTTAAAAGTCAAGAAATAGGCTGGAAATAAACAACAGAAAAAAATTCTAACCACAGAAAATTACTATGGTGACAAAGAAGATCAAAACACATTCTCAGAAAAAGACAACAAAGTCAAAGCTTCAACATCCAAAACCTCCAAGAAAAATTGGTCTCAGATCATGGAAGAGCTCAGAAAGGACTTTAAAAATCAAGTACAAGACACAGAGGAAGAAATGGGAAGAGAAATGAGACTGATGTAAGAAAACAATGAAAAAAGAGTCAACAACTTGGTAAAGGACACACAAAAAAATACTGAAGAAAATAACACCTTAAAAACAGACTAGACCAAATGGTAAAAGAAGCACAAAAATCCAGTAAGGAGAAGAATGCTTTAGGAAGCAAAATTGGCCAAATGGAAAAAGATATACAAAAATTCACTGAAAAGAAGAACTCTTTAAAAAGTAGAATTGACTAAATAGAAAAGGAAGTACAAAAGCTCAATGAAGATAATAATTCCTTAAAAGTTAGAATTGAGCAAGTAGAAGTTAATGACTTTATGAGACATCAAGAAACAATCGAATAAAGTCAAAAGAATGAAAAAATAGAAAATGTAAAATATCTCATTGGAAAAACAACTGACCTGAATCCAGGAGAGATCATTTAAAAACTATTGGACTACCTGAAAGTCATAATTTAAAAAAAAAAGAAATGCCTACACATCATCTTTCAAGAAATTATCAAGGAAAACTACTCAGATATTCTAGAACCAGAGGGTAAAATAGAAATTGAAAGACTCCACCAATTGCCTCCTGAAAGAGATCTCCAAATGAAAGCTCAAAGGAATATTATAGCCAAATTTCAGTTGTCTTAGATCCAGAAAAAATTAATACAAGCAGCCAAAAAAGAAGCAATTCAAATATCATGGAGCCACAGTCAGAATAACACAAGTTTTAGCAGCTTTTACATTAAATGATCAGATTTTGCCAGAGGGCAAAAGAGCTAGGATTACAATCAAGAATCACCTACACAGCAAAACTAAATATACTCCTTCAAAGTGGTGGGGGTGCAGGGTGGGTGGGGGGAGAGGAAGGGTGAAGGCCATTCAATGAAATCGAGGACTTTCAAGCATTTCTGAGGAAGAGACCAGAGCTGAATAGAAAATTTTACTTTCAAATATAACATTCAAAAGAGGCATAAAACTGTAAAAGGAAAGAGAAATCATAAGAGATCTGATAAAGCTAAACTATTTATAGTCCTACATAGGAAAATGATATTTATAACTCCTGAAAACTTTCTCATTATTAGGGCAGTGAGAAGGAGTATACACATACAGAAAGCAGAGATGTGAGTTGAACGTGATGGTATGATTATCTAAAAAGATAAAATTAAGAGATGAGAAAGAAGAATGCACTGAGAGAAAGGGAAAGGGAGAGGTACAATGGGGTAAATTATCTGACATATAAGAAGCCTGAAACAGATTTTACAGTGGAGGGAGGAATGAGGAAAATGAGGAGGGGAGAACATAAACCTTACTCTCATCAGAACTGGCTCAAAGAGGGAATAATATACACGCTCAGGTGTAGAAATCTATCTTACCATACAGGAAAGTATGAAGGGAAGGGGATAAGGTGGAGGGTAAAGGGGGAGAGCTGATTAAAGAGAAGGCAGTTTGGGGAAGGTAAAAGTCAGAAGCAAAACTTTTAAGTATGGACAGAGTAAAAGGAGAGAGAGTAGAATAAACTGGAGAAAAATAGGATGGAGGGAAATACATAGTTGGTAGTCATTACTGTGAAACAAAATTTTTGGTGAGTTTCTCTGATAAAAACTTCATTTCTCAAACATATGGAAAACTAAGTCAAATGTATAGAAATAAGAGCCATTCCTCAATTGCTAAATGGCCAAAGGATATAAACAGGCAGTTTTCAGACAAAGCAATCAAAGTCATATAAAAAATGCTCTAAATGGGGCGGAGCCAAGATGGCGGAGTAGAAAGACGCACATATACATAGCTCCGAACCCACAACCCACAGAACGGCTAGAGGGGACCAACTCACGGTGAATTCTGCACCCAGAGGCCACAGAATATTAGAGCGAGGGAGATTTCTGTTCCAGAGAGACCTGCAAACCTCTCGCAGGGGGTCCTTCACGCTGTGGACTAGGCACCGGGACTGGGAGCAGAGTGCAGCCCTGCAGTGGCCGCGACACCATGAAGAAAAGATCCGAGCGGGCTACGGGGACGGGATCTCCAGCGGCCACGCGGGTCCCTCCACCCACAGAGGGACCTGCAAACCTCTCGCAAAAGGTCCGTCACGCTGCAGACGCGGAGCCCAGCCCAGACCTGCGGCGGCCACGGCTCGGAGAGGTACAGATCCGAGCAGGCTTCAGGGACGGGATCTCCAGTGGCCGCACAAGTCCCTGGCTGGGGAGAATGCCCAGAAAAGGGAAAAGAAATAAAACTATTGAAGGCTACTTTCTTGGAGAACAGACATTTCCTCCCTTCCTTTCTGATGAGGAAGAACAATGCTTACCATCAGGCAAAGACACAGAAATCAAAGATTCTGTGTCCCAGCCCACCCAATGGGCTCAGGCCATGGAAGAGCTCAAAAAGAATTTTGAAAATCAAGTTAGAGAGGTGGAGGAAAAACTGGGAAGAGAAATGAGAGGGATGAAAGAGAAGCATGAAAAGCAGATCAGCTCCCTGCTAAAGGAGAACCAAAAAAATGTTGAAGAAATTAACACCTTGAAAACTAGCCTAACTCAATTGGCAAAAAGAGGTTCAAAAAGCCAATGAGGAGAAGAATGCTTTCAAAAGCAGAATTAGCCAAATGGAAAAGGAGATTCAAAAGCTCACTGAAGAAAATAGTTCTTTCAAAACTAGAATGGCACAGATGGACGCTAAGGACTTTGTGAGAAAGACAGATATCACAGAACATAGCGAGAAGATTGGAAAAATGGAAGATAATGTGAAATATCTTATTGGAAAAACAACTGACCTGGAAAATAGATTCAGGAGAGACAATGTAAAAATTCTGGGACTACCTGAAAACCATGATCAAAAGAAGAGCCTAGACATCATCTTCCATGAAATAATCAAGGAAAACTGCCCTGAGATTCTAGAACCAGAGGGCAAAATAAATATTCAAGGAATCCACAGAACACCGCTTGAAAGAGATCCAAAAAGAGAAACTCCTAGGAACATTGTGGCCAAATTCCAGAATTCCCAGGTGAAAGAGAAAATATTTCAAGCAGCTAGAAAGAAACAATTCAAGTATTGTGGAAATACAATCAGGATAACACAAGATCTAGCACCCTCTACATTAAGGGATCGATGGGAATGGAATAGGATATTCCAGAAGTCAAAGGAACTAGAACTAAAACCAAGAATCACCTACCCAGCAAAACTGAGTATAATACTTCAGGAGAAAAAATGGTCTTTCAATGAAATAGAGGATTTTCAAATTTTCTTGATGAAAAGACCAGAGCTGGAAAGAAAATTTGACTTTCAAACACAAGAATGAAGAGAACCATGAAAAGGTGAACAGCAAAGAGAAGTCATAAGGGACTTACTAAAGTTGAACTGTTTACATTCCTACGTGGAAAGACAATATTTGTAACTCTTGAAACATTTCAGTATCTGGGTACTGGGTGGGAGTACACACACACATATGCACACACGCACACATACATAGACACAGAGTGCACAGAGTGAATTGAAGAGGATGGGATCATATCTTAAAAAAAAAAAATGAAATCAAGCAGTGAGAGAGAAATATTGGGAGGAGAAAGGGAGAAATTGAATGGGGCAAATTATCTCTCATAAAAGAGGCAAGCAAAAGACTTATTAGTGGAGGGATAAAGAGGGGAGGCGAGAGAAAAACATGAGGTCTACTCTCATCACATTCCACTAAAGGAAAGAATAAAATGCACACTCATTTTGATAGGAAAACCTATCCCACAATACAGGAGAGTGGGGGACAAGGGCACAAGCAGGGTGGGGGGGAGGATAGAGGGGAGGGCATGGGGAGGAGAATGCAATCCGAGGTCGACACTCATGGGGAGGGAAAGGATCATAAGAGAATAGAAGTAATGGGGGACAGGATAGGATGGAAGGAAATATAGTTAGTCCTATACAACACAACTAGTATGGAAATCATTTGCAAAACTACACAGATTTGTCCTATATTGAATTGCTTGTCTTCCAAAGGGAAGGGGTGGAGAGGGAGGGAGCTAAAGAAGTTGGAACTCAAAGTGTTAGGATCAACTGTAGTGTTCTTACCACTAGGAAATAAGAAATACAGGTTAAGGGGTAAAGAAAGCTATCTGGCCCTACAGGACAAAAGAGAAGACGGAGACAAGGGCAGAGAGGGAGGATAGAAGAGAGAGCAGATTGGTCACAGGGGCAATTAGAATGCTTGGGTTTGGGGGGGGAGGGGATAAAAGGGGAGAAAATTTGTAACCCAAAATTTTGTGAAAATAAATGTTAAAAGTTAAATAAAAAAAAAATGCTCTAAATTACTATTGATGAGAGAAATGCAAATTAAAATGACTGAGCTATACTGACTCTCCAACTACCTCATATCTATCAGATTGGCTAATATGACAAAAAAGGAAAATGACAAATGTTGGAGGGGATGTGGGAAAATTAAAACTCTAATGTACTATTGAAGAAGTTGTATTCAACCATTCTGGAGAGCAATTTGGAACTATGCCCAAGGGCTACATAACTGTGCCTACCCTTTAACTCAGCATTATCACTACTAGGTCTGTAACCCAAACAGATGAAAAAACAAAAAGGAAAAGGACTTATGCATACAACAATATTTATAGCAGTTCTTTTAGTGGCAAAGAATTGGAAATCGAAGGGATGTCCATCAATTGGGGAACTGATGTATATGTTGTTGTATATGATTGTGATGGAATAGTGTTGTGTTTTAATAAATGATGAACAGAATTCTCTTAGAAAAACATGGAAAGACTTACATGTACTGATGCAAAGTGAAATGAGCATAACCAAGAGAACATTATACACAGTAACAGAAATATTATATTATGATCTACTATGAATAACTTAGCTAGTCCATAATACAGTGATCCAAGACAATTCTGTAAGACTTATAATGAAAGGTGCTGTTCATCTCCAGAGAATGAACTGGTAGAGCCTGAATGCAAATCAAAGATACTTTTTCTTTAACTTTATTTTTCTTGAGTTTTTTTGTCTGTGTTTTCTTTCTCAGAATGACTTACATGGAAATATGTTTTGCATGACTACACATGTATAACCTATATCAAATTGCTTTGCCTTCTTATGTAAGAGGGGGAGAGAGGGAGAGAATTTGGAACTCAAAATTTGAAGGAAAAAAAGAATGTTAAAATTGTTTTTACATGTAATTGATAAAAAATAAAATATTAAATAAGGTTTTTAAAAATTGCCTGGGCTCAGAGGTTAAGTGGCTTTCCAAAGATCACCTAGCCTGGAGGGATTAGAGGCAGGAAATGAATTTAGGTTCTCATGGCTCCATCCAGCCCTCCTACTACTATTCCCTAGCTGCCTTACACTCTTACTGGTTTTTGTAATAAAAGCATTTTATCATTTTTAAAGTGGCATATAAATGTGAGTGACCATTTTGTCACTGTCCTACTGGGTCCTGATCCACAGCCTTCTCCTTTATATATTCAGGCTGCAGACTTTCTTTTTTCATAGTATGGGATCAGGACCAAGGTCATTCCATCAAAATGAATTGTCAGAGAAAATGGCAACTGAAAAACTTACCAGAGAATTGTGTTGAGAAAAAGATTGTAGTTTATTTGAATAACAAGAGGCAAGAGAATATACCAGAGTTCCTCTTTCCCCCACTTTAATTGATGACCTGAGATTCACAAAAAGTTCAGGAGAAAAACATTCTTTAAAAAGCTATTGAGAATGATTTAAACTCCTTTGCCTGTTCATTATTTTTGATTTGTAAAAACCAGCATTTCCACCAAAACAAGCATTATGTAGACTTAAGATTTTACAGTCTAGCAGCCTCAGTTGCGTCCTGTAAATGAGGAAACTGCTTTATATCTTGGATTAAAAATGATTCCAATATGCTCAAAATCCTCTGAAATTCAGCCACTCATCTTTGGAGAAGGCCTGGCCTATCTGGCTCTCGTAGTCATTATCCAGCATCCCTATTCACTTGATTGGTAGGTTTGGTGGCTAGGAGGAAATGATACCTTTCCTTTGGAACACTCCTACAATCAGAGAACAAACATTACAAGAGCAATTCAGTTCAGTTCAGCAACATTCACTAAGTACTTACTCTATGTAAAACTTTCCTTCTGTTTGATGCAGGGAAAAGTGCAAAGGGAAATAAGGATCAGTCCTTCTTTTTGTGCAGCAAATAAGAGGTGGACAAATGATTTTTAAGGGCTGCCATAGAAGTGCAATAGAGTCTAATAAGGATCCAGTTCTTACTATGCCTGGATTTTCTCCTCTTGGTGGGTTTTACAGAGCATACACAGAGATTCCCTGCCTGGTTCTAATCCAATATGTGGAACTTGGGGGAGCTGATTTCCAACCAAGATGGGTTTAGTATAATGTGATGATGAAAAAAGTTCTAATTGGATGCAGTGAACTAATGAGCTAGGAACTAATAAACCAAGAATTAATGACTCAAGAGCTGCTGAGCTACAACTGAGTTAGAACACAAAAGGAGTGACTGATCTTTCTATCTCTCCTCCTTCCCGACAGTGAGTAAAGCAGAATTGCTATGAGTTGCTAGGGGGAGGGGGAGGAGAAGAGTGGCTGCCCAATCCCCCATCCAGACAACATGTGTGTGAGCATATGGAGCCTCTATTTCTTAAATATATCTTTTTTCTTGATCATAGGCAAAAGAGCATTACATAATGGTAATAGTCCGTGTGGTAACCTTATGAGTTCAGGAGATCCTGAGGATTTGTCAAAACTGTCACAAATCCCATTGATAACTGAAAGTAGTAGCAGATTCTGCCATAACAATAGAGGCCAAAAACAGAGAAAGCACCTGTAGGCAGATGTGGATAGATAGCCAACAAGAGACAGGGCCAAGATGGCAGAGCAGTAGGAAGAAGTACAGTCATGCTCCACTCCACAACTTCGTCAAACCCATCTAAAAAATGTACCAGATCAAGTTCTGATTTGGAAATGAAAACAAAATCACACTGAGTCATTTTTCCAGCACAGATCAGCACAGAAAAACAGACAGATTGGTATATAGTCACTGGTGTAAAGATGTGTCTAAGAAGAGTCACCCAGAGTATTTGATGCAGGGAGAATCTGCACATTGTGGAAAGAAAAGCTCTCAAATCCAAAAGAGAGGTGCCTAACCTTGTACAAGGTGCAGAAATAGGAACCAAAGGACAACTTGGTTGCTCACTACTCAATTCCAGGTCACAGATCCTGCCTATGGGAGGGAATCTGGGTTCAGATAAAGAGGGGTCATGGGCCCTAGGCTATATACTAAAGCAAGGAGCCAATACAGAAGAAAGGAGGAATTGTGTGACTCTGACCCCAGGAGCAGAGTGGAGGTCACACTTCCAGCTTTTAACTCACTCTGAGGCCTACAGTGGAATAACCAGAGCAGGAATCTTAGACCAAAGGAAGTCTACAGTTCTTTTGCTCTAAACCAAAAGAGCTTTCCAGCTGGCTCATAATAGCTGAGTTCAACAGCAGTCTACGGAAACTGCAACAAGAGACAAGTCCACAAGTGTGTTGCTCAGATCCAATTCCATGTCAGGAACTTGTGGAACTAAGACCAAAAGGGCAGAAATTAGACTTTGCTTTTTTGGATCAGACCATTTTGGTACCTAGTACTAAAAAGCTTGCAGGTCCCTAGCATGAGCTGTGCCTGCAAACCCAGAATAACATAACACTCAGTACCTCCAAGAAAGCTACAGCAGCAACCTAGTTCTCAGATCAACTCAGACATTCCCTCCAAAAGTACACAAAGTCTGACTCTAATATAAAATCCAAAGTCAGGAAACAAACCGAAAGAATGAACAAACAAGTCAATCCCACTATAAAAGCTATTAACTACGATAAAGACAAACCCCAAAAAAGAGAATGTCTCCAAAACATCTACAAGTAAAACCTCAAATAACATAGTTTGAGCACAAGTTTATCTAAAATTCCTGGAAGAAATGAAGTGAGAATATTTTTAAAGAGTTTAAAATACTTTTATGAGAGTACTAGAGGAAATAAACAGTAAAGAAATAAGTTATAGAAGAAAGAATAGGAAAGAGAATTAACGGTTTAGCTCAATAAGTACAAAACCTTACCCAGGCAACGACCTTCTTGAAAATTAGAATGGAGCAAATAGAAAATAATGACTCCATGAGACAACAAGAAATATAAAATATAAAATTAAAAGACTGAAAAAATAGAGGAAAATATAAGATTTCTCATTGGCAAAAACAATTGGCTTGGAAAACAGGTTGAGAAGGAAAATTTAAGGAACATTAGACAATCTTAAAGCCATAATAATTTTTAAAAAGAGCTTAGACATTACGTTTCAAGAAATCATAAAAGAAAATGGACTAGGTTTCTTTGAACCAGAGGGCAAAATGGAAATAGGAAAAAAAAACTAACAGTCACCTCTTGAAAGAAACTCCAAAATGGAAATTCCCAGAAACATAATAGCCCAAATGAGGAACTTTCAAGTCAAAGAAAAATTGTTGCAAGCAGCCAAAAAGAAAGAAGAATTTCAGTCCTGAAGAGCTACAGTCAAAATTATATATAATTTAGCAGCCACCACTTCAAAGGATCAGTGAGCTTGGAATACTATGTTCCAAAAACACACAGACTTAGAACCAAGAATAATTTGTCCAGCCAAAGTATGATCTTAGAGGGCAAAAAAATGAATCTTTAATGAAATAGAAGGTGTCTAAGTATTCCTGATGAAAAGATCAAAGCTGCATAGAAACTTTGAAGTGTAAACAGAATAGTCATGGAAAACACAAAAAAGGTAAACAGGGGTGAATCATCATAACAGGCTAAGCAAGAAGAAACCATTTGCATTCTACTATGAGGAGCGGATACATATGTCCACTCAGAACCCTATTATCATCAAGGGTGATAAAAGGAAACTGATTAGACAGAGGGTTTGGTAGTAGTTCTGTTATGTTTTGATGTAAAGAATAGAAAGGGAGGGAAAGAGGAATACACTAAGGAGATAATGAGAGAGAAAGAATGAGGGCAATTATTTCACATAGTCTAGGTAGAAATTTATACAAATAAAGAGGAAAGAGTGAGGGGAGTGGGTGACCCTTGAATCTCATTTATCTGCCTTGGTCAAATGAAGGAAGAATATACATTACATAATTACAGGGAAATAGAAGTGAAAGAGGGAAATAAGAAGGTGGATTAAGGGAGGGATTAGGGATTAATTAAAATAAACTCTAAGAATATACAAAAATATTCATAGCAACTTTTTTGAGGTGGCAAAGAACTGGAAACTCAAAGGTACCCATCAACTGATGACTGGCTGAACAAGTTATAGTATATAGGTATGATGGAATACTATTGTGCTGTAAGAAATAATGAAAAGAAAGGTTTCTGAGAAAGCTGGGAAGGTTTGTATGAACTGATGAAAAGTGAAGTGAGCAGAACCAGAAGAACTTACACAATGACAACAATATTGTAAGACAAAAAATCTTGAAAGACTAAGGAAGTCTGCTCAGTTTAATGACCAACCTTGAGTCCAGAACAGTGGTGGCAAACTGAAAAAGAAACAGAAGTTACTAAACCATGATAAGGATCTCTGAGATCCACATATTGACTTTAAAAACCACATTCTTCATTTTGAATTGTATTTTTATTTATTTTGTTAAATATTTCTCAATTACATTTTAATTTGATTTGACAGTGAAGTGTTGTAGGTCACAATGTAGCATATAGGTCATGTGTTTGACATCTCTAGTCTGGAGGACTCAATAAAACATGCTACTCACCTCCTGATTTTTTTTTTTTTAAGTGATGAACTGCGGATTGAGACATATTTCTTGAATGTGGCCAATTTAAAGAACTTCTTATGTTTGACTACAAGTTTGTGAAAAGGTTCTTGTTTTTTTCTTTCTCACTGGAAGTGGAAGGAAGTAGGAGTGAGAGAAGGCAGATTGGTTTTTGATTGAGAAAAAAACAAAATTTAAAAAGTAAAATAAATCATAAAAAAAAAAAAAAGAATGCTACCAGAGGACCACAGCACCTTCAAGGATCATGACCCTCGTCACTCTGGAAAAGTATTGAGCCTTGGAGGCCAGGTGGCACAGTGCAGAGTGCCAGCCCTGGAATCAAGATGACCTGAGCTCAAATCTGACCTTAGATACTTCCTACCTGTGTGACCCTGGGCAAGTCACTTAACTCTGCTTGCCTCAGTTTCCTCATCTATAAAATGAGTTGGAGAAAAAATGGTAAATTACTTCAGTATCTTTGCAAGAAAACCCCAGATAGGGTCACAAAGAGCAGGATGTGACTAATTAAAAAGATCAAGAGAACAGCACTCATTGGAACTTGATGAAAACTCCATGGAGGGCAAACTACACATGCTTTCTACATACATATTTCACTATCATTGTATTTTAAGTTTGAGCTTACTCTCTCCAGGGATCATGTATATTCAAGGGGAGAGTACGCTCCTGATTTGTAAGGATTGTGTTATAGCTATCATTCTTAAAATTCCTTCTCAGTAAATATCATTTTGTAAAATGTCATTGACATCAACTGGTTGACTGATAATGGGGATCATACTCAGTGGAAGGCTCAAGAACTAGTATTCAGTACTTCCAATCCATCAGTGTTATCCCCAGAACCACGGGAGAATGGTAGACAACCAGGGACGCAGTCTGCTAGTGTGAGTGAGAATTGGAAGAGTGAGCCCAGAGGAGGCAGTGTACCAGCTGAGGTTCACATTGCCTGCTGCTGCTGTTGCTCAGTCATTTACCAGTGCCTCCCAATCTTCATGACCCATTTGGAGATTTCTTGGCAAGAGTTACTAGAGTGGTCTGCCATTTCCTTCTCCAGTTCATTTTACAGATGAGGAAACTGAGGCAAATAGGGTTAAGTGACTTGCCCACGGTCCTACAGCTAATAAGTATATAAGGCTGAATTTGAACACAGGAAGATGAATGTTCCTGACTTCAGGTATGGCATTCAATCCATCGTACCACGTAGCCGAGGCAGGCTTAAAAAACAGTTTTAGCAATCCTAAAACAATTATCTTCCCTGCTGCTTCTACTCTCCAGACTTCCAGTCTGATTCTTTCACCTCCTGTGATTGCTTAACTCTAGTCTGGCAACTTGGTTGGTAATTCTAGTTCAAGGTACATTGCACTCATAGGTCCTTTCTTGCAGTGTATGGATTAAAACCCAGCAAAAGACCCTAGCTTGGACTTGGTGATTCTCGACTCTCCTCCCTCTTGGTCCTCTTCACTCATGTTTCTCTCCCCGTAACTCAGCCATGGAAGGATGTGACAGTGACTTGAAGTGCCTGCCCTATGTCTGATGTAGTGGCCAGGCTGGATCATGATGGATGTGACAAGTACACAAATAACTATCATAAAAATAGAACATGAAGAAACTGAAGAAAGTGAAGTGAGGAGGCAGAATGATGCAGCAGAAAGAGAACTGAGTGGCAAAGAACCCAGGTTCAAATGCTAGCCCTGTTACTCCCTATGCAATCTCAGGCAAATCACGTAACCACTCTGGACCTCAGTTTCCTCCTCTGTAAAATGAGACGGTCTGATCTTTGAAGTCCTTTCTAGATAAATACAATGAATCTTCACCAAAATACAAAAGAGAGGGATTAAAGAAAGTACTATGTGAGTCAAGAGGTTCATGGAAGGAAGAATAATTTCAAGCTGTGGGGATTGGGGAAAGCTGTATGGAGGAGGGAGTTTTTGAGCTCTGTCTTGAAAGATGGGCAGGGATGGCAGAGGATGACTTTAAAAGATAGCTATGAGCATGCAGACATAGAGAAAAGAGAATTTCAAACAGAAGGAATGATGATGGGAAGGTCCTAGATGAGCTCTGGGGGTAGGAAGTATTTCATTTTGGAACTCATTATGAGGGGAGCAGTGGCTAGAAGAGTAAGGTGAATAGAGTGAGAGAACATTAGAAAGGTATTTTGACAGTAAATTGTGATACACACACACACACACACACACACACACACACAATCTCTCTCTCTGTCTCATTCTGCCTCCCTCCCTCCTTCCCTCTCCCTCCCACTCCCTTTCTCTCTCCTCCTCTCTCTCTCTGTCTCTCCCTCTCTCTCTTTCTCATCTCTCTCTCTCCCCCCATCTCTCTCTTTCTGTCTCTTTCTCTCTTTCTTCTTTTCTTTGTTTCTCTGTCTCTGTCTGTCTCTCCTGACTACTCAATTAGACTTGAAACTCCTTGAGGACAAGATTGAGTTTTCTAATTCTCCATCCTCTTCTCTTCTCCAAGAGAATTCTATATAATGCTGGACCAGGAGTCAGAAGGACCTGAGTTCAAGCCCTGTCTTAGACACTTACTAGCTGTGTGATCCTGGGCAAGTCATTTAACCTCTCTCTGCCTCAGTTTCCTCCTCTCTAAAATAAGGATAATAATAGCACCTTCCTCTTAGGGTTGTTGTGAGGATAAAATGAGTTGATATATGTAAAGTGCTTTGCAAATCTTTAAGCATTATTGTTATTAATTATAATAATTAGTAGAGCTCTTGAAAGTTTATCAGCCAGTTGACTGTTGTTTTAGCTCTCATATCTGGATTAGCCTTGGTTAGTCTCCTTGAAAATCAGCCAACCAAGATAAAGTTTGAGAAACCAAAGAAGAAAGTAAATCTTCTGAATAGCCCAGAAGAGGCTGTAAAATGGAAATAAAGCTGGATAATAATTTATGATGCACAGTAAAAAGAAAAAAAAAAAGATCTGGGGTAGATGAGCTGCCAATAAAGGACTCACATTTCTCCATGTTTGGTGGGGTCTTAATCATGACTAATAGTTCCCAGGCTATCCCAGAAGCCTCCATGGTCTGAGATGGCCCCTCTGCTCACTGAAGCAATACTGAAGTGTTACAAGCTTGCATTCAATACCTCTAGCTTCTTGCCCTTTCCCCACTTCAGTGACATCTGTTTACCTCCCTCTTCCTGAGGCTCATCATGGCCTTTTCTCTCAAAACCTGCTCTCAGGAGGATCCCCAAAACTCATTCACACTGAGTGATAAATGACTGTCAACAGGATAGCATTACCTCTAAAACTGGACTTGGAGTCAGAAGATCCCTAAAACTCATTCACACTGAGTGACATTTATCTATTAACTTTAATATTTAGACTGTTAACAGGATAGCATTATCCCTTTCCAGAAGTACTCACATGTCACAGTGGTCAGAAAACTGAACTTAGAGTCAGAAGAACTGTATTTGAATCTCAGCCCCACACAATTAGCTGGCATGACCACAGGCAAATCACTGTAGCTCTGTGCCTCAATTTCCTCTTCATTAAAATGAGGAAGATAATAATTATACCTACTCACAGGGTTGTTAAGGAAAATGCTTTGTAACCCTTACATGCTATAGAAACATGAGCTATTATGATGACCATATTTTTATATTAATAATACTGGCTAAAGAAATGAAATTCTAAGGGTATAATTTCAGGTTTCACTCAACAAGTGAGGGAGGAATTTGTTTTCATAGTGGCATAGTGAAATCACACCACTGAAGGAGCCTCGTGAGCAAGGCTGGCCCAGCTTAGGCCTTTACCATGGGGTTCCCTTTCCATTCTCTCTTGGGGTTTCATGCCCCCAGAAAGGGAATCTAGTTTACCAAGGTGAGGCAGAGAGGCACCAAAGCTGGAATGCAGATTATCTCCAGAGAAAGGACACATTGTGGAGGATTCCCAGATCCAGGGATAGAGACGTTGAGATGGGCCACTCAGTGGGCTAACCAAGTCCTCAGTGTCCCAGTGACAGGGAAGGATCAGAGAATCTTCAATGTAGAGCTGGAAGGGGTCTTGGAGGCCATCTTGTCTAATTCCTTCAATTTACAAAGGAAGAAACTGAGACCCAGAGAGATGAAGAGACTTGTGAGGTAATAAAGGACAAGGCAGGGGCTTGTTTGCCTTTTTTTTTTTATTCAGTTTGTTTGTTGTCGTTGCTCATCCTTGAAGAGGACTGATGACTTGCAAGTAAATTGGATTTAAGGCTGTGCAAAGTCATCAGCCTCACTCTCTCCTCCAGTCATGAAAATCCAGTGGCAAGACATAAGTCAGGATGACTGGCAGTGGTCCAGGACACAGCCAGTCTTTTGAGAAAAGCTAAGTTCTTTCCCAGGTCTTGGTTTGTCTGAGGCAAAGCCCGTTCGGTAATTAAAGGCTACGTAAGAATTGAGGTAAAAGATGGTCTAGTTTGTCTTCATAAAAGAATCAATCTGGGAGGGGAAGACCTTCTGAGTTTCTGGTCAGAACAGAAACAATTGCTCACTTAGAGCCATCAAAACCCAAACAATGAACAAGTGAGGCTTGGGCTGGGACCTTTTATTGGCCAATCAGGTTGATCCAGAGTTTAAAGGCATAATCAAGTAGTACCATTTGAATCTCAATGGGCTTTCACAAAGTCTGTTTTTTCAGAGCTATTTTTCAAGAAATCATAAATAAAAAACCACATGAGACTAAAGAGTTAATTGCCCCAGTTTTTTTTTTTTTGAAGAAATACATAAATAAATAAATAAGAAAAAATACCTAGTTCCCAAACCCCAAGGTAACTTGCAAAATATAAGGGATTAAAATTTATATTCCTTTGGAATATAACACCTCTCTTTTTGCTTGTAGAGTAAAATTCAAACTCCCTGGCATTCAAATCCCTTTACAATCTGGTTGTTGTTCAGTCGTACCTGACTCTTCATGACCCATTTGGGGTTTTCTTGGCAGAGATACTGGAGTGATTTGCCATTTCCTTCTCCAACTCATTTTACAGGTGAGGAAACTGAGGCAAACAGGAATAAGTGACTTGCCCAGGGTCACACAGCTAATAAATTTCTGGGATCACATTTGATCAGGTCCTCTTGACTCCAGATTTAGCACTCTATCCCTTATGAATAGGAATTTTCCACTCCTATATCTGGTACCAATTACCTGTTCTCAGCCAAGGTCATTCTTAGGGTATAGAATTTTGCCATCTGAACCTCAACTTTGAGCATACTTTTTCTCTGACACATCTCTCTCCCCCTGTACTAGGTAGTTTCTTGAATTGGTGACGACAAACTTCTGTCTGTTTAAATTGCTGTGTGATGTATGTATGCTTTGGTTTGCCTGCTTGCTGTACCATATAATAATAAAGCTCTTGATGGTATCACCTTCCTAAGTTCCAATTTTCTAGAAATTCTTGAGCCCAGGTTTTTGCTAAGCTGTGAGGCCAAATAAAACACATCTACCAAGTCAGGCACTGTACCAAGCTCTGAGGATACAAAGTAAGGCAAAAAAAATGCAAACAAACAAAGCCAGTTTCTGCTCTCAAAGAGCTCAGTCTAATTAGACAGAAAACATGCAAACAGCTACATTTCAGTTAGATAGATACAGGGGACTGGTAAAGGGTTCTTGCAGGAGGTGGGGTTTTAACTGGGACTTGAAGAAAGCCAGGATATAGAGATGACAAGAAAGAGAGTTCCAGGCATGAGGGACAGCCAAGGAAAATAACTGGAATCAGAAGATTGAATGTCAATAGCAAAGAATCATTGCATCCCAGAGTTTGTGGACAGGAGTTAGGTATAACAAGACTGGAAAGGTAGGAGGAGGTTGGGTCATGAAGGCTTTGAATGACAGAGATTTTTCCTGTTTTCCTGAAGGAGGCATCCTGACTTACTTACCAGTGCTCTTTCCATTCTACCCCATTGGCCCCAGGGCAGAGATTCCCAGCTGGCTGACTCTAGCGCCCCAAGACCTTCTCCTCCTAACACCAGCACAGTCAGCATCCTACTCCCCCACTCATCAGTGGTCATCAGCATGGAGGAGCCTTCAATCGAAGCTCTTCTGTCAAAGACCTCTATGCTAGTGCATGAACTTACTCAGCCCAATTCCCTTTTGCTGGATTTGCTCTTTTCAGAATTCTCACCTATACTTGAGGACAGTTCTTGCCCTACCTCCCCCTCAGTATGTTGTGGGAAGGAATTTTGTAAATCTTAAAACAATATACAAATATGAACTGCAACCAACATCATCATTATCACCATTATCATCATCATTCCCAGTCCCCTCTGAAGTGTGCACCAACAGGGATCTACATCCTCAGTTCAACCCCTCCTATCTTTTCCCAGATTCCCAAAGCCATCCATGGGAACAGGTGTGTGCATGAGGCCCCAGGGCTGGCTCAACAAGGGGCATGGGAGCCATTGGATTTAACTGTAGCTCCACTGCCAAGTAGCTGGCAACAAGCCCACCCCAGATTCCCACAAGGGCCCTCTGGTTTCCTAGTTCAGCAGAAACGGTCATATGCATTTCTCTAATTGCTGCTCCCTAATCTGTCCCAGGACCCCTGGATTCTTCTTCACGGCTTGGCCCTTTGTTTAAGCTCACAGATTCTCTTTGATTCAGTGACAGGTTGGATCAGGCCTTGGCAGCCTACGGCATGGAATGCCAAAGATGCCTTTGAGTTCTGTGGTTGCAGCCATCAGGACTGGGGAGAAATGATGTCTGTGGCACCTTCTGCCTTCCCTTTCTCACCTCTTGGTCTGCTCTCCTTGGCTCCCCAGGTGACCTCTGGGGTCCCTCACTTTGACCTCTGGATATGTAAAGTCTTTCTTCTAGATCTGCCCAGTCCCCATTACCCTATGGTGACACTGGGGTTGTAGGGACCTGAGTTTAAATCACAGCTCTGCTATTGACTTGCTATGTGATTGTGAAGAAGTCACTTCTCTGGGCCTCAATTTTCTTATCTGTAAAAGGAAGGGGGGGTCAGATCTCTTCTAGGGTATTGTGTTCAGTTTGGGGCACCATGGTTTAAGAAGGACTTTGATAAATTCATTTACCTTGGTAATGTACTTTCCAGGGATGTACACATTGATAATGAGGTTGACACACACATTGCCAGAGTAAGCTTAGTGTTTGGGAGGCTTGGAATATCAAACTCAAGGTCTACAGGGCCATTGTGCTGACCTCATTGTTGTATGCCTGTGAAACCTGGACAGTCTACCAGAGCCATGCCAGGAAACAGAATCGCTTCCCTTTGAACCGTCTTAGGAAGATTCTGAAGATCATTTGGCAGGATCAGGTACCAGACACTGAGGTCCTCGCTCGAACTAAACTGCCAAGCATTCAAACTCTGCTTCAGAGAGCACAATGACGATGGACTGGCCACATTGTTCAAATGCAAAATGTATGCTTGCCAAAAAGACTATTTTATAGAGAACTAACAGAGGCCAAACACTCACATGGTGGTCAGAAAAGGCAATACAAGGACACTCTCAAGGTCTCTCTTAAGAACTTTAGAATTGATTGCATGACACAGGAGACACTGACACAGGACCACTCAGCATAGCACGCCCACATCATAGAAGGTGCTGTGCTCTATGAGCAAAGCAGAACTGCAACAGCTCAAAGGAAATGTAGGATGCACAAATTTAGAGTATCCACCCCAGATGTTCACATGGACTATTTGTACCCAACCTGTGGTAGAGCATTCTGAGCTCTCATTGGTCTGATCAGCCACAATTGGAACACGTTGAAACTTGACTCTAGCATAGCGATGTCATTTTGGTCCTCTTCCAGAATGAAGGACAATAACTGATAAACTAGAAGGCAACAGGGATAATGAAGGGTCTTGAGTTCATCTCATATTATAATAATAGCTAACATTAATATGGTACTTTAAGGCTTACCAAGCACATTATAAATATTATCTCATTTTGTGCTTACAACAATTCTGGGAGGTAGGTGCTATTATTATCCCCATTTCAGAGAAAACAGGAAACTGAGTCTCAGATAAGTTAAGTGACTTGCCTAGGGTCACACAACTAGTAAATATCTGAGACAAAATTTGAACTCAAGCCTTCATGACCCCTGGGTCTGGTGCTCTATCTTCTAGAGAAGCATTGGCTAATTCTTTGGGTTTATTTTTTAAAATTTAATAATATTTTATTTTTCCCCAATTACATATAAAGACAAATTTTGACATTCATTTTCTTTTTAAAATTGAGTTCCAAATTTTCTCCTTCCCTCTCTCATCTCTTGCCTCCAGAGACAGTAAGCAATTTGATATAGGTTATAAATGTCATTTGCTAATTCTTTGAAGAAACAGGGCAAGTTTACCCCAGAGGAGACTGGGGCTGGGGAATTTAGAAGAGACCCTGATGTTGGGAAAGATTGAAAGCAAAAGGGGATGGCAGATGATGAGATGGAAAGATAGTATCGTGGAAGCAATGAACGTGAACTTGGACAGACTTCAGCAGATAGCGAGGACAGAAGGGCTTGGCATGCCCTTGGAGTCAGAAAGTCAGACATAACTGAACAACCGAACAAAAATGTGGAACTCTTAAGACGGCCAACTCCAAGTATCTGAAGGGCTATCAAGTGCAGATGGGATGAGGATTGTTTTCTTTATAGAAGCATTCTAGTATAATAACTGTATAATATAATATATCATATAATATGTATTATATAACATGTAATATAATAAAATATTATAATGGTCTGCCTTGAATCCAGGAGTCTTTGGTTCAAATTCCACCTTTGACACGTACTGGTTATGGGAGCCTGGGCAAGTCATTGAAATTTCTGGGCAACTTTCTAAGATTATAGAAGGTGCTAGTCTGCACTGGGGGAGGGAGTTTCATCACTTGGGATTTCCTTATACCAAAGGAATCACAGGTTCATTCCCTATCCCTATTGGACCCAGAAGGTAGAGTGATGGATAGAGGTTGCAATAGGCTTGACATCACGCAAACTCCCTAACAATGAGAAGAACTATCCTTCAGTTGGAAGAGGTGATGGATTTTCCCCTTCTTTGAGGGTCCTCAAGCAGAGAATGAAGAGACAGCAAGACAGAAGACTGCTTGTGAATAGATTGAATTAAGTGACTTCGGGGGAATCCTTTCAACTCCAAACCTACCCTACCAGGAACCTACACCTCCATGATCCCTCTTCCAACCACAGTCTCATAGGTCTGAATCTGAGAGCTTCAAGATATCCCAGGGTAGTAAAGTGTGGAAAGGCCTTGGACTCTGAGCCAAAGCACATGGGTTTCAGGCCATTCTCAAAAACTTTCTGGCTGTGAAACCCCAAGATGGTTACTTTACCTCTGTGAAACTCAGTTTTCTGCTCTGTAAGATGGTGGTAATGACACCTACACCACCCGCTTCTACAGATTGTTGGGATTAAAGGACTCTGTACATCCCAAAGCACTATGGAAATAATATGTGTGTGTTTTACTAATTTGTAACAGGGATGCTTGTGCTTCTATGAGTATTTTTACTTCTACTAAATCATATGGTTACAGTCTCCCCATTCTTCTTGTCTTCCCTTTTTCAATCCTTCCTCCTCCCCCATCCCCCTGTGCTCTTCTCTTCTGGAGACCATAAAAGTCATCTTCTTTCATTGTCAGCCCTAGATTTGACCCCCATACATCACACATTCCTTTCTCTATACCCCCCCTTTTCCGCTCCTCTCACTTTCATGCAGCCTTCCATGTTGTGATGTAGTCCCACAAAAAACCATTGATTCAATAGTCTTAGGACTCCTTTTCCTCTCTCTGTTGTCCCCTGGATGGATTGGGTGCTTTTGCCCAAAGCTCCAAAAGTTCTAGTCTTTTAGCATCATTCATGAGCTAATTGGGTGACTTTTTGGCCAGGAAGAGCTAAAGAGATGAAGAGTCCTGGAGAAGTCAATAGCATTAGATAGTCTCATTCTGCTGGATAGCCTATTTTGGGTACTGGCCTACAACTTGTTCCTAAAACCTGATCTATAGATTCATAGGATGTCAAAAGCTGGAAAGGGACCTTAGGGATCTCATCCAACATAACACAAATGTGAATCGATAATAATAACTTTAAGTGCTTAACTTAGTTCTTTAAGGTTTACAAAGCACTTGCATTACACCTCAACCCTGAGAGTTAGGTCATGCCTGTTTTTACATATCCCCACGTATGAGGAAACTAAGGCTTACAGAGCTGATGTTCGGTCACATAGCTAGTGATTGTTACAGTCAGCCTATATAGGCCCATCTCTTCCCAACTAAAAGCGCAATATACTTTCCGCTCCACCATGAATTTTTATGGTTATTATCATTGTTATAAATTATAATATCTTGATGAATTTTAAAGATAAGGTTAGTGGATATAACTAATCATTGTATATATAAGAAAAAATTTTTATTTCCCTAAGACTTTGCTAACACATGGTATGTGGATCAGCAAAGGTCTTGGCATGACCTTTTGGTTGGTTAGCTGGGATTATAAATCTATCAGTGAATTAAGCCTGCAATCAATCAATAAGCATTCATTAAACAGATACTAACCCACAAGAAAACATAGGAGGAAGTGGAATAATATGTGCCAAAGAGCAATGGAGCTTAGGATTCAGTCCAGGGTGACCTACCCTGTACATCTGAGCTTAGCCATGAGTGAAAAAAGATGAAAGTTCAATAATAAAGTGGTAGTTAAACATTTTTAGAAAGAAAATCAGAACTGAAGACATTATTTGCTTCTTGAATACCCCAAACGATAGAAATGTAGGAGGAGTAAATAAAAGGAGAAGTGAGGAATGGTAACAACAAAGATGCCAATAAGAAACTTCTTTCTAAATGTACATAAGGAGGTTTACAGAGATGGAGAGGGAAGTCCAATAGAGGTAACAGTGAAGAGGTAGATAGGGGACATGATGGACAGAACCTGGTGACATCCATCCTATAGGTGAATCAATGACTTTTTATGGGATTATTATAACATGGGTGGGTACATAAAAGAAGGGAAGGGAAGAGGTGAATAGAGGAATGTGTGATGGTCTGGAGTCAAATCTAGGACTACTAATGAGGGAGAGATGATCCCTGTGGTCTCCAAGGAAAAAAGGGGAAGGCCTGAAACAGGGAGGGAGAAAAGGAAACCTGGCTTTGGTGGCAGAAGCGGAGTCCACTGATGAACGCTTCTCTGTGTGAAGAGAGAGAATTTGTGAAGGGAAAAGGGAACCTTACTTTAAAAGTGTCCTTATCCTATCTTGGGAGGGAAGGATTGGAATTCCTGAGGGCAACTGGCACCTAGAGAAGTGCGAAAGCATGGAACCAGGTAGATTTTGAGGCAAATGGAAAAAAAAATATTGCATACTACAAAATGCCTTAGCATTTAAATTCATAAAGGAAAGATCTGAACTACAAGAAGACATAAATAGTAACCAAAAAGTGACAGGGGACTTAAATATCCCTCTCTCAGTTTAGATAAGTTGAACAGAAAAATAAAAGGGAAAATATGAAACTGAATAAATTCTCAGAGAAACTAGAGTTAAAACTCATGGCATCTTCTAATTGCGACAGCAAAAGAACACACATATTTCTTAGCAACACATGGAACTTTTAAAAAAATTTGATGATATACTAGAGCACATACTGCAAACAAATGAAAGAGGGAGAAATAATTCATACATTCTTTATAGATCATATTGCAATAAAAATGGTAATTGGTTCAGGGACCACAAACAAAAGATATAGACCCAAATTCAGACTTCACAATGAAATTCTAAATAATGAGCAGGTCAAAGAACAAAGCATACAAACAATTAAGAACTACGTAAAATGATAATAAGGAAACAACATCCCATTTTGAGGGTACAGCTAAAGCAGTCCTACAAAATTATATCCTTGGGGCAGGGAGGTGCTGCAGTAGATAGGACACTGAGATTAGAATCAGGAAAACTTATCTTAATGAGTTCAAATCTGGCCTCAGACACTTAACTGTTTGCTTCAGTTTCCTCATCTATAAAATGAGCTGAAGAAGGAAATGGCAAACTACTCCAGCACTTTTGCCAAGCGAACCCCAAATGGGGTTATGAAGAGTTGGACATGACTGAAAAACAAATGAACCACAAAAATGAATGAACGTGCAGTTTGAAAAATTTTAAAGTTAAGAGTCCGGACAATATGGCAGATTTTTAGAATCACACCCACCTTGGATGGTGGGTGTTTTAATAAACTTTTTTTGGTTTTCTTTGTTTTTGCTTTCTTTGGCTAAAAGAACGGTTGGGTAGAATTCATTCGGGCAGGACTCATGTCACTATTTTCATGTCTCAGCACCCCTAAACCTCAACAATACAGTGGAAAGGCTCTTGGATCTGGACTCAGAGGAACTAGGTACAAAGTTTGACTCTACCAATTGCTGACTTTGTGCAATACTGTCTTTATCCTCCTGGCCCACATTTCTTCATTTATAAAATGAAAGGGTTGGCTTTAAGATCCTTCCAATTCTAAATAAATGGAAATCAGTTTATGATCATGATCAAAAAGGGCAGGAGGTGGGGTGGAGCAGGGGAACTAAACTGTCTGTACCTTTAAACCAAGAGTTTTTACTGCTAAGCATATATCCCTAAGAGGTCAAGGACAAAAAGTTCTCATATATATCCAAAAATTCATAGCAGCACCATTTTTTGTGTTTTAGCTTTCTTTTTTATAGCAGAAAACTGGAAGCAAATTAGGTGCCCATCAATTGGAGAATGGCTAAACTCACCGAGACACGTGAATGTAGTGGAAGATTACAGCCCTATAAGAAACAATGAATATGAAGAATTCACAGAAGCTTGGGAAGACTTATGTGAACTGATGCAAAGAAAACAAATTCATGAAAGTAATATACACAGTGACCACAAGAATGCATGTGGAAAGAACATAACGAAACTGAACCAGATTTGGCCCTGGAAAAGAGCTGATGAAAAAGCACCTCTCTCTTTTCAGAGGTGGATGACTAGGGATGTGGAATACCTCATCATTCCCAAGCCAGTTGATACATTAGTTGGTTTTGCTAAGCTGCTTTTTTTCTTTCTTTCTTTATCTTTTGTTCCAAGGGATGGGTTGTTGGGTAGGTGATGGGGGAGGGATATGGTTTTCTTTAAGTCCCAACTAAAATTATTCTTTCTATTGGAAACTTCCCCTAATCCTTCTTAATTCCAGAGCTTTCACTCTTTTAATTATTTCCTATTTATCCTGGATAGAGCTGGCTTTGTATATATTTGTTTGCGCATTCTCTCCTTTATTATATGATAAGCTCCTTGATTATTGTCGTAAGAGGATCTAATAAAGGTAAACTGAGGCATGGAGTTACGAGATTTATCAGTTTATTAGCAAGGGATATTATTAGCAAAGTAAGTCAAGGACAACCTCAGTTCAACTAATGACCCACAGGAGCAGGCTTAGTTAATTTTGTATAGGCATAGACCAAAGAACAGAACTGAGTAGGTGGGGTAAATAATGGGATTGGTTACAGGACTGGAAATGTGGGGGTGTGGACATGATTGGTCATATCAAGAAAAGCAGGTTAGCAACCAAATGGGGCTAGTAACCACCCCTCTCTGTCCTGGAGAAATGCTTGATTGACTTATTTTATTGAACCCATCTGCATTCTGAGGCTATTGATAGTAGACCAGGGATAGCAGATTCCCTGGCTCCTAGGAGAGACCCTCTTTAATTGTACAAGGACAAGCAAGGATGGAGAATATATCTTGTGGAAATATACCAGGTCAGCTCATAGGCCTTCAAAGATAACAAACAGATGTCCTGGAATTTTCCTACGAGCTAAAGGCAACAGTTTTTCTCTTTTAATTATAATTTTAAACTAACTCAGAGGGGAAGATTGAACTTTTAAACTTAGCTCATAGACAAAGGGACAAAGAAATATGGCTTAAGCAGTCATACAAAAAAGGCAGTAATACAGAATAGGAACAATTACAAAATGATACAAAATCAAATTAATTTCTTCAGGACCGGTATTGTCTTTTGCCCTTTTTGTATCCCCAGTGGTTAGCACAGTGCCTGACGCATAGTAGGCACTTAATAAAGGTTTTTTTAATTGAATTGAATTAGATATTTTAGTAAATAAAAGGAATGCAGACACAAAAAATGTCAATAAAAATAAGATCTGAAAAATAAACTTGGGAGGCTCTCTTTGGAAGTGGTGCTATATAGGCTGCCAACTCCTCTGAGGGAGGTATTGATGTTATTTTGTTATATTTTATTACATTCTTTTTAAATTCTTTATTTTTATTTTCCAGATTAACAGAAAAATAAATGAATAAACAAACAAACAAATAAGTAAATGAGTGAATGAGTATATACATATATCTATCTATCTATCTAGATATATAGATATAGATATATAGATATGATATAGAGATAGATATAGTCTTATTCAACATCCTGAATCCATCACCAAAACTGTCAGGAGGCAAGCAGCATTTCTCATAATCACTCCTCTGGAATAGAGGTTGGTCACTGGGTTGATTGGATAGTTCTTACAATGTTATGGCTACTTCATCAATGTGGATGATACTTTGAGACAAGCAAGATGCCCCCACTTTAAGAACTAGGTAAAGAGGAAGCAGCAGCCTATAGGAGAACTGGGCTAGAATCCAAACTTTGGCATTTGCTAAATGCATGACCTTGGGCAAGTCACTTAACCTATCTATGGCCTGTGATCCTCATCAGTAAAATGAGAGGATGAAATTGAGTAACCTCTACCGTCCCTTCTAATTCTACATCTATAAACCTATGACATCTCTTGCTGTTTGCAGCCCTATTCTGTTATCCTGCATTAAGGATCGTTTATAATTAGCACATAAATTATGTACAAATGGGTACAAAGGTGTTTTAAAAGCATTCTCCTCTGCAGTCATACTTACCCTTGGTTTGCTTAGCAAATCTTTTTTTTTTCTTTTTTAGATTGGTTGGAGGTAAACTTTAGCCCGAGCCACAGGAGAATCATCATGAATTCTGAATTAATGGGGTCTGAATTAATGAGTTTTTTCCCCCAGATGCGAAATATAGGCCTTATTCTCCAGCAGCTTTCTAGATGAGGCTGACTGGCTCCTTTCCCTCCCCTAAGCTAGGGGATCAGTCCCTCTGCTAAGCTCTCCCTCTGTTTGTCTTCAACCTGACATTTCTATTGACGTATTGATCTCTCCCAGCTGAGGTACATTCCTGCTGAAAACTTCTCAGCTCTGTTGGGATGGTAGGAGCAAAGCTAATTGAAATTGCTAAGGTGCTAAGACATGGCAGAGGGGGAGGTCAAGGCAGTGCTCACGGTCTCTCCACGTAGGAAAACCAGAGGTGTGTTAGGAGCTTGCCTCCAAATCACAAGGTCAGGAGTTCAGATGTGAGGAGCGGAAGGGTCGATTCTACCAGGACTGGAGCAAGCAGAGGAGACGTCGAAGGTCTGGCTCTGTCAGTACTCCCCTCCACCCTTTGCTGGCATGGAGCACTTGTAGCTATGGTCTCAAGCACATGGTGGATTGAGGATCAGCCTTGGAGTCAGAAAAACCGGGATTTAAGTACTATCACTGACATTTACTGGCTGGATGATATTAGGCAAGGCAGAAATTGCCAAGACAGCTCCAATGTGTGTTTGTTAAAGGGTCTCCCTGAGAATTCCCTACACTGATGAAATCACAGGTTGGGTTAAACCTAGGATCTCTCCCCCTTCGCCCCCCAAATAAAATCTCAAAACAAGCAAACAATAAAAACCTGCTGGACGTATGTAACATTTGTCCCTGAGTATGAGGTTTTAGATGAAGATGAAACTGAAAGGGAGAAAATACTCCCTTCTCTGGCCCCTACCTTTGGAACATCAATGTTGACAGCCAAGATAAGCCATGCCATTTCCTCTTCCACCAAGCCCTTCCTGCCCCCAACTTATTGCTCTGAAGTACCTCTGCAGAGAACTTTCTCTAGGGATACACTGGGGAGAGGAGGGGAGGATGAATGAGTAAGGACACAATCCAGCCTCATCCCTGTTAACAGAACGACACTGACTCATTTAATTATGAGGGGCAGGAGGAAAATAGTGTGCAGCTTAGTTCTGCCTTTTGGGAAGTCTATGCACAATCAATACATCAAAACTACAAGTTCTCCCTTAGTTTAATTTTTCCCTCCCCTACTCCCTCCCCCAGCTAAGAGACAATCTGGCACTTTAGGGTCAAGTTTTAAATATTAGCCCTTTCTAAATCTCTGTATTTGTTCAGTCGTGTCTGACTCTTTGTGACCCTGTGAACCATATATACTGGAATGATTTGCCAATGGATTAAGGCAGAAGAAAGTGACTTGCCCAGGGGCACACAGTTAGGAAGAGTCAGAGGCCAGATTTAAGCTCAGATCTTGACTCCAGCAAATAAGATACCTAGTTGCCTTCAATCCCTTGTATACCAAAACCAAATACCATTCCTCTCTGTCGCAGCCTTGATTTGGAACTGAGAATCCAAGAATTAAGAATGTACATAAATCAAAAGCAGTTAAAATAGGTCAGATTTTATTTACAATGAGCTAGTTTCTAAAAGTACTACTTAAAACAGAAAATAAATAACTTAAACAGAAAAGCCTCAATTATACTCAATTATTCATGGATTCTCTCCAACAGAAAGATGGGGGTGGTGCGAGAGAGAAATGGGGAAAACAGCCTGACTGCCTGGATTCTCAACTAGGGAAAAAAATCACCAACAAAGGGACCCCAACTTCTAGTCACAGCTGTTTGATCTGTCTTGGTAAACAAAGTGTCCACCTTGGCTCTGGCACTGCTTTCTCCTCCTATTCCTCTCTCCATATCATAGGCCTCTCTCTGCAGCTCCTTCCTCTGTTGTGCTACTACCAATAGTCATCTCAAAATCCCCATTGTGACAACCAGCTCCATTCCCAAGAGAGTGTCCAGTCTCTTCCAGAGTGGGAAGGGAAAACGATTCTGTCTTCTTCACACTACATCTCCCAGAAAGTCACACAACATAGCATTGTCTCATAAGTCTCAGATTTATCAAAATAAATCCTCATGCTGGTAATATATACCTCAGATAGTCTTCTCAAATTAAAAGAATAATGGGTCTGAAGTCAAAGGTCCTGGGTTCAAATCCCACTTGTGTCACTTATTGCTTTTCTGAAATGACTTCGTGTTTCCCCTATTAAGACATAGTCAGTTATAATTTCTCTGAACCTCTAGTTTCCTCATCTATAAAACGAAGGAGTTGGATTCATTGGTCTCTGAAGTCCTTTTCATTGCTAGATCTATGGTCCTATGATGCAGTCAACATGTCCAAAATAGAACTCATTATTTTTCCATCCTAACCTCCTTCTTTCTGTAGAAGGCACCAACATTCTTCCAGTCTCGAAAGTTTGTATCCTAGGCAATATAGTCAACTCTTTATTCTCCTAAACCCCACCTACCTAATCAGGTGCCTGGTACCTAATTAACCTGATTGTTCTCCACCCACCACCCTCCCCCATCTTCATCACCCTCTCAAGACTCTCTCTACTCCAATGCAACCTTCACATAACTTCAAAATGACTTTCTTTTAAATACATATATGATCATGTCATTCCCCTATTCAATAAATTCCAGTGACTTTCTATTACCTATAGGAATTTTATATATATATACGTATATATACATATATATATATATATATATATATATACGTGTGTATATATATATATTCTTCTTTGTGATCTTCAAAATTCTCCACAGTCTATTTTTCTAGCCTTGGAATAAATACATTACTGCCCTTCTTATACTTTCCAGTCAATCTGTGAGGACTGGCCTGTTGGTTGGCCTTGGGGGACAGAAGTGACTCTATATCTGACCACTGATTGACCTGCCCATGTACCAAGAAGTTTCTATGTACCCGATATTGGTTAAGTCAACTTCATTTAGGTAAGAAATACAAATCTCTCCTGATTAAACTCAAACAGCAAACTTAGCATAAGTCTTTATCCAAGGTTAGTAAACTTTCTTAATCCCAAAGCCCTTGTGGTTGATAAGGGGGGAGTCGCCAGACCGCCCACTGATAGACCTCCTATGTGTCCCTCAAACTCAGCCCTCCCCAGATCTACCCATCAATAACAATCCGATATAAGGGCAGAGACTTGACTCATGATCTCACACCAGTCAAAACTGGCCTCTCTTTTTCTCACAGTCCTCCATAGCCTGTCTCTTTGTCTTTGTATTGGCCAACTCTCAGACCTAGGATGCACTCCATTCTTCACCTTTGCGAATCATAGAATCCCTCTCTCCTCTGAAGATGTAGCCCATCACTTTCTAAATGAAGCCTTTCCTGATCCCCCCCAACTGTTAATGCCCTCCTGTAAAGGCAACCACACTGGTATACCCAGAATGGCTGCTAGCACAGGTTCTTGGATGTGCTTTACTAGGAAAGATAACTGTTTAAGGGGTCAACGATCTTTTTTAACTACATTCAACAAACAGAGAAAATATAAGCAAAGAAATAAAGACCAACAGGCAACCTGAATCAAGGCAATAATGCTATACACTTTACATACATCCCTGGGTCAAGAGAGGCTTTACATCTAAGCAGTGGGGAGGATGTTGGGGGTCTGAACACATGGCCTCTCAGAGTCTTGACCAGGTAATCACAAAATCCTTCTCATAATCTAACCCCCCAAACAAAACAAACCACCAAGCTCCCAGTATATATAACAAAGACTAGACTCCTGATTGACTCAGAGTCAGTAGGCACGAAACCTACAGGACTCAGCACAGCTGTGAACCATCAGGGTACAAAGGAAATTGAGCCTTCAGATGCTCACAATTGAGCCAGAGCCTGGGAAACTGAACTTCAGAACAAAAAACCGAAAAATCCCCCTTTGCTTGCTGTTATACCTCCTTCCTTAATTACCTTGTATTTGTATTCTCTATATATTTATTTTCTGGTAACTAGATGGTACAATAGATACAATGCCAGTCAGGAAGACTCATTTTCAGACATTTACTAGCAATGTGACCCTGGCTTAAGCCTGTTTGCCTCAGTTTCCTCATCTGTAAAATGAGCTAGAGAAGGAAATGGCAAATCACTCCAGTACCTTTGAAAAGAAAACCTCAAATGGGATCTTGAAGAGTCAGACATGACTGAACTACAACAATAAAAATATATTTATCTTATATATTCCTCATATGCATTATGTATACACACACACACATACATACATACACACATGTGGATACACACATATATAAATGAGATTTACCTGATTGATAGAATATATTTATCCCCTTAAGGGCAGAGACTGTTTAATTTTTGTCATTGTATCCTCAGTATATGTTTCCTGGCTCATAGTAGACATTTAATTACTGGACTGATCGATCATAGCCCCAGAGCCTAAAGGGAACTTGGAGGCCATTCTAATACAATCCCTACATTTTTTATGTGAAGAAACTGAGGCCCAGGTGACTTGCCCAAGGTTACACAGCTAATAGACACCTGTGATAGGATTGAAAATAATCTGCCTCCAGAGCCAGCTCATCTCTAAAGTCCTTACCAGCTTCAGATCCTGTTTCCAAGTTAAGTAATACAAGTTTAAGACATGACACGACTGATTTTTCCCTCGTGGATTGTGGAATCAGGCTTGTGACCCTTAGTCACACCTCCTATATATAGGTAGAAATAAGTTCCAGCTTTGAAGATACCCAGGTTCATACAACTAGTTAGTTTTCTCCATTTCTTCCTCTGAAACATGAGGGGGTTGAACTAAGATCCCTTTTACTCTGTGAACCTGAAAACAGCTCCCCAGGACCTTCTCCCTTACTGGTGTAAATTTCCCCTCGTAACTATTCCAGTTCAATCTTTTCTCTCACTCCCTCTCTCAATGGAAGTCTCATTCCTGGCTCCCTGAGAAGTCTATCCCGTCTCTTGCTATCCTGGTCTTCTGCATTCCCCTTCACCATAAAATGCCAGGCTCCCTCCCTTTCCTGCCGCTAGCCATTCCTGTAGCTACAGAAACATCCATCCTCCACTCCTTCCCCACTCCTCCTCATTCTCTTTTTATTGCCCATCCTGCTCTTTAGGAATAAGTCACTGGCAGCATCCCTTAGACCTGTTGTCCTAGGAACAACTAAATCTACTTGACTTCTGGGCTGGGGATTTATCAATTGAATTCAATTCAACTGTAAGAGATACAGAGATTAGATAAGACAGGGTCAGTCCCCTCATGGATCTTATAGTCTAGTAAGGGGTATCCATTCTATAGAAGGTAGCAATTAGAAGTTTACAGAAGACAAATGATGAAAGATGCTTCCCACCTCTTGGCAGAGAGGTGATGGACTAGAGGCACAGAATGAGATACATTTTCAGATACAGTCAATGTGCAGATTTGTTTTGTTTAAATGTTACACAGGGGAAGGCAGGGAAAGCTGACTTCTGTTTGATGGGAGAAGTTAGAGGGTAGTGATCTGTAGTTTTTCAGTTGTGTCCAACTTTTTGTGACCCCACTTGGGGTTTTCTTGGCAGAGATACTGGAGTGGTTTTCCATTTCCTTCTCCAACTCATTTTACAGATGAGGAAACTGAGGCAAACAGAGTGAAGTGACTTGCCCAGGATCATGCAGCTAGCAAATGTCTGAGGCTGAATTTTAACTCAGGGCTTCCTGATTTCAAACCAAGTGCTCTATCCATTGTGCCACCCACCTGCCCCAGGGTAGGAATAGTGATTTTAAAAAAAGAAAGAAAGAAAAGGGTATCAGTGAAACACTGAAAAATTATACAGGAGAAGATAGAAGGATGTGTAGAAGGGAACATAGACAAGCAAGGCAATTTTGTGACTACTGTGTTAAATTTAATCTATACTTGAAAAAACTGTATTTATATAGAAGTTCTCAATTTCATCCTCTTTTCTGTTCCTTCTCTACTGAAATGTTTATAAGGTCATAACAAAGAAAAAAAACACTTTAAAATTACAGATTCTTAGAGGTGATGGCGCCCTATCTTAAGAGGTGCCATTTAGTTAAGATGTCTGATTTTTTAAAGGATTCATATGTTGAGCAAGAGGTTAGACAAGATGAACCTTTAAGGCCCTCTTCAAGTTTTAATAGTCTCTGGTTCCTTCCCTAGTTAAAAAATTTATCAGTCCATTATCATCCCTTAGTACTAGATGTAGAACAGGGTGAATACCACCCCATTCCTTTCAGTCCATTTTGTTCTCAGCTCAAGTGTTTTGCTCCCTGGCTACCCAAGAAATCTGGATAGTCCTTAATTTCATTTTTAGTCCCAACCCTATTTCCAACCAAGGTTAACCTGTATTTTCTTTACATGCTGTAAGAAAGTAGCTCTTACTTTGATCCTCGTGTCTTATTCTGGGCTTAGGTTAAGCTGGACACTTGGCTCAGGGTTCTGATGAGGGCTGGAAGAGGGGTATGAGAACCCCACAAAGACTGGTGGTTCCAGAGGCAGGTCACCTGGAGAAGAATGCTTGGACTCAAGCATTATTGAGGTGAAGGTAAAGATTTATTATGCTTTTCAGCAGGCAAGAGTTCTTAGGGAACCTGCAACCTTAGAGGGATACAGGTAAAGTTTATACAGGATGTTCTATAGTATCACTCGTGCCAAATATGCTAACTAGTGTTTTGGGGTGGAATTAGGGAGTGGTTAAGGAGTGGTCAGTTCTTAAAGGAACATGCACTTTTGGTATCTACTGCACAGAAATTTTACCCAAAATTCATCAGGAAATAGTCCAAGGTGGGGCTACATGGAGGTGTGGTTTTAGGCCTGAAAGGTCACTAAGTCAACCAACAGCCAGGGCTGGCTCAGAAATACCAGGCTGCTCTCATCAGTGTCTTCTTAGACAAGATAAATGTAAGGGAGTATACATATATCCAAGTCCAGGATACATCTGATTGGTCAGTGAGTAGTAAATGTCATTATGATCTAGTGCACAGCCAGTTCAGCTAGTACACAGCTGATTCAGACTAATAAATTCCATAGGTGTAGCTGGCTGCTGTAGCAAGAAGGGAGGTAACAGTTGTTGCTGGGGCAGGCTGTATCCTTGGGCTGGGGAGAAACTAACTGGGATAGTGTTTTAAGGCTGGGGAGAAATGTGATTTTTGTGTGTTGTAGCTTCTGATTCTTTCAACTAGAAGCTAAAATGCTGCAGCTTACCTGGTGCTGAGCTGGCTGGTGTGAGAAAGCAGATGCCAAGCAAAGTCTTTCTGGGTTTCCCCAGAGTTGCCCTGGAGTTAGCTGTATTAGGTGTGGCTACAGCAGGTCTCCTCTGCTGAGCTAGAGCATAGGCAAGCTCAGTGGTTTGTGATCATGTCTGCGTTAGTATCTTCCCCATTCCCCTAGGGTGCTGAGGCAAGCCTGGGGTCCTAGTGTTGGTGGTTGCGGGCTCCACACCCCTGCAGCTCAAGATCTCCTCCCGGTTTGCTGAGGTGGGGCTGTCTGGGACAGCTCCAGTCCTTCACTGGTCCCCTTCAGCCGCAGCAAGAGGGACCCTCCTAAGTGATTTTCCTAGCCTCACAGGCTAAGAAACTGTTTGCCCCTTCAGCTGATCCCACTGATCCAGGATTTTTCTGGGGAAATATGTCATGGTTCTTTCCAGGTCAAGAAGGGGAGGGGGAGAGAGGATTATCACTCTGGCTCCTGGAAGTTCAAGTAGGTGACTTACAGACATTTAATCTGTAGGCTGATAGTCTCAGGAGCAGCTGTTGCAGATACCTGGGGCTCCACTGGTCTCATTTGCTCAGCTCTACTGAACTGTCTTGGGCTGATATGCCTGAGATTCCACAGTGTGGTCATTGCCTCAAACCACCCAGGGCTTCCTGCTTGGCCCTGTGGCAGTGGGAGGCACTGGTACAGCCTGTGTGCTATATACTCCTCCAGCCTCATGCAACAGATCCTTCCTGTTGACCTTCCAGTCTGTCCTGGACTGTGAATCTGCCACAGTCTGTCTCCTGTTGGATTCTGTCCCTCCAAAATCCAGTCAGATTCTCTTTTTAGAGGTATCTGAAGGAGTTTGTCTAAGAGCTTAGGTGAGTCGTTGCTCTCACTCCACCATCATGGCTCCACCCCCACCTGAGAAATGTGATTTTTAAAGAGAAATGTGATTTTAGAATTGGGGCCCAAGCACATGTACACAAGCACCCCATCAGTTCTATCAGAGAAAGGCACCATGGTATAGTAGAAGGACCTTGCACTGAGAAGTACCACCACACAGGTCAAAGTCAGTATCTGCACTATCACAACCTATGTGACTTTTGGCAAGGTATTTCCTCCCTGAGGCTCAGATTCCTTACCTGCAAAATAAGAAAATTGAACTAGATGGCTTCTAAAAGTCCTTCCAACTCTAAATCTTTGACCTTGTGTTCCTAGTATAATGGTAGGAATTATTTGGGACACTTCCTGATCAATTGACCTTGCTCCCTCCAGCTCAATTGATAGTACTGGGCAGATGAAAGAGGTCAGGAGCTCTTAATATGTTAGACTAACTGCAAAAATGTATCCTTTATAAAATGTGACAAAGACTTCCTGAATGAATTGGAAAGGAGACTTGACATTGCCTAGAGAAAGTCTGTCTACCACCTTGGGGACCCTTAAAAGAAGCAAACTTTACCAGACCTGCCTTTTAACTGAGGAGGAAGCCAGCTCCATGAGAGACACTTAGGAGGTGAGAAGGGAAGTGGTGAAAAAGGAAATCCACAGGAAGCAACCTGAAACCAGAAGAGTGGATGTACAAGTGGAGGCAGCCAACATGAGGATCCATTGCTAGGAAGTAAGCACTACCTTGCTCCATGCAATTTCTTGATTTCTTTCCTCCCTTTGAGCTTCCTCTTAGGGACCTACAGCTTTTTTCTTTTGGACACTGGGAAGTCTGTGGTTTTTTTAAAGTTTATTCACTTTGTCTTTAGAACGAGCAACTGTTACTCACAGGTATTTGCTAATGCAGATGTACCCATCAGGAATGCAGCTGGAAGGATGACATTGAGGGAAGCATAGGGGAAGATGAGAGAATGCTATCTCTGACTGGGGGCTCAGAGCTAAAAAAAAAAAAAAAGTATTATAGATTCATTTGTTGAGACTTCTCAGAACAGAGAAATAATGTTCCTTCCAAGAAACACCATAGGCATTGAATCTATAGAATGGTGAGGGTAGATAGGAATGGATGAATGACCCTACTCACCATACATTTTGTTGTTTAGTCCTGTTCAACTCTTCATAACCCCAAGGACCACATCATGCCAGGCCCTTCTATTTCCCACTATCTCTTGAAGTCTGTCCAAGTTCATGTTTGTTGTTTTCGTGATATTATCTCATCCTCCACCATCCACTTTTCCTTTCGCCTTCAATTTTTTCCAACATCAGATTCTTTCCAATGAGTCCCATCTTCTTATTATGTGGCCAAAGTGTTTAAGCTTCAGCTTCAATATTTGACCTTTCAGTAAATAGCCTAAATTAAGTCCTTTAAGTTAAGTACTGACTAATAATCTCCTTGCTGTCTTGAAAGTCTTCTCCAGCACCAAATTCAAAACCATTAATTCTGTGGCACTCAGCTATCCTTATAATCCAACTCTCACATCTATACACTGCTACTGAAAAAAACCATAGCTTTGACTACACGGACCTTTGTCAGCAAGGTGATGTCTTTGCTTTTTAGTACACTTTCCAGATTTGCCATAGCTTCCTTCCAAGGAACAAGTGTCTTTTAATTTCATGGCTGTCGTCACTATCTACAGTGATCGTTGACTCCAAATTTACCATAAATACTATGCCACTACTGCTACACATATATGGTAGATACATTTGTTTCCTAGCTGTACCTATTTATTTGCCTATACTTGGTTATTTAAGTATGTTCCATTATTATGTAAGCCTACTGATTTCATTATTTATTTTACTACCATGCATATCTGTATTCAATGTCTATGTATGTATTGCTGGGATATGTGTTAGTAATATGTATTGAATATAATTTAGACCTCCAGTACCTGATGCAGCTTGTTAAGTGATGATTTACCCTATGGAATGTCTATTTTACATATTTCTGATGACTGTGACAGATTTTGAATAGGAAGGTAAATTCTTCTAGCCCTGGGAAACAAAATGGGGGCCACGTGTAGGCAGAAATGAAGAAGTGAGACTTTACTTAAGAACAAATCACCTAGAAAATCATGCACACTTTGGAAGAACTTGGTACTTTGAGAGGACACATCAATGTCTTGGTCCTTGGGACAACAGTAGAAGGAGAAGGGTATGCCAAAGGAAGACTGACACCTGAGCCACAAAGAGCTTAATGTAGACTTTAAAGAGAGAGACAACTTCCATTCTTATCATTTCTCTTCCTGCTAATCAGGAGTATGATGGACTCTGAGGCTCTCTATTGAACTTTTGGTTGGAGAAAATAAGGGGGAGGGGAGAAGTCCCCTTCATCTCACCATAAGAAATCCCAGGAAGCGTTCTACCACAGGTTAAGGAATGAGGAGGAAAAGAGTAGAAGTTTATCTCCTTTTTAAGTTTACCAAGTAGGTGGCTCTTCCCAGCTCAGTAGTAGTGCAATGGATAAAGTGTTAGGCCTGAAATCAGGAAGACCTGAGTTCACATCTGACCTCAGACACTTAATAATTGTGTGAACTTGGTCAAATCACTTAACCTCTGTTTGCCTCAGTTTCTTCATCTGTACAATAGGAAAAAATAACACTTATCTCTCAGGGGTTCTGTGAGGATCAAATAAGGTATTTGTAAAGTGAGTGGCACAAAGTAGGTGATATACAAAGGCTAGCTAGTATTATCGATGTGGGCTTATGCCCCCTGCCATCATTATGGTGACCAAGGGATTGTTGTATCATTCTGAAGTCTTTTAGAAATGATTATATGAATCCCCAGAAGTGGCTAGGGGAGCTCAGTTCAGATTCATATATGCTTTATTAGGGTATTCCCTAGCCAAAATAGATTGGGGTGGGGTGAGAGCTGTTTTACCCCCATTCTTCCATGGCCTTCTCTAAGACACCTTCCAAGTCCCTGAGTAGCAATTCTGTTCCATCAACAGTTCCCAGAGAACTCTCCAATTAATTTACTTTTCTCTCTTACTGTAACTGTCCTCTTCCTTCCAACCAGTTGCTGAGATTCTCTCAGCTCCTTGTTTGGCTGATATATCTACAACCATTCCATCTAATCAGTCTGGTCCTAGCCCAGAACTCCACTTGGTGTCATATCTAAGTAGCTATTTAGCTGAAGCACACAAAAGGCCATTCCACAGAGGGTTGCCAGTAGATACCTACCAAAGGAAAGCTTTCCTTTCTACCTTAAGTCTCTTCTCCCTTTCCAATTTTACTTTTGGCTGCTTTCCCCTTCTCTTGCAGCTCCAGACACCTGTTACTATGTATATGCATATACCCATCACCTGCCTGGCAGAGTGCCTCTTATTCTCTCAAGACTGAAGGAAAACTCTTCCATTAAAAAGGATAGGAGACATTTCCTTTCAAATTCAAGGAACTTTCTTGAGTGCCTACTATGTGCAAGGTACCATGCTCAGTGCTGTGGAGAAAACTGTGCAAAGATGAACAAAACAGTCTCTAATCTCATGAGCCTTACACTCTGATAGAGCAGATAATCCCAGTATACAAAAAAAAAAAAAATGAGACAAAATACACTCTTAAGTGCATGAAATAGTTTTTTAAACTAAACTGTTTTTCCTCACTCCTCATTCTCTCTCTTCTCTACGTGACTCTCGACACTGCTTCAGTTTGTTTTATAATAGCTTGAATGCAGAAAAACCTTTAAGATTTTCAAAGCACTTTAGAATATATTATTTGACTGGAGCTTTCTAAGAGCTTTATCAGATAGCTGCTACTATTATTTCCACTTCATGTGGAGGAAACTGAGGCCCAGGGAATGTAAATAACTTTCTTAGGGTCATAGATCTAGCAACATTCCGTACTGTTGGGATTCCTTCTCCTCCTTTGACTTCTGAGACACACCCTTAGGCTTTTCTCCTACTGCTCTAATCCCTTCTCACTATATGGCTCACCGATTCTCTCACTGATCCACTAACATCAGTGTTCTCCAAAATTCAGTCCCCAGATGCCTTCTCTTTCCTCATTTTCCTCTCACCTTACTAGGGCTCCAACCATCACTTCTGTTCAGATGTTTCCCAAATCCTTTTCTCCATCTATGATCTTTCATCCTCTGCTTCTTCCTCAGGGGAGAATGGAGGGGGGGGGAGAGAAGAAGGAAGGAAGGAAGGGAGGGGGGAAGGAAGAAGGAGAGGGAGAGACAGAAAAACAGAGAGACAGAGACAGACTGACTGAGACAGAGAAACAGAGACAAATAGACAGAGAAAGAGAGACAGAGAGAAAAGGACAGAGACAGACGACAGAGAGAGAAAGAAACAGAGAGAGTCAGACAGAAAGATACACAGAGAAAAAGAGACACAGAGAGAGAGAGAGAGAGAGACAGAGAGACAGAGAGAGATTAATTGTGGGTATCAGGAAACAGAGTCAGCTAGGTGGTGCTGTAGATAGAGTTCTAGGCTTGGAGTCAGGAAGACTGGAGCTCAAATCTGACCTCAGCCTGTGTGACCTTGGATAAGTCATTGAATCTGTTTGCCTCAATCCATTGGAGAAGGAAATGGCAAGCCACTAGTGTCTTTGCCAAGAAAACCCCAGGGACGCTATTGGTGTGCTGTGGTCCATGGGGTCAGGAAGAATGGGACATGACTGAATGACTGGACCACTCCAGGAAATAATATAGTACTTTAAGGCTTGCTTTACATAAGTTAACTTTACATGTGTGTATATACTTTACATGTGTGTATATATATACACACATAATACATACATACACACATGTGTGTGTATATATATGTATGTATATATATACATATATACAGAGAGAGAGAGAGAGAGAGAGTGCTTAATTATCCATTAACTCATTTGATCCTCATAACAACCCTGGGAGGACCTACTATTATTCCCATTTTACAAATGAAGAAAGGCTGAGAGAGGGTAAGTGACCCAACTAATAAGTATCTGAAGTAGATTTCAAGCTCACCTGATTCCAGGTTCTGTGCACTATCTACCATAGCACCTAGTTAGGAACCAAAGAGACTGAAGAGGAGAAGGCAGAACTACATCTCCAACTGCCTTCAGAACATCTCCACCTATATCTCACTGTATCTCAAGCTCAACATGTTCAAAATGAAGCTTGTTAGCTATCCCCTAAATCTGTCTCTCCTTCTGATATCACTACTTCCATCAATGTTACCACAATTCACCTGATTTCCCAGGCTGGAAACCTTTTTTTTTTTAAAGACTATTTTATTTTTTTTCCAATTACATGTAAAAACAAATTTCAACATTCAGTTTTTAAAATTTTTGAGTTCCAGTTTTTCTCCTTCCCTTTCTCCCTTCTCTCCTCCCTAAGTAATTTGATATAGGTTATATACATGCAATTATTTAAAAAAATATTTCCACATTAGTCATGTTGTGAAAGAAGAAATGGACCAAATGAAAAAAATCCCACAAAAAAAATAAAGTGAAAATAGGAAGCTTCAATCTGCTTTAAGATTCCATTAGTTCTTTCTCCAGATGTGGATAACATTTTTTGTCACGACTCCTTTGGAATTGTCTCAGATCATCGTGTGGCTGAGAAGAGCTAAGTCATTCGTGTTTGATCATTGTACAATGTTGCTATTATTGTGTGCACTGGTTGTGATCACTTCGCTTTCTATCAGTTTGTCTAAGTCTTTCCATATTTTTCTGAAATCCTCCAGGATGGAAATCTTAATGTTGTCTTTGTGTCATCTCAGCTACCCATAATGCATTAGATTATAGAATCATAGATTCAGAATTGGAAGGGATCTTAAAGATCATCTAATCCAACCCCCTCATTTTACAGATGAGGAAACTGAGCCCAAAGAGGTTAGGCTACTTGCTCAAAGTTCATAGGTAGTAAGTGAGACAAGTGAGATTTGAACTCAGAATCTCTAATCCTAAATTCATTATTCTTTCCCACTGTACCACACTGCCTATCCTGTTGTTTCTCTGTCTACAATAATTCCAGTCATCTACCTATCTGTCCTTGTTTCTATTTCCACTACCATCATACCACTGAAGCCCCTCGTTGTTCCCCACATGGACTGAATGCTGTAGCATTCTAAGATAGGGTTAAGCAGTCTATTACCTGTTCCCTTGTTTTTGGGGCAATTTCTGTTTTTGCAAATTTTCATCCATTTCATTTAGATTGTCAGTTTTATTGGCATAGAGTTTAGCAAAATAACTCCTAATAATGCCTGTATTTCTCTTCATTGCTTGTAAATTCACCTTTCTCATTTTGGATGCTGTATAGGAGCCTTCTAACTGATCTTGAACTCACAGGATTTAATCTGAATACCACAAAGCAATTCATCCAAATCCCTTTATTTTAAATGAGAAAAATGAGGTCCAGAAATGGGAAGCAAGTTACCAAAAGTCGCACAGCTAGTGAGAAGCAGAGCTGGGATTCAGATCCTGACCCTCTGACTCCAAATCCTACTTCCCAACTCTTTCTGATCAATCCTTTGTCCTGCTGCCAAACTATGTATGAATCCTCCTGTACGAATCTGATCAGGTTACTCCTATGCTCAAAATCTTTCAGTAGATCCCTATTGCCAACTGAATCAAATTTAAACTCATCTTGTCATGGAAGTATTTCCAGTCTTTCTCTCCTACCACTCCCCTCTACTCACCTTTGCCTCAGCCAAACTAATCTAGTTCCTGTCCACCTCTTTATTGTTCTTCATTGTGTCTATGCTCGTACTGTCCTCCACACCTGGAATATACTCCCTTCCCCCTACCCCAGGCCTACTTACTGAAATATTATCCATCCTTAAAAGTCCAGCTCAAATTCCATTTCCTCCTGGAAGCTATCCTAGTCCTCTCAGTCAGTACCAAGCCTTCCCTGCTCAGCCTGTCATAGAACTGAGGTTATATCCCATTTTATGCATCTACCTCTCCTTTTGTATTAGAATTATTATTTGTGCCTGTGTCTTACTCACTCCCTGCTAGGTTTCTAGCTCCATGAGGCTGTGGACCATAATTTAGTTAACCTTTAGTTAATCTGAGACCTCTGCTCAGTGGCCTCTCATGCCAGAAGGAAACCTAAAGCCCGGGAAATGAATTTGTTTTCTCCTCAACCTCAGGAGGCAGCCTGGTATGCAAATTTATTTTGACCTCGGTCATCTTATTTAGCCTCTCTGGGTCTTATTTTCCTCATTTGTCAAATGGAGATAATAAGTAGGGTGTTGTGAGGATCAGATGAGGTCATACAGAGTAAAATACCGTGGAAACTATAAACCATTATTTGGAATGAGGAATTATTGTCACTACTGCTACTACCACTGTAGAAAGAGCATTGAATATGGAGTCAAGGGTCCTTGCTTCTGTCACTTGCTACCTATGTAACCTTTACTTCACCTCTCTGGGCCTCAGTTCCCTCATCTGTAAAAATCATCCTCCTCCTCCTACCATTAAAGAACATTAGATTTGGAGAGACTTCCACAACGAAGATGGCAGAGTAAGCAGTAAATCACCATAATTCTCCCATATTCACCTCCACACAACTATAAAATAGTACCCTAAAACAAATCTTAGAACAGAAGAACCACCAAAAGATGGGATGAAACAATCTTTGAACCCAGGAAATTTGGAAGATCAGCAAGAAAGGTCTGTCTCACTTGGCTAAAAGGGGAATGCAACTCAGGACAGGAAGTATCCCAGCAAGCCCCATCTCAGCACACAAGAAGGAAGATCATGAATCCCAGTGTGGTGGAGCAGGCAAATGCCAACACCAAGACCTTTCACATGCATCAGCATAGCCAGGGGAATAGGCAGACTCCAGTTCAGAGAACCAAAACACACTTCAGCATAGCCCTGGGTAAATAGGTAGACATCAACCTCAAGGGTGCCTAAGCAAACAGGCAGCCACCAGGGCAGGGCCCTACCATGTGCTTCAGCATAACCCCAGGCAAACAGACAAGATCCAGTGGCCAAACCACCACATGCTTCAGTGTAGGCCCAAGGAAATGCAGAAACACCCCACCAACTCAGCACACACCAAACACCAGCACCAGAATCCTGGCTCAGCACCAAGTAAGCTGCTAGATCCCTATGGCTGCTAGCAGAGCCAACCACTTCCCTACCCCATCCCATCAACATAGGACCAGACATGAGAGTCCCCTGTGGGCCTCAGGGCAGCATCAGGGCAGCACCAGGTAAACAGTCAGGGCCTGCAGCCTTTGGTACAAGGAGCCTAAAACAGTGCCCCTTGCACTCTGGGAGTGTACTGTCAAGTAAAATAGGATCTTTTGCTTTTTTGTTTTAGTATAATCAAGAAGTATAATGCCTCTATTTGAATGTGACTGAGGAGGATCTTTCGCATGCATTGTTGGGCCTGGGAAGATTTGTAGGAAAGTCTATGCCTTTTGTTAATGAGGCACTGGTTTTCAAGGAATGTGATGCCCTCTGGCTCTAAAAAGTGTATAAAGCCACTGAGGTGTGGTTTTATTTTAGGGCTTAGTTTTTGGAAGAAGGTTTGTACCAGATGAGACTCTGGGAAGCAGTTAAGGAGCCCTTGGGCTTTGAGAACTCAGATGTTGTGTTTCCCTCTCTGGTAACTGGTCAGACAGCCATACCTGTCTGTTGAATTATGGTCAGGCAGAGGAAGCCATATCTGCTGACTTTTAATTTCTCTGTATTTTCTTTGAAGTTCGAGGTGCTGACTCCCCTGAAATAGGTGAATGAAATATGTGCTTGGTTAAAGGATTGATACATGTGCTTGATTAAAGTGATTGTTAACCTCTTGAAAGCTGCCTTTCCTTTTATGAATGCAGATCTAAGAACTTGTGATAGCAGGTCCTCCTGTGTATGTTGGGGTGCTTACTGTTACAGGGAGCAGGGCTCAAACTTAAAAGAAAGGAAAAAAACCAAAAAAGTGAGTAAAAAACACAAAAAAAGAATATGACCATAGAAAATTATGGTGACACAAACTCAGATTATGAGTTTCAGACATAAACTCAGAGTAGGGTGACAATGTCAAAACCCCTATGGGCAAAGCCCCAAAGAAAAGCAGGAAGTGGTCTCAAGACCAGAAAGAACTCATGGAAGAGCTCAAAAAGAAGTTTAAAAGTCATATAAGAGACAGAAAAAAAAATTTGAGAAGAGAAATGAGAGTGATGCAAGAGAATTGGAAAAAGAAAACAAATCTTTAAAAATTGGCCAAATGAAGAAGGAACTAACTAACTAAGAAGCTAGCTGAGGAAAACAACTCCTTAAAAGTGGGCAAGTGGAAGCTAATAACTCTATGAGACATCAATAATCAAACAAGTTCAAAAGAATGAAAAAATAGAAGAAAATGTAAAATTACTGCATGTGAAAAACAAGTCACATGTAAAATATATCCAGGAGAGACAACATCAGACTCACTGGACTACCTGAAAGCCATCATCAAAAGGAAGACCTGGACACCATCTTTCAAAAAAATTATCCAAGAAAACTGCCCTGATATCCTGGAATCAAAAGTCAAAATAGGCATTGAAAGATTGCACCAATCACCTCAGTAAAAAGATCCCAAAATAAAAATCCTAAGGAACATTATAGAGAAATTTCAGAACTATCAGGTCAAAGAAATATACTGCAAGTGACTAGAAAGAAATAATTCAAATATCAGGGAGCCAAAATCAGGATTACACAGGACTTAATATTTTCAACATTAAAGGATCAGAGATCATGCAACATGATATTCTAAAAGGCAAAGGAGCTAGGACTATGATCAACAATCACCTACCCAACAAAATTAAGCATATCATTCAATGAAATAGAAGGATTTTCAACTTTCATAAAGAGATCAGAATCGAGCAAAAAAAAGTGATCTCCAATATCAAGACCTAAGACAAACCTAAAAAGGGAAAAGAAAACATAAGGAACTCAATGGAGCTGAACTGTTTACATTCCTACATGGGAAGATGATATTTGTAATTCTTAAAAATCATACCACTAATAGTACAGCCAGAAGCAATATACACAGACAGTATGGATATAAGGGGAATTTGAGGGAATGACATAAAAATAATTAAGGGATGAAAAAGAGGAGTACACTGGATGCAAAAGAAAGGGAGAGGTGAAATGAGGTAAGTTATTTCACATGAAGAGGTGTAAAAACCTATTACAGTGGAAAGATGGAAGAGTGGGCGTCGGGCATCGCTTGAACCATACTCTCATCAGTATTGGCTCAAAGAGGGAATAATATACACAATCAGTTGAATATAGAAATCTATCTTACCCAATAGGAAAGTAGGAGGGAAGGAGATTAAGTAAAGAGATGGGGAAGGACTGACAGAAGAGACGGCAGACCAGAGGAGGTTATAGACAGAAGCGAAACACCGTCAGAAAGGGAAAAGGGAAAAGGAAAGAAAGGAGAGACAAGAGGAAAACTAGGATAGAGGGAAATACACAGTTAGTAATCATAACTGTGGGATAAACTTTCCCATAAAACAGAAGCAGACAGCAGAGTGGATCAAAAACCAGGATCCTATAATATGTTTATAAGAAACACACTTGAAGCAGAGAGATGCACAGAGTAAAGATAAGGGACTGGAGCAGAATCTACTATGCCTCAGCTGAAGAAAAAGAAAAAAGCTGAAGCAGCAATCCTGTCTCAGACAAAGCAAAAGCAAAAATAGATCTAATTAACATAAGAAAGGAAACTACATCTTGCTAAAAGGCACTATAGACATAAAGTAATATCAGTACTACACATATATGCACCAAATGGAATAGCATCCATATTCTTAAAGGAGAAATTAAGTGAGTTACAAGTTCATGACCAAACAAGAAAGCATTACAAAATATAAAATAGATCATTTTGATTATATTAAATTGAAGGATTTTTGCACAAACAAAACTAAGCCATTCCCCAACTGATAAATGGTCAAAGGATATTAACAGGCACTTTTCAGATGCTACCTATAGGTACATGAAGAAGTGCTCTAAATCACTTTTGATTAGAGAAATACCAATTAAAACACTCTAAGGTATCAGACTGGCTAATATGACAAAAAAGAAAAATTATTAATGTTGGAGAGGATGTGGGAAAATTGGGACACTAAATGCACTCTTGGTGGAGTTGTGCTCTCCATTCTGGAGAGCAATTTGGAACTATGCCCAAAGGGCAAACAAATTGTGCAATACCTTTTGACCAGCAATATCACTTCCAGGTCAGAATCCCAAAGAGATCATAAAAAAGGGGAAAGGACCTACATGTGCAAAAATATCTATAGCAGTCCTTTTTGTGGTTGCAAAATATTGAAAATTAAGGAGATGCCCATCAGCTGGGAAATGGCTGAACAAGTTGTGGTATATGAATGTAATAGAGTACTGTTATGCACTAAGAAATGATGAACAGGAAGATTTCAGAAAAACAGACTTGGATGAACTGGTGCAAAATGAAATGAACAGAACCAGGAAAATATTGTACACAGTATCCGCAACATTTGGTGATGATCAACTATGAATGATTCAGTTCTTCTCAGCAACACAACGATCCAAGACAAGTACAGACGACTCACAGAGGAAAATGCTAGCTACGTCCAGATAAAGAACTGAGGGACTCGGAATGCAGATCAAAGCATAGTTTTTTTTCACTTATTTTATTCTTTTTCATGGTTTCTTCCCTTTGATCTGTTTCTTCTTTCACAGCTACAACCAATATGGAAATATGTTTTACATGATAGCACATATATAACCTAGATCAAAGTGCCTATCATTTTCGGAAGAAGGGAGAAAAGGGAAAAAGAAAGAAAAATTTGGAACTGAAAATCTTGTAAAAATGGATGCTGAAAATTGTCCTGACATGTAATGAGGGGGGGGAATAAAATATTTTTTTAAAAAGAACATTAGATTTGGAGTCAGGGAACCTGATTTTTCTAAAGCATAGATTCAACCTATCAACAAACTTCTGTGACTCCCTATTACCTCCAGGATCAAATACAAAATCCTTTGCTTGGAATTCAAAGCTCTTCATAATCTAATCCCCTCCTACCTTTCCAAGATGCTTAAGCCTTACTCCTCTATACCTTCTCTTAAATCCAGTGACACTGGCCTCCTGGTTGTTCTTGTCACCTGGTCGCTTGGTTAAAAGAAGCAAACAGACTAGTTAATATGTTAATGCACATAGTTTATTCCTTTAAGCTAGTCTAAGCTAATGAACTTGTACAAGGAGCCAAAACATTAAGTAATGACTGTCTGATACAAGAATGACCAGGCTTAAATATGTTTTAGGACAATCCCAGGATGTCTGTGTCCCTCAGATTTATGGTCTCTATATGTGTTTAACTATACCAAGAGAAAGGAATTTTCTTAATTGAGTAAGTTGTAAATACAGTAAGATAAGAGAGTTGACAAAGTTTCATTTGAAATTATGACCCAGGATATTTGTGTTTTCTTTACCATTAACAAGTCATAACATAGTATAAGTCCATAAAATATTAAGATACAGAAAAAATCCCATTATTCAACATAGTGTCTCGGATTAAGGGTCACATCCTCAAACAGAGGAAAAATACTCTTAAATCAGCCCCATCTGGCCTTGTTGCCATAGGAAGAGGTATTCTCTAAGTTTACACAGAGAACAAAGAGGCTGTTAGGTTCAGGTTCTTCTTCTGATTGATTAATTCAGGCACTGACCCTTATTAAAGTCCAAAAATGATATTAAATGATTATCATTTCACAGGTATGACTCTCCATCTCTTGGCTTCAGGCATTTGCTCTGGCTGTCCTCTTTGCTTGTAATGCTCTCCCTTCTCATCTTCACCTATCTCTATCTATTGCTTTTCTAGCTACTTCTAAGTCCCACCTAAAATTGCACCTGCTGTAGGAAGTCTTCCCCAATCCCTCTTAATTTTACTGGCATACATTTTAAGTTATGACACTGCCTCTTTCACATTCTGTGGTAAGCCATCAATAGTAATACTTGCTAAATGATAGATAGCTTTGTATCCCTCTCACCATTACCTCTTGGGGAAAAAGGCTAAAGAGCTGTGTTTTTACAGGATGAGGCAGGGAAATAGGATAGGCATGACCAAGAACAGTAACACTGAATTCAGTCAGAAGACCTGGGTTCAAATCTCCCCTCTGAGAAGAGACTCTAGGCCGCAGTTTCCTTATCTGTAAAATGAGAACAGTAGGGTGGATGGCCTTTGAGGTCATTTGAAGCTCCCAACCTATGATTCTATGTTTTACTAAGCCCTAGAAGGATAATGATCTGCCTAAGAAGTAGGAGCTCCTAAGCTAGGAGGTATTTATTTAACTACTCAAAGATTTGGGATTTCTTTTATGAGAGTGCTTCCTTCACAGAAGCAGAATACAATCCTTTCACCTCATGGTATGGTAGTTTCTAAACTTTCTGGACCATGCACCTCTATCAACAAAAATGTTTGAACATACAAGCCCAATATGGTATATCTGCTTGTGCTTGTTCCACTAAATTAATAATTATGCACATTAAGTCCATCAATGTTTGCCTCAGTTTTCTCATCTGTAAAATGGGAATAATAATAATAGCACCTATCTCCCAGGCTTGTTGGATCAATGAGATAATCATTACAAAGTGCTTAGCATAATCCCTGGCATGTTGTAAGTGCTGTATAAACAATAATGATGATGGTGGTGGTGATGATTATCCTAGAATCAATAGGGAACCGCTGGTGTTTATTGAGGAAGGGAGACGTGCTCTAGAAAAATAACTTTGGCAGCTATGTGAAGGATGGATTAGGGAGGGGAGAGACAATGCAGAGGCCAATTAACAGGCTATAGGAACAGTCCAGGTGAAAAATAATGAAGTGGTGATGTGAGTAGAGACATGGGAATAGATGTGGAGGTAGAAATAGCAAGGTTTGAAAACTGATTGAATATATGGGGAGAGGAAGAGGGAGGCATTGAGGATGAACCTGGATGACCCGAAGAATGTTGCTATCCTTGACAGAAACAGAAAAGTTGGGAAGAGAGGTAGGTTTGGGGAGCCTGGGGAGCAAGTAATGAGATCTGCCACGCAGACCATAGCCAATCAAACTCATTTTGCCCCACCCCAAACCAAAGGTTGGAGGGGAGGGAGGGGGGGGTCAAATCCTACTTCCTGATCACTGGCCAGGAATTCAGAATCCACTCTCCAAGAGCCACCTACCAAAGCCAGAAATCTGATATGGGGGATTGAGGTTGGGTATGATGGGGGAAGGGGGAGAAACATAATTTTTTTCCAATGGCATCTATGCAAGTTGGGTAGTACTTTGGTTATAATTGCTCTGAGGAGAGATTGGGAGCTTAGCAGAGGGAGCTGGGAGTATGTTGAGAGGTGATGGTACTTACAGGTATTTTGGAAACAAGCCCCATGATTAGTTATAATGGGAATGTTGGGATGCAAACAATATTTTCACCCTCTAATTCCTTAGTCCCATACCCCTTGGTGACTCCATGACACCCATTTTGGAGACCAATGCCTTAGTAGATGGTATTTCAGAAAATGAAAAAAAAAAAGGTCATCACCTGGTGACCGTGTCTCTCCAAACTTCCTAGGATAGATATACAGACTATGTTGGGAAGGGAAGGGAAGGGAAGGGAAGGGAAGGGAAGGGAAGGGAAGGGAAGGGAAGAAGGGAAGAAGGGAAGAAGGGAAGAAGGGAAGGGAAGAAGAAAGACTGAGTATTTACCATGTGCCAGGCACTCTGCTAAACACTAAGGATTCAAATAAAAGTAAGCAAGATAGTCTCTACCCTTAAGGGGTTTCTATTCTAATAAGAAAAGACAACACATGAAGGGATGCTTGAAAGAGGAAAGGGAGGCTGTATGGCTTGGAGATGACTGAGACCTGGATTGGAAGCCCACTTCTGGACAAGATGAGGTCATTTCTAGTGGTATCACCTTGGTAGGAATTTAGTGGTATCACCTTGTGCTAATGATTCTCCAAATCATCCTATACATATCCAGTTTGTGCTTAATTGTTTGCCTATTTTCTCCCCCATTAGACCATGAATTCCTTGAAAGTGGGGACTGTCTTTTGACTTCCATTGTATTCTTAGCACCTGGCACAGGGTAGGCATTTTATAAATGCTGACTTACTTCCCCTCTCTGAAGCCTCAGTCTCCTCATCTATAAAATGAGAAGGGTTGGATTAGATGGCCAGTAAGGTGACTTTCAGCTCTAAGGGCTGTGTGAGTCTATGAGGGAGCACTGGAGCAAGAATCAAGAGACCTGGGTTCTAGTCCTCATTGGGTCGTTAATTAGCAAGTCCACTCTATCTTCTCTGGGGCTCACCTATAAAATGAAGAGATTGGTCAGGTTGACCTTTTCTAGTTCTGATGTTTACTTAAACTAGTTCCACAAAAAGAGGGTCCAGGGATAACTATGATCAATCTTCTAAAAGAATATTTCAGCCAAAATGAGCATTCATGTCAATACTCCTCTCCCCTCCTCCTCCTGCGTAACAAACAGCCTTATGCTATTTGTCTATTGGTGCTGAGTCTGTCCTTATACATGTTAATGATTAAAGTTAGTTGTCAAGGTAATGGTAAGCAAGAGATATCTTTGGCACCACCAGGAGAGAAAGATTAGTTCTGGGAACCTGGGGAGCAGTAGATCAAAGAGGAATCCAGGCAATAGGGCAGGAGGAGAAAAAGTGTAATTAGAGAAAGAGAAAAGTTGGTTGGTCAGAAATGAAAGATGGATCAGAATCTACTTTCTACTGGTAGGAGGAAGGAAAAGGGGAGGCGGATAGAATCTCTGAAAGAAAACTCAGCCTGGTCTAATGGTGTTGGGAAAGGTTACGAGTTAATGAACTAATGGAAAATTACTGATTGATGGGTGTTTGGATATATTCAAGAAAGAAAAAAGGGGAAAGGAAGGGAGGGAGGGAGAAATGAAGGAAGGAAGGAAGGAAGGAAGGAAGGAAGGAAGGAAGGAAGGAAGGAAGGAAGGAAGGAAGGAAGGAAGGAAGGAAGGGAGGGAGGGAGGGAGGGAGGGAGGAGGGAGAGAGGAAAGAAGGGAGGGAAGAAGAAAGTTTGAGCACTTACGATGTGCCAGGCACTCTGCCAAGCACTAAAGATACAAGTAAAAGTAAGCAAGACAGTCTCTATCCTCAAAGGGTTTCTATTCTAATAAGAAAAGAATACACAAGAAGGGAAGCTTGGAAGAGGAGAGGGAGGCTGCAGATGACTGAGACCTGGATTATAAGCCCACTTCTAGGCAAGATGAGGCCAAAGTACATCGATCAGAGTCCAACATCCCAGGAGCAGCGTCCAAGGTTCTAGTAGGAAGGGGATGAGAATGATGGCATGATAAGGAGAAGACCAGGAAGCTAGATAACATCTGTAGTGGAAAGAGCATTGTTCATAGTATTAGGAGTTTGAGTTCTGGTTCTTATATTCATTATCTTTGCAACCATGGGGAAGTTGCCACTTTCCCTTTTTTTTTTTTTTGTCAGTTTCCTGGTCTGTAAAATGGGCAGGATAATAAAGTGTTTTCTAAAATAAGGTGTTATTGTGCCTTTGCAAGGGTGATAATTAAATAGTTAAAGATGAAGAAGATGAAGAAAGCATAAAGCCAACTGTAGCTTCTTTTAATAGAGAATCTCAGAAAGTTACCATTGAAAAGGAGCAAGACACTTATTGACTCGATGACAGAGATGTCCTTGCTGTTTTGAATTATAGATTTAGGGCTGGAAGAAGCTTTATAAATCTCCTAGAACAATCCCTTCATTTTATAGAGGGTGGAACTGCTGATCCCTGCTCCTCACCTAGAACAGTGATCCTGGTTTCTAGAAACCAAGCTCCCACCTCCTTGGGGGAGTTAATGTACTCAGTTTTGTTTTGATTGATCTCACCTGAGTGGTGGGTGAGTGAGTGTAAACTCGCTTATGCCCATTATAACCCATTATGTCAGCCAAGCCCAGATCATGATTCATATCCCATTCATCTACCAGAACACCATGACCTACCTGTACATCTTGTCATTTTCTTGTCCCATTCATATCAGAGGCATTTTTTTTTTGGTCATTTGCCATTTTGTTGGGGGGGAGGGGCAGCTTTGCTGTTGTTGCTCAGAGGCAGTGAATAGAACTTATGATCAGAAAGACCTTAGTTTTACTCCTTTCCCAATCACTTCCTACCTATGTGACCCTGGTGAGGTCACTTCACCACTGCCTGCCTCAGTCTCTTCCTCTGTAATAGTAACACCTACCTCCCAGGGTTGTTGCAAGGATAAAATGAGATGAATATTTGTAAAATATGCTATGAATGCTACCTGTTGGTATTCATTATTGCCTTATTTATAACATCATAACAATTTGGATCCAATCTCCATTCACCACGACTGGTAAAGGAGTCATGGACAGAGTATGTTATATGAATAAGTTTGTGGAAGCCTGTAAGTCAAGTCCTTTATCTGTCTGGTAGTAAGTAGGAGGCAACTATGAGTAATGAGTGAGATAAGATGTTTGTTTTAAACTTCACAGTATTTTTCCTAGCCCATCTGGAGGGACTGACCTTTCCCAGAGACTTTGGTATGTGGCATTGGTAGGTAACTATTATGCAGAACTAGAAAGAGAATATAGACTTTTTGGATGGCCCTGTGCCAGTGCCCAGCACATAGTAAGCTTTGTATAACTGTTCGTTGTTGCTGTTGTTTTGCTACAATTCCTCAGAAACTTGTCCTCCTTTAGGTCCACATTCTGAGAGCAGTTGTCCACTGGCCCACCAGTCACTCTTCCTCTTCTCCACCCCAATTCCTGTAACCCACCATATACATTGATGTACCCTCAAGCAACTTAGCCTCCCATTTCCTCAATCTCCTCCACTACCGTAATTTTTTTCCTCCACCTCACCTCATCTACACACAAAGATAGCCATACCTTTGATCTTACCATCACCCCAAAATGTTCCACTCTGAAATTCATTTATCTGATGATAACTTTCTGACATCCCATGTGTCCCTTTGCTTGACTCCTTGCATCGGCAAGGACCCCGACATATACAGGAGAGCCTGCTGTACAGGTTCTTAGATGTGATTTTCTAAAAGAAAAGCAACTTTTGAGGAATCAACAATCATTCTCTTAGTTCAGGGGAAAAAGTCAGCACCCTGAACTTCAGAGAAAATACAAACAGATAAACAAAGATCAACAGACAGGGCTTCCAGCTGTCTGACAGTAAGCAATACATACATAGTTACCAGAGAGAGAAGCACCAACATCTGGGTTTTTGAAGTCAGGGAGGGGGCGGGGGGGGGGTGCTCCTTAGGGTGCCCAGAGTCTCATCTGGCCAAACAAACATTTCCAATGAGTAAGCCCCAAAGTAAAACCTCACCTCAGAGTATTTATACACTTTTCAAAGCCAGAGGTCATCACAACCCTTGAGAACCAGTGCCTCATTAGAAATTAACATAAGGGGTGGGCCTCCCCTAATCAAGCTTCCCTTAGTGGACAGGCCATCACCTCTGCTCCAATTTCAATTACTTTCCTTCTCATTATCTTCCACTCCCCCCGCCCCCTTCCCAATCAGGGAACAAGAAGATCCGAAGATCTTCTGGACTTCCCTATTTCTGTCAAGGACACCACCATTCTTCTAATTATCCAAGTTTGAAATTCAGAGTCATCAGCTCCTAAACCTCCCTCACCTCAAGAATCCTATCTATTGCCCAACCCTCCATCTTTACCCCTAGAACTCTCTGGGTGGGAGTAATAGCCAGAATGAGTGGGATTTAAGTGACCCCAGAGCATGTGCTGCATATATTACTCACCTTCATGCATCCTAATAGTCTTACCAAGAAACTCTTGACTTTCTTGCATATAAATTTTATTTTTTCTTTCCTAATTTATTTATTTCTCCTCAAAATTTAAATATTTTCTCCCTTGTGCTTATTTTAGGTTTGTATTTTTGAGGATTTCCTAACTTCTAAATTACTTATTCAATTTATTGGTCTTCTCTTTTTCTATTTTTGTTAATATTGTTCTGAGTGATATCACTTTTCTTCAGAAAGCTATTTTAGCTGCAACCCATAAGTTTTGGTATGTTGCCTTATCATTTTCATTCTCCTTCACATAGTTGCTAATTGTTTCTATGATTTGTTTTTTTTAATTCACTCATTATTCAAGATAACATTTTGATGTTGTTCAGTTGTTTCAGTTGTGACTAACTCTTCGTGACCACATTTGGGATTTTCTTGGCAAAGATGCTTGAGTGATTTGTCATTTCCTTCTCCAGCTCATTTTATAGAGGAAGAAACGGAGGCAAACAAGATGAAGTGACTTACCCGGAGTCACACAGCTAGTAAGTGTCTGAGGCTGGATTTGAACTCAAAAAGATGAGTCTTCCTGACTCTGAGCCCTGCCCTCTATCCACTGTGCCATCTAGCTGCCTAGGATAATGTTGTTAAATTAAGTCATTATTTAGTTTTATGTCTTTTGTTTATGTTATTGCTTTAATTATTATGTTTCTTATGTCATGGTCTCTAAAGTATATGTTGCATAATTCCACTTTTTTATGTTTATTTATAATTTCACTGTTCTCTAGCATGTGATGTATTCTTACAAAGCTACTATACTATACTACTAAGTACTACCATGATACTACTATATGGTACTTAGAAACATGCATATTCTTTAATACTCCTGTTCACTTATTCCAAAGACACTATAAGCTTTTCATTTCCAAATTTTCCAAAGGTTGATTACATTTTATATTTTTGTTTCTGTTTAATATTTATTAAATGCTTAGCGCAGTGCCTAGCAAATAGTTGGTGCTACATAAATTCCATTCCTTCTCTCCTTCCTTTCTGTTAGATATGTCCAGTTCTGAGAATGGAACATTAAAGTATCCCCTAATTATTATGTTACCATCTGCAACTACTGTCTGTGTCTTTTTGCAGTGCAGTTAACTTTTCCTTTTTGAATTTAAATGTTATACCATTTGGTAAAAATATGTTTAGCTTTGATATCTGTTCTTCATCTATACTCCCTTTAAGCATAGCTTCTCTATTTATATCAATTGATTTATCTCACCTTCTCAATTGCTTCTCTACTTATCTCAATTGATATCACAAATTTTTATTTTTGCTTTATCTGATGGAATGATTGCAACTCCAGCTTTTTTAGATTCACCTGATGTGAATTTTTCTCCAGTAAATTTTTCTCCAGTCTCTCATTTCCATTCTTAACATGTCTTTACTTTTTTCAATGTTTGTTTGTTTGTGTGTATGTGTATGTGTATGTGTGTGTGTGTATGTGTGTGTGTGTGTGCGTGTGTGTGTGGGTGTGCAAAAAACAGATTGCTAGGTTCTATTTCTTATCCATTTTGTCATTTTCTTTTGTTTTATCGGCTTGTTTAATCCATTCACATTTAAAATTATGATTGTTAGGATTGTGTTTTCCTCCACTTATTTCTTTTGTATTGTATTTTTTAGATGATTTTCCTCTTTTACATCAGTACTTTGTCCCTGAGATTAGTTTTACTTACACTACTTTGATGTTAATTTACTCTGTTCACACTGGTCTTCCCACATTTCTTCTTGCCTTCCCTCCCCATGCTAATGGATGCACACCTTCTTAACCCCAACAATTAAACTTCCTGAAGTTCTTCAAAACTCAGACCCATCTTATAAGGAAGCCTTTTCTGATCCTTGTCCTGTAGCTAGTTTCTTCCTTCCCCTAAAAAAAAAAAAAAGACTTTATACTAATTTTGTGTATTAAAAAGCACCTCTTTTCTCCCTCTCTAAAATGTAAGCTCCATAGAGGCAGAGGCATTTTTTGTCTTTGTATGCCTGGTGCCCCACACAGTGCATGGTAAATAGTGGTCAGAACTTAATAAATGTTTATAGATTAATTAACTCAGGTGCACAAAGTAGTAAGTATCTGAAGCTGAATTTGAACTTAGGTCTTCCTGACTCCAGACCTAGCACTCTCTCCAATCTGCTCTCCCAATGTGCTATCTCCAATCATGCCAAGCTAATTAGATTCCTCACAAGGTGGGTACTATCACTATCACCCCCATTTTATAAATGAAAAAACTGAAGCAGGCAGTAGTTCAGTGACTTGCCCTGGGTCACACAGCTAGTGAATATTTGAGATTTGATTTGAACTCAGGTCTTCCTGATTCTAAACCCTAGTCCTCCATCTACTTTGCCATCTATCAAACATGAAACAGCAAGCCACCCTCATGGTATAGGAAGAGAAGAAGGTAGAATTTCTATTCTCCCAGGAAATTGTAGTTAGGTTACATCATCTGGGGACTAAAATGTTTCACTAGTGGAACTTGAGGAAGGCATACAAATATATAGAAGGTAATATGGAGTAGTGATCCTAGACTACCATAGGGAGAAATCTCCAAGAGTCTTCAGCCTTGCACAGAGGAAGAAAGAAGAATTCTTTCTACTACAAATTGACTGATGACCAAAAGAACCCTAGGACTTTGGAGGTAAACTGGCCCACGTAGAGTCCCATTTCCCTGCCACTCCCTTCCCCCTCCCCATATATCAAGGAGTTTACAACCTAATGGACTTCCAGTTCATTTCCAAATAATGCTACCACTTGAGTACCCTAACCCCCCAGCTTTCTAGCTTCCCCTTATTTGTTGTCATCTTTCAGATCTGCATGAGGGCCCCACAAAGGGAGAATGAGATAGAATGATCAAATAGGTAGAAGAAGAACCAGGAGAGAGTAGTGTCCCAAAAACTAGTGGGGAGAGAGAAAAGTGCTTTGTAAACCTCACTAGGTTCTAGTAATGCCCACTCCTATTTCTATCCCATTTGGTGCCTAGCTCAGAACTCTACTAGCATTGGTAAATGTTTGTGGAATAGTTGAAAAGCACAGGGGAGCTAAACTCATTTACAGATTTACTGCTATCCTAATCTCACCACCAAGGAGGTATTTTATAGAACATTACTGAAAAATAACAAAATTCATTTTCATTGAGTTGACTACAAAAGATCTACAATCTCAAGAGAAATGGAGCAGGGGTGGGAAGGAGAAGCAGGAATGAAAGCACCATAGCATGACCATATCTCAATATATACAACATTAATCATCAAAATTACTTGGCACTGGTTAAAAATAGAAAGCTAGATCCATGGAGCACCTTGGAAAAATAAAACTCGGAAGTAACCCAATAGTTGATGAACCTAAGAGCCAAAACTACTAGAGGAAGAATTTGAGAAGACTAGAAACCAGTTTGGCAGAAAATAGATTAGAACAGCATCTTATACCATATACATGGTAAACTTTAGACAGATACATGACCTAAATACAGAAGATTATGTCATAAAAAGATTACAGTAAAACAAAGAGAGATACTTTTTATCATTATGGCAAGGCAAAAAATTCATAACAAAATAAAGGACCAAGGTAAAATTATAAAAAATAAAACTGACAATTTTAATTAAATAAAATGTAAAAGCTTTTGCCCAAATAAAATCAATGTAACTGTTGCTAGGAAAAAATCTTCACATCAGATATTTCTAATAAAATCATGCTACCCAGGATATGGGGTATGTGGGGTGTTTAGGAAAGATTAACACCTCTAGTGTGAAAGTTTGAAGAGCCCCTTTCAGGGCTGCTCATCCACCTTTGGTATCTATTTTGTCACTTAACTGTCACCCATGGGTCCAAGAAACTGTAGCATATGCAGCAGCTACACCCCAGTAAAACCATCTTGGCAAATAGGTTAAATCAGGTTGAGAGCAATTACCAGTCCTCAAACCTGTTGGTGAGTTAGGGGGGCATCTGCCCCAAAGCAGATGAAGACTTTCCCCAGAGGAATGGGCAGATAGGAACTATTTGTTCCAGCATTCATGAAGGTGAATGAAGAAGGCATTGTGCAGTGCTTGGAGCTTGGCCAGACATTGAAGAGGCCAAGGTTATCTACTACATCCTGGGCAATCATCAGTCATCCTGACTTTTGTCCTGCTACTGGACTCCTATGACACTAAAAGAGAGAATGAAGCTGATGACTTTGCACAACTCTGCCTTCCATAAATTCAATTCACACATAGGTCAAGACATCACTTCATGAGGTCTTTGATCCTCTTCGAAAAGGGTGGGACCTATCTAGATTGCTTGCATGCACACCTACAGCTCCAAATTCCACTTCCATACCATTACCCAGGCTTTCTCCCACTCCTAGAATGTTTTACCTCCTCCCATCTGCTTCTTGGAATCCTGAGAAGCAGGGACTTTCTTTTGTTTCCTTTTTCATCCTATCGCTTATCACAGTGTCTGGCACATAGTAGTCATTTAATAAAAATGTTTATTGATTGGTTAAAGTGGTGAGGTAGCCTAGTTCTGGGAAAAGCAAAATCTTACCTATCAGAGACCAAGGATGTCTGTGATCTCTAGGTTCATTTTCAGCATCATCACCTTCAAGAAGCCTTTCCTGATGGTCACACAGTTATTACTTAAGAGAGAGAAACAGGTGAGCCTCCCTCTGATCTGTAGGACTGTGGCCCACTTCCAATGAGCAATGGAGGCTCTGGCTAAGTGATGAAGATCTTTGAGTTTTACAACAATCCTTTGGTGCCTGTCATGGCAACAAGGGGAGGAGTATATCAAAAGACTATCGGCCCCAAACCAGAAAAGCCTATCCATTCAGTAGACTTTAAGGAAGTAAAACATTCTAGGAAAGGAAGACAAAGAAATTCGGAGCTGAAGCTGTATATGCAAGCAATCAAGAAAGGCCCTGCCCTTAAGGAACTTATATTCTAATGGAAGAAAGTGCATAAAGGGATGTGTACTTTAAGAATATTGCAAAAACAATGAAGAAACATTTTTACCCAATATTTCAAGGTCATAATCTTAACTTAGTTTCCTATATAGCATGGATTCCATCAAGTTCACATTCAGATGTGACCTGACTGCTAAATGAATCCTTGTTTCAACTACGTGTGACTTGCATCTTGGAAACCATTCCCAAAGGGTTTTTCTTATTCTTTGGGACATCAATACAGTGTTGACTACAGATCTGGACTCTGGAACTCCAGGGTATCCTCTGGACATTCAAAATTCATGAGGTTGGAGGTTCCATAGAAGAATAAATACAGAGGCCAGGAACTGAGGTCCATTGACTTCAGAGTTGGATGGGACCTCAGTGGGCATTAAATCCTTTATTCTTATCGTTCAGCTATTTCAATTATGTCCCACTCTTCATGACCCCATTTGGGGTTTTCTTGACAAAGACAATGGAGTGATTTGCCATTTCCTTCTCCAGATCATTTTACAGATGAGGAAACTCAGGCAAACAGGGTTTAGCAACTTGCCCAGGGTCACACAGGAAGTGTCTGAGGCCAGATGTGAACTTACGAAGATGGGTCTTCCTGACTTCAGGCCTGATACTTCATCCACTGTACCGCCCCATTAAGTCCTACATGTACATGAAAAGGAATGCCTGCTACAAGCATGGTGGACAAGTCAGACCCAATCTAAAGACCACCAATGAGGAGGAAACTACCACCTCTAGGGGAATGAAAAAGCATTTATTAAGTATTCAGTATTTGCCAGGCATTGTGCTAAGAGCTGGAGGTATACCTGCAAGCCATGGAGACAGTGCCCACTCTCAAGGAAGTTATATCTAATTGAAGAAGACAACATATAAAGTTTTATTCTAATGGATGAAGGCAATACATAAAGGGGAGTTGAAACCTGAGGGGTTGGGGTACTCAAGCAGTAGCACTGTTTGGAAGGGAACTGGAAGTCCATTAGATCCTGTGTGTGTTCGTCCTTCGTTGCCAGAAAAGACCATGCCATCAGAGAAATGATGACACAACTTGCACTTGACTCTGTTTTGAGGGAGGGAGGTCTGTGCAGGTCACCAGCCTCACTTCTCCTCCAGAGCCATTTGAATCCAGTGACCAGATATTCATCAGGATGACTGGAGATGACCCAGGATGAGGCAACTGGGGTTAAGTGACTTGCCCAAAGTCACACAGCTAGTGATTGTCAAGTATCTGAGGTGAGATTTGAACTCAGGTCCCCCTGACTCCTGCACTGGTGCTCTATCCACTGGACCACCTAGCTGACCATTAGATCCTAAGTTCTTAGAGAGCAGAGACTTTCTTTTGCCTCTTTTCCCATCCCCATCTCTTAGTACAGTGCCTGGCACATAGTAGAAGTTTAATTAAAAAAATGTTTGTTTACTGATTCAAGTGGTGAGGTGGCCTCATTCTGGGAAGCATAAGAAATACACTCACCTATTACAGACCAGAATCCTAGGACTGGAGTCTGAGTTCTCAGGGGAGGGGAGGAGGAGTATGGTCATAGTGCAGGTGGTATGGTTTGGAAATGGCCAGGAAGTTCCTATTTTGGGGCATCGTTCATTCTTAGGAATTTTCCTCCTTGCTATCAAGCCTAAATTTGCTTCTTTGCATCTTCAATCTGTTCTTTCTCATTCTACCCTCTGGAGCCTTTCGAACAAGCCTCATCTCTCTCCCACGTGGTAGCCCTTCAAATACTTGAACATAGCTCTAATATTCCCCCTGAGTGTTTTCTTCGCCACACTAAACAATTCCATTTTCTTCAATAGATGGCAGGATCTCAAGGCACTCCATCATCTCGGTTTCCCTCCTCTGGACATTCTCCAGCTTATCGATAGCCTCATTAGACTGTGTGATGTGACCTGACCAGGGCAAAGTACAGTACAGTGGGACTATCAACTTCTCATCCCTAGAAGCTGTTACTCCCTTAATGCAACCTGAGATTTAATTAACTTTTTCTTTGATGTGGCCATCACACTGCTGGTTCATAGAGAACTTGCTCTTAATTTTTTTTTCCCTCAGAAAAACTGCCATTATTATCTCCACTGCTTGGGATTATCTGTATCTGCCGCGTTGTGTCAGTGAATAATAAAGAATTTATTTGAATTAATGAATTGTAGATGATGAGGGTGACAAGTATGGGTAAAAAAAGGAGTGAAGACTTATCCTTAAGCATGAGGGACAGGGAGGAACAAAACTGGGGTTAAGAATAATGATAACAGCTGACATTCATAGAGCATTGGAAAATTGAGCCTCAGCCTTGTGATGTAGCTAGTATAGGTATTATTATTATTATTATTATTATTATTATTATTTTATAGAGGGGGAAACTGAGGCTGAGAGAGATTACATACTCACCTGACCTTTACCCCCACCCCCACCCCAGGGCAGGGACTTTTTCATTTTTGTGTGTCTCTGCAGAGAATAAGGCGGTCCTTAGGCACATAGCTGGTGCATAATAAATGCTGGTTGATTGCTTTTCTAATTGTCATTTAATTAAATAACTTACAGGTCTCCCCCCACCCCCACCCCCCCATTAGAAGGTATGCTCTTCGAGGGAAGAGACTGTCATTTACTTTCTTTGTATCCTCAGAGCTTAGTGCAGCTCCTGGGCACATAGCAGGTGCTTAATAAAAGTTTATTAGTAGTATTTGGACTATTCACTCCTATACCAAGCAAATGGATGACTTTTTAAATCTTCAGAAAAGAATCTTCAGGATCATAGCTTTCTAGCTAGAAGGGGCCTCAGAATTTATCTATTTTAGTCCCCTTATCTGTAAAACGAGCTGGAAAAGGAAATGGCAAACCACTCTAGTATCTTTGCCAAGAAAACCCCTAATGGGTTCAGGAAGGGTTGGACGTGACTGAAAACAACCGAACAACAAATTAAAACCTGATTTCAGATAGTTGCTCAAAGGAATGTCATTTTACAAATAATTCTAGAAAAATTAAGTGACTTGCCTAAGATCACACAAATGATAATCATCGGAGGTGAGATTCAAACCCAAGCCCTCTCCTTCCAGAGTCTCCTAATTGGTGTCTTCCAACTGTGCCTCCCTTCTTACTAAACTCACTCACGCCAAGGTGCAAGTAACTGACAACATGTAAAGGAATGAGGCAGAATAATGGCCGAATTTCAGGCCCCAACTAGTAGAAATAGTAGGGCGAGTGTTAGGGGTGGGGGCATGGAACACAAGATTCTTGCTACACCCCCTCCCTACCCATCCAGCCCAGCCCCCTGCCAGGCAGCCAACTATTTCACTCATGAGTGGGGACCATGTTGCCTTTTCCATCTTCTGGATAGTTTAAGGACAAGGCTGAGACTGGGCTTGGGGAGGGGAAGGGTTGATGGGATACTGGTATGTTGCTGTTGTCTTAGCCACAACCACGACCCTGGGCAGCGAGCTGGGATCCAAATGAGTTTTGGATGCTCAAATGACTAGGTTGCCTTTCCCCTCCTTTCTCACCTTCCTCTCATTATTGTCACAGCTCACCCCATGGGTTGCCATGGCAACAAAACCCAGCACATAGCTGCTGTTGCTGGGAGGGTTTGGGGGAAAGAAATAATCCAGGAGTTGGAAGCAACAAGAAAATAAGTCCTTGGCAGGCCTGAGGGGGCACCTCACCTGACCCCTTGGTCTATGATTCAGACTCCTGGAGGAGAAGGGAAGGATCAAGAATAAGAAGATGGACTGATTCCACACAGTTAGGAAGGTGATTTAAAAGGGACAGAGAGAAGAAAAGACTAGCAGGGGGTGAATGAAAGAGAAAGGATTTCTTTTCTCTTCTGGCAATGAGGAGCAGCCTTCTCTTCCCCACTGCTCCCTAGCTCCCTTCTCTCTGCTACAAAGATCAGTAGGAAATAAGTCCCCTGCCTGGCCCCTGAGATCCTGTTTTGATATCCCAACTAATTCCAGGCAGTGTGGCATAATGGATAGAGTATAGGACTTGGCATCAGGAGGATCTGGGTTTGAATTGCAGTTTTAAGCTTTATTAGGTATGAGACCCTCAGCAAGTCACTAAACCTCTCTCAGCTTCAGTTTCCTCATCTGTAAAATGGGAATAATGGGGTAAAAATAGCACCTACCTCACAGGGCTTTTGTAAGGTTCAAAGGAGATAATATATGTAAAGTGCTCTATAACCCTTAAAATATTACATAAATGTTAGTGACCATCATCATCATCGTTACTACTACTCCCTCCATGATCTCAGGTAAGTCTTCTCCAGCCTCAGTGTCCTCCTTTATAAAGTGTTGAGGCTAAACAGGACAGGTTCCATTTTTTTTTAATATTTTATTTTTTTCTCAATTATATGTAGAAACAACTTTTAACATTTGGTTTTTTTAAATGTTGAGTTCTAAATCCTCTCCTTTCCTCCCTACCCTGCCCCCTCATTGGGAAGGCAAGCAATTTTGTATAGGTTATATATGTGCAGTCATGCAAAACATATTTCCATATTAGTCATGTTGTGAAAGAAAACAGACCCAAAAAAAATCCCAAGAAAAATAAAGAAAGTTAAAAACAGTATGTGTTGATCTGCATTCAAACTCCATCAGCTCTTTCTTGGGAGGTAGGTCGCAGTTTTCATCATAAGTCCTTTGAAATTATCTTGGTAAGAACATTAAGTCATTCACAGTTAATCACTGTACAACATTGCTGTTACTGAGTACAATTTCCTCCTGGTTCTGCTCATTTCACTTTGCATCAATTTCATGTAAATCTTTCCAGGTTTTTCTGAAAACAGACCAGGATAGTTGCTAAGAAGTCTTCTAACTATTAAGTTTTCTGATTCCATTTTAACAGGGGACTGCCAGTCAGTGATGAGTCTAGGGAGCACATAAGTTTGGTGAGCCTGGATCTGAAAGTGCACAATGCTGTAGTTAGTAGTACTGTGTTCCTGGTGGCACCTTCCAATGGGATATCTCACTAAAATTTGCTAGATGAGGCAGCTCAGGTACAAGAGATTTGACCCTATAGGCATTTGCCCAGCCTTAGGCTGGATCCCCCTTCCTGAGACTTATCTTATGCTATGTCTTCTAGAGGCTAAGAAACTCAAGAATCTTTAGACCTTTTCTCCAATCCTCAAGTTTTCAGTGCCCCTACCTTTACATAAAGAAGAGGTAGAAGTCTGTATTCTCTACTTACCTGGTTTCCCACAGCACTAAGAGTTCACTGGGGTCCTTTATTCCAGCCCCTACAGCACTACAGAGGGAGCTAATACATAGAACTGGTGGTAGGTAGCTGAATGAATGATGTCTCAAGCATGATTTTCCATACCATGTGATTTTCTTTAGCCTCCCTTCCTGGCTTTCTTTATCCTGCCACTCAATTTCTGATAGACCATTGGCAGATGGTTATGTTCCAGGTGACTTGTCTGAGTTGGAGGGAGCAGAAGAGTGGGGAGCCTAGATTCCTGGAAAAATAGAATTCATGTAGTAAGAGGATCATAGATTCTTAGAGCTGGAAGGGACCTCAAAAGCCACTGAGTTCAAAGCACTTCTGAATAAGAATCCTTTCAACAATGATGAGCAGAAGATTTATGCAACCAACCAATCAATCAATTAAGGGTCTACTATGTGCCAGGCACTGTTCTATGCATTTAGGTTACAGAGATAACATTAAAACAGTCCCTTCCCTCAGGGACTATGTAAGGGAATACAAGAATGAGTCTATAAAATAGACACAAAATGATTTAGGGGCAGGAGGCATTAGGAGTTGAGGAGATCAGGAAAGTCTTCATATCATGCCCAAGCTCTCCCTATCCCTTCTACTCTGCTCTCAGAATGCCTGCTCCATATATAACAAATTTACTTTCATATTAAGCCTTCTTCTTTTCTTATCCTTCCTTCTTCTTCTTACACTCACAGAGACCCAGCCTCCTCTTGATGAACATAGCATCCCTGGCCACTCTTTGAGCACTGGCTTCCCTTTCACTCCTACCCTCTGGCCAGTGGGTCATGGAGGAGGAGTTGGAATAATTCTTAACTCCCTACTGTCGTTCTCAGTCTTGTCTTCTACCAACATCACTCAGTAACCTCCCTCCTTTGAAGTTCATTCAATTCATATTTATCACCTAATCAAGATTCTGGTAGCTGTTATCCACTGACCCCCAGGATAGTCCTTCCTTCCTCAATGAGTTCAGTACCAGGCTCACAGTATGACTTTCCTTCCCAATTCTTGCCCTCGTTCGAGGAGACTTCAAACATACATATTGACACTCTCAGTTCCTCAGCCGATTAATTTCCCATGACCTACAAGTACGGTCAAGTTTCCACCATCCTTAAAAAACCCTCACTTGATCCATCTATCCTTGATGGTTATTGTACAGTATCTCCCCTTTCTTTCCCGGTGAAATTCCTTTATTAAGCCATTTACATTTGGTACTGCCACTTCCTTTCCTCTCATTCTCTTATTAATTCTTTACAATTTGGCTCTTGACCTAATCATTCAACTGAAACTGCTCTCTCCTAAGTTGCCAATGATTTCCTAATTGCCAGATTTAATGGCTTTTTTCTCAGTCCTCAATCCTTGACCTCTCTATAGCTTTTGTTAATCATTCTCTTTCTCCTTCATCTCCTTTTTCTATCTTCTCTTTAGGTTTTTCTCAACATTGCTCTTTCCTGGTTTTCCTCCTACCAGCCTGGTCATTCCTCATTCTCCTTTGTTGGCCCTTCATCCAGACTGTACCCTGGGTATCCCCCCAAGACTCTGTCCTGGTCCTACTTCTCTCTATCTACTATTTCACTTGAGGTTCTCATCCTTTCCATACAGATGATTCTCAAATCTATTTTTCCAACTCTAACCTCTCTCCTGACCTCCAGTCTCACATCTCCAGTTCTTATTGTATATCAGTGTATCATAGACATCTTAAACTCAACAGGTTCAAAACAGAACTCATTATTTTCCCTTTCCCTTTCCCCTTTTCTGAACTTCCCCATTACTTTTCTTTATCACCATCTTTCCAGTCACCCAGGTTTGAAACCTAGATGTTATCCTCACACTTTCTCTCACCACCCCCCAATATCTAATCTGTTTCCAAGTCCTATCTATTTTACCTTCATACCATCTTTCACATATGCCCTCTTTTCTCTCCTTTGACACTGCTAAGAACCCAAACTATCACCTCACACCTGAATTATTATCTTCATTCATTTTCATATCAGTCATTTCCAGTCACATCCAATTCTTAATACTGGAGTGGTTTGCATTTCCTTCTCCAGCTCATTTTACAGATGAGGAAACTGAGGCAAACAGGGTGAAGTGACTTGCCCAGGGTCACACAGCTAGTAAGTGTCTGAGGTCAGATTTGAACTCAAGAAGATGAGCCTTCCTGACTCCAGGCTCAGCATTCTATCCACTGCACCACCTAGCTGTCTGATGCTATTTAATCTCCATCTTAAGTTTCTTCCCACTCCAGTCCATCCTCCAATCACCTGCCAAAGTGATCTTTCTAAAGAACAGACCTGACCATATCACTTCCCTATTCAATAAATTCTAGTAGATCCCTATTGCCTCCAGGATCAAACATAAAACCCTCTGTTTGTCTTTTAAAACCCTTCCTATTCAGGCCAGTTCCTCCTTTTTCAATCTTATACTTTACATATTCTACATCCTAGTAACTCAGGGATCCTTCCCATTCCTTGAACAAGACACTCCATATCTATGGTCCAGGCTATCTCCCATGCCTGGAACTCACTCCCTCCTCATCTTTACCTCCTAGATTTCCTTCAAGTCCCCACTAAAAATCCCACCTTCTACAATCAGTCTTTTCCAGTCCCCCTAAATATTTGTGTCTTCCCTCTGAGATTATCTCCAATTTATCCTGTATACATTTTGCTTGAACTTATTTGCTTGCATGTGTCTTCCCCCTCAGATTATAATCTCCTTAAGAGCAGGGATGAATTTTGCCTTTCTTTGTATCCTTAGAACCTTACACTTGTAGGCACTTAAGAAATACATGTTAACTTGACTTGAAATATAGGAGATGGTGGCTGGCAGTCTTCTTTTTTCAATTTAACAAAAATTTTTAAATACATCTTACTTTTTTAAAAAGTTCATAATAAATTCAACATGTGACTTTCAAAGTTGCTCTTCGCTTTCCTCTGAACTTCCTTCTGTACATTTTTTAAGATGCTTCATTGGCCCTCCTTTATTTCTTTCTCTTTTTTGGAGGGGAGGAACATCATTGCTAACTCTTCTACCCACTCCCCATGGGAAAACACAACCCTTGTTGTATTTAACATGCATAATTTAACAAAACAAATTGCATATTTGGCATGTCTAAAAATGTATGCCTCATTTTGCACCTTGAGTCCCTTACTCCTCTGCCAGAAGGTGGACAGAATGCTTCATCATCTGTCTTCTGAAATTGTGATTGGTCATTGAATTGATCAGATTCTTAAGTCTTTCCAAACAGATTTTCTAGGGTATCTAACTGGCAGAGTTGGATAAAGTGCTGGGCATGGAGTTAGGAAGACTCATTTTCCTGAGTTCAAAACCAGTCTCAGACACTTATTAACTGTGTTATCTGCGGAAAGTTACTTAACCCTCTTTACCTCAGTTTCCTCTTCTGTAAAATGAACTGGAGAGAAGCAAACAGCAAACCACTCCAGTGTCTTTGCCAAAAGAACTTCAAAAGGAGTCATGAAGAGTCGGACCTGACCAAACAATAACAAATAATACAATTGTTACTATCTAAATTGTTCTCCTGGTTTGTTGAGCTTACTTTGCATTCATTTAAACAAGTCTTCCTAGAGTTCTTGAAACTACACTTTCCTCATCAGTTATGTTCATACATTATAATTTGTTCAACTCTTCCCCAGATGGTGGGCTCTCCCTTAGGTTCAAGGTCATCTCTACAACAAAAAAAGAGTTTCTATGAGTTTTTTTGTATATATAGGTAATTTTCCTCTTTCTTTCATGTCTTTGAAGTAAGCGCTAGGATTGGTATTACTGGGTCAAAGGCTACATAGAAATGAGTGGTTTGGGGGGGCATTGTTCCAAATTGCTTTCTAAAATGGCCAAAGCAATTCCCAGCTTCACAAACAGTATAAAGTACACCTGCCTATTGTGCAGAATTTTGAAAGAAATTAGGAATTCTTAGACACAGAGGTGATAAAGGAGTACATCCCAGCCATGGGCAATAGCTGGTCAGTGCTAAGGCATGGAGATGAGAGGTGGAATTTGGATGCAATCTGGATATCAGGAACTGGAAAAAGGTCAATTCAGCCAGACGCATGCGCGTGTGTATGTGTGTGTGTGTGTGGGGGGGGGGGGGGGGGGCTGAAAAGGTAGGTTAGGACTACCTTAGAAAGGATTTTAAATTACAAACACAGTACTGTATACTTGATCCTAGAAACAAGAGGGAACAATTAGACTTTATTCACTAGGGCAGTGACAAAAGCAGATCTATGTTTGAGGAAAATCACCTTGATGGAGATGTAGAGGAGAGACAAGAGTGGGAAGAGATTTGAGGCAGGGAGAAAGTAACTGTTCAGGCAAGAGGTTATGAGGGCCTGAACTAATGGTAACTGTGTGAGTGGAGGTGGAAATGATGAGACGTGACTGATGACTGAATAATTAAATGAGTGAGTACATGGGCAACATTTGAAAATCAAGCCAGAGGTGTGGGACTCTGGGCATGGATCATTACCTATGTCAAACTTGGCTGATGCATTATTTAGTTTTACTGAAGTGGGTTTTTTTCCTATCTTTGATTCTGTGGTTTTTTTGTTTTTTTTTTTAATAATGGATGGCTTTCTGGGAGGAGAGGAGAAGGATTTATTGGGAAATATAGATGATATAAAAACAAAAGCTCTTTATAACAATCCTGCCCCTTCTCTCACATGTCTACTGGAAGATTTGAGCACTCACTATTACCCATATGTAGTAGAAATAGTAGAACTGTCTCCCAGAATCCACTACCATGTAGACTTGGGCTAGTGCTTTCCCTTAAAAGTCATGGAGCAGGAATTCGTTATGATGGACTACACATTTGCAGCAAGGGTGTGCTTTTTCTTGCTTTTCTCAATGAAGGAGAAAGAAGTAGAAGGAAGAAAAAATAGATTTTTGTTCATTGAAAATAATTTAATTTTTAAAATAAAATGCATTGAAAACATTCTTGAGACTCAATTGCTTCAAGTGGTTAAAAGCTTCCTTGATGGCTGAGATGGAAAAAAAAGTATCAGAACAGGAGGATCCTCAGTCAGTCTTCTGACCAGCAGACTAATAGCCACACTAGGAAATCCCTGCTCAGGTGAATCCATTCTCCATCCTTATTAAATGTCCTTATCCTCATGTGACCACATAAACCTCCTTTGGCTAACTGTTAGATGGACATTGAGTGTCTCATTTTCTTCCGGTCTCGAACCCGAGCCACCAGACCAGCCTGGTCAGTCCTGGTTTCCTACATCATAGACTTTGCTGTATCATGATACACATACCCTCTTGTTGTTCAATCATTCGGTGCAATCCAACTCTTCATGACTCCATGGGTGGTTTCTTGGCAAAGATACTGGAGTGGTTTGCCATTTCCTTCTCCAGGGGATTAAGGCAAATAGAGGATAAGTGACTTGCCTACACATCTACAAAACACATTTATTAGCTGTATGATCTTGGACCAATCATTCAGCCTTTCTGTGCCTTTGTTTCCTCCCCTGTAAAATGGGAATGACACTTGTATTCCTTACCTTACAGGGTTATCATAAGACTTTGTAAACCCTGAACTGCTACGTGGAATCAACCTGTGATCTCATTAATGTAGAAAATTCTTGATAAGGAAATTCTATCCTCCAATGCTCATCAGCACCAGCCCTATACCTTATTATCTTAGAGGGGTTCGTTAATATTGATCTGAGAAAGTCACATGAAGCCTTAGGCGAAGAACTATATGAACGGAAGTTCTTGTTGTTTGCCACAAATGATAGAATTTCTTGGCACCAGAAATATACACTTAGTAAAAGGAGTATGGGGGCAGCTAGGTGGCACAATGAATAGGGCACCTGTCCTGGAGTCGTGAGGACCTGAGTTCAAATGTGATCTCAGACACTTACTAGCTGTGTGACCCTGAGCAAGTCACTTCCCCCATTGCCTCCCCCAAAATACAACAAAAAGGAGTATGGAAAAGTCTCCCTCATTGTGTTCCTTCCTTTTATTTTGTCCCCTTGATGGCTAACTTCCTCACCTTCACCTCTACTCCTTGATCCCACAAAAAGCAGTTCCTCCTTGAGGGAACTCTCTAAAAAGTGTATGGAAGGAGATAGGGGTAGGGAGAGACTGACAGAGATGCTTCCTTGGCACCCTTCTCAACCTGGCTTCCTTCTCTTGTCTTCACAGTGGCATGGAATGGGGAAAAGGGGAAGAGAAAGTTGGAGACAAAGATTAGGGGACAGGATGGGAGACATAATTTTGTGAGTAAGGAGACAGGATAGGAGACTGGACAGGAACAGATTAAAAATATTGGGTATTTGAAGAGAGAGATTAAGGAGCGTTAGGCTTCTGTGTACATGGTGGACAGGAAGATGGGGAGCAGATCTAAGCGTTGTGCAAATCATAAAGCACTGAAAAAATATTTATTATTAATAGCTAACATTTATATAGCACTTATTGTATGCTAAGGGCTTTACAATAATTATCAAATTTGATCTTCACAAAACCCTGGGAGGTAAATGCTAATTATTATCCTCATTTTACAGATGAGGAAACTAAAGCAAACAGAGGTTAAGTGACTTTCCCAGGATCACACAGGCAGTAGGTGTCTGAGGCTGAATCTCAACTCAAGAATTCTTGAATTCAGGCCTAGTGCTCTATCCACTGCGTCATCATCATCGTCATTCTTAATCTTAAAGCAGGTCTACATGGCCTCTAAGGTCCCTTTACCTCTAGATGGATGAGCCTCTATCAATCCATATTACCCTATGATATTAAAGGGCTTTACTACCAATTGATCATGGGTAATAGAAGGAGCCTTACAAAACCATCTTGTCCCACCCACCTCATTATACAAATGAGGTAACTAGAGCCAAAAGGAATTAAACGGTTTGCTTGAGATCACACAAGCAGCCCACAACAGAATCAGGATTTGAACCCAGAGCCTCTGGTCACCCCCACCCCCCAAATCCAAGGGTCTTTCCACAATATCACCACTCCTCTCCACCCCAACCCTAGCCCCAAGAAATTCTGTTTATGAAGCATTAAGCCACAGTTGCATCTAAGTCTGACACCAGTGACTCAGCCCGCGATATCTTTGTCATAAGTGAGATCCATAGCCAGCCAGCACAGGAACACTTTAGGGAGGGGGTTGAAAGCCAGCCAACCTGGCTTACTTGACACTGGAAGGGAGGGTTGGTCTTTGCTTTGTATTGATGTTTCACTGTCTAGTGAGATGGCAAGATCTTCCTGAGCAAGGTTCACATTTTCTGCTTCTTTTGTTTTCCAATCTTCATCTCCACAATGCAGAACTGTCCCTGGTAAACACTCCGGGAATGAATGCTTGTTGAAACATAAGTGAGTCACCAAGGAAGTGGGATCTCAGAGCCAGAAATTGAGGGAGATATGAAGAATGTAGCCCCTTAGTTCTGGACCAGAGGCCCCAGTTTACAGAAGGACAAGCAAAGACAGAGGAATGGTGTCTAGCCAAAACCTTGGGAGCAGGGTAGTTTGGAATTGTACTGGAGAAGTAAGTGCTGAGTGGAATGCTCTCACTCTGACTTTGAAAACAATTGACAGAACATAGCCCAGGATTTAATGAGAGAAAGGGAGACAGAGACCATGTTCCTCAGAAAAATAAATAAATGCTAGTGTCCAGGTGTTTCAAAACCAGGGTGTCTCTAAATCAAACTCAGTTACAGATGTTGGAGCTTCATAAGAACTCCATAAACAGAATTAGGTTGTTGCCTCTGCTACTAACTCACTGAAACCTTGTAAAAATCTTCCCCATTTCTTCTCTGTCTACCCCTCCCATTGCCCTCTTTGATCTCACCTTACTTTTTGGTAAAATGAGAGGGTAGGATCTGGTCCCTTCCAGTTCTGACATCTGGTGATTCAATTCCCCAAGTGTTTTTTTACTTTCTAACACCCAGGGCAGAGTCTGTAGACAAAGAACTGAAACAGAAGGAAAGAGAACATGATCCAACCAGCTAGAGTTCTCAGGGGTTTGCAAAGGGAAAGAAGGGATGAATCCATAACTGATTCTAAATGCTGGATAGAATTTTGGTGAGCTGGAAATGGTGATTCTTTTCATCCTGAACAATGGTTGGGGGAGGCAAGGAGGAGAAGGGAGGAGTCTGCATTTAGGGTTAGGGCAGCAAGTGGAACTCCTCAGCTGGGTGGGTTGGGTAGAATGATGAGTGATGGCAGGGTGGGGATGTTGGGGACAGAGCAGATTTAATCCTCCTTCCCTGAAGAGCCTGAAGAATGAAACAGTCATCCATCCTTATGGTGGTGTATTACAGTTTGGGGTCTTAGTCTTCTTTTCCTTCTAGATTTCATAGATTTAAAGTTAGAAGGGACCTTAGAAGTCATTGAATCCAGGTGAGAAAACTGAGGCTTATGGAGTTTAAGCAACTTGCTTAGGATCTGAAGCTAGTTAATGTCTGGGGTGGAATTTGACCCAACTTTTCCTGACTTCCAATGCTCTAACCACTGCACCATGTTGCTTCCATGAAGCTCCATGAGGACTGGAGCAGTATCTTATCCAAGCTTTGTATTTCCTAAGCATGGCCTAGTATGATGCTTGGCACACAGTATATTCTTAACAAATATTAACAGAATTAAATTGAGTCTGGTTTAAGGTAAAAAAAAAATGATCTGGACTAGAGAGAATATCAGGTACCTGTGGACATAGGTTGAGGAAGGTACAAGCAAAGGTCTTCTCCCATCTAGTAGAGATCTAACTTAATTAAGGTCAGAGATAACTCAGTGGTGTTTCTATATTTGTCCCATTCTGTGGACACAGGATGTATAATTGAGTGGAAGAAAGAAATAAAGCATGACAGCTAGATGGTGCAGTGGATAGAGCACCAGACCTGAAATCAGGAAGATTTATCTTCCTGAGTTCAAATCCAGCCTCAGACACTTACTTGTGTGACCCCAAGTCACTTAGCCCTGTTTGTTTCAGTTTCCTTGTCTATAAAATAAACTGAAAAAGGAAATGGCAAAACACTCTAGTACTTTTGACAAGAAAATCCCAAATGAAGAGTCGAACATGACTGAAACAACTGAACAACAACAAAGAGATAAAGAAGGAAGAGATGTCTGACATAGTTAACCAGCATGATCACAGTGCTCCTGGATCCCATAGGTAACTTTTCCTTCTGTTTATGTGTTCTAGTGCAGTATCTCCTGTCTAAAGGAACCTCCTCACACTTAGCTTTGCATGTGTCCTCTGGGTTGGGTCTTTTCTGTCTTTGGTGAATAGCTTGGGAATTCAAGAAAACAAGAATATAAGTTTAGCCAGTGGTAAACTGAATGACCCCAGACATAGCTGTATGATATCTCCCTTGCAGAATGATTTGAAGGGACTACAAAGTTTTAACTGGAGGGGAGGTCAAGGGCATGGTCAACTTGATGATGTACAAATATATCCATCAGACATAGCACCTTGATGGAGGGTGAAACTTTGGTTCTTTGATGAGTCACAGAACCTTTCAGACCCAGTCATCGAGAGGATTCAGGACATGCCCCAAGCCTAGGTTCTTGTCAACCCATTCACATAACATTGAGGATGAGAGAATATTGGCCTGCATTATTATAGAGTCAGACCCCTTGTGATGGACCTGTAAAGGAGAGTCAATAGACCAGCCCCATCCCTCAGAGAGACCCATAAAGAACAGAGATCAGAGATCTAAGATGAGTCTTTGTTCCCTTGGGTAGGAAACTCATGCACTGGCATAACATTCCCCCAGAGACGAAACAGTAAAGTGCCACTTCTCTCTACTTATAAGTCCCATGATCTTCCTTTCTACTCCACCATGGCTACCTCTTAGAATGTCATCCTACTAGGTTATAGCAGTAGTACTGAAAGAGCAAAGGTTGGTGAGAAGTAAAGAAGAAAAGAAAGATCTGACCTAAAGGGCAGCCATGAAGAAGGTCACCACACAGCCAAGTAGTTCTGGAGAAGTAGCAAGAGTTCCTGAAATCCCAGCTTTCTGTAATAACATCAAGAACTCCTGAACTGAGAATCGAATGTAACCTTGATTATGGAGGAATAACTAGGGATTGAGATGAATAAAGCTTTGACAATGACCTCTAATATTACCATAAGTTATTTAAACGATCCAAGCATGTAAGGAAGAGGGTTGCTTTTCTAGCAACCTCAAATTAACTTTTCTTTTGAGTTGATTAAAATAAGTCTTTAAGGTAGTACTATAAGGCAGGACCTGTATAGGCTCCTGGGATAAAGGTAGAACTTCCTAGAATATCAAAGGGTAGACATTCTAGCAATCTTGAGTTTCTGAGGGGAGGTTAGATCATTAGAGTAATATGAAGCTGAATGACTATACTGGTTCATCTGATGGAAAGTGGGACCCATCCAAAAGGAGAGGAGACATATTGAGTATTTAAGGGTTATGTGAGCCCTTTGGGGCAGCTAAAATCCAAGTTCAAAACTGACCTCGGATACTTAGCTATGTGACCCAGGGCAAGTCACTTAACCCTGTTTGCCTTAATCTCCTTGTCTGTAAAATGTGCTGGAGAAGAAAATGGCAAATCACTCCAGTATCTTTGCCAAGAAAACCCCAAATGAGGTCTCAAAGAGTTGAACATGACTCTACAACAGCAACAACAGTCCTTTGCATCATTTTGATATTTTATTGTTACCATAAGAGCTAGAAAACTTTTCACTTATGTGTATTGAAACCTAGACATAAGCTATATTCTGATATTCCCAGAGGAGACTTTGGGTAAGACCAAAACATGGCAAAGATATAAGAGACAACCTCCAAGATTGCAACTGATCCATGTAAACCCAAAGCTCTGTCTAGAGAACAGAAGTCCATAAGGATTTAAGTGACTTGTCCAAGGTCACACAGTTATACATGACTAAACTAGAGGACTCAATACCACTTCTCTCTACTTCTAAGTCCTGTGATCCTCCTTTCTACTCCATCATGGCTATCTCTCAGTGTCATCCTACTAGGTGATAGCAAGAGTACTGAAGAAGTAAAGGTTGGTGAGAAGAAGAAAAGAAAGTCTAGCCTAGATTTGGGGGGGGGGGGTGGAATTCCTAAGTACTCAGAGTCCTTCCTCACTCTAGTGTGCAAGTCACTTGAGCAAAACAAAGCAAAAGGAAGTGGGGGGAGCATGTAGTTGTAGGGGGAGGCAGCATTAGGGAACAGTTGCTTGTAATTGTTACCAAACTTTCGAAAAACAAGGAACAACAAAGAAATAAAGGCAGTAGATAATTAAGTACATAATTGTACACACCACTCGTTAATTAAGCTTTTACTCTTTAAACCTGACAGAATCTGCTTACAAGGTGATAGCGCGAGGGAACGTGGCATATGGCGAGCCATCTGCAATACAAACACTTTGTCGATGCAAGCTTCCCGTCCCCACAAAAAGAATGAGATGCTAAATGTAGTTTTCCGGAGCCAGAGTGATTTATCTTCATTCTGGGCATAAAACAAGCGGAGGGTACAGAGCAGAGATGAGAAGATGTCAAGAAAAGCCAATCTGCTTATTCTATAGTCATCTTTGCACCTTCCCATCCCTACCCTCCACACGCACACGCGCACACACACATACACACACACACACACACACACACACACTCACTTGTGTGCCAAAGCCATAGAGGAACGAATGTGGGTGACCCACACCAAGTGAATCCATAGGAACCCCTCTGAGTAAGTAAGCTCTGGGATTCTCAAGTTTTGCACACGGAGGGAAGAAAAATCTCAGATCAGTTGCCTTTAATGTCACAGCCTGAAGTACTCTGTTATCATAGATCTGTCCCCCCATAAAGAGAACCCTTGATTTAGGCATCTGGTACAGCCATACTACAAAAGATAAGTGGGCAAGGAGACAAGGACATACATAAGTTCCCACCACTACCATTACAATTTCCAGCTGTTTTCCCTGGTGGATTAGCGAATAGAACACACAAAGTAGAAAATCACTGAAGAGATTTAGCTGGGAACCTCATAAAGGGCTGCTATGCCCTTCCCCAAAGTCTTCTTTGGATCATTTTCACTCTCCAAAGATAAGCCAATTTGCCCCCCAAAAAAGGTTTGTGGTCAGACTTCTACCCATCAGCAAAGACCACCCTTCTGCCTTCTCTTCAAATACCCTAGTTCAATACCACCAAGGCAACTCAGTGACTTAAGGCTCACCATCAATGTTAGATTTCCCTAAGTGCTGACATGTTGGTCCATTGGACCCAAATAAGCAAGAGAGTCTTGCTTGCTAAGGACTTATGTGGGGAGGAGTAAGGAGGTAATATTCAGGATGTATATTCATTTCCCTTTCAGATTGGAAGAGAGAGCTCAGGTATATGGAAAAAGGAGAGTATGCTATCATGGAATGAGCACTAGACTGTGAGTTAGGAGATCCAAGTTCAAATCCTGACAGTCTCTAAATTTCTGGGTAACAAAAATCTCTGGCAAATATCTTCCTTTTCCTGAGCCTATTTCCTCAAATAACACTAGTAATTCCTACCTCATAGGGTTTTTAGGAGAATTCTATGTAAGTTACTAGGTAAATTTAAGAGGTAATTAAGGTTATTAATAGGATGGTATAACTTCCATGAAGCAAGGAAAGCAGGGTCAGACAAGTTGGCTAAGTATGTGTTTTGACTTAAGAGGCAGAATCAGGCAGGAAATTGTACCTCAAAAGACCATGTGGTTTAATGGAAAAAGCTCTAGCCTCTGAGCCAGGAGATTTTGTTGATTACTGGCCCAGCTCTACTACTAACTGGCTGTCACCTTGGTTAAGTCTTCTTCTCTTTGGATGTCTGTAAAATCAAGAAGTTGGGCTAGACAACCCTAAAGTTCTCTAGAGGCAGCTAGATGTCACAATGAATAGACAACTGGACTTGGAGTCAGGAAGACCCGAGTTTAAATCCAGTCATAGATGCTTATTAGCTGTATGACCCTGAGCAAGTCACTTAACCTCTGTCTGTCTCAGTTTCCTCAATTGTAAAATGAAGATAATGATAATGCTCCCAAGGCTGTTATTGTGAGGATCAAATGAGATAATGTTTTTAAAGTGCTTAGTGCAGTGGCTGGCACCTAATAGGAGTTTAACAAATGCATGTTTCCTTCCCAAAGATTCTTTCTAGCTCTGACATTTAAGGATTGGAAAATAACCCAACTGTTAATCTTTTCACCCCTTCTCCAAATGTACATATAATCCACCCTAGAATAGCTCATCATTAGGATCCTTGTTTGCAGCTAATTGAGAGGCTCATCCTGTAGGAATGGTGCCTTTTGGGGAAAGAAGAGAGATTCCTTCCCAAGAGTGCTTGGGGAATTCTCTAAAATTCTCTAAAAAATTCTCTAAAATTCTCTAAAATCCAAATTCTCATGCTAAACCATGGAGAAGAGTTCCTAGGGACTCTGGCCATAGGTATTCCCTTTCTCTCCTCTCTTTCTCTATTCTAGGATCATGTCTAGAGGACTGCTTGAAAAGAGTAGCCATGTGGGAAAAGCATGCATGGAATGATGATCATTAGGAGTGCTCATTTCCCCCAGGCAGGGTAGATATAAGCAAGCTGTAGCATAGAATTGATGATGTTAGTGGTTTAAGAAATGGTATAAAACCGAACTATGCCCAAAGGGCAATCAAACTTGCATACTCTTTGACTCAGCAATGCAACTACTAGGTCTGTATCCCAAAGAGATCAAAGAAAAAAGGAAAAGGAACCATTTGTAGAAACATCTTTTACTGCAGCTCTTTTTGTGGTGGCAAAGAATTGGAAATAGAGGGGCAATTGAGAAATAGCCGGCCAAGCTGTGATTATGATGGAATACTCTTGTATTGAAATGACCAGCAGCATGCTTTCAGAAAAACCTTGGAAGATTCCCTCTGCAAACTGATGCAGAGGGAAGTGAGCAGAACCAGGAAAACATTGTACCCAGTAATAGCAACAATGTATGATAATCAACCCAGAATGACTTAGCTATTCTGAGCAACACAAAGATCAAAGACAATTCCAAAGGACTGATGATAAAAAATGCTATCTACCTCCAAAAAAGAACTGATAGAGTCTGAATACACATCAAAGCATACTTTTTAAACTTTCGTTATTTTTCTTGGGTTTTTTTTTTTATCTGTGTTCTCTTTTGCCAAATGATCAATACAGAAATATGTTTTGCATGACTATACGTGTATATTCTATATGGAAGTGCTTGCTTTCTCAAGGAAGGGGAGGGAGGGAGAGAATTTGGAACTTAAAAAATATTTTTTAAAATGTTAAAAATCGTTTTTACATATAATTGAAAAAAATAAAATAAAAACATTCTTAAAATATAAAATGTATTTAGAAAAAAATCACCACCACTTTCTGCCCAGATTAGACCTCCAGAGATCATGTGCTTCTCCCTGGGTGAGTTAATCTATTCACCTTTGGAACTCCACCTATGACTCAGCTATCCTGAAGAGTTAGTAAAGAAATACAGACTCACCCAATCCTCCATGTGTAACCAGTCCAACACCAGACTGCCATTCGTGTGACCTGGATATCTTGCCAATAGCTCTGCTGTCAAGGGAACACAACTTCCCACAAATCGTCACCCCTTTCCACCTCTTGCTCTGAGTACAATAATTGAGTCAGTCCTGCTATTGCTCCTGGATAAGGATGTGGCTGATGACTCCCTTTACTCATCAGTCCTGTGACTTGACAGACCAAATCTCCCTCCCTTGGCCACCATTCCCTTCTATGGGTTGTCTCCTATGATGAGAATACAAATTCCTTGAGAGAAGAAATTCTTATTTTTGCATTTGTATCCCCAAGACCTAGTTCATTTGTTCATAAAATACATCATGGAGGACATAGAAAAGGATGAGTCTTCTCATGGGAACAACAGCCAAGTTCTGTCCTTGTGTCTATGAAATAAACCAGATGAATGATCATGGAATCATTCAGTAGATTTAGAGCCAGAAGGGAGTCACCTGGTCTAACCCTCTCATTCTACAGATGAGGCCTATAGAAATCATGACTTGCCCAAGGTCACAGAGGAAACCTCCACAAGGGATTTTCTATGGAGAATTTATGGAAGCCCAGGGACAAGAATCACACAGGATGAGAAGGGGTGAGTGGATGGAGTTTGCACCAGCAGAGAGAGTATACTGATATTGAACCTCACTGAAGGATCAAAAAAAGATACACTGATCCAATGGAACCAAGCACTGTTTATACAGCTCCTGCAATGGGTTGGGGAGACTATTGGGCTGTGAGGAACAGAGAAGTTTCAGACCCTGATCTCAAAAAGTACACTGTCCAGTTTGGAAGGAAAGACATCTGCAAACTTACACATGCAAGCAAATCACACATCACACACACAAAACAACAATGATAACAACAGGAGAATGCACAGAAATAAATAGGGAATGGTCCAGGACCCTGAACCCAAGAGCCCTAGGAGTAGCAATGCTTCCAGTCCAATGCCTCCATTCATCATCCTGGGAAGCAGCCCCTGTGCAGACACAGCCTGGCCACTGCTCCTGCAGGGGCTGGAGCCACAGTCACTGAAGACCCTGGAGAGAAAGTTCTTGCCCCTTGTCCTTGACACTGTCAAATGCTTCAACACAAGAGAATAAGAGTTTATCAGCAGAAAAGATATTAAAGATGAAGCATTAACATTGGCTGCCCCCAGAGGATCATGGGACTTCGCCATCTGACTTGTAGCTGAAACCTTTCCTGTGTGTTGTTTTCCTCGTTAGAAAGTGAGCTCCTTGAGAGCAGGGACTATCTAGTGTTTCTGTTTGCTTCCCTACCCCTTAGCATGGTGCTTTGCAAACAGGAATCACTTAATAAATACTTTATTCATTCATTCATTACCAAGAAACAAAACTTATGGCTCAGTGATTATTTGGAGACTTCAGGAAGGAGAGAAAACATAGCTGGCCCAGCATGCTGCCCACACAGGTCTCCAGCTAAAGCTATTTGACAGCTGTCATCCGAGTACAGGGAGCAGGGATAGGTGACAGTATAGTTATTGTTTTGTGTTCTTTCTGACTCTCCATGACCCCATTTGGAATTTTCTGAGCAAAGACACTGGAGTGGTTTGCCATTTCCTACTCCAGCTCATTTTTATAGATGAGGAAACTGAAGGAAACAGGGTGAAGTGATTTGCCCAAGGTCACACAGCTAGTAAGTGTCTGAGGACAGACTTGAATTCAGGAAGATGAGTGTTCCTGACTCTAGGCCCAGGACCCTATGTGCCAACCTAGCTGCCCAGCATCATAATACAGTAACAAAACCACAAGCAACCTGGTTTCACAAGGTACACAAACTGGAAGGGATTTCTAGTTTTCAAGTTCAAGTTCAACCCCTTTATTTATAGAGAAAGCCCAAATAATGGAAGTGACTTGTCCCAGGTCACCAGGCCAGCCAGGGGCAAAGCTGACCTTACAAACGTAGGGTTGGAAAGAATATCAGAAGTCATCTTGTCCAACCCTGACCCAAAGGAATGAACCTGATCTACAAATCCCCATGTTATGAGCCAGTCCCAGGTTCCCTTCTCTGACAGAAACTCACCATTTCCCAACAAAACTCATTCTGCTTTTGTCTGATTGTTAGAAGTTTTTTCTCCTGCCAAGCCTAAATTTGCCTCTCTGCAAACCTCATCCATTGCCATCAGTTCTGTCCCCTGGGGCTGAGCAGAATAAGACTAACTCTTCTTCCATAAACAATTGGAAACAGACACCACCCACCACCACCACCCTAAGACTCCTCTTCCCTGAGCTGTTGGTCCTTAGTTCTTTCAACAGCTCTTTGAAGGGTATGATTTTGAGACTCTTCGCCATTCTGGTTGCTCTTCCTAAAATATGGCATCCAATGCTGGACCCCCTCCCCAAACCTCCATTTAAGGAGAGCATCCAGGCCTGTCATCTGTTCTCATTTCCTACCCAGCTGCATTCCTTTGGACTTCATCACACCCAGTGTCCTGTCCTTTCCTTTCCCTGCAAACCCCCAAAGCTTTCAGCTTCCTTCTGTATGTTATCGTTCCCCATTACATTGTAAGTTCCTCACAAGAGACTGTCTTTCTTTTTAGTATGTGTATTCCCAGCAACTAGGACAATGACTGGCACATAGTAGGTGCTTTATAAATATTGATTGGCAAACTGAATGAACACCGTTCTCTAAATGTGACCCAATCAGAACAGACTATAAAAGGACCATCACTTCCTTAATTTACCTGGACACCATGAGATGGTGTCCCTCTTAATGCAGCATAACATTGAATAAGCTTTAGCAGTTACCATATCACATATTGACTCATATTGAGCTTGCAGTCCACTAAGACTCCCAGATTTTTTCAGATCTTCTACTACATTGTCATCCCTTCACATCCCCCCCCAATAATACTATCTTCTACTTGTTTATTTTCAGTCATATCTGACTCTTTGTGACCCTATTTGGAGTTTTCTTAGCAAAGATAATGGAGTGGTGTGTCATATCCTTCTTTAGCTCATTTTACAGATGAGGGAACTGATGCAAGCAACAGTTAAGTGACTTGCCCAGGGTCACACAGCTAGTAAATGTCAGAGGCCAAATTTGAACTCACATGATGAATCTTCCTGGCTCCAGGCCTAGTGCTCTATCCACTGTGCCTCCTAGCTGCCCTATCATCTATTTGTGAAGTTGAATGTTTTAATCTATCTCCCTGCTAGAAATTTTAACAAGTGTTTCGTCTATAGTTTCCTCCAAGTGACCAATTAAAATGTTGAACAACAGTCTACAGGGGATCTGACAACCATTCTAGGGGTCTTGCTTTTCATGGTACCATAGCATTCCATTTGGAATGAGTTCCTTCACTCCTCTAGGCCTCAGTTTTCCCATCTGTAAGCTGTGGGAGTGGGACACCAAGTATTGTGCTAAATCTCAGGGATACGAAGAGAGGCAAAAACAAACAAACAAACAAAAACCAGTCCTTATTCTCAAGAAACCCACAGTCCAACGTGAGGACAACATGCAGATAACGATGTGCAAATGAGATAGGTACAGAATGAATCAGATATAATCAAGAGGAAAAGCATTAACATTAAGGGGAATCAGGATAGACTTCTTAATGAAGGTGGAATTTTAATGGGAACTGAACAAAAGCCAGAGAGGCCAAGAGGCAGAGATCAGAAGGGAGTGAACTCCAGTTATGAGAGAGGGCCAGTGAAAATGCCCAGAGTCGCAAGATGGACCCTTATCTGAGGATTAGCAAGTTCCCAATGAGTATGAATAATGAATCCCTCGAAGAGGGTGGATGTATGTGAATTTGCACTACTTGAAGTTCTAATTATGTAATATGCAGTCATTGGTTCTAGCACAATGGAATATGCAGTAAGAACTCAAGAGATGTTTTGAAGGTAGAAACAGCGAGATTTGGCAAAAATTGGATATGTGGGGTGAGCGTGAGTGAAGGGTAGGGGATGAGACAAAAGTTGCAATCTGGATGACTAGAAGGATGACGATAATAGGGAAGTTTAGACAAGGGGAGAGTCTAAGGGGAAAGATAATGGGGCATGTTGATGATTTGGACATGTTGAGTTTGAGATGCTTGTAGACCATCCAGTCCAAGATATCTAAAAGGGCATCATGGAGCTATTGTGAGGCGATCAAATTCATACATGCCCATGATGCAAACATAATCTATTATTAATATTATTATTGATTTTACTGTTATTATTTGTGAGTTTCCAACCCAATGGGAATTCCTTATCCACTGAAGGACACGTTTGAAACCAGCGAAGATAACCTCCTCCTTTTTCCTCTTGGATCCCCTTTTTTTTCACACTTTATAGAGCTTGGAGTCAGCTACAACCTTGACCATCTCTACTGTCTTAGACTCAGAGTAGAAAGAGAGCTTCTCTTCTCAATCTTTTACCTCATTCTATTCATCCATCCATCCTCCCATTTAATAAGAAGCTATTGAGTGTTGCTTTTATGCTTAGCCTGCTGATAGATGCAGCAGGAGATATAGTGATATTTCTGTCAACAAGAAATTTACAATCTAGATGGGGAGAAAAAGAATATATGTGGAAAGTTAAATAGTAATTCAAGAGTTATCCCTAAGAGCAGTGGAGACTGGAAAGACTTAGGACTCAGAGACCAAACGAATTAAGACTTGAAGTGACCTTGAAAGGGTTCAAGACAGAGGCAGGGCTTAAGCTGAGTCTTGAGAATAGAAAGGGGAACCATGCAGAATTGAAGGAACAAAGATGGGGAGGTGAGAACACAGGGAAGCTAGGTAATACAGCAGATGGAGTGCTAGCCCTGGAGTCAGGAGGACCTGAATTCAAATCCGATCTCAGACACTAACTAGCTGTGTGACCTTGGGCAAGTCACTTAACCCTGTTTACCTCAGTTTCCTTATTTGTAAAATGAGCTGGAAAAGGAAATGGCAACGCATTCCCTTATCTCTGCCAAGAAAACCTCAAATGGTTCATGAGACAAAAATGTCTCTTAACCTCTGTTTGCCTCAGTTTCCTCATCCGCAAAATGGAGAAAATAATAGGGAATGGGAATTCCTTATCAACTGAAGGACACATTTGATACCCTACCTCCCAGGGTTGTTGTGAGGATAAAAGGAGATACTTGTAAAGTGCTTCACAAACCTTAAGGTTCTATATAAATGGTAGCTATAATTATGATTATGCTAAAAAAAAAGACAAATCTAATTAGAGAAAGTGACTTATCCACCATCATCGACAATGAATTAGTGACAGAGTTAGGACTCAAGTCTCAATATTCTAACTCCTCCTTCAGTATTCTCTCTGCTACGCCATATTCTATCCCTCTCAGCCAAGCAAATTCCCAGGGCCTTGCACCTCCTAGGCAGCCAGCTTGGTTGTTTATCTGAGAGGCTGCAAAGCTGGGAGTCCCACTGTTGCTCCAAATCCCTCAGCAAGCAGAAGCCCCTTCCAGACAGCAGTCTTGTGAGCCAGCTCTGACTCAGGGGTGGAGGCTGCCAGGCATAATTGTGGTTAGGGTATTTTAAGAGGGAAAAGAACAGGGAGTTGATTCTATGCCTAGAGCCATAGAGCTCAAGCTTAGAATGATACCCTCTGTTTGCCAGCCAAGGGAGCCTTGGTCATTGGTAGGGAAACAAGGAAAGACTTGTAGGTTTCAGTTATTTTTTAGTCATCTCCAATTCTTCATCTCCCCATTTTGGAATTTTCTTGGCAAAGAAAAGGAGTGGTTTGCCATTTCCTTCCCCAGAACATTTTATGGATGAGGAAATTGAAGCAAACAGGGTTAAGTGACTTAACCAGGGTCATACAGCTAGTAAGTGAGGCCAGATTTGAAGTCAAGCTTTCCTGACTCCATGCCCAGTGCTTTATCCACTGAATCACCTCACTGCCCCAAGGCCTATATTTAAGCTGAATCTTGCAGGAAACCAGAAAACTATGGGGTGGAGGTGAGGAAAGGGCATAGTCTTTGCAAAGATGCAGAGATGGGAGAGACAGATTGTCATGTAGGAGGGACAGCAAGACCAGTGTCACTGGATTATAGTACATCTAAGGTAAGAAAAGTCAGTAGGGAGGAAGGTGCCAGATTGTGAAGGGCTTTACAGGATGGTTGGTTTTGAAGCTAGGAAGGACCTCAGAGACTAACCATTTTATTTTTACATATGGGAAAACTGAGGCTCAGGGAGCCACTACAAAATTGAGAGGAATGGTGCTGGAATTCAAACCTGAGTCTTCCATGATTAAGTCCAGTGCCTTTGTTTTCTTTTTTCTTTTTTGCTATATCCCAATGTAATCTCCACAGGTCTTTTGAAAAGGCTTGGTCCTTGTTTCAGGGAGGCAAATGTCCAAAAAGCTGAAGGCAGAAGTTCCAAGGTCTGAGGCCACTGCTACACCCTCTTGACACATGAAAAAACACAAGAAGTTACAATTAATCCTGTCCTCACCACTTGGCCCAAAGACTATGCCCAACTATTCTCTGAGATGGCCTTTATAGCTAGACCCCTTTTCTAGTACTTCCAAAGACAAGGAGGGGCTGCCAACATCTTATTTGGATGGAGCTCCATAAATAGTGGGTGCTCACGCTCTCTCCCCTCAGCCACAGGTGCACCTCGGGGCATGCCTGCCAGAGAGGCTGGCATGAGGCGCCCATCGGCACCAGGGAGCGAAGAAGCAGGAGCCTCTCCAGGAGGCCCTGCCAAGTCTGGAAAGGGTGTGAAGCGAGCTCTATTTGAAGCCCCTGCCTGCTGCTTTGGGGGGTGGGGGGAGGCATACAAACCCACACCATTCCTAAGGAGTGGGGAGAACCACTTCTGCTCCACAGGCTGTCAGGACTAGGCAAGGAGGGACAGGGCCCAGGACTTGACCAGTTACCGCCACCATGACCTCCTGAAGCAAACTGGGTGGAAAAGGGGGAGTTCTGTCCCTGGGGAGCCCAAGCTGGTCTTTCTTCTCTTCCTTGGTTCCTCTCTACCCATTAGCCAGCTGTAGTGGACTTGGAGTCAAAATTTAAAGTCTGTGGCTTATCACTTGTGTGCCTTGGAGCAAGTCACTTAACTTTCCCAGGCCTCGGTTTTCTCAACTGTAGATGCCCTCTGAGGTCCCTACCAGCACCAATAAATGGTGAGAATCATGCTTGTGCTCCCTACCTCACAAGGGTGTTGTGAGGAAAATGTTTCAACCTTAAAGTGGTATACAACTATGAGCTGAAGCTTAGACTTGGAAAACAGGTTTAAGTCCTAGCTTTCTCTCTCATTTACCAAGTGATCTTGGACAAGTCATTTCCCTTACTTGAGGTTCAGTCTCTTTATCTGTAAAATGGAGATGGACAGGATGATTTCTAGGGGCCCTTCCAACTTGCTGAGAAAGGAGGAATAACCATAATAATAAATAGCATCTATGTAGCGCTTTAAATTTTGCAAAGTGCTTTACATATGACATCTCATTTTATCTTCATAACAACCCTAGGAGGCAGATGCTACCATTATGCTCATCTAACAGAAGAGGAAACTGAGGCAGACAGCAGTTAAGTGATTTGCCCAAGGTCACACAGCTAGTAAACATTGGAGACAAGATTTGGATTCAGCTCTTTCTGACTCCAGGACCAATGCTTTCTCCATTACTTCATTAAAATTCCTGTAGGAGCCTAAGAATCCAGCTGACTCTCAGCAGCCCTGACTCAGTCAGTCAATCAGTCAATACATACTTATTAAGTGCCTGCTTTGCAGGCAGATTCATTTTCCTGAGTTCAGATGTGGTCTCCAATACTTACTATGACTCTGGGCAAGTCACTTAACCTTCTTTGACTCAGTTTGTCAATCTAGAAAATGAGGTGGAGAAGGAAAATGGGAAACCACTCCAACGCCTTTGCCAAGAAAACCCCAAATGGGGTCATGAAGAGTCAGACACAACTGAACAACATGTGCCAGGTTCAGTGATAGTTGCTGAAGATACAAAGAAAGGCAAAAGACAGTCCTTGCCCTCAAGGAGATCATAGTGTAATGTGAGAGACAGCACACAAACAAATATGCACAAACTGGCTATGTGCAGGATAAATTTGAGAACATCAACAGAGGTAAGGCACTGGAATTAAGTGGTTCCCTCTCACTTTTAGGACAAATTGTAAACTCCTCTGTTTAGCCTTTAAAGTCCTTCACAGCCTGGCCCCAAGCTATCCTTCCAGTCTTGTTGGATAGTACTCCTCACCAAACTGGTTTTCTCTGTTTCTCATTCACTCACTCATATCTCCATTCCATCACCTCCCAGGACTTTTACACAGGTGTTCCCCTGCTCCCCCATGCCAAGAATGTGCCTCCTCCTCCCTCCACTTCATAGAATTTCCTCTCTTCAAGATGCACCTCAGGCACCATCTTATGCAGAAAGCCTTTCCTGGTCCTCTCAACTGCCAGTGTCCTCTCTCCCAAACTACCTTAATTTCTTGTTGCTATTGAGTCATTTCAGTTGTTTCCGACTCTGTGACCTCATCTACGGTTTTCTTGGCAGAGATAAGTGAAATGGTTTGCCATTTCCTTCTCTAACTCATTCTACAGATCAGGAACTGAGGTAAAAGGGTTAAGTGACTTGCCAAGGGTCACAAAGCTTGGTGTCTGAGGCCAGATTTGAACTCAGGTCTTCCCTGACTGCAGGGCTGGCAATCTATCCACTGTGCCACCTAGCTGCCCACCTTACATCTAACTACATTGTAATTATTCTCTTTATGTTTAATTTCTGTCTATATGAAGTTAGATAGATAGATGATGATAGATGATAGATAGATACATAGATAGACACATAGACAGATAGACGGAGAGAGAGAGAGAGAGAGATACCCTTGTAGTCTGTCCCATTTGAATGTAAGGTCCACATACCATCAGGAGAGATTGCTTCATTCTTTGTGTATGTATCTCCAGCACCTAGCACAGTGTCTGGTAAATATCCAAAACATTTAATAAATGATTATTGATTGGTTGCTGGAACTAGGAAAGAAGAGCAACGTTGAGAAAAACAAGGGAGCAGAGAGTATGCAGAAGGAAGGGTGACCAGGAGTGTTGAAAGCTACAGAGAAGTCAAGGAAGATTTATAAGAATAATAACAAATAAATAAATCCCCTTTGAATTTAGGAGCTGAGAGATTTTGCTAAACTTGAGGAGAACCGTTTCCGTGAGTGGTGGAGCTGGAAGCCAAATGGAAAGGGATAAAGAAATGAATAAGGATATAGGAGCAGCCAGAAGAGGTAATTCTAGAAGTTTGACCATGAAAGGTAGGAAAGACAGATTTTAGTCTCTCTTTTCCCTCCCCTTCTCCCTCCTCTACTTCTCTCCCCTCTTCTCCTGAGCTCTCCTTATTTTCTCTCACCTTCCCCATTATCTTTCCCTCTTTTACTCTCCCTTCTATTTTTCTTTCTTCCCGTTCCCTCTTCTTTCCTATATTGTACTCTCACCTTCACCCTTCTCATCTCCCTCTCCTCCCCTTGTTTTTTCTCTTCCTTCTGTCTCCCCCTCTCCTCTTCCTCATTAATCTTGAACAGAAATCAAACTACACTAGCTCTTTCTGTTGGTTTGTGTCTAACTCAACTTGTGTTCTGGAAGCTTTGGAAATCAAACTAAGTCTAAAAGGGACCTTGAGAAATCATCTAACTCATCCCTTGCCTCTGACCAAAACTGCCCCCAGAGATTCCCTGAGTCACTCATTCCACCATCTGGAAGCTCTTCCTTTTGTCCAGCTTAAAGATCTCATCCACTTCCTCCTTTTCCATCCTGTGGAGAGTCAAGTAAACACCTCCAATCCTCTGTTTCCTCCCCATTCATTTATGAATGCAATAACTATTTGCTGAATGCCTACTATACACTTAACCCCTTTTGTAAGAGCTGGGAGAATGTTGTTGTTTTGGGGTTATTTCAGTCATATCCAACTCTTTGTGATCCCATTTGGAGTTTTCTTGGCAAAAATACTGGAGTAATTTGCCATTTCCTTCTCTAGCTGATTTTACAAATGAGAAATTGGAGCAAATAAGGCTAAGTGACTTGCCCAGGGTCTCACAGTTAGTAAGTGTCTGAGGCCAGATTTGAACTCACAAAGATTAATCTTCCTAAGTTCAAGCCCAGTACCCAGGCACTGTGCCACATACCTGCCCCACTTAAGAGTATGGAGAAGTATAAAACACAATTCTTGTCCTCAAGAAGCTCTAGCCCCCTTGATGAGATGGCATATATACACATGAGGGAGATGTGATGTACACGTGAAAAGATGCCTAACAGTATGAGTCAGTTTATGACAAGTGCCAGATGAGTGTTTTGGAGAGTAAGTATTTAGAATGTCATAGTCATAGACTGTCAGAGTATGAGAGGTCCTTAGAAACCATCAAGTCCAATTTCCTCACTCTAAAGAGGAGGAAACCGAGGCCCAGAGAGAAGCGACTTACCTTAAGACCCCATAACGTAGCAGAGCTGAGATTCAAATACAACTTGTGGCCCACTCTTCCTACCACACTAAGCTAACTTATTAGTGGAGATAAAGCACTCTTGGCTCCAGGAGTCAAGGAAGGCATTAGGAAGGGGATGAGGGTCCCTGAGGTATTGGTAGAATCAGAAGGGGAAAACAAAATTCTATAACCAGACAAGTGTCTAGAGAAATGAATAAAGGGAATCTGGATGTGAGTCAACAATTCACTCATTTATATCTGTACCAATCCCCTTCCCCAACATCTTCTGAAACCCCCGTCTTTGGACTGACTGCAATAGGGAGCATAAAAATGAGCCCATAGTGACAATTAATAACAAAGATAAAAAGAAAAATTGTTTTGAATATGAAAATTATAGACATAATGCTATTAGAATCATGATTCAGAGTTTATGAAAACATTATTTATATTGATTTATTCCCAGAGCCATCAAGACTCCTTGAAAATAATTAAAGTTGACATATCCAGTACTGAAGCTAAATGTTGATATCATATAATGAAAATTACATGCTTGGGATCTGCTGTACTGTAGGAAAGCATTAAAACAAATACCAGCATCTGCAGCTTCCACCCCACATGGCTTATTAATTACACAGCAACCAATCGGTTCTGCATGGATGCAGGGAAGGAGAGGGCCTTAGTGGTCTTCCACCAACTCGCCATTAATGCAGCCCCTCTCTACTCATCCAACCTGCTCTCTAGTCATTCACAAGTTCTGGTCAATCAAATGTTCCCTACTCAGCGAAAATGCCACGCTCCTTCCTGCCTCTGAGAGCCTTCCTAGGTCACATCTGAAATGCCATCCTCCCCTTCTTCCTTGGCTTCACCATTTCCAGTCCCTCCCCTCCTTCAAACACCACATTCTCCAGGCAGCCATTCTAACCACAATTATGACTTTCCTCAGCCCCCTTCAGTATTTATCAACTTGTTTTGCAGTCTAGTTGGTTGTAGATTGCTTCCTAGGCGTTCCTAAGTTTCTTTTCTCTAAGTAGTGAGAGGAAGGCATTTTGTCCTGGTTAAACTGTGAGTTCCCCAAAGGCAAGGACTAGTCCTTCCTTTCTATGTCCCTCCGTAGCATCCAGCTTAGGTATATTACATTAGTTCATTAGTCTTTGAAAAACACAATATGGATTTAGTAAATATGTTAAAATTGCTTTTTAACTGCAATTTTATCCATGTAGGGAGCTCCAGGTAAAGGAATTCTCTCCCAGTGCAAATCAGTACCTTTTCTTAGAGACTGGCCTGAGCCACTGTGAGGTTAAGTAACTCACTCAGAATCAATCTGTCAGCCAACGAACATTTATCAAGCACCTACAATGTTCCAGGCCCTGAGCTAAGTGTTGGGGATACAATAAAAAGTAAAAGAACTCACAGTCTAATGGGGAAGAAAACATGTGAACAACTACATATGAACAAGATAGAGACAGGATAAATTAGGAATAAACAAAGAGAAGGCACTAAAATTAAGAGAGATTGAAAGAAGTTTCCTATAGAAGGTCAGCTTTTAGCTGGGACTTGAAGAAAGCCAAGAAAGCCCAGAGGGAGAAATGAGGAGGGTGAGAGTCCCAGGCATAGGAACAGCCAGTGAAAATGCCCAGGAAATGTAGTGCTGTGTGAAAGGACCAGCAAGGAGGCCAGCGTTGTTGAATTCGAGAGTGAGACGGGGTTTGGGAAATGAGGTGTAAGTTTGGTGTAAGACTAGAGAGATGGAGAGGAGGAGGCAAATAAGAAGGGGTTGGATTATAAAGAGTTTTGAGGATTTTCTATTTAGTCCTGGACATGATAGGGAGTCACTGGAGTTTATTGAGTAGGGAGGTGATATGTCAGATGTTTGATTTAGGAAAACCACTTTGGAAAATGAATTGGAGTGGGGAGAGACTTGTGGCATACAGATGCACCAGCAGACAATTGCAATAGATATGAGTTGATGAGAGCTTGTACAAGGGTAGTAGTAAGTTCAAAGGAGAGAACAGGACATAGTCAGGAGATGTTACGAAGACAAAATCAACAGGCCCTGGCAACAGATTGGATATGGGTGTCTGAGAGAGAGTGAGGAGTGGAGGAGTATACCCACATAGCCAACTTGGGTGACCAGGAGGGTGGCAGTACCCTCAAAACTATAAGAAAGCTTGAAAAAGGAAGGAAGGCTTTGGAAGAAAGGTAATGCATTTAATTTTGTTGAGGTGAGTATTGGAGATACAAAGAAAGGTAAAAAACAGTCCCTTCATTCAAGGAGCTCATGGTCTAATGAGGAAGAAAACATGAAAACAACTACATACAAACAAGATAGTGCCAGGATAAATTGAGGGTGGTAAACAAAGAGAAGGCACTAGACCTCAACTCAGTAGATAACAGATCAGTGTGATGAGTCTAAGATGTCCAGTTTAAGGTGTCTAACAGACAGTTGGAGATGCAAGGCTAGAGTTCAGGAGAGATATTAGGGTTGGATAAGATTTGAGAATTACCAGCATAAAGATGATAACTGAGTCCATGGGAGATGAGGAGATCACCAAGTAAAATAGCATAGGGAAGAAGAGAGGAGGATCAGGACAGCCCTGTGAGACCTCCACAATTAGCAGACATGACCTGGAAGAAAATGTAACTAAGGTGTTGGCAATTAAGAGATTATTAGTAACATTGGAGAAAGTCATTTCCATTGAATGATAAAGTCAGGAGCCAGATAGTAGTGAGTTAAAAATAAGAGGCAGAGGAAAGGAAATGGTACCCCCATTTTATATTGTCTTCTCAAGGAGTTTAGCCACCAAAGGAAGGATAAATGTGGGGTGATGGTTCATGGAGATAGACCAATCAAGTGAGGATTTTTTATGGAAGGTGAAGACATGGGCACGTTTGTAGGCAGCCAGTAGACAAAGAGAGACTGAAGATTAGTGAGAGAGTGGGGGTAATGGAGGGGGCAATCTACTGGAGAAGATAGGATGGGATGGGATCAATCACCTGTGCATGGAGAAGGGTTTTCTTTAGCAAGAAAAAGGGCCAACTCATTTTGTAAGACAGAGGTGAAGGAGGAAATAGTGATAAAAGGTATCTGGGTGATATAAGACGCAGAGAAGGAGAAAAGAGGGAACTCTCAGTGAATGGCTGCAATTTTTCAGTAAAATATGAGATAAGGGTCTCAGCTGAGAGGGTGGGGGAAGGGGGAGCCATGGTAGGTTTGAGGAGGAATGAAGAGATTTGGAAGAACTACTGTGGTGAGTGGAATAACAAGTTAATTAGCCAAGGATAAAAGGATTGCCTTGTAGCAGTAAGGGCCTAGTTAAGGTTATGTAACATAAATTTGCAGTATAGCGAGCACAATTTTACGTTTGTTGCAGCCCAGGGACAAAATACATATGTGTATATATATATATATATATATATATATATATATATATATATATATATATATATATATATATATATATATATAGGCAGTACGTGTCAGAGGTCAGACTTGAATAAAGGTCTTCCTAGTTTGTTTTTTGGGGTTTGGTTTTGTTTTTTTTTTTGGTGTAAACACTTTTATTTTCCTAGACTTCAGGGTTTTATACATGCAAAAATGGGTGGAATAGAATGGAACTCAATTCTTTTAAATATATAAAGGAAAGACAATTTTATAAACATTTTAAGATACTTTAAAACAGTGTATTTTAGAGACCAAGGAGTAATTCAATTCCATTCTTTAGCTTTTTGTTACATACTGTATTCAGACCACAGGAGTGTCAGTGAGTTAACATTAGATTACACTGTTTGGACATTTATTAAGGGTATTATTTCTCCCTCCCTAATATAAAACCAAAGTAAACTACAATGATGACTAGTTCTTCTTTGAATGTCTAAGGTATCACAGTATTGATTATACTTAAAAGGGAAGAGAATCCTAAACTTCCCCTTAAATAGCATGTTCATGCCATACTTTTTTTAAAAAGTGATTTAACAAAAATAAAGAGAATATATTTGAAAGTATACATCAGAGGGAATGAAGACATCAAGTATTTTCTCAGCACCTTACACAAAATAACTTATTCAGGCTAGTCTAGGAAACATGCTGTAATTCCATGTTTTGGAATGCTTTTTCACTGACCTTTGGCGCCTGTGGGCTGAGGGATCTGTGAATGCTGCTACTGCAACTGGAGATTCTGCCCCCAAGGTGTCCTCCTCCCAGAGCCCCGCTGAGCCACTCAGCCAAGGCTGGGCTGGGCTCCACTCCACATCCCGTGCAACAGACATCCCTTGGGCCTTTCAGGTCACCCTGGCTGGAAATCTCCTCCACTCTGTTGTTCTCCGCTTCTGCTGCTCCAGAATTTGTTGAGAGTCCCTCTCTACAGGTATTTTATGGGCTGTGTGGGGAGAGCCTGCATATGTGTGTCTTTCTACTCCTTCATCTTGGCTCTGCCCCATCGTCTTCCTGGTTTTGAAGCAAAGCCTCCATCTTTATCCTCTACTTCATGCTACTTCTCAACAAATATTTATTGTCTTAAAATTAAATAAAGAGGGTTGTTGAAACATCTTTTTTTAATGCAGATTAGAGAACAGAAGGAAAACTAGAAAAAAGGACAAGCAGAAGAATTTTGAAAGTTCCAGGTTGAACTCATTATGTGCTTAAAAAGAAAAGTAAGCTATACACAATGGAGATCTTCATTTTTACATACAATCCACTTTTTCTGTTCTACTATATATAAAAATGTCAATTAATTTGGTGTTTGCTAAATTCAGAATTTTTAAGAAGAAATTAATATATACATATATGAATGTGTGTATATATGTAAATACATACATATAGAGAGATAAAGAGAAAGACAGAGAGAGAGAGAAAGACAGAAAAGATTTCATTTCCCCCAGTAGCTTCTATTATGGTCACAGAATTTTTCTTCTGAAGACAAATTATACTAAGTAATAAAAATTGCATTTAAGAATCCTAACATTCAGTAAAGGACCATTACGAAATGGATAAATGGCCAAAGGATATGAAGAAACATTTCTCAAAAGATGAAACAACTGCCACATGAAGAGATGTTAGAAATCTCTAATAACCAGAGAAAAACAGATTAAACATTTCAAGATTCCACTTATCACCCATCAAGTTGGCAAAGATAATAAAAGACAACAGAATTCAATGTTGGCACGCCCTAGGTAAAACAGGCACATATTACACTGCTGTTGACTGGAGTTGCAAATTAGTCCAACCTTTCTGGAAAACAATGTAACCTATCTATACAAAAATATACCTAGAATCACTATTTGCAATAGCAAAAGAAAAAAAAAGAAATTCTGAGCCCATCCAGGGGAATGACTGAACAAAGTCTAATATATGAATCGAATGGAATTTTATTGTACCTAAAAAAATGATGAACAAGAAAAATTCAGAGAAATATGGGAAGATTTATATGAATCAATGACAAGTAAAGGAAATAGAACTAAAAGAATAATTGATTATAACTATATTATTAAAGACAATAATAATAGAAACAAATTCATGCTATTCATGCAGTACAGGAAATAAAAGAAATAAGGAAAACAAGGATTTAGTGGCTATGTTACAGTCAAGAGAAGAAGGAAGACCTGGTTTAAGTCCCTCCCCCAACCTTGGTTACCTATATGACCTTGGGCAAATCATTTAGCACATCAGCACCTCAATTCCTCCTCTTTAAAATGAGGGGTTCTGAAGTCTCTTTAGGTTCACATCCAAGAGGCATGCCCATCTTTTGGGGAGGAAGTGGCAATCAGTAATAGGGATGGTTCATTGATCTGTGCAATTCTTTACAATCTTTTATTTTCTGGTTCATTTTGTTCATATTCTTTGCATGATTTTTCCCCCTTACTTTCTCATTTATAAATTTACATACCTGTATTTGTTCTTGGAAGTCAAAATAAATTTTACATTTGAAAAAAAGTCCATCCTTTTCACTTCAAAGTTTGAACAGTACATCAATGTACATTCACATATCTTTAATTTTTCATCCAACCCCTGCAAGAAAATTTTATTAGGCAGCCCATCCCATGATCTTTGCATTCATTAAATAATAATGGCATATATTTATAGAGTGACATCTATACACACATGATCTTACATCACCCCCACAACCGCCCTTGGTGTAGATGGGGCAAGGGTTATTGTCCCTGTTTTGCAGATAAGAAAACTGAAGCCCCAGGGGACCAGATGACTAGTCCAAGATAAAGCATTTAGGATTCTAACTGATATTCCCATTGTACAATATCCATTCTCATTTAGTTGGCAGTTCTCACAAACTTAAGGGAACTTGAGCGTTTAAGCAACTTCATTGGCTATGTCATTGTTCAGCAGAGCCCAATATCAGAAAGAAGCCCATGAAAATGCTTTTTTGGGATAGAACTCACCAATTCACTTATAGTGCATCACCCTCATTTAATTAAGTGCTTAGGACAGACAATGCTTAGCATTTTTTTAAAAGACCCTCTTCAGAGGACTTGTTAGGACTCATTAACTTTAAGTTTGTATTAGTCAAGTAGCTGTTAAGTGACTTCCTAGATTAACATTTGCAGGCACTAATTGACCCCCAAAGGCGAGGAGGAGTCCCCAAAGCCTCCTCCTACTTCTGCAGCTTCAAGAAATTTGGTTTTGGCTCCAGCAAAAATGAGGCTCCAGGAGACATTCAGTTATGGAAATCGAATCACTGTGCTAATTGATTAAATGCTTCAAATGAATTGGCTCCAAACAAGGTAAACTTGTGGGTAAACACAGGCACCAGTGTTCAGAATGAGGGGAGGAGGGGTTGCTGGACCTGAGGGACTGTGGGACAGTTGCGGGGAGATGGGCAATGCCATGGGAAGCACTGATTCTTTGGAGAAAATGCCATTTACTACTTTAGCTTCCTTTCTCCCTCCATGTCCCTTCTCCTTCCTAAGGTTATTAGGCATCAGATCTTAAAGAAAACAAACAAACAAACAAATCTGATACAGCAAACTCCACTCTACAGGGGACCATTACTTCCTTTGAATGGCCTCACTTTGGTCCCACATCACCTACTGTCTTCTGGACATGTTGAATTGAATGGCCCATAGGTATCTCAAACTCATCATATCCAAAACGGAACTCATTAACATTTCCTCCAAACCTTTCCTTCTTCTAAGCCTTCCTATAACTGTCAAAGGCAACTCTATCCTCCCAGTATCCTGAGCTCTCAACTACAATATTATTCTCCACTCCCCCTTCCCTCACTTGCCCTCATCCCACATATACAACCCATTGTCAAATCTTATTGTTTCTACCTTTAAAATATCTCTGGTGTATGTGTACCTTTCTCCCTACTCACCAAGTCACCACACTGGTTCAGACCCTCATCCCCTCCTGGCTTGATCTAATTAACCTCCTAACTGGTCTCTTTGTGTGTGTTCATCCTTTGCTGCCAAAGAAGACCATGCCATCAGAGAAATGATGACATGGCTTGCACTTGACTTTGTTTTGAGCAAAAGAGGGCTGCGCAGGTCACCAGCCTCATTTCTCCTCCAGAGCCATCTGAATCCAGTGACCAGATATTCATCAGGATGACTGGAGATGACCCAGGATGAGGCAATTGGGGTTAAGTGACACAGCTAGTGAGTGTCAAGTGTCTGAGGTGTGATTTGAACTCAGGTCCTCCTGACTCTTGCACTGGTGCTTTATCTACTGCACCACCTAGCTGTACACTCAGATGCCAAAGTGGACCATTTTCCTTCTGTTTCTCTCATTCCCTTCAAGACTCAGCTCAAATCCTACCTTCTGCAGAAGGTCTTTTCTGGTCCCACCAGATGTTAATGCCTTCCTAGTAAACAGATTTCATCCTACTTAATTTGTATACATTTTGTATGTACCTGGTCATTTAACTCATCTCTCCAGCACTACAATGTGATGTCCATGAAGGTGTGGACCTGAAAGTTTGGTTAAAAAGAGACAAACAGGCTAATACATACATACACACACATATGTATGTATGTATGTATACACTCACACATGTATGTATGTATGTGTATACACATATATATTTATATGTGTGTGTGTATATATATATATATATATATATATATATATACATATATATATGAATAACTTATTTTCTTAAAGCTAGCAGTTACATGATCATGGAGTCAGAAGGAAGCTTCTGACTGACTAATACATGAATGACCAGGTTTAAATCTGTTTTAGGACAATCCCAGGATGCCTGTGACCTCAGATTTATGGTCTCTATATGTGTTTAATTATACCATGAGAAAGGAATTTTCTTAATTGAATAAGTTGTAAATACAATAAGAGAGTTGTCAAAGTATCTATTGAAATTATGGCCCAGGATATCTATGTTTTCTTTACCATCAACATGCCATAACATAGTATATGTCCACAAAATGTTAAGATAAGGAAAAAGTCCCATTATTCAAGGTTTTCAGGTTAAGGGTCTCATAAAGAATGCTAAGTCAACCCCATCTGACCTTTTTGAAGTAGGGAGAGGTATTGTCTGAGTTTACTTCAGAGAACAAGAGACTGTTAGGTCCAGGCTCTTCTTCTGATTGATTAATTCAAACTCTGACCCTTATCAAAGTTCCAAAAATGATATTAAATGGTTATCTAAGGTAAGGACTGCTTTTGCCTTTTTTATACCACCAGCATTTAGCACAATGCCTGACATATAGTAACACCAAACTGGAGGAAGCCACATAAAGTTTAAGTCGTGTAGTTGCTTAAATGAAAATCTAATAAATACAATTTAGTGAAATTCCTTTGATCCTTGAGACTCACAATTTGCCACTTTATTTGTGTTTTTTGCCTTCTACATGTTTCATTCATCCCCTGCTTCACCCAAAAGCAAAAGAGGCTTTTAAATAGCAGTTCTCTACAGAATGGAAGTAGAATTGAGTGGAAGCAGTGTCATGGATATGTGTATGTCTCCTTTACTGGATATTGGCTAGAGATTCTTAACCTGGGGTTTATAAACTTGGTTAAAAATACATATATGTATATGTACACATATGTACATATATTATATATGCAAAATATATGTGTGCATATCTAAGGCAAGGACTGCTTTTGCCTTTTTTATATCACCAGCATTTAGCACAATGCCTGACACATAGTAAGTGCTTAACATGTTATTTTTGATTGGTTGATTAGACCTTTATTTCCTCTTAACCTTTCTGGAATTGGTAGATTCTCAAATTGGTAGACAAAAGTGCTTGAGGTCAGCTTACCCTAAAGTGGTGTATTTATTAAAAAAAAAATCCAGGTCCCTCTGTGCTCTTGAGTACTAAAACAGTGGTAGTCCTATGCACCAAAAGCCCCTCTGAATCAAGTTGATTCCAAGTTGATTTCTTGGGTGATAATGAAATAGAGTATGCATCTGACCATACTCTCCAGGGGTGAGTTGACATCACTACCCCTTACAGTTAGAGCTAAGAAAAGTGGGGCTATATTTCTGTTCCTTGAAATCTTGAACACAGAACTGCCCTGCCAGTTCTGTCTAAATTCTAAATTCCAGGCCCAACACTTACAAGCTCCGAGTTGAGAGGACTGTGTTTAGATGAAACCTGGTCAAGAACTCTCTCTATAATGTCCTGGACAAGTGAATACTGAAAATCTGTATCTTAATCCATTCAGTGGCAAGAACATCTTTCCCCCTCACCTCCTCCTGACAGAGTTCTAATCATTAGGAAGTTTTCTCCCATCAAGTCCCAATCTACCTCTCCTTAATTTTCAGATGTTGTATCTAGTTCTGTCCCCTGGGGTCTAGCAGACAATCTTAGCCCCTCCTCAATGTGAAACAGACCTTTTCATACTTGAAAAACAATTATCTTGTCTCTCCATCACCATCACACATACCCCACCTCCACCCCTAGTCTTTTTTCTTTATATTAAACATTCCTTGTTCCTTTAACCAAATATCCCTTATCGTGTGATCTTGACATTCCCTGATTGCCTTCCCCAGACATCCTTCAGCTTAATAATGTCTTTACATCCAAAAGAAAACACAGCTGTGGTCTGACCAGGAAAGAGGGACCACAGCACCTCCACCTGGACATCAAGCTTCTTTTCATGTAACTTAAAATAAAATTAACTTTTGGGGGGGGGGGGAGTGCCACAGCCCACTATTGTCTCAGATTAGGTTTGCAGCCCACTAAAAGCTTCTGATTTCTTTCTCCAGTGAGGCACTGTCTAGTTGTACCTCCTCTCTCTTGCACTTAGGAAGAGTGCAGATGTGGGGAAAGAGGATTGGAGTCCGAATCTTATCTCCACCCCTTACTACCTGTGTGACCTTGTCCAATGAATGCATGGAAGGAAGGAAGGAAGGAAGGAAGGAAGGAAGGAAGGAAGGAAGGAAGGAAGGAAGGAAGGAAGGAAGGAAGGAAGGGAGGAAGGAAGGAAGGAAGGAAGGAAGGAAGGAAGGAAGGAAAACACATTTATTGTCTCCTATGTGCTATGAAATGAGGGTACAAATAAAAAAGTAAGATAGTCATAGAAGTGTATATAGAAAACTAGGAGATTTTTGTAGGCACACCCTGAGGGAGCATTCCTATTGACCCTTTCAGGGATATGGAACCATGAATGAATGAATGAATTTGAAAAAAAAAAAAACCACCACCCTTTAAGTGCTTCCTCTGCACCAAGTACTGGGCTAAGTGTTTGGGAGACAAATAGAAAAATGAAATAATTACTTCTCTGAAGGAGCTCAAAGCCTTTTAGGGGAAGACAACACGTACATGGTAGTGGGTGACCATGGGAGGGAGTTTTAGACAAGGGAGTCACAGGGAGAGTGAATGGAGCCAAAGGGCAGTCAGTTGTCACATCTTATCTAGAAACAATGCACCATTCCCTATAACTTCATGAGCTGCCTGTCGCACAGTATGTGCAAGTTATGTCTGGGCTCCTGTTAGAGGCATTCTTTTTGTTCAGGTATAATGTTGGGAAGAAATAAACCACTGAGGCACTTACAAGTTATTAAGCAGTTTTTAAAAATAGTTTATTTTGCCCTAACACAGCAAGCATATTCAAGGAGACAGTGACACTTCGTTTTTCTGAATATGCCCTCCCAGGCCCCATTTCCATATGGAGACTCATCAGGTCATCAGGATGGTTTTCTGAAATCTCCAAGACAGAGGGGTCCTGCCTCTATGTGGTGGAACTGTTTATGTCCTAAGATGACCAGGAAGCTGCATCAAGGGAGTCAGGGACCAATGAAGTCCCAAGGACACCTTTGTTTCCCAAGAAAATCTTTGTCAAAGGAGAGAGGGACAAAAAGGTAGCTCTAACCCATATTTCAGGTGGAGGTGGAAGGAGGCATGGACCTTATGGGAGAACACTGGATTATATTAGTCCCCCTGAGGGAAGCTGCTACCTTGAGTTTTAGGGGTAATCCTGTGGGTCTGTACTTTATAGTTTATGAGCCCCAATCAGTGTGCTTCCCATAAACAGTCAGTCAGTAGTCATAATTAACTTTTAGAAAATCATTTACTAAGAATATAATAAGAATAGTGGGGCATATGGGGTGTTCAAGGAGGACTATCAAGACTGGTCATCCTATTGGTTGCAGTTTCTCCTTTTAGGTCCCCTTCAAAATTACATAGCAAATACATGTTAGGAATGAGGTGGAGGGAATGACAAGATGCTTGAGGTAGTTGCCTGGAGGGGATGTAAAGCATAAACTGGGATTAGCTAGATTTAGTGAGTTAGTTGAATTTTCAGTCATTCACAAACTCACCCATCAGGATACCTGGCAGAATTCCAAAGCTGTGATTCACACTGTCTCTTAGAATTCAGTGGGGAAGATGCTTTTTTATCTCAGTGGAGATAAAAAGGTCAGGGAAAGAACAGACACTAAGTTTCAAAGGATAGATGGCTGGAAGAGATGGATAAGTCTAACTCTAACCTCCCTACACCTCCGTTTCCTTGTTGTTTTTCAGTTTCTTTAGTCATATCTGACTCTTCATGACCCCATTTAGGATTTTCTTGGTAAAGATACTGGAGTGGTTTGCCAATTCCTTCTCTAGCTCATTTTACAGATGAAAGAAACTAAGGCAAACAGGTTGAGTTACTTGCCCAGAGTCATACAACTAGTAAAGTGTCAATGGCCAAGTCTGAATTCAGTCTTTCTAGTTTCAGACCCAGTGCTCCATCCACTACACCACCTAGCTGCCCCTCCAAGTGGATATTCAACTGTTAATAACTATTCTAAGTCCATATAAGTCTATCACAATCAGGCCCACATCTCCCCATCTGGTGAAAAACAACAACAAAAAAGCATCAGAAACTTTGCCAAATGCTTCACTAAAATATTCCCTGATCTATTCACCTTTACCAAAAAAAAAAAAAAAAGTCAGGAAGGGTGGAGTGGGAAGGGCGATGAATCCCACACAGACTGTTCTTGATGAAGCTATGGGAGCTCTTTGTGATCACTGTTTCCCTTTCTAGATCTTTGTGGAGCATTCCTTTAATAAAGCATCTAAAACTTTGCCAGTTGTTGATGTCAAGCACCCTCTTCTGCCGACAGTCACACTGAGCCTTGGCTTCCTCAAGGGAATAATAATGCTTGTCCTACCTACCTCACCAAGTTTGTTTGCAGCCCACTGGGCTCTGGGTCTAGATAAGAAGACCTGAGTTTAGGTGCAGCCTCAGACACTGACTAACTCTATGCTTTGGCAAATCATTTAACTTCTGTTTGTCTCACGCTTACCTCCCAGGATTGTGGTAAGGATCAAATGAGACGTTTGTAAAGTTCGTGGTACATAGGAGATGTTAATAAATGGTAGCTAGGTGGTGGTAGTAGAAGTAGTAATAGTAGAAGTAGTAATAGTAGTAGTAGTAGTAGTAGTAGTAATAGTAGTAGTAGTAGTAGTAATGTTTACCTCAATTTCCTCATCTATAAAATGAGGATAATAATAGCACCTACATCACTGGATTGTGGTGAGGATAATATATAAGGAATCAAATGAAATCACACGGATTCATAGATTTAAAGTTAAGAGTGACTCAGAGGTTACCGAATTGAACCCCCTTATATTACAGAAAAATAAACCGAGTCTGAGAGAGGTTAAGTAACTACGTCAGGATCAACCCAATGAGTCTTTGAGTCAGGATTAGAACTCGGGTCTTTGACTCCAAGTTTAGCACTTTATCCCCTCCACAACCTCACTGCCTCTATGTGTAGGGAATATGTTCTGACTTATTCTCCATGTCTACCCCCTCAGGGTTCTAGGGTGCCATAAGGTGTTTGGAGGTACCTCTTCCCTACTGCCACTGACTTGAGTCTCCAGTATTTCCTCCACTATTGTGCAGGGTCACACAGTTAGTAAGTGTCTAAGGATGGATTTGAACCCATGCTGTCCTTCACTCTAGGTCCAGCATTCTGTTCACTGAGTCACCTAGCAGTGGCTATAAATACTTTTTGACGGATAAATTGAAATGGAAAAATAAAGAGCTATTTTAGGAGAAGAAATTGATTGCGATGGGGGACATATATTAGAAAGGACATTGAGTGTTTGGGTTTGTTTTGTTTCTGAAGGTTTTAATCCACTGTTACGTGTCAGTGACCAGTGCCCCAATTCCATTTAATCAATTAATTTTTACAAGGGGAAATTGACTTCAAAGATATTGTAAGAATAAATATACAAACATTTCCCCTCAATACTTCAGGGAAACATTCTTCCCTGTCCTGAGACAGTTAAGTGACACAGTGGCTAGAATGCTGGACTTGGGCATGATCTCACAGCTGTTTGCCCATTCTTCTTCATTTTATCCTTCCCTTTCATCCTCCAATCTCTTCTCTTTCCATGCTCCCCCTACTCCCTAACTATGAGTAGAAATGACGGCCCCTAGCTGTACCCAGTTCCCAGAGCTCCAAGCAATGGCTGTACTTTATCAGCAGAAGGAAAGAGAGACTAGAGATTAAAGGGTAACGTGTGTTCAAATCCAGCCTCAACACAACATAATCCACTCTGCCTGCCTTAGTTTCCTCAGTTGTAAAATGGTGGTAATAACAGCAGCTGCCTCTCAGGGTTATTGTGAGGATCAAATGAGATGATATTTGTAGAGTGCTTAGCACATAGTAGGTGCCACATAAAGGCTTATTCCCTCCCTTCCCTATCCCCCACTCCACCTCTGGGGAGAGTGGGTTTAAACTGACCTCAGTTCCTACATAGCATTGGTCCCACAAAATTCACATCCAAATGCAGCATTAGTGCTGGATGACACTTAGCCTCAGTTACAAGGACTGGGTTCTGAGGCTCACTCCCTGTGGTCACTGGTTGCTCTTCTCGGCATTGATACTGAACTATCAAGCCTAGACACTGGGAAGCCTGGACACTCACTCTCAAAACTCACAAGATGGAAAGCTCCAATCTCTTGGTCTAAAACAAGAAAGAACAAACAGCCAAGGAGCTACCAAGCCTGTTTCTTGGAGCCACCAGGCCTTGATGGAGAAAAGGCCTCCAGGTCTTCCATCTTAGCTTTTGCTCTCCTCAGACACTGAGAGCAAAGTCTGACCATAAGCAAAACCGCAGAAGGCACTGGACGGGATTGACTCCACCCTTTCGGAATGCCTCTACCACCAAATAAAGAGCTTCCTCTTCACTAGGAGGTTAGCGCCCCAGAACTAGTTACAGAATGTCTACACCTGCTTCAGTGTCTCCCTAAAGCCATTCAATCTCCAGAAAGAAAGCCTCCAGAGTCTCAACATGGAGAGACACTAACAGAGGAGTTCTATACCCATACTGATCCCCATTACATATATAAAAGTAATTCCTTTTAAAGAATATTATAACTGAAAAGTATTGCACCAATGTAGATTATTATGTTTTCAATTATTTTTCTAGTTAGTCAACATACTTACAGGGTAGCTGGTCCTGGAGTCAGGAAAACTTAAGGGTGAATCTAGCCTCAGACACCAAATGGTCGTGTGACCATAGACAAATCACTTCACCTCTATTTGCCTCAGTTTCCTCATCTGTAAAATGGGGATAATAATAGCACCTACCTCCCAGAGTTGTTTGACATAATAATTGTAAAGTGCTTAGCACAGTTCCTGGTCTAGAGTAGGCTCTATATAAATGTTAGCTATCATTATTATTATCTAGTTCTCTGTGTGCCAGGAATTGTAGAGAGAGACAGCATCCATAATCCTTACCCTCTGGCATCTTCCAGGTCTAGAAAATCGAGATATGGTGAGATTTCAGAAAAAGGGCACAGTAGAAGTAAGAAGATGCCAGGGAGGAAGAGGAGACATAGCCATGGAACAGAAAGTGTATTGGATTAAAAAAAGACTAGTGAGGCTATATGAATCCTCAAGAACTTATCCATATAAGAAGAGAAAATTGTCCCATGTAGAGGAAAAGACTTCAGGATATTTGCAAAGGCACAAGTGAATGTGGATTGTCTGGGCACTGTGACATTGCAGAGTAAACAGATCATCAGTCAGGTAAGGTTTATTAAAATATGCTCCAGGCCAGAAAAAGGGCAGGATGCATATCCCAGTCCCCAGGCTCCTGTCCAATGAGATGACACTCCCTTTACTGTCTGATAAGTCCCAGATTCATATCCATTAGAGCAACCGGGCTTCTTCAGTCCCTCCCTACTGTCTGAACCACCCAGACTTCCCAAGTTCTTTCTGGCCCAGGAAGGGGAGGGAAAACCTTCTCCCCATCACCTCCCTCATTTTCTGTTAAGACACTATAAAGTTAAATGCAAAATTTTACTAGTTTATTATGGGAAAAAATAAGCATGAAGCAAAAGGAGGTGTCAGATTAGGATGGCTAAATTCACAAAAGTCATAAACTGTTGTTTCATGAACTGTCTCTGATTCTGCTGTCTGACCAGCTGCCCAGGGAAAGAAGTAAGAATTCTCCCCTTCTGTCCTGGGTCATGAAGAAAGCTTTTCTAAAGGTCTTATATCTGGGGCCTAAGAAATGGCGAAAAGGATGGATCACCACAGGGCTTGGCACATTATAGGTGCATAATAAACGTTTATTGACTCACTGACTTCTGTGTTCTATGATTTCGAGTAAAATGTTCTTGTTTGTTGATGTTTTTAAGGTTCATAATAAAAAAAGGTGGAGGAGGAGAAAGCATCTTCTCCATCTCATCTCTCTCTAAGGACACATTATACATCAAACAGCCTGGCAGAAGCCTGGGCCCCACTTGGGGGATAAGGAATGTGGACAACTGAAAAGGAGGAGAAATGTACAGTCATCCTTCATGGTGTCAATCACTGAAGGTTTCCTTGAATCAAGCACTGCGGAAGGGAAAGGGTTGATGGCATTCAAATTTGCCCTAGTCAACCATTCTGAGAGTCTAAAAAGCCTCCTCAATAAGGATTTCTTCTACCAAAGACTAAATCTTCCCCACCCACCTCTAATCTGCTGACTGACCCAGGGGGATAGATCCTGAGTCCTCTTTGATAGATTGTCATGCCTGCAGGTTGGGACCTGTCCCAAATCCTGAGTAAAATGTGTTCCTTCTCCCCATCCTACTCTGAGATTTGCTACAGCTTTATTTTCATGGCTCCAGGCTCCGGCTTCAGGACTTGGCTTCAGAATATTGTCACGGGATATTGTCACTGTCAACTCCTTTACTCTCCTCTCCCCTCTCATCCTTATCCAATTCTGGGAAGACTAGTTAAATATACGAGATGTACTTGTGTGTAAAACATTTTGTAACCATCAAGAATATATGCATGTGAAATTCAATCCAGCCATCATTCATTAAATACCTACAATGTACAGAAATTCTAAGTTTAGATAAGCACAGTGAACACTTAATAAATTCTTTGCCATTCATTCATATGATAATAGTAACAATAGCTAATGTTTTTATTGTACCTACTATGTGACAGGCACTAGGCTAACCACTTTTATAAATATCTCATTTGAAACTCACAATAACCCTGGGAGGTAGGTGTTTTAGTATCCCCATTTTACTGAAGAGGAAACTGAGACAAATAGAAGTCAAGTAATTTGCCCAGGGTTACAAACCTAGTGGTGCAGTGGATAAAGGGCTGGGCCTGGAGTCAGGAAGACTCAGCTTCCTGAGTTCAGATCCGGCCTCAGACACTTGCTAGCTGTGTGACCCTGGGCAAGTCACTTCACTCTGTTTGCCTCGATAACATGAGCTGGAGAAGGAAACGACAAACCACTCCAGTATCTTTGCCAAGAAAACCCCAAATGGGGTCACAAAAAGTTGGACACAACTGACCACCAACACAAAGCTTGTGGGTGTCTGAGGCTGGATTTAAACTCAGTCCTTCTTGCCTCCAGGCCTAGTAGCCTATCCACTGTAGTATCTAGCTGTCCCAATATGACACAGTCAACTAGTTATTTATAAAGTGCCTCCTATGTATCAGGCACTGTGATTCCTGTCCTAAAAGAGCTTACCTCGTAAAAAGGTAGAAAAGATCATAGATTCAGAACTGGAAGTGACCTTGGGAGCAAATGAGTCATTTTGTGGATGGAAAAGGTCACATCCATAAGTTCAGGTAGGACCAAGTTTGGCCCTCCAAGGAAAACAACTCCTTCTACCGTACCAGTTTGGGATATAATGCAGAATATGACATGTTAAATGCATTAGAGGAGGGTTTTTTGGTTTGGTTTGGGTTTATTTATGCTTTTTCTTTTTTGAATCATAGCAATTTCCAGATATAGCCCCCTTCAGTTCTGAATGCTCCCTCTTACTGAAGCCATACAGTTCAATGAAACCAAGTCACCAAGTGACAGCACTGGCCGCTTGTCCCCCATTCCACACCCATCATCCCCTCTGCCTTTCATGTGAGTGGAGGGAAGCATGCTTCACCACCTGTTCTCCCAGACTGAGACTGGTCATTCCAATTCATCAGAGCAGGACTTCCTTTCAGCTCCGTTTTTGTTCACATTGTTGGCACCCGGGGTGTCTATATTTTTTCTTCTCTAGGGTCCTCTGAACTTCACAGCATCAGTTTCACCCATGTTCTCCTACATTTATCTGACTCCCCCATATCTCATCTTTTCTCACATTGAGATAATGATTCTGCATGCAAATAATTTGTTCAGCATTTCTCCACTGAAAGGATACCCACATAGTTTTTGTTAACCACCAGAACCCCCAAACTCCACCAAATCTTCATGACACCATGAAGGATATGATATTTCTATGACTGTACTTTCCACCAAATGAGACCTTTCCCCTTCAATATTTGGTTCAGGGAAAACTTCTCTGATTGACCCCCACAAAGGACATGGTAATTTTTTCTTTCCTTTTATCTTCATTCCTCACCCCCAAAGCAGATTCCAGGTGTTTGCTGGGCTGTTTGATATTTAATGCATCCTTAGAGAGAGAAGGGAGGGAAAAGATGCTTTCTCTTTCCTCCAAGAAATGCTGTTTTGAATATTTTGGTGTATATATAGGATCTTTGGGGCACTGGAGAGTTACAACACAAAGGGTTACTTCCCTCCTTTTGTGACAGAGGTTGGGGGACTATGGATATGGAATACAATGTAGAATGTCAGAATCTGTGAATGTGTTATCTGGCTTTGCAGAACTGCTTTAATTTTTTTCCTATTTCTTTTTAATAGGGATCTGAACTAGGAAGCAACATATATGAGTAAGAGGAATGGGAAAGGGACTAAGTAGATGAAGGCAGAGAAGACTTGGAAAAAGCTAATCAGCCATGGGGAGGTGGGAACATGGTCTATGACCTGTGGTTCAAGGGAGCCCTTCCCAGAAAAGAGGATCCTGTTCTGGACTCCCTTGGAGCCTAGATTCAACCTGGGAGTGGGATAGCTTGATCTAAAGAGGGGAGTCAGGTTCTTATGCTCTCTGGCTCCTTATGTCTCCATTCTAGAGTATGTTTGTCCTTCATTGCCAAAGAAGACCATGCCATCAGATAAATAATGACATGACTTGTACTTGACTTTGTTTTGAGTGAGGGAGGGCTGTGCAGGTCACCAGCCTCACTTCTCCTCCAGAGCCATCTAAATCCAGTGACCAGATATTCATCAGGATGACTGCAGATGATCCAGGATGAGGCAATTGGGGTTAAGTGACTTGCCCAAGGTCACACAGCTAGTGAGCGTCAAGTGTCTGAGGTAAGATTTGAACTCAGGTCCTCCTGACTCCTGCACTGGTGCTCTATCCACTGCACCACCTAGCTGTCCCCTCTTATTAGAACTATTTGAATGGTAGATGGTAGATTAATAGATCTATGGATAGTTTATATAAAAATCTGGGGAAAATCTCTCCTTAAAAAAGCTTAGGTATAGCTCATGTCTACAGTCTTCCCAAAGAGGAAGGAATTCACAGGGTCCCTTCTAGAAAAGATATCCAATATAGAGTTATTTATTTCCTCTACTACAAAAAGAAAGACAAATCAGCAAACATAAATAGTAACAAGCACTCAAAACATGATAAGCCAGAATGATCATAATCTCCCTGAAAAGCAAAGACATTCTGTGGGACTGATAAATATATATTTGCATTTTTACTTACTTTACTTTAGACCTTTACTCTTTGAGCACCCCAAAATTTCCATATCTTCACCTGAGTCTTCAACTTTTCCCTGTCTACTAGTAGGACATTTCAAAAGACTTTATGTAATGATCTCTTGGAGAGCTGGTGGATAGAGAGCTGGGCCTAGAGTCAGAAAGACTCGAGTTCGAATGTGATCTCAGACATTTACTAACTGTGTGATCCTGAGCAAGTGCCTCTGTGCCTCAGTTTCCTCATCTGCAAAATGAGTTGGAGAAAAAAATAGCAAACCACTCCAATATCTTTGCCAAGAAAACCCCAAGTAGGGTCATGATGCATTGGGACATGACCGAACAACAATAATATCTTAAGCTGTCTTTATATAAATTAGATAACTAGGCCAATCATTGTGTATTAAAGACAATCTACTGCTTATTTTTGTAGAAGTCTTGTAATAGTAGCCCCCACTTACAATGCAATTTAAGGTTTACAAAGAGCCTTACTCACAATAGCTTTGTTATATAATGTATTCATTATTCTCCTCATTTTAAGGGAACAGCAGAGGCATTGTGCAAAGTACAACAGAGAAGTATCGAGCTGGGAGCAGGCCCAGGGAGAGCAGTGCATTGACAGACATCACAGGTAGACACCAGCAATCCGACAGTGGCAGAGGAATGAGTTGTCCCTCCATGCGCATGTTCTGGACACATGTATTCTACCTGTGTGCTGCTCCTAAGTAATCCCTACACATGCCCTTTCTTCACACGGACAGGTTTTTAGAGAAAACGGTCTATTGCTACTTTTCTGATTAGGCTATCTCATTAAATCCGTTGCTTTGAACTCATACCATCCTCTTGCTGGCTAGAAAAAAAGTAACTATTGATGGGGGCTCATGAGCTAAAGTATCAAGGGAATGCAGCCTCACAAAGTCCTATAAACTTAAGGGAGTTCTTCTGAGTGTGACATTTATACATATATATAGTTCTTACTTTTTGCCAGCCACAATGCTGAACACTTTACAGTTATTATCTCATTTGATCCTTACAATGACTCTAGGAGTTAGGTGCTATTACTGTCTTCATTTTGCAGATTAAAAAACTGAGAAAAAAATGGATCACACAACTTGTAAGTGTTTGAGATTGGATTTGAACTCAGATCTTCCTGATTTCAGGTCCAATGCCCTATACACTTTGCCCCCTAGATGTACCTAGTGCATTTAGTTTCATAATATTTATAATGTTTCACTTGGTTATTAGTTCAGTTGTGTTTCAATCATGTCTGACTCTTCGTGACCCCATTTGGGTTTTGTTGGCAAAGATAATGGAGTGGTTTGTCATTTCCTTCTCCACTCTTTTTACAGTTCGAGGAACTCAGACAGACAAGGTTAAGTGACTTGCACAAGGTTACACCTCTAGTAAGTGTCTGAGATCTTCCTGACTTAAGGCCAGGCGTTCTATATACTGTGCCACAGAGCTATCAGTAAATCATCTGAACTTGTTAATCTCTTGTCCCTCACTCTCACTACAAGAATAGCCCACCTTTTCCCTACTTGTAGAAGTCTTTGGAAGCATCTTTTAAACCACTTCTCAATACAAGTCCTCATTTGTTGTACCACAACCTGCTTACAGCCACCAGGCTTTGGGGAAGTTGTAATTTTAATTCCTCTGAGATCATCATGTTCCACAATTCACAACAATATAGGAACTCCCAGAGAATGCTGGTCTGTGAAAGAGGCAACACAATTTTAAAGGCAGTCGTGATTGATTTTTAAGATATTGCAAAGAGAAAAAAGTTCCCTAAGAATGGAAAAGATCACAAATCATGCTTTTTACCCCCCAAAAAGTGCCTGAGAAAACATCAGTATCTATTAACCTATATGACTGCCTTCTTTTCTTTACGAATTCTTTGTAAGAGTGGTCTATGCATATATTGAAAGCAACCTTGATGAAAACATAAGAAGGAAGTACACAGGCTTTCAAAGGGTTATTTTCTACCGCCGACCTCATCTTTCAGGTCACAAAGCTGAGAAAGAGGTGTAGAGAAAATAACAACCCTCTGTGTTTATTATTTATTGATTTTAAGAAAGCATTTGACATAGCAGAGCAAAATATAGCCTTGAAGGCTCTCCTTGGACAAAGGGCCTCTTGCACATACATCAAAATCATACAAGACTCCATGACAGACAGGACTGCAAAGATTGCTTTTTTCAATGATCTGCTGAATGTCAACATCAGGTTTGTTGTTAAATGGCAGAGAAATGTTTGCCCAAGATGTTCCTGGTGTGAAGGATTTTTCTCCTGACTGGTTTGCACATGTTCCTATTCAAAGATGAAATAAAATCAAATTTTATCAAGCTCCAGAACAATCTCAGACTTCCTTGGTGATTTTCACAGTAAGGCCACATTAGAAAGGTCCCAAAATAATGATTTATTGCTACATTTCTTACTATGCAAAAGCCCTATAAATGACTGATATGATCATAGATTTCGAGCTGGAAGGGAGCCTTACAAGAAATTTAGTCCAACCTCCCTCTTTACAAATTAGAAAACTGAGGCCCAGAAAGGTTAAGTCACACAGCTAGTAAGCAAATGAGGAAGGAACTAAACCCTGGCCTTCTTGATTCCAAGTCTAACACTGTATTCACTGCATTGCACTTAGCCTTAAATCATGGAAAGTTTTAAAAGTTTACATGAAGGGGTATCTCAGTGGCACAGTAGATAGATCACTGGCCCTAGAATCAGGAGAACTGGAGTTCTAATCCAGCTCCAGACACTTACTAGCTATATGACCCTGGGCAAGTCATTTAACCCCAATTGCCTCAAGGGGAAAAAAAGTTTACATGAAATTCCAGATAAACGCTCCATAAAAATACATTTGTATAAATATGTTTGTGCAACTAAAATTGTATAATTTTGCATAATTATATAATTTATATAATTTTAGTTGTATAAATGTGTTTATAAAAACGTTTTAATTTATGTTTATAAGTTGTTATGAATACATTTCATTTAATTTTTAGCTATACAAACTGAGCTAAAATTTGGGGGTTTTTGTTGTGTCCCACGTAGCCACAAAGGTAAAATCACCATTTGAGAATCAGCTCCTCCCACTCATGATTCACACCATGTAAAAGGAATATGTATACATATGATATATACAATATTACATTTTATATTTACATATATGTATATATACACATAAGTGCTGTGTACAGCACTTATCTAGAAAGTTTTAGCTTTCCTGGCAATAGTTTTGATATATTCCTGAAAGGGCCTTGTCCTATATTAGTTTGCCAACACTACACAGGGTTAGGCTATGCGCCAAGAGGAAATCCCATAAGTGAGGCTATGGTCAATTAAAAAGCTGTAAGTTCTCAAAGCAAAACCCCAGATTCAGGGAATCAAGAGAGCACCTCTCCCCTCTGACAATTAAAATGATGGCACATCCAATGATGAAGAAGCAAGGTTAAGAGATAGTGACTCAAAAAGGAGTTTAATATAATAGAGATACATAAATAATATAATAGAGATGTACGATGTATAATCCCATTGCCGCTCTGCTCATGGATGTCTGGGCCATCTCCAGTCATCCTCATATGTATCTTGCCATTAAACTCAGATGGCTCTGGAGGAGAAAGTGAGGCTGGTGACTTAGCATAGCCCTGCCTCACTTAAATCCAATTCATGTACATGTCATGGCATCATCTTCCTGATGTCATGGTCCTCTTCTAGAATAAAGGTCAAACAACAGCTCGAGGATTCCTACCATATCTCAGTAGGCAACTATACAAGTCTGAGAGAGATTGCTCCCCTGCCAGGAAACCAAACTAACCCATATTGTTGATCCAACAGCAGCACTGCCTCAGTTACCCTTCCTAGGACCTGAGAGATGTGGAATGTGTACCCTTCTGGATACTGCTGAATAAAAGTTAGTATAAGTACATGTGCCTAATATTACTTCTGTGCCAAGTAGAGCATGGTGTTTCTGTTATTGAGTTGTGGGGTGGAATGGAGTGGGCACTGGACTTAGATTTAGGGAAATGTGGATTGAAATTCCATCTCAGACATTCCAGGATGTGTGACCCAAGGAAAGTCACATGACTTTTCAGTGCCTCTCATTCCCTATTTGTTAAATGCAGAGAATCTGAGGGCAAGGACTGTTTAATTTTTGTCTTTGTAGCCAAGTGCCAAGCACACTTCCTGGCACATAGTAGGTGCTTAATAAGTACTTGTTGGTTGATTAGACTACAAAATCAAAACTAAATCCCCTTCTCTCCCGATCACCCTCAGCTCCAAAGAGCACAGGAATTCCTAAACAAGTTTCCAATAGGAAGGCAGGACATTCCATAAAGTCAGGACAAAAAAACTCTAGAATGGGGTTGGGAGACCTGAGTTCTACTTCTCAGTCTGCTACTAACTTGCTATAAAACCCTCAGCAAAACACCTGCCCTCTGGGAAGTTCAGTTTCCTCGTTGGTAAATGGTGGGCACTGTATTTCTCTGAAGTTTCTCCTAGTGCTCAGTACAAGCTCCAGAAGACTGCCTAGCTAGACAGGTCAAATGCCCAAATGTTCCAGCCCAAAGCAAGGATACAGATATAGAGAGAATCCTAAGATCAAAGGCACTCATCACTAGAAAGTTGGCCCCCAGATGAAATTTTTTCCCCAAAGCCACTAAGGAAGACCAAACCACCTACCATCCAAAGGTCTGAAGATTCATGTGATTTTTGATGAGGGGAGAGAGGACTCCTTGAACAACACTCCTTGAGTGCAGAAGTACTACAAATGGAAAAAAAAATCTAGTCAGTAAGCCCAAAATTAAAAAGGTCAAGGTTTCCCATTGCAACCTGGGTCATCTCTAGTCATCCTGATGAATATCTGCTCACTTGGTCCAGAAGGCTCTGGAGGAGAAGTGAGGCTAGTGACCTTGCACAGCCCTCCCTCACTCAAAACAAACTCCAGTGCAAGTCATGTCATCATTTCTCTGATGTCATGGTCTTCTTCGAAAACGAAGGACGAACACAACAACAAATGGATCATAAAAGGGCTGAGGAAAAAGTTCAAAGGAGTTCACCAAGGAAGACTTCCTGAAGGGGGTGAGTTTAGAAGGAAGAAAGCTATATGGTTGTCAGAGGGGACAGGGGAGGGCAGGAGGAATGGCCTTTGGGATTTAGGGCACTTGTCACAGGGGTGATCAGGGTTGATGAAGAACTAGGTCTGAGACCTATACTCAGTGTTGTCAATTATGGAAAATTAGGTTGTGGGAAGCCATGGGAAGGGAGGTAGAACTATGAGGGACCCTGAGGGCTGGAATGAGGTGTTTAGATTTGTCCCATGGCTGCTGGAACCTCCTGAGGGAGGTATGTGTATGTATATATTCATAAAATGAATGGAGGCTCCCTGAGGACAGGGTCTGTTTTCATCTTTGCATTCCTAGCTCCTAGCTATGGTGCACTGCATTCAGTTGGCTATTAATAAATGTCTGTCAAATTGAATTGAATTATGACTCTGGAATCTGCAAGCCTGAGCCAAGAACAGAGTGGTGAGTATAAGGAGGAGTGGGATCTGGAGGAAATGTCCGGAACTAGAAAACTAAAAGTGAGGGATGGGGATGAATTCACTAGACTCTTTCCCAGAGTATTCCCTTCACTAGTCCTTCATAGAAGAGGCTACTAACTATCCACAGCCCAGGAAAAAGGGGAGAGAGCAGTTACCTGGAGAGAAAAATCAATTCTGATGCTCTGGTTTGTGAAGCCAGAAAGGGTCAAGACTAGAACCTCCACTTCCATTGGTCTGGTTGGAAAACACATGTTTCATGAGAGTCCCTGTGGTCTAGGACTCTAGCTCCTTTCTCTCCCAGCTCCCTTTCTCCATCTTTCCTTCACTGGCATCTTCCCCTTCACCCCCCCAGGTACCCCTAGCAATCTATCACACAGCTTTTATAGTGACTTTCCCCACAAATCTTTGTCATCCTATAATCCTTTGTTTATGGGCCCACAGTGGATGTAAGGAAGTCTCTGCCTATCCAGGGCTCAGTCTGGTTAGAAAAGCCAGATATTACTACAGCACCATTTATTAAGAACTTCCTTTAATTGTGTCAAGCACTATGCTAAACTCTGGGAATACAAATACACTAACAAAGATTGTTCTTCCTTCAAGGAACTTATTTTCTGATGGGGAGAGAGTGACATACAAAACAGAGTGGTCAAGTCTTTTAATTGGCTGCTAAGCTGGAACTGAGTATGAATACAAGGTACCAGCAAGTCAGTGGGAGGCACCCTTTCCCTCACCAGCCTAGCCTGAGAGCTCATGACCACCTAGGCACATCTGCATCTGGAATGAGGTTACCTCCTCTTTGTTTCTTTTTGCTTTCTGGGGAGGGCCAGCCACCAGACATCTATCCGTCAAGCCAGAAAAAGAGCTATCCCTGAGGACCCATTCCAACAGTGGACCAACCCAATTGCTGCCATGTTCTACAAGCAAGAGAGCAATTAATCCATTTGCTATCCTATTCCTAGAAGGGAACTCAATGGTGGGAATATGATTGTAGCTACTATTTCCATCTATAGGAAAGTCCCAGCCATGCTTTACTCTTTTTACTACCTTCCAACCATCCCCTCTTTAGACTTGACAACCTGACAGCAACTTGTCAGCAAGTACTTTTTCTTTTCCTCCTTTTCTCCCTAACCCAGGTCTGGAACCAGGAACCTTGATCAAATCAACTCGACCATTGTTCCTGGATGGGGTGTGTCCAACTCTACCACCACCATTTTGCAACTTTTTGGACCCAAGTAGCCCCTTCTTGGCTACCACTCCCTTTTGAACTGCCCCCTCCCCCATTAGAAAGTGAGCTCCTTGAGGCCAGAGATGACCTTTGCAAATGTATTTATACTCCCAGAGCTTAGCACAGTACTTGATATATATAAGTCCTTAATAAATGCTTTTTTACCCAGTCATTCATTCATTAGGCAGCATGTGACCTTGTTCCTGATTTGGGGGCTCTGGGGTAGGGAATGAGCTTAGATCAGACAGTAAGAGCTACCAACCTAGACTTTGGACAATTGGCAAAATTAAAACAGGTAGATAGCAAGTGGTGACTGAAGGGAATGGTGTAAACAAATGTCTTTACAAAGTGAGAGGTGATGTTCATATTCCAGGAGTGGTGAATAGACTAATATGGGTAAAGTAAAATATATCTAGGCTGGAATTAAGTGAGAGATCATATTTAGAAAGGTAAAACCCAAGCTTTTACCTTAAAGGACTCTTATTCCTCCTCGCCTCCTCCCAGGACCCCTACCACTCAAGTTTCACTTCTCATGATTCTTCAATCTAAATCCCATCTCTTAACAATACCTCATTTCATAGATTGTCAGAGCTGAAAGGAACTTTAGAACTAGAAGAAGGATTAGATCTGTTCTCTTTGATCCCTAAAAGCAAAACCAGGAGCAATGGGTGAAAACTGCAAAGAAGCATGTTTAGACCAAAGATAGGAAAAACTTCCAACAAGTAGAGGTGTCTTCCACCTTCCAGTTCTATAATTTATCCAACCCCTTTATTTTTATAGGAGAGGACTTTGAGGCTTTGGAGAACACAAGGGACTTACTCAAGATCACATGGCTAGTCGGAAGCAGAGTCATGACTTGAACCCAGGTCTCCTGACTGCCAGCCAAATGTCCTTTTGCCTCAACCACCCTGCCCTCCACAAAGAAGACAAAGAATCCACATTTATAGCCACCATTTGGCTCCAAGTTCTCATTCTAGTCAAGAGCTCCATTTGCCAAGCCTTCCCCCAACAAAGCCAGGAGTGGGGTTCAGACCAGCCTACAGCTGCAGAAAGAGAAATGGAGTGGTTAAAATATTGTACAAAAGAACAAAGCACTCTGAGTTATCTGTGCCAATGCAGGGAGAGTCATGCTATGGAAGAATAAAGAGACTAAACAGCAGGTGATCAAAACCAGTGGATTTTAAAGAGAAAAAAGGAAAATTGCTTCGTTCTGACTTTGGAATACAATATAGGCCCATCCTACCTACCATTGTTAATGGGTTCCCTGAAAACATGACCATAGGTGAAATAATATTACAGGGGGCAATGTGCCTGATCTCACTGGATGATTTTAGGTTTGGCTAGAGCTCTAGATTCCTTTCTAAAGAAAAGACAGTATGAAGTAGTGGGGGGAAAAATCGGGATCTGGAGAAATATTGCCCTTCAAGAGTTACATGACTTTTGTCAGGTCACAAGTCACATCACCTTGCTGGGCCTCAGTTTCCACATCTGTAAAGAGAAAGAGTTGGACTAACTAGCCTTCAAATAGCTCTTCCCATTCTGAATTCTGAGTACTGACCATCTGATGTGTACCTTGGGTGACTGCCAAATGATATTACAACAGGGTCTTGTGACATTATGAAAGCATTTGCTTATAATATATTAATGATATTATTGTGAAATAATGTTGGTTGGAACCATGTTATACAGGATCTGCTTATATGTGACGAGGTGGGGTAGCATAGCAAATTGGACTCCCTTGGTGCTTATGGTTTAGGCTAGGATCAGAATGAGTTTCCATTTTCTGAACACACAGTATCTCTTGGATAGGGAAGCGTGGGAGGGGTAAGAACGAGGGAAAAGCCAGCCTGGGTTCAAACATTGGCCATAATCAATCCTCATACTGATAAACCAAATAAAACCAGACAGACTTTTGGGGTTGTGCAGCTAGGTGGCACAGTGGAGAGAGTGCTGAACCTGAAATCAAGAAGACTCATCTTCCTGAGTTCAAATCTTGCCTTAGATACTTATTAGTTATGTGACTCTGCCTCAGTTTCCTCATCTGCAAAATGAACTGGAGAAATAAATAGCAAACAACTCCAGGATGGTCACCAAGAAAGTCCCAAATAGGGTCACAAATTGTCAAATGACTGAACAACTTTTGGGGTAAAATAGAGTCAGTGAATTCACAGAATCACAAATTTGAAGCTGAGAAATCAGAGGCCTCTTCATTTTACAGATCTGGCGACCGAGACTCAGATTTCAATGACTTATTCAAGGTCACACAGTTAGTAAACATTAAAGGTAAGATTTTTAACACAGGTCCTGTGGAACCAATGTTCTTTCTACTGTACCATCTGATATGGTGAAAAGAGAACTAATCTTAAAGTCAAAAGATCTGAGTTTCAATCCTGGCTCTGATGTTTGCTAATTGTATAGTCTTGGGCAGGTCACCTGACTTTTCAATTAATTAATTAATTCTGTGATATTTTATTAAATGACAACTACATAGGAAACTGTGAATTGAATCACCTGGGGAGTTACAAAGTTTAGATATGACAAGGTCTCTGCCCTCATGGAACTCACAGTTTAATAGGGAGTTGAGATATAAATACAGCTAACTATACATGGCTTAGTGGTTAGAGCACTGGGCCTTGAGACAGAAAAACTCATCTTCCAGAGTTCAGATCTGGCCCCAGACACACTAGTTGTGTGACCCCAGAAAAGTTACTTAACCTTGTTTGCTTCAATCTCCTCATCTGTAAAATGAGTTGGAGAAGGAAAGGGTAAACCACTCCAGTGTCTTTGCCAAGAAAACCCCAAATAGGGTCCCAAAGAATCAGACAAGACTGAACAACAAGAATCAATAGAGTAGACCAGTACAGCTGAAGCACAAGGTATGTGGAGGATAGTGACATGAGACAAGGCTGGAAAGAAAAGTTGGTGCCAGATTATGTAGAGTCTGAAATTCCAAGGAAAGGAATCTGAACTACATTCAGGGAGTAACAAGCATCCACTAAAGTTTTTTAAGCAAAGCAGTGACATGACCAGATCTATACATAAGAAAGATTATTCTGGCAGTGGTATGAAGGATGTAATAGAGGAGGAAGGGAGTAGAGAAAGAAAGGCTTGTTGGGAGGGAATTACAGTATCCTATGTGAGTAGTAATAAACTCCTGCTCTCAAGTGATGGCAAGGGGAAAAGAGAGATTTTATGGAAATGGAATTGGCAAATTTGGTAATGGGTCATGTCGTTTTGTTGTTTTTCTTGTTTTTCTTTCATTCTCAGAGAGGATCATGACATCAGGAAGGTGATTCCATGACTTGCAAGTGAATTGGATTTAAGTGAGGAAGGCTACGCAAAGTTACCAACCCCACTTTCTCCTCCAGAGCCATCTGGGTTCAGTGTATGAGAGTCAAGAAAGATAAGAACAGTCAAAGATAACCCCAAAGCTGAAATCGAGTTAGAGCATCAGGCAGAAACTGTGAAGTCAGAAGGAAGGAAAGATTTAGTGATAAATTAAAATAAACTTGATTGCATTCAATTTGCTCATGGGAAATCTCAGTTGGAGGTATCTTGAAGATAGACACAGATACAAGTCTGGAACTCTGAAGCAAGCTCAGAGTTTAATATATATAGATTTGAAAATATAGATTTGAAAATAATCTGTTCTAAAATTGCCCAAAGAGTTACACAACTGTGTTTATACTTTAACCCAGCAATACAACTATTAGGTCTGTTTCCCAAAGTGATCAGAGAAAAAGGAAAAGAACCTATATATTCTAAAATATTTATAGCAGCTCTCTTTGCAGTGGCATAGAACTCGAAATTGAAGGGATGCCCATCAACTGGGGAATGACTAAACAAGCTGGAGTATATGAATGTGATGGAATACTACTGTACTGTAAGAAATGATGAGCAGATTGGTTTTAGAAAAACATAGAAAGACTTGCATGAAATGATGAAAAGTGAAATGAACAGAAAGAGAACATTGTATACAGTAATGGCAGTATTGTTGAGAGAATAGTTGTGAATGACTAAGTTATTTTGATCATTATAGATATTCAAATCAACCACAAAAGATCTATGAAGGAAGATGTTTTCCACCTCAAGAGAAATATCTTGTTGTTCAGTCTTGTCTGATTCTTCGTGACCTTATTTGGGGTTTTCTTGGCAACAGTACTGGAGTGGTTTGCCATTTCCTTCTCCACCTCTTTTTACAGATGAGGAGACTGAGGCAAACAGGGTAAAGTGACTTGCCCAAGGTCACATCTAGTAACATATATGTGTGTATGTGTAATGTGTGTATATGTATATGTGTGTGTTAAATGGTGGTCTTCTCTAAGGCAGAGTGGGGAGGGAGAAAGGCAACTCAGAATTTAAAATGTAACAAAAATAAATTAATTAAATTAAATGAACTAAAAAAAGAATTTGCAAGAAGCAAGAGGGAATAGAAAGCCAAGGAATAAATACAGAGAAAAGAGGGTCAAGGATAGATCTTTGGGGAACACCTTCATTAGGAGACCAGGAAGAAGATAAGAAGTCAGAGAACAAGTGGTAAGAGAAGAAGGATAACCAAGAAACTGTGATGTCTTTGAAACCGAGGGAAAAGAGTTTCTAATGGGAGGAAGAAATAAAAGTGGTTACAGAGAACGAGAGCTGGAAAAGGACTTTGGATTTTATGAAGTCATTGGTGACTGTGGAGAAAGCACTTTCAATAGAATGGTAGGTAAAGAAATCATATTGCAAGTGGTTTGGAGGTGGATGCTGTTTGTCTTTCATTTTCGATGAGGACTGTGACATCAGGAAAATGATGCCATGACTTGCAAGTGAATTGAATTTAAGTGAGGGAGGGCTGCACAAAGTCACCGGCCTCACTCTCTCCTCCAGAATCATCTGGGTTCAGTGGCAAGAATTAGATCAAGATGACTGGAGATGGCCCCTGGTTTGGAAGATACTTAGCTCATAAGAAAGTGAAATATGCCTAGAGATCAGGAATGATAATAGCCTATGTGAGTAGAGAGCAGAAAACTTTTCAGGAAACTTAGACATAAATAAGAAAGAAAGAGATGGACTAACAACTGGATGGAGAGTTAGCTGGTTGAGGTAAAAAGGATGAGAAAAGACGAGACCTGAGCATATTTGTAGGTACGTGAAAAGAAGTCAATAAAGAAGGAAATACAACAGATCATAAAAGAGAGATTACTGCAGGAACAAAATCTTGGATGAGATGTGAAGGAGCAAGATCAAAGGTAAGGGTAGAAAGGTTAGCCTTACTAAGTAGTAGGGATGCCCTTTGTTAGGAAAGCAATATGCCAACCCCCTCCTCCCATGCCAGCTAGGCTAGATTTCCTTCTATTCTTTCAATCATGTCTGACTCTGTGACTCCATTTGAGGTTTCCTTGGGAAAGATAGTGAAGTAGTTTGCCATTTCCTTCTCCAGCTCATTTTACAGGTGAGGAAACTGAGGCAAACAGAGTTAAGTGACTTGCCCAGGATCACACAGCTAGTAAGTGTCTGAGGCTGGATTTGAACTCAGATGAGTCTTCCTGACTCCAGGCCAGGTACTCTATCCAGTGTGCCACCTAGCTGCCCATAGTATTCCTTAAGAGATATTTAAACCTTCCTCAGGATTTGATTGACTCAAGGGGCATAAAGACTCAGGCTGTTGACATCACTTTTTGATCTCCTGAGTATGAAACAGCCATAAGAAGCTCTGGTACCCTCTGATGCTCAATTGGTGGACCAGAGTGGGCAGTTCAAGCAGTTTGGAGCATCCTCAATGCATGTTCTTGTTGAATATCTTTCTGCTCTGGCTAAATCATTAGCCAATTTTATTAATTGTTTAATAACCCACCAGTGTTTCATTTTGTTCCAGTATCAAACATAATCCACCAGGGGACTGAGCTGAGTCAGGCCCAGCTCAGAACACCTCTCCATCTTACACCAAAGGGAAAGAGGAGCTGATATTGAATTTTGCTAGATCATGATGCTGAATTCTGAGGAACGGAGGAGAAAGGCTGAGGCAGCATCTGGTAGGTGGCCACCGAAAGTAGACTAGATGAGCTGCTTCAAGTGTGAAGGATGGGATAGCAGTGGTGGAGGCGGGGAGAGCACAGAGAGGAGGAATGAGGGAGGGAGTCAGTAAGAGCAGAATAGGACTGTGAAGCAGCAAGGAGGCCTCAGCTGACCTCTCTGAACCTCAATTCTCTCATCTGCAAAATGTGGATAATAATATTTGTACTACCAACCTCATGAGGTTGTTATCCATGAAAGGTACTTTGTAAAACCCTGCTTAAATGTGAGCTGGTCTTATTACTGTGAGTTCAATGCTGGGGCAGCAACGCAGGACACTTACTCTCCCAGGAGAGTGGACAAGTAAAGGAGCTTCTGATGACAGAGGTCAGGCATCTCAACCGGCCTTACCCAAACTTGGAAAGGGTGTTGAGAAATGGGTACTGTATATTTTGTCCTCTCTGATAGTGACTTTGTGTCCTAGGCATTCATAAGGCTCTTCACCGCTTCCCTAAATGGTAGAATAGGGAAATGGGGAGAAAGTGTTCACAACCTTCCAGAAATCTGAGAGAGTGAAAAGAGGAGGAGGTAGGAGAGAGGAGATCTCTACAGTTTCCTAGATTGGAGATAAGGATGGAGGATCCTAGCAATTTTATTAATTGTTTAATAACCTACCAGTGTTGGGGTTGGGGGCCAGGGACTCATTCACTCAATCAACAAACATTTATTAGGCTCCTATTACGTGCAGAGCACAGTATAGCCACGGGATAGAGACAAAAATCTCAGATGAATTAGGAATATCGCACCTGTGGGGAGGTCATCTGGAATTTCCAGGAAGCACTTTCCAGGAGTTCCTAAGGGTTCCTCTGATGCAGAAGGACTAGATGCTTCTGCCAGAGGAGTATGAGATACCTGATGACCTGAAGCTAGGGGGTGGAGCAGGGTGAATTCAGAATTAGAATTTCTAATTCCCTGTATTTTAAGCCTTCTGTGAAAACCACCTCAATTGTTCCTGCCGGTCGGGAAGTCCGGCGGAGACTCGAACCAGCGGCTTTCCTGCTGCAAACCTCAGCAGCTTTATTCCATTCGGGAACCCGATAGAGAGCTCGTGAGAGTGTGCTACCTGATACCTACACCATCTACCTGGGCTGGAGAGAACGTGAGCGGCTCATCCCCGCAGCCCAACGCGGCCCACCTGGGAATCCCCGCAGGCGGGTGGGTTCGGAGGGCGCGGGAGGGAGAAGCCGACCCAGACTCTCCGCAGCCCCCGCTGCAAGCTTGAGTCTCCTCCACCCGCAGCCCGCCCGCGATGTTCCCTTCCCCGAGCCTGGATCTGGCGTCTTGCAAAGCAATTGATTAAGCCGAGCGGGGTCCTGCTAATGAGCTGTTGATGATGCATCGCGTCTTAGCTCGCGCTCCCGCAGCTGATGTGAGAGTTAATTACCCTGGGAGGCCGGGGGACGCGATGAATACTTCATAAAGCCAAAACCCGCGGTGAATTATTCATTTTCCGTTTGTCCCCGCAGTCCCAGCGAGGAAAACGCCCTAGGAAAGATGAGGGCTGGGATGGGAAAAGAGCTGTGCCTCCCCCACCCTACCAAGGTGGTAGCCAGAGTCCTGTGGGGCCCCAAGTAGCCAAGCAAGGCCCTGGACAGGGTTTGTGCGCTTCCAGGTTGGTCAGTCCACCCAAATACCAGTAGTGCTTAGATTAATTAGGGCTGGTCAACCAAGATCCCAGAGTCCCTGTTACCTCAAGCAGAAACTGGGCCGAGTTTTTCCCAAGCAGACTAGTCATAAATCCTGTCATATTACTCAAGTTATAGAATGTGAAAGCTGGAAAGGACCTCAGGGACCATCTAATTCTAACCTTCTTCTGTTGCAGAGGAGGAAACAGGCCCAAGAAAGAAAGTGAGTTCTCCAAGGTCACTTAGCTAGTAAGTGGTAACACTCGGATTTGAGCCTAGGTCTCCTGAGACCTTCCAGAACTAGAGTGACAGTCTGATTGTAACCATTTTGTGTGTTATGAGCCCCTTTGTCCCTCTGGCAAAACCTATAGATCCCCATTCTCAGAATAAGGTTTTCAAATGCATAAAATAAAGTACATAGGATTTCAGAATAAACCACTTATATTGAAATATAGTTATAATTTTTTTTTTAAGCTCAGGGATGCCCAGGTTAAGAAGCAGAGAAGGGAAAGATCACTATGGACTGCTATGAAAGGAAGTCAGTGCTACTATTATTTGGGGAAGGGAGGACATATCCCCCTGACATTTTGAGGAGGAAATGTAGGGAATCCCCTTCCTCATTAATTTTCCCTCTGCCAATCTTCTATGGTAACCTTCTCTTTATTTTCACATTTCAATTCATCAGGAGCCACAGAATGGAATATAAGCTTCTTGAGGGCAAACATTCTTTTGGTATTTATATCTGTAGCCCCAACTGGGAGCACACAGTGCCTGGAACATAGTAGGTCTTACATGAATGCTTGTTGAATTAAAGTAACTGCAACACTATTAGTGAGGCCTGCTGAAGATTTAATGACAGCTAATCCGTTTCTGAAAATAAGTGTTTAACCAATATGGAGCTTTTCTGTGGAGCTGACCAAGCCTTCAGGGGACTTGTCTTAGGAGAAATGATTCTTTCAGTCTCCAGTTAGCATCTCCCCCAGCATACTTGCACTACCCAAAGGGCAGACATGACACGTCTCCATTAGACTAGGAGTTCCCCAACACCAAGGACTGGAACTTTCCATGTGAAATTTACAAGTCCCTAAGGTCAAGAACTGATTCTTCCCCTTTAGATTGGGAGTTCATAGAAGGCAGGAACAGCTTTCTCATAAGACTGAGTCTCTTCCATCTGACAAGGACCTCCCAAAAAGCAGGGTCAGTGTCTCCCCAATAGATCGGGAGCTCCCTGAGGGCAGGGACAATGAATCCCCATCAGACATGGTCCCCCAGCTCTCAAACTGCAGGAGCTAAGTTTCTTCATCAAACTGGGGGGGCAGGCTCCGTGAGGGCAAGGGCTGGCTCCCCTATGTTATTGGTAGCTACTAACAGCTGAAGACTCCTCCCATCCTACTTTGTAGAGCTTTTGTCTTGACTCCTTTGCAAAGTACTGGGCTCTGATCCAAGCAGAAACTCAGTTCAAATTGTTTGCTGTCTGAAATAGGCTTAAGTGTCTCTTCTTGCCACCACCATCTCTTTTCATACCTTCCCCCTCCTCTTCCTCAGGGTGACCTATTCCCACTCAGCTCAGTGCTTTCTTAAATCTAGAGGATATAGCTTAGAAAGGTTACCTGCTGAACTGAGGAGTAAGTATGGAGAGAAGGAGGGAGAAAGGGAAAGAGGGAGTTGTGAGCAGTCAGTTTGTAGAGCATTTGGGAGAGAAGATTTATAGAGTGTTGTCCTGGGGCTCCAACATTCAGACCTTTTCCTTCCAAGATCTGACACATTTTGTAAAAGATCTTTATAGTCTGTTTCTTGAACTGAATCCCCAAATCCCCTGCCTTTGTCTTTGTCAGTCAAACAGCATAAGCACCAACTGTATGCCAGGTATGGTACTAAGTACTGGGATACAAAGAAAGACAAAAGACTGGTCCCTTCATGGAAATTTAGAGCTTAGTAATCTCCTCATTTTATAGATGAAAGTGAGGAAAGGAAAGTGATTTGCTCAAGATCACATGGCTGGTTCCCCCATCTCCTTCACCTCTTCCTTCTTCCTCCTCCAACCTCTTCCTTTGCTACCTACCCTCCTCCTACTCCCTTACTGCAAGAGTAGAAATGAGGGGCCCCAGCTCTGACAATACCCAGAACCCCAGACAATGAATGTACTTTAGCAGCAGAAAAAAAAGAGAGTAAAGATTAAAACCTTCATAAAGGAAACCAAACCCAAACACTCACTCCAAGGTCCCCCACCCCCGTTCATGTCTTCTCCCAAAGCAGCTCTTAATTTTCCCCTTTCACCTAATCAGTCAGAGAAGACCCGAGTTCAATTCTAGCCTCATATGCTGACTAGCTTTGTGATGCTGGGCAGGTCACTTAGCCTCTTCTGTCTCAGTTTTATCATCCATAAAATGGGGGTAATAATAGTGCCTACTTCCCAGGGTTGTCACTAGCATCAAATGAGATCATATTTGTAAAGTGCTTAGCACAATGCCTACACATTTGTTATTCAGTCATTTAGTTCAACTCAGTGTGACCCCCATGAACTTTGTCCATGTTTGGCGTTTTCTTGGCAAAGATATTGGGGTCTTCTCTAGTGTGTCCCCATTTTACTCAGAGTAGGTGCTTAATAAACTCATGTTCCTTGCCCTGACTCAGCAGATCTGGGTTCGTTTTGGGTAGGATGAACTTTCTCACATGTCTCTTTGGTTTCTGGTTTCAATCAGAAAAAACCCTGGAAATATCAGTATTTGGTTCATTTTGCTCTCCCAAAGAAGCTCTCAGCTTCCCAGAAAACTCTCAAGCTACTAAGGTGTATTAGTAGTGGTGGTGGTAGTAGCAGTAGTGGTAGTAGTAGTAGTAGTAGTAGTAGTAGTAGTAGTAGTAGTAGTGGTAGTAGTAGTGGTAGTAATAGTAGTAGTAGTAATAGTGGTAGTAGTAGTGGTAGTAATAGTAATAGTAGTAGTAGTAGTAGTAGTAGTGGTAGTAGTAGTAGTGGTAGTAGTAGTGGTAGTAGTAGTAGTGGTAGTAATAGTAGTAGTAGTAGCTAGCATTTATATTCTCCTTTTATCTTTGCAACAACCCTGAGTTAAGTACTATTATTATTATTATTATTAAATAATATTATTATCTTACAGATGAGGAAACTGAAGCAGACAGTCATGAAGAGTCAGAAGTGACTTGCCAGGGATCAAATAGCCAGTAGGTAAAGTCAGATTTGAATTCAGATCTTCCTGACTCCAAGTCTAGTGCTGTAACTACTGAGCCACTTAGGTGTTCCAAGTTGTAGTATATGGCAAGTTTTATTTAACCCAATGAAAAACATTGAACACAGTGTCTCAACCATCATAAAGACTTTCCTCTCTTTTCCAGAAGATGTCAAGCAAACTCTTACCATCCAGTAAGTCCTGCCTTCCCTCCTTGACCTATACAGATTCATAGAACCAGTGAATGGATGGGTCTAAATTATTCCTGAATGCATGGGAGGCCTATTGCACCAATCTCTCCAGTAAGGTCAAGGTGCTCAGTTTTACTCCTCCTAGTCATTGTTTTAAGGTTTTCATTTGGTTCTGGGTCCTCAGGGATGTGCTTCCCTGTAGAGACTGTATGCAACTTAAAGTCTGTCTCTTTACCAAAGCCTCTGGGTATAAAAATACTCCAAAGCTGTTTCATTCTTGCTCATATACCTCTTCTCCTCTGCCTCTCCACCCCCCAGGCTTTTCCAGGGAATATGGAGAAGGGACTCACCTACATGTCTACTATAGTGGCATTTTCTAAGATCTGTAAGCTCCTTGAGATCAGGGACTGTCTTTTGCATCTTTTTGTATCCTAAGTGCTTAGAATAGTGCCTGGCATATTATAGGCCTTTAATAAATGTTTATTAATTAGTTGGTTGGTTATGTAACTCTTCTACTCAAAAGTCTTCCATAGCTCCCTATTTCCTATCAAGTAAAGTTCACTCATTAGCCTAGAAGTAAAGGACCTCAACAATCTACTGCTACCTTCCCTTTCCAGCAAGTCAGCAAAAAGGAGGACCTTCCCATCTGCCATGTCCCTCAGCCCTAAGGACCCTTGGGCCTTCCTCTCTGTCCTTCTGCTGTGTCTTACTGGTCTCCTGACCTGCCACTGTACCCTAAGGTCTCCTGGGCCTTGCCAGCTATCCTGCAGCAAAACTTTCTTATATCTGTTGTCTCCCCCAGTTGGGATATGAGCTTTTTGAGGAAGAGTCTCAATCTTCTGTTCATGTTATTGTTTAGTCATTTCAGTTGTGTCTGATGCTTCATGAGCCTATTTGGCGTTTTCTTAGCAAAAATACCAGAGTGGTTTGCCATTTCCTTCTCCAACTCATTTTATAGATGAGGAAACTGAGGCAAACGGGATTAAGTGACTTGCCCAGGGTCACACAGCTGGTAAGGGTCTGAGGCCGGATTTGAATTCACAAAGATGAGTCTTCCTGACTGTGGGCCCTAGTGCTCTATCTACTGCCCCACCTAGCTAATCAACAGATAGTTAGCATAATGCTTGGTGCACAGTAAGTCCTTCAGAAATGTTTTTCCTTTCCATTTATTCCCCTTTATTTTCTTTACTCAAATATTTGGATGCATCTGTGCCCACAAGGATATGGGTAATCTGTCCAGTCATGCATCCTCTGCTGTTGTTGACCACATCCTCTCTTCTGTTCTCAGCCAAGCAAAGCTGGGGACCTTCTTTCGGTTCCCTTGACATGACAGGACAGCAATGGAAAGCAAGAGCTTTTGCTTGGTGTTGGGCCCATCTTTCTCATTTTCTTGAAGCCCTTTTTGCAAGACTTCTGCCTAAGTCTTCATTTGTAATGTATTGCCATCGGCTCCCACCCACCATGTACCTCCCTGCATTGCTCTTTTGGTGATTTTCCACTCGATTTCTTATAGAGACTGAAATGTTCCATGAGTCACAACTAGCAGCCTCCCTGGAAGAATACTCCTGGGAAAGATCTAGGCCTCTGGTTCAGGGACAATGCACTGTTCTCTGTCCCTCTCTAAGCCCTGTGTCTATTCAACCTGTTCCTGAAGACTGAAATGTTCTCCTTCTTTCTCTTTCCCTGTTCAACTATCTCTCCCATCCAAGGTCTCCCATTGTATCCAGACCCATCTCCAGTCATCTTGATGTATATCTTGCCATTGGACCCAGATGGCTCTGGAGGAGAAAATGAGGCTGGTGACTTTGCACAGTCTTGCCTCACTTAAATCCAATTCACTTGCAAATCAGGGCATCACCTTCCTGAAGTCATGGTCCTCTTGGAGAACAAACAATGACGACTCCTCCCATCCTTGAAAAGCCATCTCAAATGCCACTGCTTCCACGTACCCTTCCATGACCTACCTGTCAGGAACAACCCTCTGACTCCATATAGTAATTTCTTTTGTAGTTCTGTAATGTGCTTGCCATGGCTAGGTCCTGATTAATGCTGTGGCTTGTAACTGAATTTGTTCTACTTGAAATCACACTATTTGAAGATGTAGTTACTTAAAATATGACAATTGGTTCTAATCCAATGGAACTATTCAGTGAGGTCACATAATGCAGCTACTTCAGGGGATTCCTTATTCACACTAATCAGGACCTAGCTATTGTGTTTTATCGTTTTGTGTAAATTTCTTATACCCCTAATGGATTGTAAACTCTGGCCTTGTCTAGCTGGGAGCTATGCAAACAGCAGCTGCTTCCTAACTCTTTTCTTTATTGAATTAAAGCTCCTCATTTCAGAGTGGTCTGAGATGCTGACACTGGGCACATCATTCCCCCAGGCCTTTCTGCCTGGGGCTTATGTGAAGTCTGATACTGCCTATCTTCTGCACCAAATGGCACCTGCCAGCTCCTGGCAAGGCCTCCTGGGTAGGGAGGAGGAAGGAGCTAGCTACTGACTGACTCTCCTCTGGTGGGACCAGGGGGAACCATTCATTCCCTCTGCACCAGGCCATGTCTGGAGCACTCAGGTAGCTGGCAAGAAGCCTTGGGCCAGTGTGGGCCAGACAGCTGAACAGCCCCCACCTGGTTCTGTCTCACATCCACTGTCAAAGCAGGTACCCTCCCTTTGCCCTGCTCTCTTCCCCTACCCCTCACCCTGGTCATCTGGCCATCCTAGGAGGCCTCCAGAGTGGCAGAGGAGCAAAGAAGGGACAAGAGACCAGAGAAAGAAAACCAGAGGGAGCTCAGGTCTCTGAGTCCCTTAAAACAGGCCCACTTACATAACAATTCCTCTCTAGGCCAGCTGGATTTATACTCTGTAGGAATCTCTCCCCTCCAACTCCCCAAATCCACACCCCCTCCAATGCTCCCCAGACCTTAAAAGAATATTTAACCACCTGTTAAATGATTTATCCCGCGGAGGCTTTTTCCGCTCAGGGTACCTCATAGGCCTCTGCGAGAATTAACTAGAGTCATAAATCAAACCGACATTTGAGAAATTTCCAGCCGTCCCAGACAGCAGGCGGTGACTGTGGCCCAGACAGGGAAATGGCATTCAGAGTGGGGAGGGAAGAGCCCTGCTCTGATGCTCCAGGCCTCCCCCGCCCTCCCACTCAGGAGAGGACCGGAAAAGAGGTGAGAAGGGGGTGGAAGAGAAAGACAGGCACACAGATGTGTCTTTGCTTTGGGTGGTCCCATGGTTCACAGCCCAAGGAACCATGGGACCACCCAAAGCAAAGACACATCTGCCTCCCAGGTTAGGGGTATGGATTATTGTTCCCATTTCACAGATTAAGCAGTTTTTTCTTCAATATGCTCACCCCTTCTGCATCCACACATATACATACATACCAACCCACCCACCAACATGTGATAGACTAATCTGTATTAACGGTGAGATTTAGGGGCTGGGGTGGGGAGAGTAAAGAAGATGCTTCTAGTCTCAGGTCTTAGTTTCTTTATTTTTTTCTTTCCTTCATGTATCATGAGGAGGTTAGATTGAGGTCCTTTCCAGTTCTGACATCTATAAGAAGCTGGATCTCACTGTGTTCAAAATCAGTATGCATCAGATGGGTAAACAACTGCCTACAGGGTGCAGTTTGAAAAGTAATAAGAGGCCCCCCTGCTCCCCAAAACCTCTTCTACCAGTCGTCTTCAGGCCTGCAATTCCCACCCTTAGAGGTACGCCTCTGCGGTTAAGGCATCCTCTGCAGAGGGACTTTCTAAAAACAGACCCCAGGATCAATGAAATCTAAGCCTCCTAAAGGCAGGGACTGTCACATTTCTGTCTTTAAATCCCCAGCACCCAACCTAGTGCCTGGAACATAGGAATTTAATTCATATAGGGAACTTATTCTACCAATGCAATTTGAATGAGATAATATTGTAAAACACTTAGCGTCGTGCCCAACACGTAGCAGGAAATGCTTATACCCTTCCCTTCCAACGCAAGTCTGCACCTCAGCAAGCACTGAGGTGAGGTGACGTTCCCAGGATCACATAGCTAATATATGTCACGGGTAGAACTTGAACCCAGGACTTCCTGATTCTGAAACTTTCTCTAGAGCCACCATTCCAGCTGCCTCCTCACTTGCTGACTTGCACGTAGTAACTAGAGCTCAGTAAATGCTTGAGTGAATTGACTGAAAGAGAAGAACCTTAGAAAAGGCTCACCCCTACCTACACTTGCTCTCATGGAAGGAAGGGGTACACATTAATATTTTATTAATTATTATTAACTAACCTATTAATTATTAATCATTAATATTTTAGCAGGGCAGCTAGGTGGCACAATGGATAGAGTTCTGGGCCTAGAATCAGGAAGACCCAAATTCAAATCTGGCCTCAGATACTCACTAGCTATGTGACTCTAGGTAAGTCACTTAACCTTGTTTGCCTCAATTTCCTCATCTGTAAAATGAGCTGGAGAGGGAAATGGCAAATCATTCTAGTATCTTTGCCAAGAAGATGCCAAATGGGGTCATGAAGACTTGGACACAACAATATTTTAGTACCAATCAGTTATTCATTCCTCAAATGTTTGCTGAGTAGCTACTCAAATAATAATACATAATAATGAGAATAGCTTGGGGGGTGCAGTGAGAATGCGGAGCAAGAGTTCAAAGGCTCATAGACCATAATAATAGCTAACATTTATATAATGCTTACTATGTGCCAAGTGCTGTGCTAAGTACTTTATAATTATTATCTCATTTGACCCCTACAACAACCTGGGAGGTAGGTACTATTTTATCCCCATTATACAGAAGAGGAAACTGAGGTTGTGCCTCAGGGTCAAACACACAGCTATTAAGTATCTGAGGCTGGATTTGAATCAGGTCTTCCTGATTCCTGGCTCAGCTAGCTGTCCCGTGGAACGGCAGCTCTGGAAGAGAGCTCAAGAGATAACGTAGTCCAACCTTTTCATTTTGAGGGAGAAACTAAGAAACTAAGGTGATGGGCATACAAAGACAGAAATGTGACAGTTCCTGCCTTCAGGAGGCATATGTCTTATTGATCCTAGGGTCTGTTTTTTGAGAGTCCTTCTGAAAAAGATGCCTCAACCCCAAAAGGATACTTCTAATGGCAGGAATTTCAGGCCTTGAGCAGACTGGTAGAAGAGGTTGGGAGTGAAGGAGGGTTCCTTATTACTTCTCAAACTGCACCCTACTATAGACAGCTGCTTACCCATCCTATGCAGCAGGGAAAGAGTCTTGTCCAAGGTCATAGTCATAACAGAGGACCGGATTCTCCAGGTAACTGGGTAAAATTAGGTCAAGTCTAGCTTTCAGATGATCCCCAATAGCTAACATTTTACAGTTTACTGAATGCTTTCTTCAGAACAACCCTAAAGTAAATACTGTACCCCCATTTTATAGATGTACTCCCAATTTACAGAAGAGAAAGCAGAAACTCCAAGTGGTCTGTCCAAAGATAAGTAAGTAGCGAGAACAGGACTTGAGCCTAAGGTCTTGTGATTCCAAGACCAGTGTTAGATATCTTCTAACCAAGAATATTGGTAATAAATTTTCAAAGAAAGGATGTCAGGCTCACCTTTGAAGTCTTTGGACAAAGCACTTTAGTCTACATAACGGTATTTGATTCTCGCAGCAGAGAGAAAGGCAGGGATCACTAATCCCATTTTATAGAAGAGGAAACTGGGCAGGAAGGTAGCCAAATGAGTTCTGATGGGGGAAGAGAGATAAGAAAGACTGAGAAAGTAGAGATGAGGACTGCAGTTGGAAAGCCTTAAGTGCTAGGGGTTGGTTGGGGGTGGCACTGAAAGAGAGGCCAGGAAGCCATAAGGGAGAGTGGGTTGGATTGGAAAACAAATTGTACCCACTTCACAGCTTTGCCAAAGTCGAGATGTTTTTACCTGAAACCTCTCTTCTTGGCTCTTTGCTTACCATGCAGAAACCCCGGTGCTGCTGGAAAGAAGAAATCCAGACAATCCCCCTCCCACCCTAGGACATTACCAACTACCCAAAGCAGTATACAAAGAACGGAGGGGTCTGGGGTCAGAGAGACAGCGGAGCAGTGGAGGATGGGGGACATAGGAGGCAAGGAGGAAGACAAAATACTATTGGATCAGGACTTATCCAGAGATCCTGAGTTCAGATGATTTAAAGCTTGAAAAGGTCCTAGAAGTCATTTAGGCAATCTCTCTCCTATTTTATAAAGACTGAGGAAAACTGAGTTCAAGTCTCCCAGCACTCATTCCACTCCAACACTGTTTAAGCCCTGGTTCTACCAGGCATTAAAGGTGTGGCCTTGGCCATATTGCTTTTCCTCTTTGAGCCTCAGTTTCCACATCTGTAAAATGGGATTAGTGATCCCTGGTCTGCATATTTCTTTCCTGTGAGAATTAAATGATAGAATCCAAAAGTAAGCCTTTGCCCCTCTCTCTTTTAAAATTAATTATCAATATGCTCCACCGGGCTTGGAATCAAAAGGCTTTAAATTTAAATCCTGGTTCCTCTATTTACCAGCTTGGACAAACCACTTGGTTTCTGTGAACCTCAGTTTCCTCAGCTATAAAGTGGGGATATACTAACCCTATGTTTATAAAATAGTGGGGAGCTAATATCTATTTATCTTAAAAGGTTGTTTTGAAAGAAGTTTTTTATAAACTGTGAAATGGAGCTTATTGGAAATGTACTGAAAGCTGATCCAACCTGACCTAACCTCAATGGGTTAGCCCTTGGACTAGAACTGGCCTCAGACTCTGGAATAGGCACCTGGAGGAGGGGGATGAGTTGTGCTATCCAGGAGAAAAGCCTCTGCTCTCCTCCACTTGTTAGCCCTCCCAACACATCCAAGGCAGAGCTCCATCCTAAAGGTTGACTTCCACCAACTCAAGTCCTTTAGCAGCCCCCCCAGTACCCTCAAGTGAAATCCCTCCTGTATCATAAGGAGATCAGCGCCGACTAGTGTACACACAGTGAACTCAATGAGCTTCTATCCTAAGGTTGGCTGAGACTCAAACTTTTGCTTTCCACCCCTAGGCTGGGGCTAGGAGGGACCTGGGTGTACAGGTATGGTTGTGATGGAGGTGGTTTATCTCCTGGGTCATGTCCTTCAACCCAAGAATTTCCTACCCTCTGGCCTCTTCCTCAAAGGTCATAATGTCCTCACACAGCACTTTGGCTCTGCAGGATATTGTATATAGCAGAAATAGCCTTAAATGCGTTCTGGAACATCTGAATTTGAATCCTAAATCTCCCACTGAGGACTTGCTCTATAATCTTTGGCAAGTAGCTTCCCCTGTCAGGTCTCATTTTCCAGAGGTAAAATGAAAGGGTTGTGCTAGGTTCAACCTGATTTGCCCAGGACCACACTCACTCCTACCGCATCTTCAGATCTCTCCTTTCTCTGGCATCTCCCATCAAAACTTACTCATCCAGTGTACCATCCTGCCATAGCACTGTTCTCAATTAGGTCACGGGATCACAAGATTATAAGTTAGAACTGGAAAGGATCTTAGAGATAATCTATTTCAGCTCTACCTTTTTTATTATTATTAGTCATTATTATTAATTAAATATATTTACTAATAACATATAATAAATATAATACATTAAAATAAATAATATATTTAATATTGATATGTTGAATATTATGTAATATATTATAACATTATTAATATTATTCAATATATGCACCTGGGACAGCTAGGTGGAGCAATGGATAGAACACACCTAGAATAAGGAAGACCTGAGTTCAAATCCAGTCTCACACAACTATTCGCTAACTGCTCTTTGCCTCAATTTCCTCATTGGAGAAAAAAATGAGCTGGAGAAAGAAATGGCAAACCCCTCCAGTATCTTTGCAAAGAAAACCCCAGATGGAGTCACAAAGAGTCAGACACAACTGAAAAAATGACTAAAACAATTATTATTAGTGCTATTATAAACAGTTCTCTGGTGCTGACTATGTGTCAGGCACTGTGCTAAGCGCTTTTTAATTATTATCTCGTGGGATCCTCATAATAATTCTGGGAGGTAGGTGTCGTTATTATTCCCACTTTATAGATGTTGGTGAGGATGATAATAGTAATATCTTGTAGGCATGTAGCACTTTGTCGTCATTGTTGCTGTTCAGTAGTTCGGTCCTATCCAACTCTTCGTGACCCAATTTGGGGTTTTCTGGGCAAAAATACTGGAATGATTTAACATTTCCTTCTCTAGATTATTTTACACATGAGGAAACTAAGGCAAACAGGGTGAAATGACTTACCCTGGGTCACATGTGTAGTAAGTGCCCAAGGCCAGATTTGAACTCAGAAAGATAAGATGAGTTTTCTTGATGCCAGGCCCTACACTCTGTCCATTGTGCCACCTGGTTTCCCTTATATAGTATTTTGCAAAATACTTTCTACCTCTTGTTTGTAAGACTGTGTAGGTAAGTAGGTAGGTAGTAAGGAATAGCTTTCTATTGATGAGGAAGTTGAGACCACAAAAGGAAAAAATGACTTGCCCAAGGCCACACAGTAATCAGCAGAGCAGGGAGACAAATCCAGGTTTTCTGAGTCCAAGGCCAGTGGCTCCATCTATCAGGGCTAAGATTGGTATTTCCATTGGAATTAGTGTTTTGGTTGGGATAATATAACGCTGAGACTGTCCTACATTAAGAGCAATTAATGGGGCCCTAAATGAAGAAGCCTTAATTAAATCCAAGCCCTAGGCAGAAGACAAAAAGAGAGTTTAAAGTCAGAGAGGCAGCATTGAGTAAGTAGGGAGAGTAAAAAAGGGGAGATCAATAGGTCTTGGATCTATGGTGCTCTGTCTTATAAAGATGTTTTACCAAAAGAAGCTTCATTGCCCCTCCCAAATCATCCCTCCTAAGGGGCTGGGTTGATCCTCCTCTGTTTTAGTGGACTCCTGCCTGGGGAGGTCAATGAAGGTGACTTTCTTCACATACAAGCCTCAGGGTCAGAAAATTCAAATTAATTAAATTCAACAAGCAGTTATTATGCATCTACTCTGTACCAGGCAATATGCTAAAGTTCCCATTTTTCTCTCGAGTCAAAGACTTCCAAAGCTGTGTCTTCCTTAGGAGTTGGTGCACCTTGAAATGCCATTCAGAATAACTACAGAAGGCATAAAATATCTAGAAGTCAATCTGTCAAGGCCTATGTAGATAGAATGATAAAAGACTCTTTGAGGAAATAATGACAAATATTGGAGACACGTTAAAGTGATCATGGTTGGGTGGAGTCAATATGAAAAGAATGACAATACCACCAAAAGTAATTTATAGATTTAGTGCTATGCCAATGAAACTACTAAGGTAATATTTTATGGAGCATGACAAAATAATAATAAAATTCATTTGGAGGGGCAACAGTTCTAGAATCTCAAAAGGAAATAATAGAAAAAATAAAAACGAAGCAGTAGTATATCACTTCTGGGCATCATATTATATACTATATATATGTGTGTGTGTGCGTATGTGTGTGTGTGTAGTATACTATAGTAGTCAACAAAACTCTTGTTAGTTATCTTACCAAGGTTTTTACACATCCATTCCCTACGTCACCAGGGTAGGACAGCTCATTGGAGGCTGCTACACGGAGGAAGAGGCCAGGGTGCCTTAGATTTTTGACCTGCAGGGCTAAATTCAAACCCCAGTTCTGCTATTTTGTTATCTTAAGCAAATCACTTAGCCTCTCTAGACCTCACTTTCTTCAACTGTAAAAAGTAAATAAATACTGCTAGATTTGTGGGTCTCTTTGAGATTCTTAAGACTCCATAAAGACAAGTGGAAAAATTATTTGCTTTAGACAAGATTCCTCACCTAGACTGGGACTCCTGCCCTGCTAGTGTATGTCTGGAGTCCTTCTTGGTGGAAACTTCCATGCCCTGTGATTAATACAATGATCCCCACCACTTCCCAGTTTCTTACTACCCATGACATCAGAGGTGTCAGATACATACACCCAAGTGGAACCATAACTGGACTAGGGGCCCAGAGGAAGCTTCAGAAACACCCCTAAGGCAAGCACCATGAAATATTCTCTCAAATTAAGAGAGACAAATTTTAAGACAAATCAATACCCAAGGAAATTGCCTTGAGAAACTGAGGAGGCCAGTATCTGAGGAGAAAGGGAGTAGGGTAGAAATAGGCAGGCATTTACCTGGATGATAATCTGCCTGGGTAAGAAAGATTGTCATGGAGATATTCTTTCATACTGTAGAAAGAATATTGAATTTGTAGTCCCCAGAACCTAAGTTCAAATCCTGACATTATCTTTGCGACCCATGGGCAAGTCATTTTGTCTTACTAGAACTCAGTTTCCTTATCTGTACAGGCAGTTGGACAAGATGGTCTTTGAAATCCTCTCTGATTCTAGCTCTATGACGCTATGATATCTTGATATTCTAACTAATTAGTCTTGCTAGATGCTAAATTAATAGCTGTTTAAGTGTACTGTAAATTTTAGGACCCTGGGAAGAAGTTCCAATTTCCCCACCCTAGTTATATCACCGTACCTGAGGGAGTCTCTATCCCTTCCTATAAAACCCAGGGTACTTTCCATCCATCTTAGTTACCCTGGTTTGGAGAATACAACCCAGACATCCCTATATTAAACTAGTGCCAATGCTATGTGCTTAGCATAACCTGGGTGGAATAAATTGATAGGTGAAAAAGCACTTATTAAGCACCTACTAGGTGTCAGTGATTCTGTCAAGTGCTGGATACATAAATGCAGAATTGAAATAGTCCCCACTTTCAAGGAGCTGACATTCTTATCCAGACAGAGCATACAGAGGAGTAATAATGACATTTTTGTCTGGGGAGTCCCAGGAACAGTGAAAACATCCATAGGGCAGCTACAAGTAGTCACAACCTTACAGAAGCAATAGTAGTATTGCTATGTTTAACCAAGACAAAAGGTAGAAGACAGCAAGATGAGAAGAGAGGGGAATTACACAACAGAGAGTCAGGTTAGAGGGCGAGATGTCTGAGTGATTGAATGGGAAACATTCCAGGTTACATGGCCAGAGGTTATCCTCCAGGAAATCAAGGATGCCTCCATCGTCCATCTCTATAAAGGAAAAGGAAATCCATTATCCTGCAACAATCACAATCTTAGTCATTTGCCAAAGTCCTCCTTAATAGGCTGATCCTTCACCTGGAAGATCGTAGTCTACCTGAGAGTCAGTGTGACTTCAGAAATGGCCATGGACAGTTGATAGGGAAGAGAAATGCCAGGAGCAGAACAGAAGGCTGCACACAATGTTTGTAGATCTGACCAAGGCCTTTGATGATGTGAATTGTGAGGGCTTGTGGAAGGTCATGGTGAAATTCGGTTGCCCAGAGTTCATCAGTATTGTATGCCAGTACCAGGATGGCATGCCTGCATGGGCTCTGGATAACAGACAGTGCTCTCATGTTTTACCAGTTAGCAATGGAGTGAGACAAGACTATGTACCTGTTCCCATGCTTTTTAGCATGATATATTCAGCAATGTTGTCAGACACCTTCAATGAGGACAAAAAAGGCATCAAGGTCTGCTACCATACTAATAGTAAACCATTTAACTTAAAAAGGCTACAAGCCAAGACCAAAGCAGAGGGAGAGTTAGTGTGTGACTTTTTGTTGGCAGATAATTGTGCACTCAATGCAGCCTCTGAAACTGAGATACAACAAAGTATGGATCAATTCTCTTATGCTTATGCTAATTTTGGCCAGATAACACCAAGAAAACATGGGTTCTCCACCAGCTAGCGCCACACCATCCATACATGGACCCATCCGTTACAGCAAATGGAAAAATTTTAAATATTATGGATAAGTTCACTTACTTTGGCAGTATATTTTCCAGGGATGTACACAGAGATGATGGGACTGGTGCACACATTGCCAGCGCTAGCTCAGTGTTTGGAAGGCTCCGAAGGAAAGTGTAGAAAAGAAGAGGTATTAGGCTGCCTACCAAAGTGAAAGTATGCAAAGCCATTGTACTGACCTCATTGCTATATGCCTGTGAAACCCAGACAGGATACCAGTGCCATGCCAGGAAACTAAATAGCTTTTATTTGAATTGTCTTAGGAAGAGTTTGAAGATCACCTGGCAAAATAAGATGCCAAGGTACCGATGCCCTTTGTTGAGGTGAGCTACCAAGCATTCAAACTCTGTGGGAATACATGGTAAGTGATTAATAAATGCCTGTTGCCTGTTTCCTGTCTGCTTGGAAGTATAACAGAAGGAGAAGAAGTATTTATATAGGGCTTATTGTGTGCCAGGCATTGTGCTAAATATTTCTTACAAATATTAGCCATTTGATCCTTACCACAACCCTGTGAGGCATAGTGCCAGGGAGGGCCTGGGCTCATGTGCAAGTTTTCCCATGAGATAGAGCTCCTTTTGCTATTTATATTAAAGGGAGTTATGTTAATTGTGGAATCATAGGTCACATTCTCACACTCTGGCTTCCGCTGTACCCTAGGTTCACATAGCTAGGAAGTATTTAAGGCAAGATTTAAACTCAGGTCTTCCTGACTCCAGAGCCAGCACTCTATCCACTAGCCCCCTTAGCTGCCTCTTTCATAATCGTGGGCCACTCATATGTTTCAGAACTGAACTCACAAGGGCAAAGTTGGAATGAACCTAGGGCATCCTTCCTGTCTGACCTTCAGACCACCAGACCAACTTTTCGTTTTGTCATCTAACCCACACTCTTTCCTGCTTCTCTGGTGTTGGAGAAGATGCAAGAAAATAAAGGGAGAAGGAAGAAAGGCTAAAGGAGGAAGTCCTGCCTTTAAGCTGGCCCCAGCCGATGAGTTTGGTGAGGATTTTAATTAGGAGAGATGAATGAGGAAAACACAGAATGCCCCTGTTCCATAGTGATATCTAGATTACACATAGAAGGGGAAAAAGTCCCAGGGTAGAAATAACTTGCCTAGAGTCGTAAAACATATTGGACCTTGGGTCTTCAGATTCCAAATTCAGCATTTTTCCCTCTACCACATAGTCTCTCTACCATCCCATCCCCACTCTCCAGTAGCCACAGGAAAGTAGATGAATGATCTCAGTTGGGAAAGGTAACATCATCACTGGTTTCCTGGTCAAGCATGGTGTCTGGAGTCCAAGGACCCAAATCGAAATTCTGGCTATCTGCCATTTCTTATCTCTTTAATTGACATAGATTAATCATTTCTTCTCTCTCTGGGCCTCAGTCTCCTCTTCTGTAAAATGAGGGCATTGGACTGGTTGACATCCTTTCCAGTTCTAAATCTGAGGATCTTATCATCTGCTTCAAAAGCAAGTAGAAAGTTGAAAACTTCCCCCAGACAGAAAACAGAAACTTATGGGAAGGGAGTAGTGTTCAATGGTAGCTTTGAAGCTGGAAGATGAATAGAGTCTACTCCTGGTCAAGGGAGGGAACAAAAAAATGTGGACAAGCTCCAAGGAATTATGGGTACCATGGGACAGTCACCATAAGCAACATGATAGTTGATACCATTCACGTAGAAGTTCAAAGTTAGCAAAGTACCTCAGCCCATTTGATACTCATGATAATCTTGTAAAGTAGGTATTATTATCTCCATTTTACACATGAGAATACTGAATCTCAGAGAGGTTAAGTGACTTATGGCTACACAGCCATTAAGCTATATTTGAGCCTAATTCTTCTTCAGTCCTGTTCTAACATAGTATGATACCCACTGTGCCACTTGCCATTCCCTGTGAAGAGTAGGTAGGTATAGCTCAGGTGAGGATTTCAGACGTCAGCCAAGACTAGAACCAGTCTTAATAAGCCAAAAGTGAATGTACTTCAGGCAAATGGAATAGGGCAAAGAGAAAGAAGTAAGAGATAAGAAAAGAGCCTTTCAGATGCTACTAGTATGTCTAGGTAATGGAGGCACTTAATTTACAAAAAAAAAAAATCTTTCCTTTATCATTCCTGAATGCTATATAGGTTATTTTCTATATTTGGACATTCACACACACTTCACATACACACACACACACACACACACACACACACACACACCAACAACACCAACAACTTAGCCTTGGATGGGCACTTCCCCAAAGGGACAAATGACTCATCTATTTGTCTGCACTTGTATGGAAGGAGAAAGTGTAGGTGGAGCGGATTTCAGTGGATTCATTGGAATTCTTTGTCCCAGATCTAGAAGTGAGCTAAGACCTTACAATCCAGGAGTCCCCTAAAGCTCTAATGTGGTGGAGGAAATGAGAGGGGGATTCTAGCTTTGAAGAGGAAAAATAAAACGGTTTGGAGCAGAAATTCTGCAATGCTGTTACTGAAAGGATTTCCTCCTCCCCTGCACACCTACCCTGAGGAAGCAGGGTAACTGCTTCCAAATGGAGAGGCTGGGGCTACATAGATGGTGCTTAGATTAGCACTGTTGGGCAAAGTGAATGATCCAGTGGTCTTTAAGGTGCATTGGCAGTGGGGATAGCAAAGTGTGGGAGTCTTTAGGGTGCAATGGAAAAATCAGATAAATGTGCTATCTAGAGGGCACAGTGTGATAGGCATACATTATTAAGGTCCACTAGGTTTGCCATCTTATTGCAGTTGATGACTTCCTGTTGATTTAAGTGGTATGAGTGACTAGTTCAGAAGAGGGTATCATAGTATAGCAGGGCTTTAGTTTACCTCTAGTGAGGAGGGTGGGGAGTGAGGAAGAGCATCCTGCCAGGAGAAGTATCTAGCACCTAGTGGGGACTAGGCAACGGTGGTTGGGGCAAGGAAGGCTTGCTAAAAGGTCTTGCTCCTGCTTTGGGGGATCTGAGGAGCTGCTGGGAGGCTGAGGCAAGAATGATCTCTAAGGTCTCTCTCAGCAAAAGTATTACGTAAACACTCCAGCACACACACACACACACACACACACACACACACACACACACACACACAGCAGAGGAATCTGTGCCAGGCATGCGTGGCTATATTAGGGTTATCTTAGCATGAGATACCCTGCTCTATAACTCACCAGCAGAGTCTGAACAAAGATATTGGTGAGCCTCGGGCAAGCTTTGAAAATTGCCCTCCTGTGTGTTACTGTCTGGGAGAGGCTTTGAGCCTTTCCTATAACACATGTGACTTGACTTATCTATGACACAATGAAAACCTGCAAGGCTGTGGAAAGGAGAGTTTTGGGGCATTACAAATATGTGCATGAGAAAGGACTGTGAAAAAAACGTCTCAGTGCCTCCCCTGTGCGCTGTGCCCAAGGCAGGTGCCTCCCTTTCCTAGTCCCAGTTCTGCTCAGGTCTGTGTTTTATAAATTGCTTATTTTACTTTTTTCCTTGTAGTTGTTAGTAAAGTCCTTTTCAAAAACCCAGGCTTTGGCTTTGATGAATTAAGGGGCAGAGAGAATTTGTCAGTGCCTAGGCTAAGAGGTTCTGGGGAAATTGGAGCACCCCTGAGGCCAGAATCAGGTGATTGGAGTAGGAAAGATGGGGTGAAGAAGGTTGCTGCTCCAGTAGCTCTGAGATTAGAGTCTAGAAAAGTCATGAAAACTTCCCACAGGATTAATGAATTAATGCCAACTGTGTGACAGCCATTGTTCCAGGCACGGGGGATGCAAAAATGAAAAAGAGAGAAGTAGTTTACTTTCTGTTGCAGGAGACAACATATGAGCATGTATATTTATTTTTTATATATCATGTACAGATACATATATTCACATAGATATCTCTACATAGGTTCATGTATAAAATGTGTACATATAGAAGAATATATGCATATGTGGATGATATATCAAATAAATGTACATTCATACATTATAATATATGTATGGGGGGGAGTGTGGGTGTGGGTGTGGATGTGGGAGAGTGTGGATGTATGTGGATAGAACTCTGGGCCTAGATTAAGGAAGACCTGAATTTCTTTCCAGCTTCAGACACTTACCAGCTGTGTGACCCTGGACAAGTCACTTAGCCCTATTTGCCTCAGTTTCCTCCCTTATAAAATGATCTAGAGAAGGAAATGGCAAGCCATTCCAGTATCTTTGTCAAGAAAACCCCAAATTGGGTCATGGAAAGTCAATAACTGAAACTACTGAACAAGGTCAATATGTATATACATGTGTGTGTGTTTGTGTGTGTTACAAGGCTCATGCTCTGAGGATGGAACTCCATTGGCCAGCCCCGGACCCACCCCCTATTCGTAAGTATACACAAAATAAGCAGAAAGCAAGTTGGTGGATGGGTGAATGTGGGGGAGGGAGGAGGAGATGGTGGCACCAGCAGCTGGAGATCCTACGGTCTCTTTTTATCCCTCCTTAAGCCTCCCATGACTCCCCTTTCCCTCACTCTCTCAGCTAAGAACCTTGCCTCATGCTTCACAGAAAAAAAACTGAGGTCATTTTGTAAGCTCCTTCTCCTCTCTTCCTTGTCTCATATCCCTCAGATGCCTTCTGCTCCCATCTCCTTCTTCACCCCCTGTCTCACAGGAAGAGATGGCCTTACTTCTTACCAAGACCCACCCCTCCACCTGCACAAGTGATCTCATTCCATCTGTCTCCTCCAACAGATTGCCTCTTCTGTCATCCCCACTCTATCACTTACTTTCAATCTCTCTCTCCCTCTGTCTACTGGCTCATTCCCTACTGCCTCAAACATGCATATGTATCTCCCATCCTTTTAAAAAAAAAAAAACCTTCACTTGATCCCCATGAATTATTGTCCTCTATCTTTTATGCCCTTGAAAATAACTGTCTCTACTTTCTTTCCTCACTCACTTCTTAACCCTTTACATCCTACTGGGGGCAGGAGAAAAGAAGGAGAGGGCCACATCACACTGCTAGGTCTATAGCCTAAAGAGATCAAAGAAAAAGAACCCATATGTACAAAGATATTTATAGCAGCTCTTTTTGTGATGGCAAAGAATTGGAAACTGAGAGGATGTCCATCAATCTGGGAATGGTTGAACGAGTTGTGGTATATGATTGTGAAGGAATACTTGTAAGCTTTAAGAAATGACAACCAGGGATGTTTGAGAAAAAACCCGGAAAGACTTATATGAACTGACATAAAGTGAATAGGGCTGAACCAGGAGAACATTGTATACAGTAATAGCAACATTGTAAAGATAATAAACTTTGAAAGACTTACCTACTTTGATCAATACAATGATCCACCACAGTTCCAAAGGACTCATGGTGAAAAACGCTATTCACCTTCCAGAGAAAGAACTGATCAACTCAGGGCAGATTGAAGCATATTTTCTTTCAGTTTCTTATATTTTTTTCTTGCCTTTTTTTCTTTTACGACATGGCTTAAGGTGGACATAAGAATTCCATAACTTCATATGTATAATGGGTAAGGCATTTCTTGCCTTCTCAACGGGCGAAGGACAGGTGGGCAGGAGGGAAATAATTTGGGACTGAAAACTAAATGTAAAAGAAATTTTAATCTTTACAAAAGGAAAAGCATGTTATATATAATAGAAATCTACAGTTTCATGAATAATCTTCTCCTGTTACTTGGAAATACTCATTTTTTTTGACATTTGTCAAATTCGGAAAAAGAAAAAGAAAAAAAGAAAGGCATGTTGTCCAGTATAAGAGATGATAGTCTTACCTTGATTGAGAAGGAAGGAAACAGGCATTTATAAAGCATTTACTATGTGCTAGGCATCGTGTACTTTATAAGTAGCTCATTTTATCTTCACAACAGCTCTGCAAGGTAGGTGCTATCATGAGGCCCATTTTTACAGTCAAAGCAATAGAGGGAGACTGAGGTTGTTACATGCCCAGGGTTACACAGCTAGTAAGTGCCTGAGGCTGACCCAAGCCCCAGTCCTCTATCTTAGAATGCTATATTCAGTTCTGGTTACTGAATTTTAGGAAGAACACTGGCAAACTAGAATGCATTCAGAGGAACCCAACCAGGATAGGAAAAGCGACTGAAGACTATGTCGGGTCAGGATTGGTTGAAGGAATTGGGAGAATGGGACACTTTAGGGATATGTGATAGATGCCTGCAAGCGTGTGAAGGGCTGAGGAAGAAAGATTACCCTTTTTCTTTAAGACTTCAGTGAGAACAATAATAAATGAAAACCACCAAGGGGCAGGTTAGGCTTGATATAAAACGAACAAACAAAAACCTTCCTGACATTTGGAGCTATCCAAAAGCGAAATGAGATGCCTCCGGAGAGAGCATCTCTCCCGATGGACGTTCCAGAGTAGAAGCTAGAGGAATATTTATTTAGGATCCTGGGGAAGGGGGTTCCCGATCAAGAAGATCCCTAAGGCCCCTCTCAAATCTGAAATGATGTGATCCTTCAAAGTGCCTTTCAGGGAGAGGAATAAGAAATTCCCCAAGTGCCCACCAGCCCTAGGCACAGGCACAGGTATGAGCAGTAGGCATGAGCCATAGGCATGAGCGGGCAATGTTAACATACCCGCAATAGTCCCAAGGAGAGTGCCGGCTTAATGAGTTGGAGCTGATGCTATGAATTAGGGTAAATGAGCATTGGAGGTCATTAGTGCAACAGAGGCCGAGAGACACGACTAGCCATAGTGAATGGTGAACTGGGCACTGAATTATAAACGGGACAGGGACTTGCTCTGGTGGAGGGCAGTTCAGTCTAGTGAAGTGTGCTATCAGCCCCTTAAATTGTGCTGATGGTATTTTAATGGGATGGGTGTTGTAATGGGATGAATGGGTTTATAGCCATTTGCTCAGGAGTCATCAGCAGCTTCCTTATAGCTGGATCAATGCCCAGCCTGGTACTAATGGGAAATAGGATAGGATCTGGGCCTGGGGCCTAGGGGAGGTGAGATAATGAAGGAGAGTGAGATAGCCTAGGGGAGAAGATAGCTCCTCACTGAGCCTCCCAAATGCCAAGGGAGGCAGAGAATGAAGCCTTGGCCTTACTGTCAGAGTCCTGAGTTCTTATCTCTGCTACTCCCTTGATGTGTGTGACTCTGGACTGGATCCAACTCACCCTTTCTGGTCCTCAGTTTTTCTCTCTGTAAAATGGGGGGAAACTTCTATTTCAACCCCAAGTATAATAGAAATAGCCTTGAACTGGCTGTTTCCTGGCTTCAGCTGAAGTAGTCTGAGAAGGAAGAGTAGGTTCCCTCTGAGATAGGGGTAGGGTTGTACCCATTGTAAGGAAAAGTAAAGAAGAGGAGAATGCAGAAGCTGGGCCTCCAGAAGAGAGGTAGGGAAATGGGGGATTGGGGAGGTGGGTTTCAATGTCTGAGTTAAGGGTAATGGTGGGGAAAGACAATGAAGCTATGGGTTGAGAGATTTGGAAAGAAGCCACATTAGAAGATGAGGGTCTGGTCTGAGATTAGGAACTCATGAGACAGAGGTGTTACCCTGGTGGAAAGAAACAAATGACCAGATGGTAGAATAGGAAGCCAACCAGCAGCATACACCACTGGGAAAATTAATTAAGCTTTCAATTAGCATGAGCCTGCCCCTGCCAGGAGGCCTCAGGCTCCATGGTGGACCTGCCCAAACCAAGATTTAATAACTCACCAGATAATGAACTCCTCAGAGAGAAAGGTGGAATGAAGCTCTCTTCCCCACTGCTTATACCCCTCCAGGAACCCCAAAGTCTGGGAGAAGATGTGCTGACTCTCTCTATGGGTCAGTGAATCACTCTCCCTATGGGAAAGTTAGGAGGGAACTCAACTGCCGTCTGATTCAACCAGTACATGAAAGAAATCCTCGCTACAATGGACCCAACAAGTGGCACCCAGCCTCTGCTTAAAGACCTCCAAGGAGAGGAGGACATCCCATTCTGTTGTCCAGAGAGGAATAGTATAGCAGTTATCTGAAAGTAAAAATCTCTGGAGAAGGGCAATACATCAGGTGACCGAAGCTTGATGGGAAATATCAGTTAAAACCACCTAAAAATCTTTGTCCTATTTTTTGGCTCATTGAGACGTTAACCAGTGATGTGATGTCCTGAGAGGGCCCACCACCTGCCCTTGCATTCTTGGCTTGGAGATTCAGGTCTAGAAAGGTCCTTAAAGGTCATCTGATACAATTCCCTCGTTTTAGAGATGGGGAAACTGAGGCTAACAAAGGTGAAGGGACTTGGCCAAAGTTACACAGGGAACAAGAAACATCACTGGGATTTGAACTCAGGTCCTCTAACTCCAAAACCAACACTATAAAATGGTGTCTTTGCAAATGCTTAGTCTCAGCAATTTGACCAGTTGTATTTTCCCTTATACCTCAATATCTCAAGAAATGAGTACAACATTGCCACACCTTTAGTAGGTGGTTGCATGGAGGATTTTGATGAAAAAAATCTTAAAAAAGAAAAAAAAAGAAAAAAAAGAAAAAATCTTGTCTTTCAGTGGCTTGTGAGTTTAGTCAGTAGAAATCATCACACACACGCGCGCACACACACACACACACACACGTACTCACACTTGATTAAGAACCGGCAAAAATCAAATGACAGTTTGAAACTGAATCCTACAAAATTATAACAATCAATCCTGGCTCCAGTGAAGAAATAAAAGAAGGTACTTCCTCTTGTCCCTTGCATATAAGGAAGACTATGGGGACACTGCATATAAAGTTAAGGGGTCAACTAGGAAACCCAGTGGAGTTAGGAAGATCTAAGTTCAAATCTAGCCTTGGGCACTTACTAGCTTGTGTGACCCTGGGCTCAGCTAACCCTCTTTGCCTCAGTTTACTCATCTGTAAAATGAGCTAGAGAAGGATATGGCAAACCACTTTAGCATCTTTGACAAGTAAACCTCAAAAGGGATCACAAAGAGTTGGCTATAACCGAACAAGAACAAAAATATAATATTGGACTTTTTCAATATGTTGGTTAGTTTCATTCATAATTCATTTCAGTTTTCTTACATTCTTCATCCTAAGGGATAGATATCTGGGAGGGAGAGAAGGGAAATGTAGATGATGTCAAAACCAAAGATACTAATTTTTTTTAAGGTTTGAATAAAAGCAGCCCCACCCTCAAAAAATCCCCTCATTGTTGGACAATAAAAAATAATCAAGTGTTAGAACCTATGAAGAGGAGGACCAGAATTAGGACATATGATGTCCCCATCAAAGTTAAAGTGCTACATTGTCAGTCAGTCAAGCATTTATCAAGAGGTATTATGTGCCAGACATGGTGCTAAGTGGTGAGGATAGAAAGAAAGGCAAAAACAGAACCTGTCCCCAGAGAGCTCACAATCATGAGACAACATGAAAACAGCTACATACAAAGAGGATAAATTGGGAGTAGTCTTAGAAGGAAAGACTTCTTGATTACATAAGGCTCAAACGGAGAGCCAACTGGACCTGGCCAATGTATTTTCACTTTAGAAAGTATTGGAAGAGAGTAAAGGAGAAAAAAGGAGAAGGAAAGAAGGACACAGAGAGAGTGAAACTGAGAGAGAGAAAGAGAGAGAACAGGGAAGAAAGTGGGAAAGGAATGAAAAAAAGAAACGAAGAAAAGAGGAGGAAAAGGAAAAAAGGGAAGGACAGAGAAAGAGAGAAGGGAAAAAGAAAAGCAAAGCAGAGGACATGTTCTCTTGTCTGGTTCAGCTTTCATCCCCTTTCATCTGGACTATTGCAATGGCCTTCTAAATGGTTTCCCTGACTCTAGTGTCTTTTCATTCTACTCCACCTTCCGCAAAATCAACAAAGTATTTTTTTTCTAAAGCACAGTTCTGACCAAGTTGACTCCATACACATACACACAGTAAAGTCCATTGGTTCCCTAGTATCTCCAGGGTCAAATATAAATTCTTCCATTTGGCATTTAAGGATCTTCATAGCCTACCTTTTCCTACACTTCCAATTTTATTATTCATTTCTAGGCGCTCTATACTCCAGCTAGACTGGCTTTCTTGCTTTCCCTCCCATTCATATGTAAACACACTTCATTTCCCATCTCCATGCCTTTGTACTGGTTATTCCTCATGCTTGAAATGTACTCCCTCCTCACTTCCTCCTCTTGTCCTTCTACACAACTTAATCTGGTGCCTTTCTTCGTCCCCCCACCACCCCGTTTTCCCAGGGGCTAGTGCTTGTCCCACCAAGTATACCTAATATCTGTTTTGTATAACCCTCTATGGGCAGTTAGGTAGCAAAGTAGGTAGACCCACTGGGCTTGGAATCAGGAAGGCTCATGTTCATGAGTTCAAATCCAACCTCAGACACTAGTTGTGTTACCCTGGACAAGTCACTTAACCCTGTTTGCCTCAGTTTCTTCATCTGGAAAAGAAAATGGAAAACCACTCCCATATCTTTGCAAAGAAACCCCAAAGATGGTTGTGAAGAGTCAGACACAACTGAACAACAATGACAACATATGCCTATATAAGTGCAAGTTCTGTCCTTAGAGTGTTAGCTCCTTGAAAGACCCTTTCACTTTTGTCTGAGTATCCTCAGTATCTAGCAAAGATTGATTGGTTATTTGAAGAAGAGGAGAGTGCATGTGAGAAGAGAAGAGAAGAGAAAAGAAGAGAAGAGAAGAGAAGAGAAGAGAAGAGAAGAGAAGAGAAGAGAAGAGAAGAGAAGAGAAGAGAAGAGAAGAGAAGAGAGGAGAAGTAAAGAGGAGAATGGGGGAAAGCACAGAAGAGGTCTAGAGAGGTGAAGATTGCCCAAGGTCAGTCAGGTGGTAAATAGCAGAAGTGAGATCGAACCCACATTTTTCCCCCCACATCTTTGTCCTCTGCTATTGTCATATGCAACTCTTTGTCACCTCATTTGTAGTTTTCTTGGCAAAGATACTTGCAGTGGTTTGCCATTTCCTTCTCCCACTCATTTTACAGAGGAAGAATCTACAGCAAGAGGGGTGAATTGACTTGTCCAGGGTCACACAGCTAGGAAATGTCTGAGGTCAGATTTGAACTTACAAAGATAAGACTTTCCTGACTTCAGGGCTGGTGTCATCCACACTACACCACCACTCAGAAAACCAGTAAATAGTCTAGCAAAGAACAAAGAAACTGAGGGTAAGGAGCAGAACAAATGGAGGTGGAAGAGGAATGTGAGAGTTAAAAAGAAAAAAATGGAATTTAACGGGCCTGAGGAAGTAAAAAGCAGGAGAGGGTGAGAGCAGAATATCTTTTTCAGAGCCAGAATGCCATTCTTCTTTCCGCTCCCCACCCCCCACCCTTCTCCCCATTCCCAATGAACCTCTGCTCCAGGAAAGAGGCTTATCTTGGTGGAAGCTTTTGCCTTGGGATGGCGGAATCAAGATGGTGGAGTCAAGACCATTACCTTCCAAGTCCAGGGAGGGCTGCTCTGCATAGTCATCCCAGGAGGAAGATACAAAGCTCTGCATAGTCATCCCAGGAGGAAGATACAAAGCCTTCCACCTTCCTTGGCCTCCAAGGGCTGTGCTACAGAAGTCTATAAGCATGAGACCACCTCTTCCCACCGCAGCCAGTAAAAGAGTATCACAAGCAAAAGGGATATTGATGTTTCCCACTTTATGTAATTGATAGCTGTGTGGAAACCAATTCAATGGAAAATGAATACTATTTTAAATGCAGTAAGGGAGTTCACAGTTTAAAGAAAATCTGCAATAAATCCCTTTGTAAAGTGAAAAATCATTGCCTAATTTATCCTTTGGAGAAAGTGGATATTTACATACTGGGTTTGTTTAAAGTGGGGTCTATCTATATACGGATCTGAGCACACAGATAGGTAATCAGAGCGGACCTGGATGCAGACATGGAATTCTTGAACCTGGAGCAAATTCAGTATGGGGTGGGGGAGTGGACAGGTAGCATATGGGACAATCTATCCTTGGCACAGTCACTCTGATAGGAGTTTATTCCCCATTTTGGCTATACCCCTATGGTGTGACAGAAAATCCCCAATGCCCAAACCCTTGGAAGTAAAGGAAGGGCAGGAGTGGGATCCCAAGAGAGAAGTGCCAAGGTGCCAGCATCCTGGGGTTGGCACTCTGGGTGTGGGCTGGTAGGCTCAAGGATGAAGTGCGGCTCCTGGATATCAGCACCCTGGGGCAAAATCTCCATCACCTTCTGCAAATTACAGCTCTGCCTGGATGGAAACTGGTGGTCCCTGAGAGTCATCATGATTTCATAATAGTAGCTGATGTTTATGTAGCACTTTAAGGTTTATGGCTACAAAGCTCTTTACTTACATTATTTCATTTGAACCTCACAACAACCCTGTGAGACAGATATTACAGGTGTTATTATTCTCATTTTTTTTAATGAGGAAAGTGGGATATAGTGACACAAGGTCTTATAGCTAGTGTCAGAGGCAGAATTCACTCCCAGACATTCAACTTGCAGAGCCTTCCAGACTCCAAATCCAGCCCCCTTTCTACAGTATCATATTCTCTGCCCTTCACCAAAAGCAGGCTCTCACAGATGATTAGATCAAAGGAGTACAATAGACTAGTATCCCTGGATTTCAGCAAACTACTTGCCAAAGTCCCTCAGGCCATGTTACGGACAAGGTAAAGAGATGTGGGTTACATGAGAGCAGAATTAGTTTAATTTGGAATTGTTTAAATGATCAAACCCCAAAAGTAGTCATTGGACGATTCAAGAAACTACTAAATGGTAGCTTCAAGGGGGCTACTAAATGACCTCCTGTGTGTCAAGCATGGCGCTAAGCATTAGAGACACAAAGACAAAAATGAAGACATCTCTGTGCTCAAAAAGATTATATTTCTCAAGTAAAATCAACAAGCACTTTTTAAGGGTCTACTATGGGTCAGGACCCCCTTCTGGATCACTACCTTGTCATGGTGAACAGGTTTGTGTTGCTCAGTGAAATGATGAACTATACCATGCAGGGTTACTCAAGCAGATAGGTCACAGTGGAGGATTCTGACAAAAGGAGAAGGAAATGGCAAACCACTCTACTATCTTTGCCAAAAACAAAGACAAAACAAACCCCCATAGACAGGCTTGGGAAGACTTTGGGAGATAGTAGAAGATAGAAGGCTCTGGCGTGCTGTGGTCCACAAGGTCACAAAGAATCAGACATTACTGAACTACAACAATAAGAGGGGAACTGTGCTAAGTGCTGGAGAAACAAAAACAATTAAAAAAAAAGAAAGAAAATGCCTGCCCTCAAGGAACTTATAGTCTAATGGGGGAAGATAATACATAAAAAGGAGTTGGAAAGGGTTGAGGGAATGAGAGGGGTTACCTGTGCAAGGACATCCCAAGAATGAAAAATGACTTTCCCGAGTTTTTCCTCAAAATAGAACTTCCAGGAAGAACTTCCCAATAGGAGAAGAGGAAGAAAGGAAGGAAGGAAGAGAGGGAGGGAAGGAGGAAAGAAAGAGAGAGAGAGAGAGAAAGGAAAGAAGGAAAGAAGGAAGGAAGGAAGAGGAGCAGAGGTAGAAGGCAGTTGAATCATGGTGTAAAGTCCAGAGAATGAAGAATAGCTGTTCTCAAAATGGAGGTTCTGGAAAGAATTTAATAATAGGTGAGGAAAGCTGCAGGGGCAGAGGGAAATTGTAGCTGAGTCATAGTGGTGAAGTCTGAAAAATAAATGAAATTGTATTATCAATATCAACTTGGAGACTCTAATGGAGTGCCCCCAGTGACTCCTTGTCCTGCACCACTTAACATTTTAATAGATAATTGGAAAGGCAGGAGTGAGGCAGTTGATAGCATACTGGATGGTCTTGGAGTCAAGAAGACCCTCCTTTGAAGCATACTAACTGTGGGTCCCCAGGCAAGTTAGTTAATCTGTCAGTGCCCCCAGGCATCTCTCTATGACTATGAGCTGTAGAATAGATGCCAATCTGTGCTGGGAATTCCTCACCAAGAGTTCTCTACATGGAAGAAGTCAGAGGTCTAGTCTAAAAAAAGAATCAATAACTTGAATGAAGCTGTAGATGATGTGACAGTTTGTGTCACAAATTGTCACAAATGTGACAAATTTATAGATGATAAAGCTGGTAGAGGTAACTGACATGATGAGTGACAGAACTGGGATTTAAAAAGACCTTGGCCAGCTAAACAAGGGGCTGAATCCAATGAGATGAAATTAAATAAGAAAAAATAGAAAGTCTTTCACTTGGGTCCAAAAACTCAACTCCACATGATCAGGATGGAGGAAGCGTAGCAAGAGAACAATGCATATGCAAAAAAAATGTAAGGCAACAGTGTTCTGTGGCAGCCAAAAAGCAAGTGTGATTCAAGACTATATTAAGAGAAGCATGGTGCCTGGGTCATATCACATCTTGGATGGTGTGTTCAGTTCCCAGAACTAAATACTGTTAAGCTGGAGAATAACTATATGATAGCAGCCAGGACACATGAGCTAGATTATTGCAACAGCCTAGGAAGGAAAGAAGGAAAGAAAGAAGGAAGGAGGAGGAAAAGAAGGATGGAGGGGAGGGGGGTAGAGAGGGAGGAAGAAGGGAGGGAGGGAGGAAGGAAAGAAAGAAGGAAAAAAGAAAGAAAGAAGAAGGAAGGAAGGAAGGAAGGAAGGAAGGAAGGAAGGAAGGAAGGAAGGAAGGAAGGAAGGAAGGAAGGAAGGAAGGAAGGAAGGAAGGAAGGAAGGAAGGAAGGAAAGAAGGAAGGAAAGAAGAAAAGGAAAATCATTTATTAAGCACCAGTCTATATGCCAGGCACTGTGCCTTTACAAACATCTCATTGATAAAATGATAATTGGCTGAAGGAAGGAACTGGGGACATTTAGCTCGAAGAAGAGAAGGGGTCCCTGATAGCTGTCTTTCAACATTTGAAAGGCTGTCCTGCAGAGCATATTTGACTTTAGAGGTCAGAGGTAAGAAGAGCAAGAGGGTAGAAGTGACAGAGGTCTCCACACTTACGGGAGAAGGTCCACCCAATTAGAACTGTTCAAATGCTGCCTTGGCACATAGTAGATTCTCCTTCATTAAGGGATCATAGAGAAAAGCCTGAATAAGATGTCAGAATTATAGGAACATCTCAAACTCAAACTGTCCAAAATGGAATTCATTATCTTTACCTCCAAAATGCACTCATTTCTGTTTCTACTGAAAATATCACCATCCTTCCAATTTCCATAGTTTGTAACCTTAGCATTATCCTTGACTCCAGGGATGTCCAATCAGTTGCCACATCTTGCCACTTCTACCTTCACAACATCTCTTTTTTAGTCAACCCTTTCTCTCTACTCAAACAGCCACCATCTTAGTTCATACCCTTATCACCTCTTACCTAGATTATTGCAATAGCCTCTTAATTAAACTCCCTGCTTCAAATGCCTCTCACTCCAAAAATGACTTTCCTGAAGTACAGTTCAATTTCTTACTCAATAAACTCCAGTGACCCCATGCCCCCTTCTCAAAGGAGAGAGAAATAAACTCTTCTACTTAGCTTTAAAGCTTTTTATAGCTTGGACTTTTCCACTAGGCAAAGTGAGTAAACATTTATATAACAGCTACTTAATGCCAGGTACTTTACAAATATTAGCTCATATAATCCTCACAAACAACCTTCAAAGAGGTAGGTGTTATGTTTATCTCCATTTTACAAATGAGGAAACTGAGGCAAACAGAGGTCTTCCTCACTTCCTCACTCCTCATTCCTCACTCCAGAACCAGCGCTCTATCATCTGAGCCACCTAGTTGTGCCATTATGTAGTGCTCTTCCAGCATTCTAAAATCCATCCAAACAGACCTTCTTTCTTTTTCTCATATATAGGACTCCATCTTCCATTTCTGTGCCTTTGCGTCGGCCATCTTCCATGTCTGGAATGCACTCTCTCTCTTCACCTCTACCTCATAGAATTCCTTTTTATTTTTAAGATTCAGTTCAAGTACAGCCTTCTACATAAAAGTTACCTTGTATCTCTTTCCTTATCCTCCCAGTTCCTAGTGCCCTCTCCACTTTACCTTATATTAAATTACAGTGCATTTATGCTTTTGATGCTTATTCTCTCTCCCTCTCTCTCCCCCTATGTGTGTGTATGTGTGTGTGTGTGTGCGTGTGTGTGTGTGAGAGAGAGAGAGAGAGAGAGAGAGAGAGAGAGAGAGAGAGAGAGAGAGAGAGAGAGAGCATGCACACATGCACTAATTGGGATGGTTTTTCTGATAGATAGCTCCATGATGCTGCAGAGGGAAATGTGATTCCTGATTGGCTCAGCACCAGTGATGCCACATACTTGCACGACACTTCAGACACAGGGGAGCTGTCTCCAACATGTCTCTTGACTTCCAGCATCTGCAAACCCAGATTGCTAATCGTCCTTTTCCCCTTGATACTCTCTTTTCTCTAGGTTTTTGTGACATCACTCTCTCCTGGTTCTCCTCTGCTCCTTCTCTGTCTCCTCTGCAGTATTTTCATACACATCGTTTCCTCTAGCAGTAGACATCCCCCAAGGCTCTGTCCTGGGTCCTGTTCTCTCCATATACTACTTCACTTGGTGATCTCATCCGTGGCCGTGATTTGATTATCATCTCTATGCAGATAATTCTGTGCTTGTTCAGCCCTAAAAACCTCTCCCTGACCTTCAGTCTCACATCTCCAACTGCCTTTTACACATCTTGAACTGGATGTCCCATAGACATCTTAAACTCAACATGTTTAAAACTGAACTCATTATTTCTTCCCCAAACCCTCCCCTCTTCCAAATATCCCCTATTACTTTTGAGGGTACCATCTACCATCTTCCCTGTCACGAGGCCCAAACCTAGGTGTCATTATCAAATATTCTCCCAACCGCCATATCAAATCAATGGTCCAATCAATTAATAACATCTTTTATAACTTATGTATCTCTTATATACACCCCCTTCTTTCCACTGACACTGTCCCTACCCTGGTGCATCCCCTTGTCACCTCATATCTAGACTATTACAATAGACTTCTACTTGTTCTCCCTGCCTCAAGACTCTTTCCCATTCTAATCCATCCTCCACTCAATTGTCAAATTAATCTTCCTAAAATAACAGTATCTTGTTTCCCACCCTTCCTATCCCCCATTCAATAAACTCTAGTGGCTCCAAATTACCTCCAGGATCAAATATAAAATCTTCTGTTTGACTTTCAAAACCCTTCATTTTCTAAAATTCAATTTTATTTTAAGTTCCGAATTCTCTCCCTCAACCCCTTCCCCCCACTGAGAAGGCAAAAAATATAATACCCATTATACATGTGAACTCATGCAAAACATATTTTTGCTTTAGCCTTGTTCTGGAAAAAAGAAAAAGAAAGAGGGAAAAAATATGCTTCAATCTTCCCTCTGAATCCATTGGTTCTTGATCTGGAGGTGGTCAGCAAGTTTCATCATGAGTCCTTTGGAATTGTGGTGGGTCACGGTGTTGATCAGAGTTACTACTAAGTCTTTCAGTTGATTATCTTTGTAATATCGCTATTGTATAAATTCTTCTCCTGGTTCTGCTCACTTCACCCAGCATAAGCTCATATGAGTCTTCTTTCTTTCTGAAACCATCCCCTTTGTCATTACTTACAACATAATAGCATTTCATCACATCCGTATACCATAAATCGTTCAGCCAATACTCACTTGATGGGTATCCACTCAGTTCCCAATACTTTGCTATCACCAAAAGAAGTACAATAAATATTTTTGTACATATGGATCTCAAAACTTTTCATAATTTAATCTCTTCCTCTCTTTCCAGTCTTATACCTTACTCCCAATACTTACTCTTCAATCCAGTGATTCTGGCCCCCTTGCTTTTCCTCATATAAGACACTCCCAACTTGGAGTGTTCTCCTTGGTTATTCTTCGTAGCTGAATTCTCTCCTTCCTCTCTACCTGCAGGCTTCACAGGCCTCCTTCAAATCTCAACTAAAGTCTCACTTTTTGCAAGAGACCTTTCCTAGTCCTCATTAATCTTAGTGCCTTCCTTCTGAAATTATCCCCTATATATCTGGTATATAGTTTGTTCATAGTTGTTTTGGATCAGGTAGGTGTCATAGTGGATAGAGTGTCAGGTCCAGAGCCAGGAACTCTCATCTTCCTGCATCAAACACTTACTAATTGTGTGACCCTGGGCAAGTCATTGAACCCAGATTGTCTCAGTTTTTTCATCAGTAAAATAAGCTAACTAAAGAAATGGCAAACCTCTCTAGAATCTTCGCCAAGAAAACTCTATGAAGAGTTGGACACAACTGAAAAATTACCATACAACAACAACATAGCTCTTTATATGTTGTCTTCCCCACTAAACTATAAGCTCCCTAACAGCAAAGATTGTTTTTGCCTTTTTTTGCATTCCCAGAATTTGACACAGTGCCTGGCACATAGTAGATGTTTGATAGATACTAGTTGACTGAATGAATGAATGATCAAACTCCCTCTTACCTAGTTCTCTCCCAAAGGGCTCATTTATTCCTTTGCATCAGTCTTCTAACCTATTCTCGATTTCTGCTTACTGCTTACTCTGATAAAGAAATACACTAGCTATTGCTTTTCTTTTGCTAACTCTCCATTCTCCATCAGCAGCTCTGCTAGGTTTCAACTCCAGGGAACGTGATGCCTTCCCCCAGCATAAGCTGATCACCTAAAATCTTACCATCATGTTGCTGGACTAAGTTTTAGATACTCAATACCTTCTCAACTCTCCAGATGCCTCCCCTCTGATTGAAGGGCTGGAGAGTGGAGCAGTAAATTCCTTCCAAAGCCTTCTCTTATAGATTATAGATCTTTCAGAGCTTTGTAGCTATCTCTCCATTCTCTATTGGTAGCTCTGCTTGGTTTTGACTCTTTGGAACACCATGCTCCTTACTGGCATCACCACCCCTTCTGACTTCTTTTGTGTGTTATCTTCCCCTAATAGCTTGCAAACACCTTGAGGGTAGGGACTGTCTTTATTTTTCTTATTTGTATCCCCAGTGCTTAACACATACCTGGCCTGGAGGTAGGCATGAATAAATATTTATTGAATGGAATTGAATTCTTTTGTGTAACCCAAGTTTGTGTGGAATGAGCTAAGCTGGCCATAGATAGGAAACTAAGTATTACCCTCTACTTGAAAGCAAACAGGGAAATTACCTTTTATTCTGAATCTTTAGTGCTCCTAGACCACTGATATGTGAGAAGCAATAGATATAATTCTAGACCAATTCCCCTCTTGGAGACGGGAGAGTTAAGGAGAGATTTCCCAACCACAGCAGTCCTGGATTTACCCCTGGTAGTTCAAGCACAGCCCTTTTCCTACTTTCCCATAAAGGTAGAAATTACAAATTCCCTTGGAAAACGAGTAGGCTAGATCTCATATCAGATATCTGTCCACTCCATATGCAGACTGACTGTATGTATATTACATGATTCCAACCATGTATGCCTCCTTCTCTCCTTTGACACTGCCACAAGGTGGTCCTCATCTCCTCATGCCTGGACTATTGCAATAGCCGACTGGCTGGTCTACCTGCCATAACTTTCTCCCCACCACAGCCCATCCTCCAGCTGTCAAAGTGCTCTTACTAAATCATGAGTCTGATCATGTCTGCCTACTCAATAAAGCCCGGTGGTTCCCTATCACCTCCAAGATCAAATATAAAATATTTTATTTGGTGTTCGAAGTCCTTCATAACCTGCTCCACTTCAAATCTTTCCAGTTTTCTTGCCCTTAGCCCTTCATCCCCCAAGCATGCTCTTAAATCCAATAACACTGACCTTATTATTCCTCAAACAAGGATTCCAGTCATTTTCTCTGACTGATCTCTATGCCTGGAATGCTCTCCCTCTCATCTCCACTTGGCCTCCATTGAGTCCCAGCTAAAATCATGCTTTCTATGTAAAGTTTTTCCTAGATCACCTCAATTCTAGGGCCTTCCCTGTGTTGATTACTTCTGACAGAGGGAGGCTGATGACTTTTCCCACCTCTACCTCACAAATCCAATTCATGAACAAATCAAAATATCACTCATGATGTCACTGGTCCTCTTCCAAAGCTAAGAACTATTAGTTTTCACCAATTTATCCTGTGTAAGCTTTTTTGTACATAGTTGTTTTCATATCATCTCCCCCATGACCCTGTGAGCTCCTTGAAAACAGGGACTGTTTTTGGCTTTCTTTGTGTCTCTAGTGCCTGACACATAGTAGGTATTTAATTGATTGACTGATTGATTATTATGATTTATTGAGTGATTGACTTCATGTGCTACATTTATATTGGTACTTGTTGTTTCGCTATTAAAATGTAAACTCTTAGAGACCACAGGTTTTTTCATTCCTTGTATTTATGTTATTAGCACCTAGCACATAGCTAGAAACAGATACTTCTGGATGCAACAATATTCCATTACATCTGTGTATAACAATCCCCAGCTGATGGGCACCTCATTTGGTTCTAGTTCTTTACCACCAACAAAAAAATGATGTTCTGAATATGGCACAGATTTTTCTGTCTTTGACCTTCTTGGGGTATATGCCTAGTAGTGGGATTTTTGGAATCAGATGGACCTTTTAGTCATTTTTTATTTCTTTTAGCATAATTCCAATCTGGCTTTCCAGATTGGCTTCAACAATTAGCATTCCTGTCTTCCACAGCCCTTCCAGCATGAACCACTTGCCTCTTTGGCCATCTTTGAGGTGAAACCGTGGGGTTCTTTTGATTTTCATTTCTCTTATTAGTAGTGATTTGGAGCAGTCTTTCACATGGTTCTTAGTAGATTGCGGTTCTTCTTTTGAGAACTGTTTGTTCATATACTTTGACTGCTTTTCCCAATGCTCCATTTTCATTGCAAATGGCATTCTAAATAATGAATCATTGTTGAAGGTGGCTCCTTGTGACTGTTGCCCCAGATTCTCTTCACTTGTCTTTCCCTCCTTCCCTCCTCCTTTTAATCTCTTTGTCCCCTAGTCCCCTTGTCTTCTACTAAAGATATTGTACTTAATCCTCCCCAAGGCAGGGAAAAAACTAAAGAAGCCAAGCAGATGCTTACCTCCCTCACTTCATCCCTAAAAGTGCTGGCTTCCCAGAAACTCATATCAAAGAGGCTGATGGGCTGTGCTCTTCCCATCCTCCAGATGGACAAACTAAGGTCCAGGGAACTGATTATATACATGTATAGATAGTCAGGGAGTCAAAACTACAGAGTTTGAGTCTCTGGTCATAAGCAGGCTGCCAGTCCATGAAATCAGAGAGACCTAGTATTCATAATTCCCTACCCTCTTAATCTTCTAGTCTTGTGGATAGAGTGCTGGGCTTGGAGTCAGGAAGACCTGAGTTCAAATCCCATCTCAGACTATTCCCATATAGCTGTATGACCCTGAGCAAGTCACTTAACCCTGTTTACCTTAGTGTCTTCATCTGTAAAATGAGAAGGAAATAGTAAATCACCCCTGTGTCTTTGCCAAGAAAATCCCAAACAGAGTCATGAAGAATTGGACACAACTGAACAGCAATGATTTCAATTTATTGTCATGGGGCAGTGGGCACATAGAGCGTAAAAAGAGCAATGAGCTTAAAATAAGAAGACCTGGGTTGGCGTTTCAACTGTTAGGACTGGTCCTGGGTTCAAATCATGTCTCTGATGCTTACTACTTATGTGACCTTGGACAAGTCACTTAATCTGAGTGTAGAGAAGAGAGCACTGGCCAGTGAGGGTGTAATAGTTTCAAACCAAGTGGATGCTGGGTAGGCTGCTTCTGGAAGCAAACGATGACCCGTAATTTTTTTTTTATTCTTTTTTAGTAACTAACTGCTGAGCCACACAAGTTATTTGCGTATGTCATGAAATGAAAAGGTTTGATTAAATTATTTCTAAGGTCCTTTCCAGCTCTAGAATTAGATCCTCCAGCCTCAAACAAGTTAATTAGCTTCACTGAGACTCAGTTTCCACATCTGTAAAGCAAGGATGAAGATAATCATACTTCTACTGCCTTTCTTCCAAATTTCTCGTGTCGATCACTGTAACTTTAAGTATTGACAGTAAGTGGATACATTGTTATCATTGTTGCCAGTTCAGTCTCCTTCAGGCCAGACTACACCCAGGACACCCTTATCCCCATACTCCCACCCCTCAGTCCTGGCCTGAGGCATCAAGGGGAGGAGGAAGGAGAGTTAACCTTCCCCAAGCTAATTCTAAGAGGCAATGGCACCGTCTCCTTCAGCAAGGTAAATCCAAGAACACTGTGGCTGAGCCAGAGAAAGTAATATCAGCAGCCAGAGGAATCAATCACGAAATAGCAGCAGCTGCTGTATATCAAAGGCCTCGATAGATCAGCCGCTACATCATCATTAGCAGAGGGCAGGGGGGAAAGGGGAGGAGGGGACCAAGGGGAGAAGTGAGGCGACCACTAAGGGCAGAACCAGACATATGGGGTATGTGGGGCTGGCTGGGGGCTAATGGCGATAGAGCAGCCAAAGTGATTTGATTTAGAAGGATAGAGGGGCTGATTGAGGTTTTCAAAGTGAGGTGGATGCTGTAGCCATAAGGACTCAGCCTCAGCATCCCAGTCTGTGGGGAAGACCTAGCCCCTGCCCTCAGAGAGCTCCCAGTCTGATGAGGCAGCTGCAGCTTTTCAAGGTGCTGCAAGTCTGATTATTTCCAGTTTCTCCTGTGTATAGCTTGTTTGTATTGAGTATTTTCATGTTTTCTCCATCATTAGACTGTGATCTCTTTGAGAGCAGGGACTATCTTTTACCTTTCTTTGTATCCCCATTGAGGGGATACGGCCCCTGGAAACTGCTCCCCCACTTTGAAATTCCCCTAAACTTTCCCACTTGGCCCTGGCATTCACTTGAGGCTCATCCAAATATAATCCTTTCAACTGTCCTTGCATTGTGATTTAGACCCTGTTCCAATCTCCTGATTCTCTGCTACCTCTAACCTAGCCCAGTCCTTCACTGTCAGTTACTTCCCAATCTCCCCAGGCCATTTTCCACCCTTTATCCCATCTACACCCTTTCTAGGTTACTTCTGTTACCTGAGTCACCTATTGGTCACTCTTAGATCCCATTCAAATCTTTCCACAAAATCTTTGTCCCTTATAAAAGAGGTCAGTCTTGTCTATCAGATGTGCTGGTTCTTAAAAGTCCTGTCCAATTATATTGGTGAAACAGTAAACCTTGTCTCTGACTGAAAGAAAGTTTGAGTCTAATTCTTTCCAGGCAGGACCTGCACCTTTTGCCCTTGAATTTCAGAGCTCATAGCACCCTTGACCACAACTCCATCACTTAGCACAGTGCATGGGCACTTATTGACTGGCTGACTGACCAATGAGGCAGACTCAGTCCCTGTCCTCAGAGAGCTCCCCATCTAGGATGGTGATTGGGAAGATCCCAGACCCCTGCCTTTAGAGGGCTCCTCCTCTTAGAGAAGAGGTACATATGAATGCATATATACAAAGATTTACATCAGACAGTGACAGTAACAATGGAAATGCATAAATATAATGGAAATGCAATAAATATATTAATAAATATTGCATAATCAGTGGGGGAGGCAGCTAGGTGGCACTGTACTTCACAGAGTGCTGTGCTTGGATCAGAAAGACTCATCTTCTTGAGTTCAAATCTTGCCTCAGTCACTTTCTACATGTATGGCCCTGGGCAAGTCACTTCACCCTGTTTGCCTGTTTCCTCATCTATAGAACAAGTGGGAGAAGGAAATGGCAAATTACTCTAGTATCTTTGCCGAGAAAACCCCAAATGGAATCATGAAGAGTCAAAAAAAACTGAACAAGTCAGTGGGAGGTGAAGGGGGTTATCCCCTAGGAGAGGAAACTTAAGTAGAGTTTTGAAGAAGGGTAAGTAGAGGAAAGAAATGGATGCCTAGATTGATGGGAGGAGACATGGCTTCTGTGGATGATTGAATGAAAGAAAGTACACATTGTGTGCAGGGTGCTGAGAATGCCACTTGGTGGAAGGTCTTAGCCTTGGATGAGAAAGACAACAGAGTCTCTTCTGATTTTGAATAGTCAAAGGACAGTGACTGATGGTGAAGTTAGGCTAGATGGCTGGGGAGGGGGGGTGCACAATAGCAGTGGTACACAAAAGATTAGCAAGGGGCACAGTTCATTGCAACATCCAGAGTCCTGGGCTCCGACAATGAGCTATGTACATTTCAGTCATCCTGTCCCCCCTTGTGGCTGATGGTTCTGAGTTGAACCTCATCCCCAGTTTTCCCATTGATTTTTCCTGGATTATCTTCTTAATATCTCTAGCACTTGGACCCTGACTTTTCCCTTTGTGGATCTTACATCAGGGGTGGGGAACTTGCAGCCTTGAGGCTCTAGGTCCTCAAGTGTGGCCCTTTGATGGAATCCAAACTTCAATCAAAGGGCCACACTTGAGGACCTAGAGGGCCACAGGTGGCCTCAAGGCCGTAGATTCCCTACCCCTGATCTACAGGGTAAGGATGGAATTCTCTGATCAGATGTTACCTTGTCAGCATCCTCCAAATAACCCTGTGGTGTCCAGGCCTCAGCTATCTCCCCCAGAGGTCTGAAACAACAGTATGTGATGAGCTCGATATTTCACATTGATTTTCAGATGACAGAGGAACAGAAATCAATCAGTCCATCGACAAACATTTGTTGGGTGTATGAGTTGTTCAGGGAGGACTAGCACCTCTGCTGTAAGGACTTGCAGAGCCCTTTTCAGGGCTGCTCACTCACCTTTGGTGCCTACCTGACACTCAGCTCTCACCTGAGGCTCCAAGAAGCTGGGCCACACCCCAGTAAAACCATGTCAGCAAATGGACTAAAAACCAAGTTAAGGGTAACTGACAGGCCTCAAACCTATTGATGAGTTAAGGGGTATCTACCCCAAGCATGCCAAGACTTCCACCAGCAAAATGGCAGAATGGGTAAATAAGAACAATTTGTTCCAACAGCCATGAAGGCAGCTGAGGCGGGCTCTGTGGAGCATTTAGAGCTTGGTCACACATCAAAGATGCCAGAGTCACCCACTGCATCCTGGGGCTGTTGCCCCTGGACTCCCATAACTCTGGCAGAGAGAGTGAGGTTGGTAATTTTGTGTAAATCTGCCTCATTTAAATCCATTTCACCCTTAAGTCAAGACCCCATTGGTCCTCTTTGAAAATGAAGGACAGCTAACAACTATACGCCATCCACTGCAGGGTGGCGAGAATATACAGACAAAAGCAAACAGACGCTGATTTTAAGGAGCTTGAAGGGGACTTGGGGAAGAGATAAGAGAGAAGGAAACTCAAGAAGAAAACTGGACTTGGGCCAATCCTTATTAGCTGTGGGATGTTGCTGGATGAATCATTTACCATCTCTTTTTATCTCAGTTTCCTCATCTGTTAGATGGTGAAAATAATACCAACCTACCTCCCAGGTTATTGTGTGGAAAACACTTTGTAAACATGATCTAAAAATGAATAATTATCTGTTTGTAGTTGAAACCTGTTAGTGAACAAAGAGGCAGACAAGGACTTATTACTGAGACTTGGGAATATCTGTTTTAGAGATTTGTAGTAGAAGGCTGATCCGGAGTCTAATCAACTTGACAGTGTTAAAGGGATGATTCCTTTATTTAAGACTTTGAGTATATGGTAAATAATCAAATATCTCCATGGAGTGGTGGCATAAACCCCAAAGAGTTTCTTTACATCTCTCTGCAGGAGGCATTGATTCTACCCACTGAAATTTCCTTCAGATGACTGCAGTTGTCTCCTTGATGGGATCTGAGGTGTACTATGGGTCTAGCTCTCTATGAGCTGATTAACTCAGGCTATGGTAGATCAAAGTCACTTCTTTGCTCTGGTCCTATAAGAAGGAGCGTGCAAATTGGCCAGAAATCCTTTGGAAAGATGGAGAGAAAGACTTGAGGCCAGAGACCTAAAAGCAAGCTTTGGTCCCTGAGGATTAAAGCTTACATGTTGGTGTATCCCCAAGTGGCCATTCTCCACTCCCACTCCTGCCCCACTACCATTCATCCCTAGACCTAACAGGTATGAAGAGATGATGGTAGAATCTTTTAAGAGATGTTAGCAGGTTGGAGTAGTTGTGGAAGGGTCAGAGCTCCTAGAGTCCCAAATACCTGGACCTAGCTGTGGAGAGTCAGTGGCAGAGTGCCTTAGCCCTAGAGATGACAGCTATGTAGAGAGGGACTATGTGAATAAGTGTAGGAGTTCACAGACCCCATCCGCCTGGAGAAGTAGCAAGAGTTCTTGAAACTTCTGCCTTTTGGAGAAGCACTTGTCTAGTTCCTAGCCTGCTAATAAGAGAAGGGGAGTACCTGGCCCTCCTTTGTTATCATGAGTTATTTGCATTAGCGCTCTGGAAAACACAATATGATTTTCCAACCTGAGGGATCAAATGAAATCAAATGAAATCAAAAAGCAATTATTAAGTGTCTTCAATGTTTCAGGCAGTGATATAAAAATACAATATTCAGGGTGATATGTCCTGTTCTTGGGTCCCTGTTATGTTCACAGATAAGTCAATATAGAATATATACAAAATAAATGCACATTGATTGGGAGAGGGGAAAGAACTAACAACTGGAAGAATTAGGGAAGGTGTTAGGATAGTACTATAAAATTAGACACATATATACATATAGATGTATATATATGTGTGTGTGTAAGGATGTATATATGTATATACACATATATACATATATGCATATACATATACATATCCCTGATATGGAAAGGAGAAGAGGCCTGTGGCATGGTATAGTGGTTGTCCTTTGTTCTTAAAGAAGACCAAAATGACATCACTATGTTGGAGTCAAAGTAGAGTGTATGGGACTATGGCCGATCAGTCCAATTTGAGCCCAGAAGGCTCTTCCACAGGTCAAACACAGATAGTCCATATGAACATTTGGATAAGAGATGTCTCTAAATCTGTGCATCTCACATTTCTTTTCACCTACTACAATTCTGCTTTGCTCACAGAGCACAGTACAGATATGGGCATACCATGTGGGGCAGTCCTATGAAAGTGTCTCCCATGTCTCATAATTAATTCCAAAGTTCTTCTGACCTCTATTTTAGTGCCTTCCTTGTGTGAGTTCTCTGTAAAATAATGTTTTAGGCAAAGAAATGTTTGGCCCTAGAACAACATGGCCAGCCCATCGAAGTTGCGCTCTCTGAAGCAGAGTTTGAATGCTTGGCAGTTTAGCTCAAGAAAGGACCTCGATATCTGGTACCTTATCCTGCCAGATGGTCTTCAGAATCTTCCTAAGACAATTCAAATGGAACTGATTCAGTTTCCTGGCATGGCACTGGTATAATGTCTGAGTTTCACAGGCATACAACAATGAGGATAGCACAATAGCTTTGTACACCTTCAGTTTGGTAGGCAACCTAATATCTCTTCTCTCCCACACTTTCCTCTGAAGCCTCCCAAACACTGAGCTACCTCTGGCAAGTATGTGTCAAGCCTCATCCTCTACCTCATCATATCATCTACCTCATCATCCACCTCATTATCTAAGTCCCTGGAAAGTAAAGTGCCAAGGTAAATGAACTTATCCACAGCATTTAAATTTTTTTCCGTTTGCCATAACCAATGGGTGCATGTATGGATGATGTGGTTCTGGCTAGTGGAGAACCTGTGTTTTCTTGGTGTTAACTGTCAGGTCAAAATTAGCACAAGCAGCAGAGGATCAATCCATACTTCGTTGTATCTCAGCCTCAAAGGCTGCATTGAGTGCACAATCATCTGCAAATTAAAAAGTCACACACTAACTTGCCTTCCACTTTAGTCTTTGCTTGTATAGCTTTTTCAAGTCAAATAATTTATTATCAGTGTGGTAGTTGACCTTGATGCCATTTTTATCTGTATTGAAGGCATCCGACATCATTGTTGAAAACATTATGCTACAAAAAATAGGAGCAAGCACACAGCCCTGCTTCACTTCATTGGTAACTGGGAAAGTGTGAGAGCATTGTCCATTATCCAGAATTTGTGCAAGCAAGCTTTTATTATTATTGATGGTGAAACAACAGCTGTCCTATATCTGATATGCCTTATTACCTTGAGTGCTTACATGAGAACTGGAGCTAGAGTTGGGTCTGACTGCCTCAAGTCTCTCCCCAGTCCAATCCATCCTCCATTGAATCGCCAATGTGATTTTCCTAAATCACAGGTCTATGTCACTTCCCTACTTAATAAACTCAAATGGCTCCTTATCACCTCCAGGATCAAATACAAAATCCTCTGGTGTTCAAAGCCCCTTTATGCCCTAACCCAATTCTCTCTTTCTAGTCTTCCTATATCTTACTTCCTGACACATACTCACATACAGCGACATGATCTCCTGGCTGTTCAATGAACAAGTCCCTATACCATTTATTCTTTCTGGGGTTCACTTTCCTCATTTTTAAAATTATAAGGCTGCACTAGGTGATATCTAAGTCCTTTTCAGCTCTAAGTTCATTTTGAATTTTCTCAATAAGGCATTTTTTCTGTCTGTCCCCCAAGTTGGAATGTTCTCCCCTTTCATCTCCACCTATGATTTTCCCTGGCTTCCTTTAAGTCCTAAACAAAATCCTGCCTTCTACAGAAAGCCTTTCCCAACCCTAAACAGGGTTGGGATTAATTAAATTAAATTAAAATTTAAAGATTCTAGTGCTTTCCCTCTGTTAATTATTTCCTATTTATCTTGTCTATAGCTTTTTGTACGTATTTGCTTGTTGTCTACTCCATTAAGATTGTAAGTTCTGTGAAGGCAGGGACTGTCTTTTGCCTTTTTGTGACCCCAGCTCTTAGCAGAGTACTTGACACATAGTAGGTGCTTAGTAAATGTTAAATGTTTTTGACTGACTGAGTCATGTCTGTGGAGATCTGGATAAGAGCTCTATTCTGAGGTTCCCAGAGGAAACTCTGGGTGGGGAAAACAGCCAAAGAGATATGATCCGGGGGGAGCTCTCAAGTCTAAACATGGTCAGGATAAACCCAGAACCTTAATTCTGGCACATAGATTATACCTATGATGTCGGAACATGAAGAGATTTTATAGAAGGGTTTGGATTTAGGGAACAATTCCGTCATTTAACAAATCAAGCAATCAATCAAGAAACATTTTTCAAGAACCTACTATGTGTCAGGTACTGTGCTAAGGAAAAGGGACTTGCTTAAAGTCACCTAACAAGTGATAATGTTTAATATAAAATTTTAGAATAATCTCTTTGTTCTCTCTGAAGCAAACTCAGAGGGTGCCTCTTCCTATGTCAACAAAGCCAGCCAAGGCTGACTTAACATTCCTTAAGAGACCTTTAACCTAAGACACTATCTTGAATAATGGGACATTTTCCATATCTTAATATTTGTAGACATATACTATGTTATGGCATGTTAATGGTAAAGAAAACACAGACATCTTAGGTCGTAATTTCTATTGAACTTTGTTTACCCTTTCCTATGTCAGTTATCTGATAGGGCAGGAAGCCTGCCACTTACTAGTGGTGGGATTTCCTTCTTGATCACCGAGACGTGTTTACCCAGCTGGAATCCCAAGGCCTGACCAACATTACTTTGTTAATTGTCTTGTCTTTCTAAATTTATGATTTGTTCAACTAGGAGAGTTCCTTTCTCACGGCAAAATGTATATAAGTCAGAAGATTTCTGCACTGGGTAGCCAGAATATTTCTGGCTCCATAATGCATTATGTTACCGTTGTCTTTAATAGGGAATTGATTAATTAATTAAATCATAAAATGTATGCATTAGCCTGTTGCCTTTTCTTAATAAAGTTTTCAGGTCAACACAAGTTAGTAACAGAGGTAGAGCCAGTACCTAGGTCTTCTGGCTTGTAGGTCAGTAGCCTTTCTACCCACACTTGCCTGGTGCTTTCTTGTGACCACACCAAAGAATTTAGGGTTTTAGTTCTCCTGGCTTCCTCCCTTCCCTTCTCTTCTCAGGGCACCCACCCCACTACTATTAGTATAATTCCCATCCTCCTATCATTTCAAACAATCATTTTTTGTTCTCCCAAGTCCTATCAGAGCTGAGTCAAATTGGGGGAAAGTGCTGAAAATCTACAACTGGGACCCAACATGGAGACCAAAAGGGCACAGGATTTAGTTTGACAGCTTAGGGTCATCTAATACAATCTTTCCACATTTTTATAGAGGAAAAAAGTAGAGGGAAGATGAGTGTTCAGAGTCACTCAGGTAGGAGATAACAGATCTGGGATCTGAACTCAGGTCCTCTGACTCCGGGTCTTGTGCTCCTTCAAGGTCCTGTAATAATAATTAGCAACACCTAACATTTATATAGCACTTTCCTTATGCTGGGCACTTTACAATTATTATCTCCTTTGGTTTTCACAGCACTGGGAGATGGAGTGCCTCTTATTATCCCCATTTTGCAGATGAGGAAACTGAGGTTCAACGAGTTGCCCAGAGTTACAGAGCTAGTAATAATAGTGTCTGAAGTTAGACTTGAACTCAAGTCCTCATAACTCCAGGCCCATTGCCCTAGCCACTGCACCACCTAGCTGCCTGTCACCTCTAATCCCTGAGGGAGGCTATTCCTGGAAAAGGCTAAGAAAAAAACCAGACTGCTTTTGTCTCTCCATCACCTCTGCTTCCTCCAGACTCGATGCCTATTATATTTTTTCTACCTCTAAAAATGAAGTTTCTAACTTAGAAAAAAAAGTATCGTGGCAACACACTTTTTTTTTTTTTTTTGCTAAAGGAAGAATTATTATATTACCACAGCCCAGAAGCCTTTTAAAATATATTTTATTGATATTTTTTTGTTTTCACATGGCTTAGATTTTCCAATTTCCCTTCTCACCTTTCACCCCTTCCAGGGAGTCATTCCTTATAACAACAACAAAATTAATTCATTCCAGGGTCCAGAGATACTCAGACACCCCAGAAAGTTGTAGAATGTTTAAGTGGGGGGGAGCACGATTGGATTCAGAGGACCTGAATTTATGCCCTTCCGATCCCTTAGGAAAGTAGCTTACCCTGTCTGAGCCTGGGAGAGACCCCCACTATGAGACAGCTAGATTACAGAATGTCTAGGGTCCCTTGAAGCCCTAAATCTATGATCCCATGTGAAGACATTTATTTCTTCTGGGGCTCAGTTTCCTCATTTTTAAAATGAGAAGGTTGAACTAGATGATATCTAAGCCCCTTCCAGCTGTAAACTCATTTTGAGTCTTCTCACTTCAAATCCAGGACTCCTCCTAGTACACTGTCAAACCTTTAATCTTCCCCCACTCACCATGGAACCCTTCCAAGGTTTTTTAAGGGGGTGGGTGTGAGATTGAGGCTCCAATAGCTGTCTCTCCCAACTATTTTCCTCCTTCCCTCCTGCCTTGCCTCTCTTAACCTTCTCCCCTTCCCCCGCTTTCACCCTGCTCCCCATTTCTGAATGTGCTGAATGATTTGTGACCCTGACAAGTTGAATTGTGGGTAAAGCAACTGTCCAAATGGGCAGCAAATTGGAACCTCGGCTCCCAGCAGGCAGGCCAATCCATCACACAGGGAGAAAGCTGCTGTCAGCACCTTGGGCAGGGTGCTCCTAGGCCTTACCCTGGACTGAACTCCCTCGTAAACTGCAGCCTCCCCTACATCTCCAGCTCTAGATTACTCCCCTAACCCAGGGTCCCTTATTTCCTTTATTTCCTCCACATCCTTCCCCAATCCCAGACCTGACATCCAATCCAAGTCCCTGGGGACAGAGACACTAGAGTGAACAGTGGGAACTAGGAGGGAGGAGGGAGTACAGAATTTATAAGATGATAGGATTTAAAGCTGGCAGACACCTTAGAGATCTTCTAGTCCAAACTCTTTGTTTTAGGGAGAAAAAAAAAAACTGAGGTCTGATAACAAGGAAGTTCAGGATAGGCAAATTTAGCCTACATACAAAGAAAAAAATATCTTATTAGAGCTGTCTGCCTCAAAGTTGGAATGGCTTGCAATAGGAAATAATATGTTAGCACTTTAAAGTGCATTAACATAACATTTACACTGCTCTTTAAGGTTTGCAAAACACTTTACATATCTTTTCTCAGTCAACCATTATAACCACCCAATGTGATAAGCACTATGATTATCCCCCAGTTAGTTACAAATAAAGAAACTGGTTCTTGGGGGAGGCCCAGAGAAATCTGACCAAGCTGGAAAAAAAAGCTATGTCTTGGAGACTCAGAGCCAGTATGGTTGGGTAGGTAGGGTAGAGGCAGATAATAGAGGGGCATTGAAAGTCAGGCAAACTCTGCCCCGAGAGGCCTCTCCTGAATTCTCAAGTTAATACTGTCCTCCTGGACATCACTTGGTATTTTTTTTAAGTGTCCTGTACTTACTTGTCCATGAGCACGTTAGTAGAATGTTGGAAGGCAGGAACCATCTCACTTTTGCATTTATCTCTCCAAGGTCAAGTACAGTGTCTGGCAAATATTAGGCATTTAATAAGTATTCATTGATTAATTGATTGAAAAAACTTGTCTTTGATGAAGCAGTCAACATGGAATTATTAAAGACATTGGACTAGGGATCTAAAGACCTGGCTACTTCTGAGCTTTGTAAAAGTACTACAGATGTGTTCTCATTAACCACAATGATAAGAATAACTGCAAAAATAATCTAAGCAAACCTCAATTTCACTATCTGTCAAACAGGGGCAAGGGTATTTGTATTAACTAGATATGAATTAGCTAATCAGTCATATGGATGCTGTTATTATTTTTCTATAGGCCAATCCTTGTAATATTCATTTGGCAATATTTGAATAATAAACAGGTAGATAGATATGTGTTCATCCTTCGTTGCCGAAGAAGACCATGCCATCAGAGAAGTAAAGACATGACATGCACGTGACTTTGTTTTGAGTGGGGGAGAGCTATGCTGGTCACCAGCCTCATTGCTCCTCCAGAGCCATCTGAATCCAGTGGCTTGATATTCATCAGGATGACTGGAGATGACCCAGGATGAGGCAGCTGGGGTTAAGTGACTTGCCCAAGGTCACACAGCTAGTGAGTGTCAAGTGTCTGAGGTGAGATTTGAACTCAGGTCCTCCTGACTCCTGCACTGGTGCTCTATCCACTGCACCATCTAGCTGCCATAGATAGATTAGATAGATAGACAGACAGACAGACAGATAGACAGATGGATAGACAGGTAGATTGGTAAATAATGATAGGGGATTTAAAGGAGAGTTCTATTAATCGGCTTTATAAGGTTATATAAAGGTTAGCTTTTATTTGGGATTTTGCATCTCCCTATGGAGCATTTCAAATATACCCACTGACTACTTCTCTGAGATTAGTGACATATTCTGAATATTAAGGAGTGATTTCATTGGCTCAGGAAGTTATGAATTATAGTCACTTTCTTTGTGCTGGTCCTGTAAAGGGAATCTTCATTACAAGGTCATTCTCTTTCCACTTTTAGGGGAGATATATGGGAGAACTGCTCATAGACCGGAGACAAAAATCCTAAAAACTAACTTTGGTTGGAAGGGGCTCCTTAGGTGAAGTACTTGCACATTAGCATATTCCCCCAGTGACCTACCAATCATCACTGCTCAGTTCCAGGTCCAGTTCTGGACCCAAGAGATGACATTTGGGAAAGTGTCAGAGTATCAAGAGTTCCTCAAACTACCTATGGAGCATCAATAGCAGGAGCATATCAGAAGATATCAAAGTTTCATGTTTGCCCTTCTATGGCCCCAGGAGAAAAGAACCATGTGACCAAGTTCCTGAACCCCTACTCTGGATAGAGGAGGGAGGATTTCCGGAGCAATGCAGAGTTCCCGGAGAATCTGAAGATCCAGCATTCTAGAGAGAGCAGAGAGAGTTCCTGTGTCTGTGCCAGCCTCAAGTTTGACTAACAACTCCCAAATCAAGAGTTCCAGGATCCAGCCTCTTAGACACAAAAGGTGGATTGCCTTGAGAATATCAGTCTTTTGGAGAGAAGAAGATTCCAGAATATAGCCTTCTAACAAGAGCAGGAGAAATTCCTGAGCAGTACCAGCCTCTTAGGGAGATGGTTGTACACATGACCCTGCAGCTGGAAGAGCAAAAAGGGATTCATCCATGACATGGGGGAGCAAAAGAGATGAAATATGTTAAAAGAAATATGTTACTCTCATTTGTTACTAAGACAGGGCAGGTCCAAGAGAAATATGGGTTGCTTCTCTTACATTCCTATTTATTTTTTTCCTGAGAGTAGTCCAGCTTATAGGATCCTGGGGAAACAGTGGCACTTAGCAGAATATTGAGGGGGAGAAGTTGCCTCCCAGGCAACTACAAGTTCATTTACCCTTTGAGAGGAGTCCAAACTATAGAGTGATGTGAGTCCAGAGAACTGTGGGTTCCTGAGGGGTTTGTCCAATCATTCCAGTTGTGTCTGACGACTCCATTTGGGGTTTTCTTGGTAAAGATACCTTTCCATTTCCTTCTCCAGCTCATTTTAGAGATGAGGAAACTGAGGCAAACAGGGTTAAGTGACTTGCCCAACGTCACACACCTAGTAAGTGTCTGAGTTTGGATTTCAACTCAGAAAGTTGTGTCTGCCTAAGTCCAGTTCCAGTATTTTATCCACTGTGCCACCTAGCTCCCTGAAGGGAGTAAGTGGGAATTAGTGGAGAGGAGGAGAATAATATTAATTGTCTATGGGCCACTTTGGGTCTTTTATATGCCTTATAAAATTTCTGTTGAGGGAAATGAAAACCTTTCTGTGCCCAATTTGAATTGTTACTTTTAGTGCTATACCGAAGCTGGGGACTCATTTTCCCACATCTGTAGAGATCTAAGCATGAGTTATATTTGAGCTTTATTCTGAGATTCCCGAAGGAAACTCTGGGCAAGGGGAAAAATGAGTCAAAAAGATGTGACATTTTGAAGGTCATCCCCAATGTTGAACACAGTTTATTCAAACCTAGAACTTGGAATGCTGAGCCGTACACAGGTATATACTTATGTAGATGTATATTACATATATGTGTGTGTATTTACATACATACATATTCCCTGCACTTTCCTAATCCCTGATAAGTGCTTTGGGTAATTAAAAGCTCATTACTTTCAAGATCAGAAAGAAAAATTAACAAACCAAGGCAAAACCATAAACTGCTTTATAGAAAATGTCCTAGTAATGATTATGTGTGACTGGGAGGGTGTTGATCAGAGAATTCCTGCTCAGTCTGAGGAGTTCCCTAATCAATCTGATGTGATTACACAGTACAGACCTTTGACAGAAGAGGTATACATCCCATAGTAGACTGAAACATGCTTCTAAGGGACTTTGCTGACAGGGTACAACTGTTGGTTTCCAGTGTCTGGGGCTGATCATGGTTAGTTGGTAACTGATAATCAAGAAGGATGGATTAATTTTGGATAAATGTTCCCTTTTGTAATCTATAGGAGTGAGTTATAAAGAGATTCTGCTGATCACTTCTACTACAATTGTTATTAATAATTAATTTATACCCTGAAAGTCACTAAGTTGTACATACTTTTAGCCTCACTGATATCAATACTAGACTTATCTTCCAAACAGATTAAAGACTGAGGGAAAGGACCTATGTGAAAAATATTTATAACAATGCTTTTTGTTATAGCAAAACAATGGAATCAAAGTAGGTGCATATAAACTGGGAAATGAATGAATTAATTATGATATGTAAATGTTGCATCATTGAATCATAAGAAATTATGAAAGGGACTGATTCAGAGAAACCTACAAAGACTTGTACAAATTGATGCAGAATGAAATAAGTGGAACCAGGAGAACAATAATACATTGTTTATGACATTTTACAGATTTAAGAATTCAAATAAGTATAATAATTGATCATTGGTCCAGAAGACTGATGATGAAGTATGCTTCCCACCTACTGGTGGAGAAGTTATAGAATGTAGGTACAAAGTGATATACTTTTTCAGATATGACCAATAAAACAAAAATTTGTTTCACTTTATTTATTTGTGATAAGGGAGGGCTTTTATTGAGAGAGGAAGGAGTATAATAGGGAGAGAGAAGAGGGAAGAGTGATAGTGATTTTATAATAAGAAGAAAAGAAAGAGAAAACATCAATGAAACATATAAATCCACAGAAGAGAGGGAAAGAAGTACAGAAGTTAACACAGACAGTGTGGGTACCACTCTATTAAAATTGATAGCAGCAATAATAATTAATCTTTACATAGCATTTACAAGTGCCAGGCATTATGGAAGCTCTTTACATCATTATTTCATTTGATCCTCTCAGAAACCCTGGGAGATAGGTGCTGTTTTATAGACAGAGAAATATATCCCTATTTTCTAGGGATATCCCTATTTTGTAGACAAGAAAACTGAGGTAAACAGAGGTTAAGTGATTTTCCTAGGGTTATATAGCAGATAAATGTCTGAGGCTGGATTTGAACTCAGATCTCTTGACTCCAGGCCTGGCACTCTATCTACCATGCCACCTACCTGCCTAGTTAACGTATATTAAAAAAACAAGAACAAAACCAAAAGAAGCTACACATGGTAGATTTACAGTGTTGTGTGCATTCCTCTTTTTCTAACCTTAGTAAAGGGAAATGTTCATATACAAAATTTGTTGATGACTGTCAAGTTCATAATACACAATATGAATTTTTAAATTAATTATAATGACAAAACATTTTGCAAGCCATAAAACACTATGTTGTTTTATTAACTAGTTTATTGTTGTTGTTCTCAGTGGAGTAATGGCATGATTAAATTTGTGTTTTAGGAACATTGATCCAAATCAAAATAGGGAGAAATTAGAAAGATACTAAAAGGGGAGAAGAGAGGAGGAGTGGAGTGGAAACCAGCTAAGTAGCTCAAGTCCCATCCCCAAATTCCCTCTAGGTTCCCCTATAAAATGAATGATAGGGAGGATCCCAATTGAGTCCCAGTCCCTTTACTGAGTCAGTTCAGTTACATTGGACATTCTATGAGATCCCACTCAGAGACAGAGGATTGACCTAATTCCCTCCCAGAGTCCTTCTCCAATCCCATGATCCTAAAATATCCCAGAGGTATTAGGATCCAAGGGCCCCAACCCCTCTCACTAATGACTTATCTCTAATGACCCCACTTCCCTCATTTCTCAAACTTGGCTCTCAAAACTTCCCTCTTCTAAAGAAATATCATAGAGACAATGATTGTAAACACACATTTAAATAGCACTTTAAAGTTTACAAAACATTTCCTTTACAGCTATCTTGTGAAGTAGCCATTAACCTCACTTTATAGAAAATGGGCTCAGAAAAATTTAATGAAGTCTCCTAATATCAGGTCCAGCACTTTCCCTTCTGCCTCTACCAACCTGTCTCCAAATTGCCTTTTCCTCAAATTCCCTTGAGAGAAAGATGAGTGTTAGCCAAAAACAGCAGCTGCCAGTCTAGCATCGGTCAGGAGACTAAATGGGAATGCCAAAATGGAAGACGAGACCCTAGGATTCTGACTAACTGAGGAGAACTCTGCTGCTGTTTTGCCTGCATCCCATCCTAACCCACTGGATCCCCCAGCTCAACACCTCTCCCTTGGACTTGCTAAATAGTCAGCTTCCTGCCAATCACTGTTACCCACCTGGCAAGGCAGCCAGCTTGTACAGACCAGGCAAGAAGTGTGACGCTGTGAATAGAATGCTAGATGTTGAGTTAGGACAACATGCCAAGAGGGAATGTTATAAATTGTGTTATAAATGATCAAGAAATAGTATGATGACAGTGTCCCTGTCTGAAGTCCTTGGTCTCACCTGAATGAAATCTCTATGAGCTATCATTACATAGTACTTCAAGATTGGCAAAGCACTTTACAAATATTATCTCATTTCATCCTCACAACCCTGGCAGGTAGAGGCTATTATTATTCCCATTTTACAGATGAAGAATATGAAACAAACAGAGATTAAGTGGCTTGTCCAGGGTTACACAGCTAGTAAATATCTGAAGCTAGATTTGAAGCTTGGAGTCTTCTTGACTCCAAGCCCAGCACTCTTTCCATACTGCCACCCAAATGCCCCATTTTTCCTTGAATGAAAGACAATGATTTCCTGAGACTAAGAGAAGAGACTTAGTCTCATTTTGGGTGACAGAACCGAGAGCATACATGTCTTGGTTTAATAAAGAAAAGCATCTCCTTGTTCACCTTTGACCAGATTGCAGAAGGAATCTTTAGAGAGAATAATTAAAAAGAAGATGTCCTTTGTAAGCCAAAGGAAGTATCTTTAAATCTATTATGGCCTCTATCAAGGCAGGTGAGCCTTTAACTTACATTGGATCTGAGTCTGAAAGGGGACCCTTTAGTTTGGTATTCCTCCGGTGTGAACACTTACTTTAGTTCTGTCTGGTCGATCAAAATCCCCAATCAAGACCATGAATACTTTAATCTTTCTTGCATATTTTATCTATTGTTTAGTGATAATTGTAAAGTGGATGTGGCTGGGGCTGTGAGAATACCAGCTAGTAGAAGACACTTTGTCCATTTGGATCTCTGTCCAAGCAAGAATGCTTGTGTTATTTTATATTGTATGTTGTGTTATTAATATTATTGGTAAATTGTGTCTGACAGACTTTTGGCCAAAATGAAGAGTGCGGAGTTTTTCTTCCACAGAGATAATAATAGCACCCTCCTGCCAGGGTGGTTGTGAGGGTCACATGAGATGACGTCTGTAAAGCACTTTGGAAAGCTTAAAGTGCTAAGTAAATGTCAGCTGTTACTATTATTAGGAGAGCACAATGAGAAAAAGTGTCCTGCTGGAGAGATGGTCACCAGTTCCATCTTGCTTGGACAAAAAGAATGGTATGAATTGGGGGGAAATGAGCACCACGGATAAGACTGGACTTAGGCACATGAAGAATCTAGGCTGGGATTCCAAAACTATGAATTCTCATTATAACTCCTCTGCTGACACTGACCCATCTGTGGCTAATTGGGGAAGGGGACAAAAGGGAGAAAGCATTCAGTCACTCAACCAGAAGAAAAGTAGGGCAGGGGAAAGGACAACTCCAAAAATCACTGATCTTATCTCCCTCCCACCTTCCTCCCTGCCTCACCTCCCCTAATCATCTCACTCCATCATAATTTTCATTTATTCAATGAACATTATTTAACAGTCTACTATGTGCCAGGCAGTGTGCTAAGCTCTAGAGATACAAAAAGAAGTAAAAGACAGTCCTTGACTATAAAGAACTTCTAATCTCATACAATCACTGCACTATGATAAAGAGGTTGAGGGACCCCAAAGCCTAATCACCAGCCCCTTCTTCCTAGTTGTCCTAATTACCAGCCCCTCCTTCTTCTCTCCCATCCTCTTCACAGCAATTGGGCCCCTCTCTGGGCACTTATTAGCTATTTGATACAAGAGAAGTCACACTCTGAAGTTTGGCTCCATCATTTATAAAGTAAGGATAATTACACTCATACCATCTACTTTGCAGGATAGTAGAGGGAAAAATACTTTATAAACCTTAAAGCATTATAAAAATCCCAGTTACTTCTATTACAATGTCTCCTCAGGACATTGTTCCTCATGACTCCAGAGTCTTCTGAGACTATATAATGAAAACCAGACCTGGACCCCATCAAGGGCTTTCTGGATATGAAGGTCGCTCGCTAGAGGAAGCATAGAGGTGAGGGAGAGAAGGAGGAAACAAGTATTTATCAAATCATCTTCTATATGTGTCAGGCACTGTGCTAAATACTTAGCAAATATCATCCCATTTGATCTTCACAACAGCCTTTCAAGATAGGTTCTATTACTATCTTCATTTTACAAATGAGGAAACTGAGGCAGACAGAGGTTAAGTCAGTTGCCCAGGGTCACAGAGATAATAAATATTTGATGCTGGCTTTGAACTCAGGTCTTCCATTTCCAAGCCTAACCCTCTGTCATACCCTGGTCTGCTCTACCAGAGACCTGGGTGTGACTACTGACCCCCCAGCTTCCTTTAAAACTCCACTAAAAATTCCACCTCCTACAGGAAGACTTCTTCAACCCCTCTTAATTCCAGTTCCTTCTGTTAATTATTACTTGTTTATCCTATATATAACTTTCTGTATGTGTGTATGTATGTATGTATGTGTGTGTGTGTGTGTATGTATATATAAAATGTTTGTGTGTTATCTCCCCCATTACATTGTAAGTCCCTGTCTTAAGGGCAAGGACTATCTTTTGCCTCCTTTGTATCCTTGATGCTTAGCACAGTGCCTGTCACATAGGAGGTTCTTAATAAATGTTTATTGAATTGAATTGAAATAAATCTGTCACGTATGTGACAGACCTTGGGCAAGACGTTTCACTTCCCTGGACCCCATTTTTCTCTTCTATAAAATGAGGAGGATTGGACCGGATGACCTCTAAAGGCCTACCGGCTCTAAATCTATGATTCTGCAATTCGGGCTGCAAGATTGTGCAGTGTAGGAGAAAGCTCATTTGATCTAAAGTCAGAAGACCTGGATTTGAATTCTGCCTCTATCACTTACTATCTTTGTGACCTGGAACAATTCTCGTCATCTCTTCATCTCTTTGAGCCCCAGTTTTCTTAGCTATAAAATGAGGAACCAGATGGTCTCTATGAGGTCTTCCAGGTCCAAATAGAAGAACCTGAAAGTTCCTAGTGGAGTGCCCCAGGGATCTATCATGGCCAGACAGACATTTCTACCAGTGGGTTTTCTGAATTTCCAAATAAGAAGAAACTGGTAGGGATCCTTTACCCACAGGATGACAGAATCAGGTCCCCAAAATATCTCAATAGGCTGGAATGCTAAGTGGAAGCTAACAAGATGAAACTTAATAGGGATAAATGTAAAGTCCAATACTCAAGAGCAAGCTGAAAAAAATCAGCTGCCCTAGTAAGTACGGGGGAGGCATGCCAAGACAACAATTACTGGGAAAAAGGTCTGGGCATTTTAATACACTGCAAACACCACGTGAGTCAGAGTGATGTGGCAGCTAAAAAAGCTAATGGGATCTTAGGCTACATTAATAGAGGTATAATGTCCCAATAAGGGAGGTTATAGTCTCACCATCCTGTGCTCTGGGGAAGTCACTTTCATCTCTGTGAGACTCAGTTTCCTCATCTGGTAAATGAAGGTCAGATCACATCTAGAGGATGTATGTGGCATAGTGGACAGAGAGCTAGCCTTTTAACCAAGAAGCCCCTAGGTGCAGGTCTTGCCTTGGACATATTTGTGACCCCTAGATAAGGCACTTAAATTCTCAGTCCCCTGGGCAACTCTCTAAGACTGTAAGTTGCCAGCTTACATTAGTAGAGGGAATTTACTTGATTGGAAGATTTCTATATTGATGAAATCACAGGTTCAGTTTCTAGTTGGGTGCCATATTTTAGGAAATCAACTAGGACATTGGGGTATGTATATAAGAAGGGTACTAGGTTGATAAGGGAACCAGAGACTGCCATAGAAAGACTGATTAAAGTGTAATTCATAGTTCATCATTCTAAGCTCTGGGCTTAGATAGACCATACTCAGTCTTCAGGGCTACTCCAAAAATTACATTGCCCCACCCATAATTCACTCTGAGAAAATCTCTGAATGTAAATTGTTTTCATATGTGTGGGTCAAAGAATACTTCTGATTCCATATAACTACTCAAAGTAACAGTGTATATATTAGACATAGGACAGGTTTTATTCCACTTTCAGAAAATGTAAAGAAGTCATAGGACCCTGTAAATAATGCAGACCACACATGAGAGATACACAGTAACCCACAAACAAGCAACACAGTTCTCTCCTCTCAGAATTCCAAATAGCCCCTTTTCTCTTTCCCTTGCCAATTTTCTCTCTACCCCCCTCCCTTTATCCCTTACTCTCATATACTCTCTGCAACTTGTAAAGATATTTGTTTACAGGGAAAAGAGTAATCTCAAAAATAATACAAGTGGATATAAGGAACCATAGTCCATAAAGAGTAATCTACCTTGGGAAGTCTAGTTGGCTTTAACGTGTGAGTCTAATCTAACTAAGCCGCATGCCTGGATGTCTGGAGGAATTGTGTGTCACTGTTAGACTTAGGGAAGTCGGGAGGTGGCAGAGGAAGCCAACTTTGGTGGGAAGAAGAAGCTGTATGGTAGGGCAGAAAAAAAAGCACTGGATTTGGACTTAGAGGACCTGGGTCCAAATTCTGGATCTTCCAGGCACAAGCTGTATGACCTCGGTCAAATAATTTAACCTCTCCAATGATCCATTAGAGCCATCAGAGTTCCCACTGGCAGCCCAGGTTGGTGGAAAGCTCTGCCAAGGCAGCAATGACCAGCAACAGAGGAAAGTGAAACAGTAGGTCATGCTAAAGGAGAGACTGGAGGCAGCACATGCCAAACAGGTCAAACTACCACCACCACCACCTTCAACATCATCTCCCTTCAGACCTTGGCATCTGGTTCAGACCTGGTTCAGAACTCTGAACCAAAGAGCCTTGAAAACAGCAATGCTTTCAACATAAAGCCCTCAGCCATCATCCTGGGATGCATCCTGGGAACTGCTCCAACAAGAGCTGCAGTCACAGCTACTGAAGACACAGAAAAAGAAAAGTTTTTAAGACCAAAGTCCTTGGTACTGTCAAATGATTTAATGTCAGAAACTAATCTGATTTTATCAGTGGAAATGGCATTAAAGAAGACTCCTGACCAACAGCTTTGCCTCAGCACTCTGATAATCATGGGAACTTTCCATCTGACTTACATTTGAAACCTTCCATATTCATTGTCTCCTCCATTAGGATGTGAGCTCCTTGAGAGCAGGGACTGTCTCATTTTTCTATATGTATCCCCAGTCCTCAACACAGTACTTTGCACGTAGTGTTTCACTGCTGCTTTGTTGAAATGAACAAAGCACATGCAGACTTAGGGGGAAAGACAAGTCCCTTGAGGATGGTGGAAATTTCAGGGAACATGACCCCTCGTGACAGAAAGAAACGTTGTCTATGGATTCTATAAAGACACTAAAAGCTACACTTAAGAGAATCTTCAGAAAGATTCCACAAAGGGAGAAAAGAATCTCTAGGATTTTGATTTTTGAGGTACTACCTTATCCCATATATTTTCTACATATGTTCCTCACTCTCATTAACTTCGAGGTTGAGTCCACTCTCTCCCAGAAACAAGTGTGTTCTCAGGTTGGAGGGCAGGAGGAATGTTTAAAATCTATTGTTTTTGCTATACAGTCTCAATAAATACCCTTTCCTAAAAAGCTAGAGTTCTACTGCCTGATTGATAATGGAGAGCACATATTGGATGGGGGCTCAGAAGCTTCAATGTTAGTAACCCTAGCACTTCTGTACTTCTCTTAGAACCCTGAGGGAAGTAGTCAGCTACCTTCTGGGAATTTAAATTGCCAGTGTGAATTGGAGAATTGGTATAGGGTGGGGAGCAGATGGTGCTACAAATGGAAAAGGACCTCCAAGATCATCTAATATTACTCTAATTCCTTCATTTTACATAGCAGAAAACTGAAGCTCAGAGAGGTTAAATAATTCACACCTGAGGTCACCCACTTAGTAAGTGATTTACTAGAAAGTGACACAACTGGGGCTGAATTCTGGGCCTTTTGATTCCAACCACAGAATTCTTGCCACTACATCATGATGACAATTCCTCCTTCCGCCTACAATTTCTGCAGTTCCCAAAGAAGAGAAAGAATTAGGCAAGGTCTTGAGGCAGGGTTTAGCCAGCTTCCCTAAGGCCTGAAAAGAGGAAGAGAAAGGGGAGCTCTTGGGATCCCTTGGAAGGGACAAAGTGGCCTTCCTGAGTTGGGAGAGGCCTCCAGGGAAGACTCATAAGATCATAGATCCAGAGCTACAAGGGACCTTAAAAGCCAGCTGGTCTCAACCCCTTATTTTACCTCTCCCAAGGGATTTGAATCCTGGTTCTCTGGCTGTCACAATGTGTGGGGGTGTTGGGAAGCAATGAGCACTGAAAATTAGCTTTCATCTGTAGCCCTGAGCCCTAGACTACCAAGTTCTTCCTTTTAGGGCTGTGGCTGGGATGCCTGGGAAGAACTATCCCTCCTTCCATCTTCCCTTTGCCTCCCCCTGCTCTGGTTCTCTCCCCGCCTCTCTCCTACCCCACTGCTGGTCTTCCAAAAGCCTGCTGAGTCTAGGAGGCTGAAAATGAGAAGTATGCTCAGAAAGATGAAGCTGGAGGGAAAACTTCAGCCAAATCAATTAATGATAAAACCCTTGAGCAAACACAGCTACTTTTATCATTTTATAATGTTGTGATTTGAGCAGCAAAAGAAATTAAATTAAAAACTCAGGGACTCCGGGTCAGAGCTCTGTGCTGCACTCGTGGGCTTTTAATCTCCTATTAAACCATATATCTTCTGATTGCTTTTGTCAGCTCCCTCCATTTAATAACACCAAGAAGCTCTTCCCCTCCCACCCTCCTCCCCTGCTTGCTCACCACAGTCCTGAGAGTAGGGTTGGGGGACCAGTGAGAAAGATTCCTACCAGCCGGAGAGATGTGGGGACTAGGGCCTTTAGGCCAGGACAGCAGCCTGAACATCTGATCATTTTTTCACAGAGTAAAAAGATAAATGACTCAGAGAACAGTGCTGGATTTAGAACCAGAGGACCTAGTTCATAGGATCACACATTAAAATTTGGAAGAAACTTTAGAGATCAGTCTACCAATTGATCAACAAGCATTGATTAAATACTTGGGTATGTGCCAGGTAGATTAAACATATCTGAAGATAAGTAAATGCAGTATATGAACATCCAGGTGGTGAAGTGAATAGATGACTCGGCCTGGAGTGAGTAAGACCTGAATGCAAATCCAGCCTCAGGCACTTACTACCTGTGTAACCTTGGGCAAGTCACTTACCCCTGTTTGTCTCAGTTTCCTCATCCATAAAATGAGCTAAATCTTTGCCAAGAAAACCTTAAACAGGGTCATGAAAATTCAGACTCAGCTGAAATAACTGAACAATGAAAATACAGTATAGATACAAAATAAAAACCAAATGGCAAAAAGACGAGGGAGGTGAAACTAACAAATGAAAGTGTCAGAAAAGGCCTCTCTAAGGTCTGACTCAGTGTCAATAAATTCGTTGAGATTATAGTCCTAGGTACCAAAGGTGATAGAAAGAGGAAGACATAGTTCCAGTCATTCTCAGAAACTTGTCTTTTGGGAGAGGCAAGACAAATGTACACGTCATGCCCAGAAATGCATCATTATGGTTATTACAAAAGTGCTTTGAGGGTAAAGGATAGCTCAAGTAGTTGTGTTGAGAAAATGCAGGCATGTTATTGATTCCACCCCCAGGATACTGAAACAAGCACACAGGATACTTAGGAGCATATAGTTCATAATATGATGGATCAAAGTGTTATTAAAAGGAGACAAACAAAACAGAGACATTTGAATGAATCACTATTAAGCCCAAAGTTGGTAAATGCATCCATCCTCTTTTCTACCAGTGAGCTCTGTCAGGTGAAGGAGGGAGAGATCTCTCTCCCTCCCTTTGTCCCTCTCTGTCTCTGTCTCCTCCTCATACTACTGTATGTGCCTCCCAGTCTCCTTCCATCCATTTAAGACTGCTATGTACCAGGTTCTGTGCTAGGTACCAGGGACCCAAACATAAAAGTGAGGTCATACTTGCCTGTGAGGAGCTAACAGACACGGCCTAGATGAATCTCTGGTGTTCTCAGACCTCCAGAGTTCTCTCCCTCTCTCTGGGTGTTACCACTCCCCTTTCCCATCTTTACCCCCAGGATGCATCCCTGATTTTTTCCCCAGTTAACAGTTCTACTATCACCTATAGAAGGGTGAGAACTATTGTCAAGTTGCTCAAATGGCAAAGAGGTAGGGATGGGGAGGAGTGAAAGAGAAAAGAACCTTAGCACATCACAGATTTATTAAGGGAGATTTATTAAGCACCTACTATGCGCAAGGCACAGTGCTAGACCCAGGGATGCCCAAGAAGGTAAATTTTTTTCTAATTTAAATTTTTAATTAACAAAAATCTATTTCACTCACTCTCCCCCACTGGGGAAAAATTAAAAACAAAACCCTGTAACAAATATGAATAGTCAAGCAAAACAAATTCCCAAATTTGTCTACGTGCTAAAAAATTTGTCTTGATCTGTACCCTGAGTCTACTGTTCCTCTGCCAGGATGTAGGTAGTATGTTTCATCACTGATCTTCTGGAGATTTGGTTGGTCATTGCCTTTATCAGAGTTCCTAAGACTTTTAAAATTGTTTTTTTCTATAATGTTATTGTCCTTATATAAATTCTCTGGGTTCTGCTCGTTTCACTATATCAGTTTATACAAGTCTTCCCAGGTTTCTCTAAAACCATCTCTCTCATCATTTCTTATGGCATGACAGTATTCTATTACATTAGTATAACATAATTTATCCAGCCATTTCTTTGTTTAATTCATTGATGGGCAAATTCCTTAGTTTCAAGTTATTTGCCACTACAAAAAGAGCAGCTATCCATATTGTTGTACATTTGGCTACATTTTCTTTTCTTTCTCTTTTCTTTTTTTTTTTGAGTTCTTTGGAGCGTAGGTCTAATAGGAATTACTGGGTCAAAGGGAATGCCTACTTAATAATTTTTGGAGCATAGTTCCAAATTGCCTTCCAGAGCCCCAGCAACACCTTTTATTTTCCTTTTTTCATCAATTTTGCAAATCTTTTGAGTGCAGAACTTCCTTTAATTTGTATTTCTCTATTAGTGATTTGGAGTGTTTTTTTCATATGGCTACTAAATCTTTGGATTTCTTCCTTAGAAAACTTTCTGCTCATATCCTTTGACCATTTATCAGTTGGGTGAAATTTCTTCTTGAGTTGGATGATCACATAGGAGGAAATGTGTAGACATGCATAATATAGTCTTAGATTTTTATTCCACTCCTAGGCCCACAGGCATTCGCTGCCCCAGTGTGCTTTTCCATTTCTGGAGTTCATCAGAAATTTCCATTTTAAATGTCCTGGCATTGCAAGTATTCTTTTAAGTCTCTGACTTTCTCCCTTTTTCCTTGTCCCCCTCCTTCCTCCCCTCCCCCTCCCCCTCTCTATGTGTGTGACATAGAAAATTGTTTCTTATGGCTATAATTGTATAACATGCTATTCTATATGCCAGATTAGTTGTTTTAGTATAACTATTGTACTGTTTTATGTCAAGAGTACCATTAATGCATTATATACTAACATCTTCACGTTGCTAAATCTTCTGGACAGGTCTAACTCAGACTAGTCTTCTTATTCAGGTTCACAATTGTAATGAAACTAGACACTCAAAGATCATCTAATGTTGTTTTTTTTAACTTATTTAACAATTAAATGGAAAAAATACTCAGCAAGGATGGAGCACTGGTTCTGGGAGATACACTGCTGCTTCCCTTCCCCAGTATTCATATGGAAATTAGTCTAGTCAATGTGGCATTGGATCAGAAAATTGTGTTGATTTGCATGACTGTGGGAGAACCATCAGGTTTGAAGGACACTTGTTTTCCTCCTGAGCTAGACTTAACAGCTTGAACCTAGTACTGGGGACTAATCAGTTTCAGAGACTGCGTCTCTACCTTTTAGAGTAAAACTATCCCAGGCTACATGGCAGGGACCCTAATGTAGATTGTTCCTACCACACTAGATGCTTGTGAGGGAATACTGGATGAAATAACTATTATACAAATAATAGAATTGGGCTAGAGGTTTTATAGGATTCACAGGAACTATAATAATGATGTTGTGCAGATTCTAAGCCATGATTTGTATGCTTTGGGAGCATGTAAAATGCAAGCAAGGTCACACAGACAAGAATTTTTTTTAAAAAATGTAGCTGCTTTATAGAAACTGTCTGAGACAATGCTACATTCCAGTGTCCCTGAAATGATAACTTTTAGTGATCCTGATTAGCAAATAGTTATTAATCCCTCTACTAAAGGCCAGAGAATGGGAAGGAAGTTTTGAAATATCATGGTAATAGAAGGATGGATAGCAGATGATTTGAGAAGCCTGCTGGTGGAAACAGTGCCATCTCATTGTTCATGATTTCAAAATAATATCATTCTCAATAGAGTATTTTCAGAAGCAATCCCATTAACAGTTGATATGGAAACATTTGTTGTTGTTTAGCTGATCAGTTGTGTCCAACTCTTTGTGACCCCATTTGGAATTTTCTTGACAAAGATATTGGAGTGGTTTGCCGTTTCCTTCTCCATCTTATTTTACAGATGAGGAAACTGAGGCAAACAGGGTGATGTGACTTGCCCAGGATCACCCAGCTAGTAAATGTCTGAGGCCAGATTTGAACTTAGGAAGATGAGTCTTCTTGACTCCAGGCAAAGAGCTCTAGCCACTATATCACCTGAACAACAGCATCCCTAACACCCTACAAAATGGTGCCCACATTCTCAAGTACCTATGATCCCAGTTACATTAACCTGTTTGCTGTTCCTCATGCATGACCTTCTGTCCCAGCATACTATTGCTTTGCATCAGCTGACCCCCATGCCTGAAATTCTCTCCCTCTTCACCTCCACCTTAGTTTTCTTGGCTTCCTTCACAACTCAGCTCAAACCCCACCCTCTACAAGAAGTCTTTCCTGGTCCCCATCACTGCTAATGCCTTTCCCAGGCTATATATAGGCTTGTGCCTATTTTATATATACATACTTTTCATGTTGTCTCCCCCATTTGTATATAAGTTTCTTAAGAATAAGGATAGGTCAGGGCCTTTCTTTGCACCCTTAATGTTTAGCACAGTGCCTGGCACACAGTTAACAGATTACTAATAGTTGCTTATAAAAGGCAGTCTGAACCTGTTATGTGATATGCATTACAGGAATCTACTAATGTTTCTCAGGGGGACAGCCTCACCTGCCCACTAAGGAATCCAAACAGTCCTGGTTAGGACATGTCAGTTGAAGAAATATAGCAGTGGCAGGGTACCAAAGTGGAGAAACACAGGAGGCTAATGGAAAGCCTCAGGGGAACAGCTTTGATCTTGTATGCTTTCTGAAATGGCAGCATCCCAAGATCACAGTGATGGAGTGCCTAACAAAGCTAGTTGGACAATCTGGTGGTTGAGAGGCTGCATAGGAGGAAGCCTCATCTCAGTTCCTCTGTGCCTTTCAACATGAAAGAAAGACTGAGTTTGTATTACATTTCCTCAAATCTCAGGTGGCTTTAAGATTATTTCCAGTTTTCTTTTCCTTCTTCATCACTAAATTCTAATGTAATGTAATCCACCCAACAATAGAGGTCAATAAATCTGCTATCTAAGGACAGTGCCCGTCACCCTCCTCAGCCTCTTCCTGGGTGTAAAATTTTCCTTTGTCAGGGAGTGTTGTTTTTTATGGGTTTCTGCCAGATTGTTTGGTTTGTATGCCCCTACTAGACTACTTCATTCTGCTAAATCAAAGATTCCTACCCTCCTGCCCTCCAACAAGGTTGCTATCTTAGTAACTAGTTAAATTGGACAATGTAAAAAAGAGTAATAAAATGCAAAAAAGAAGATGTAAGTATAACAGGAGCCAACTTAATTCTCCTTCTGTTTCCCTACTCCTCTCCCAGCCCCCTCCAAGTATAATAGAACCTCTTTCTCTGGTTCCTATTTCAGAGTTGAAATAAACACAGTTCAGGTGCTTAAGGCAAACTTCTCATCTCCTGGTGCAAAGAGAAGTGGGGTGAAATTCTTCATAAAGTGGTCTCCTCTGGGTGCTTCAGTTCTTACTTGCCACCCTAATGCCAACAGGAACTTTGAACCCACCATTTTTTCCCAAATGCATGCAAAGATAGTTTTCAACATTTGCTTTTATAAAATTTTGGGTTCCAAATTTTTATCCCTCCCTCCCATCCCTCCCCATTCCCGAGACAGCAAGCAATCTGATATAGGTCAATGTTTCTTAAACTGTGGGTCATGACCCCATATGGGGTCATGTTACTAAATGGGGGGTGAGTCACCAAAAAATTGGCAATAGTGAAAGATTTCTGAACACTCAATGACCAAAATTTAATTTAAAATCAATCGCATAATGAATCCAAGGTGTTTCTGACAGTACTTGCCCACGTTGCACCCCTAGACTTCACTGCAACCTCAGTGAACATGCACACTTTGCACTACATGTGCCATCACCTCACGCAACACCAATAAATATTGCCAGAAACACCTCAGCAGAGATTCGAGACTATTGTATGTTATGAATTGCAGAGTTCTAACAAAGTTTTCTGCTCTTACAGAAATATGATAGTTTAATTATGGAAAATAGACTTTCAATATTTTCCTGCCATCATTCCTTAGTATGTAAGTATCAGATTAGTATATCTTTGGATTGGATTGGATTAGCATATTTGATTTTAAAGATTGGTGCTATCTCCTTCTTTTACAGAAGCATAAGTGTTTAATTGCAGCAAATAAAAACAAAAGCTCTTTAATAAGACTTCACCATCACCACCATACGTGTATTTAAATGAGATATCAATTTTTAAATTAAACACAAGCATATGTAATTTCATAAACTAAAGCTAGTATTTATTTGAGAACTTATTAGCAATATTTATTTATATTTTAGGACAAAAATATTTTTTTGTTATGGATAAGTGGCTAAATTTAAACAGAGGAGGTAAAAGTACTAATGACAATGCAGCAGAGTCTTCACTACCAGGTTGCAATACACCTAAATTGACCAGAAAAAGGAAATATGTTGAATCATTTTTGCAATATGGATTTACTTTGAATAATGATAATGGTGTGGATAAAACTCTTTGATTAATTTATAATGAAGTTTTGGCTGTGGAGAGCATGAAACCAGCCAAACTAAAACCACATCTTAATACCAATCAAGGAGCATACTGCTATAAACCAAAGAAATATTTTGAATGACTTTTAAAATCTTCAAATAAAGCAAAACAATGCTTTGAGAAATTTGTTACTGTCAATAAAAAGTATTTATTTGCATCTTACAAAACTTCTTACTTAATTGCAAAAACTAAAAAACCCTACACAAAAGAAGACCTCATGTTACCTGCTGCTATTAAAATGTCAAAAATACTGCATGGGGAAAAAATATGAGGTGAAATTCATAAAATGCATTTATCGAATGATACTGTTTCCAAAAGAATTTCTGAAATTAGTAATGACCAATTCCAGCAGCTTATTGCCAAGCTTAAGGGCAGCCCAAATGTGTAATTCAGTTAGATGAAACAACTGATATTTCTAACAATTGTTACTTTATGTAAGAAATGTTTATGAAGGAAACATACATGAAGAATTATTGTTTTGTCACCCTTTGGAAGCACACACAAGAAGGGAAGATAAACATCTTGAAGTTGATGAATTTTTCACAAATGTAGGTTTATGGTGGAAAAATTACATTGGAGTCTGTACAGACAGTGCTGGAGCAATGATGAAAGAAAATGTTGGATTTGTAGCAAAAGCTAAAGTGATGGCAATGAACATATCACTTTTACTCACTGTGTGATCCATCAGGAGGGAATGGCAGACAAAAAATATCATCAGAGTTAATTGTTGTGCTTTGTGATACAATCAAAATCATTAACTTCACTAAAAATTGTGCCCTGAACAATCATTTGTTTTCAAATCTTTGCAAAGGCATGGACTCCGATTACAAAAGCTTATTACTACATGCAGGAGTAAGGTGGCTCTTAAGAGGATGAAGTTTAAATACATTATTGAAAATGAAAAATAAAGTTCTGTTTTTGATTGAGCAGAAATCTGATTTTGTTCATTTTTTTCATGATGATTTATGGCTTTTAAAACTGTGTTATTTGTCAGATATTTTTTTAAAAAACCTCTATGATTTAAGTGTGTTGATTCAAGGAAAAAATTTAACATAATTATGATAAAAGATAAAATTGAAAGTTTTACTTTAAAAGTTAACATATGGAAGAATATTTCTTTAGAAATGTTTACAGCTGCTGATAATTTTATAATTGAAAACAAATTCCCAAAGATTTAGTTGTAAGAGTTATAATTGATCATCTGAAATGCCTGGAGACAAAGTTTCAGAAATACTTCCCTTCAAATTTTGATTCTAAAAAACTAAGTTGGGTTCATAAACCATACTCATTTGAAATAAAAAGCCTCAGGCATCTGCCATTAAAAGTTCAAGAAGAATTTGCTGAGTTATCAAGTGACACAGGTTTAAAGTTGAGTTTCCTAAAAAAAAAAAAAATCATTAAATGAATTTTGGATTGGGATTAGAACAGAATTTCCAACAATTTATGAAATGGATCTAAACATACTACTGCCATTTTGTACTATGTATTCATGAGAAGAGACATTCTCAGCACTGACAACTATAAAATCAAAATATCAATCAACTCTGGAAAACATTGAAGATACTCTGCAACCTGCAGTATCAAATATTCTGCCAAGATTTAATTCTTTATTTATAATTCTTTACTTAAAAATTGTTTAAATTTATTTAAAAATAAACAAATATAAACAAAAACGTAAACAAAAATAAACATCCATCTCATTAGTATGCAAGTTTACTTTCATCTTTAATAAATAATAAAATTATATATATATTAAAGAATTGTTTTAAAATAAATTTCTTTATGACATTACCAGTAAATGTTTGATTTGTATACTTATTTTATATACCCAGAGTCACATAAAAATTCTTGGGTGAAAAGGGGTCACAAATGGAAAAATTTTAAGAAGCCCTGATGTAGGTTACACATATATAATCATGTTAAACATATTTCCACATTAGTCATGTTGTGAAAGAAGAATCAGAACAAAAGGGGAAAACCATGAGAAAAAAGTAAAAAACAAAGCAAGGTGAAAATAGTGTGCTTCAATCTATATTCAGACTCTGTAGTTCTTTCTCTGGATGTGGATAACATTTCCATCATGAATCTTTTGGAATTGTCTTGGATCACTGTATTGCTAAGAGCGAAGTCTATCATAGCTAATTATCCCACAACGTTGCTGTTGCTGTGTACAATGTTTTTCTGATTCTGCTTACTTCATTCAGCATCGGTTTATGTAAGTCTTTCCAGGTTTTCCTGAAATCTACCTGCTTAACGTTTCTTGTAGAACAAAAATATTCCACTGAATTCATATATCACAGCTTATTCAGTTATTCCTCAATTAATGGGCATCTGGCAGGATATTTCTAATGGTTACGGTTCTTCCTTGTGCTCCCTTCTGACCTTCTCAAAATCCCTGTACCTAGTGGTATCTATGTATCAGGTGCAGAACCCTGAGAAAAGCCTTCAGGACTCTTCCTAAAGCCTTGTGGGATACATCATCCCAGGGAAAAATTCAACCAGTGTGAAACAATATGTCTGTTATATTCATTCCCCCATGAAAACATTTCAGTACCTGAAAATTACATGAAATACATACAACTGAACATCGATGAACATATATCATAAGCGTTATAACTTAATACGCAACGTAGTCACAGGTATTTATACTGGGCTAGACCTGACCTACGTCAGTCCCCTGGAAGTTTGGGTTTGAAATTAGAATGAAATGAAATATTTTTAGTCTACCAAACATTTAACAAAATGAGGTTCACCTAGCCATAGCATGACATGCAAAACAGGGAAGAGATGCTTATGCAGGCTAAATTATTGATTCATTCAAGAAAATCTTCCCAATGTGATTCACACTGCTAGTCTGGGGTCATGGGCCAGAGGAGGAGCTCCAATCTCTCACTTTCTAGATGCTTTGTATGCAAGGGCCCAAGAATCTATGTTAGTGGCTTGAACCTGAGTCTCCTGACCCAAGCAAATCTCCAAGAAGTTGTAGCATGAGCAGTGGTCACATCCCAGTAAAACCATCTTGGCAGACAGGCTAAACCAGGTTGAAATTAACCAAGAGACCATAAACCCCTCAGTGAGTTAGGGAGGTGCCTACCCCAAGCCTGTGAAGACTTTTCCTGACAGAATGGGCAGGTGAGAACAATTTGTTCCAACATCCATGAAAGCAGCTGAAGCAGGCACTGTGGAGCACTTAGAGCTTGGTCAGACATCAAAGATGTCAAGGTCATCCACTGCATCCCAGGGCCATTGCCAGTCATCTTGACTTTTCTCCTGCCATTGGACTCCCATGACTCTGGAAGAGAGAGTGAGGATAATGACTTTGTGTACCTACCTCACTTAAATCCAATTCTCTCTCAAGTCAAAATATCACCCCATGATGTCATTGGTCCTCTCCAAAAATGAAGGACAACTCTGTGACATCCACTGCTAGGTGGTAAGGATACAAAGACAAAAGCAAAACATACTGATTTCAAGGAGTTTGAAGGGACTGAGGAAGAGATAAGAGAGAAGGAACCTCAAAAGAAAAAATAGGTTTGGACTGTTGCTAAGCAGCTGTGTGAAGATGCTGGGCAAATCATTTGCCATCTCTTTGTATCCCAGTTTCCTCATCTGTTAAATGGTAAGGATAATATTAACCTATCTCTCAGGCTATTGTGTGGAAAGCACTTTGTAAATCTGAAAATGTGATCTAAAAATGAATAATTATCTGTTGGTAGTTGAAACCCTTTAGTGAACAGAGAGGCAGACAAGGATAGATAAGAGGCTGCATCCATCCTGGACCATCACTAGTCATCTTGACTATTGTTTTGCCACTGGACCACAGTGATTCTGTAATAGAGTGAGGCTGACTTGTGCAACCCTACCTCATTTAAATCCAATTCATGCATTGTTCGGCCTTGAGGCCAATGGGCTACCCAAGCCTTTTCTTACCTGTTGTCCAGATCTTCAGGGATCAACCAGATAAACGTGTTGAGAGAAGAGACTTTCCAGAGTTGAACAAGGGTTAGGCTTTATTCAGGAACTTAGTTGCATGTGCAGGGTGAATTCTTCCTCAGGAGAGAGGAATCCTCCTCCTCCCAAGGGGCAAGGATCGTACAGCAAGAGGATGGGAGCGGGAGAGGGGAGGGACCCTCTGCCTTCTAAGGGCCCCTTAGCAAAAGAGCGCCTTCAGGCTTTCCTGTCCCTACTTAAGCTCTCCTGCCGCATAGTTTGCACGTGAATACCGTGCCTGCTCTCAGCCCTTAGCTAGTCAACAACAGGTGTGCTCAGACCATGGGCCAATCTCAAGGGTGGGATGCTCTCCCCAGCAAGTTTCCCACGGAGAAGAGGCGGAAATGCAAGAGATAGCCTGTGTCTCATGCCTCAATTCCCAGCTGTTCCCTGGGGGGCCTCATGAGAACTCTGAGGTTTAGAAGTCCTCACCTTTACCTGCCCGAGACTGTCCACGTGAAACTGAGCTTACACCCCCAACAATGCATGAGTCAAGACATCACCCCATGATGTCATTCATGCTCTTCAAAAACAAAGGACAAACAGCAACAAGTCTAACTTCCATGCCAGTGGGAAGAAAGCTTAGAATATTGTACCCAACATACCATCCCAGCCATTCAGTACAATGCACAGATGGATACCTAATACATGGCATTCACACTAGAACTACACACAACAATAGATAACATACACAACATATCTAAGTTCTAGCATATTATCAATATGATATTCTAAGGCAGAGTTGTTTAGAGCAGGGGAATCAGAATTAGAAAAGTTCAAATTCCCCCTAAGACCTTTGCTAAATGTATGATTTAGAGCATATCTATCAATCTTTCTCAACTTTAGCTCTTCACCTATAAATGAAGATAATAGTATCTACCTTGCAGGATTGATATGATGATCAAATGAGATATTTGTAAATCTCTTTGCAAGTCTTAAAGTACTTTATAAAGGTTAATTACTCATAGTCCCTGGTTGCCTTTAAGTCCCAACTAAAATCCCATCCTCTACAAGAAGGCTTTTCCTACACCTTTCCATTTTAGTTCTTTCCCTCTGCTAATTATTTGCATTTTATCCTGTATGAGTCAGAAAGATTCATCTTCCTGAGTTCAAATCTAGCCTCAGATATTACTAGCTGTGTAACCCTGGGCAAGACACTTAACCCTGTTTGCCTCAATTTCCTCATCTATAAATTGATCTGGAGAAGGAAATGGCAAACCACCCCAATATCTTTGCCAAAAAAAATCCCAAACAAGGTCATGAAGAGTCAGACATGACTGAAAATGACTGAATAACAACAAATACAGTTATCCTTTATGTACTGCTACTTTTCACATTGTGATTTCAATATAGGGCAGGTTAGCATAAGAAAATAAATGGGAATTTGGGGGGAGTTTTACGGACGCCACAGACAACATGTGAAAGTCAATAGACAACACAGAAAAAGTTAAGAATCTCAGAATTACATAAAATATATGTGTAGTATTATATAATACCAACATGTTTTATCTTTAAATACCATAATAATTCAGATTTCTTCTCTGGTATGAAGGGAGGGCCAACACATTTTACGTGGATTTTTCAGATTACCAGGATGAAGGGGGGCACTGCACCCCTAACACCTGGATATGGATGGGATAACTATTTGTTTATGGTCTTCCCCATTTGAGTGTGAGTTTCTTTAGGGAAGGGACTGTCTTTTATCTCTTTTTGTATCCCTAGTACTTAGCACAGGGCTTGGCACATAGTAGGTGCTTAAAAAATGTTTATAGATTGATTGAATGAATAGCATATGTGATGACATTAGAAATACCAAGGACCAATATGCAATAAACAAACGTAATATCACATTTCTTATAGTGACCAAATATGTAGGCCAAAAGCAGAAAAACATACGCATAATATTACATACTAGTGGATATAGCAAAGAAATCTAACAAAGCAGCCCTCACACAGTTACCACCTTAATCCAGGCCCTTATCACCCCTGACCTAGATTACTGCAGTAGCCTCCTAATTGGTCTCTCTGCCTGAAGTCTTTCAGCACTCCATTCCATCCCACACAGTACTGCCAAAGTAATTTTCCTTAAGCACGGATCTTAAATCTTACCATGTGACTCCCCTACTCAACCAACTCTAGTGGCTTCCTATTGCCTCTGGGAAAAAAAATATATGTATATAATTTCCTCTTTATATCTTTTAAAGCCCCACACAACCTAGTCCCACACCATCTTACCAGTCTCACTGGACACTGCTCTCCCTCTCATACTCTGTGATCCAGCCAAACTGGTCTTCTTTTTTCTTTCTCCCCTTTATGCTTTTACCCTGGCCATCCCCCATGTCCGAGATACACTCCTTATTCACCTCTACCCTGTCAAATCTCTCTTTTCCTTCAAGACACAGTTCAAGCAATACTTTCCACATAAAATCTTTCTTGTTCCCCCCAGCTGCTAGTTTCCTCTTTCTGAAGCTACCTTAAATTTAACTATTTTTGCATTATCTATATTTATCAAATTTATATTTGTCCTCCACATATTTTATATGTGCTTGTAAGATATAAGCTCATTGACAATAGGGATCATTTGTTTCCTTCTTTGTATATTTATAGCCCCACTGCTTTATCTGCTCAATAAAGACTTGGTTGGTTGAGAGCACAGCACATTTCAATGAATAGGCTGCATACAATCCAAAACACATAAAAAATATGTTGTGATTTCATACTAAGCCCACATACTCTATGGGCTCCAGCAATAACCACCCTCAATGGACATGAGTTACCATGTCTCCTGTTTCTTCCGAAGAGCCTAAAGTCATCTTGATCACTATCCCTAATAGGCTTAGTATTTGAATCATGAGCTTTTGAACTTTTTGAATGGCCCAACCTGAAAATCACTGTTTTCCAGGCTTGATGACTGCCTCGTAGAGTGATTGTAAGGATGATGAGAGACAATGTATGCCTAGTGTTCTGGAAACCTTAAAGTTCTATGTAAATGTTGCTGTCATGTTGTTATCCACCTGCTGACATATTTCTCTCTTCTTTCAGGGTCCAGTTCAAGGGCCACTTTCTCCAAGCTGTCTTTCCTGATAGCCCTTTGGAAAAGGGATCCCCCCCCCCTTTACTCTCACAACCTCTCTTATGCAGTCGATCAATTTCTATCTCCCAAACTGAGGCAACTAGGTGGCACATTGCACAGAGTACCAGGTCTGGAGTCAGGAAGACTCATCTTCCTGAGTCCAAATGTGGCCTCAGACATTTACTAGCTGTGTGACTCTGGGCAAGTCACTTAACTCTCAGTTTCCTCATCTGTAAAATGAGAAGGAAATGGCAAATCAGTATTTTTTTCAAGAAAATCCCAATGAGATCATGAAGAGTTGGGCATGACAGAAAGAGTCAGGAGTGAAATGAGTAAACAACACTGCCAAATTGCCTACCTGTCAGGTCCACAAATGGTTTCCTGACATACCATCTCTCCTCTTGGGGGTCTCACTTGAGTTATGACAACTCTCAGGAATGACCTTGCTCTAGATTGTCATGTCCCATCTCATTACTAATCTTCAGGTAATATAATTCCCTAGAGCCCCAGATTTGATCAGGGCTTGCACTTGTCAAACCTGCTCTAACCTGTGTTCTCAGGGATATACTTCCTTCATTGAGGATGACAAGTGGGGATGCTTTTGTTCATGTTGTTCAGACTTCTGTCTCTGACTTTCAGGTGTCGATAGCTGCTTATTTCCTTTAGCTCTAAGTGGCTAAGATTCCCCACCAGAGGCACCATTTCTGACAAGCCCAGTATTTCCATACTCTGGAATGGAGGTCTCTAGCTAGTTTTTTTCTTGCAGAGTCCCAAGGGCTGTAGATTTTATCATCACTAGTTCAGATTCAATGGCACTTCCAGACTAAATGAGTATAGTATGCTATCTCTACCTGACCCCCAGCTGCATTTTTTCAGAGCTCTTATGTATCCCCAGTGGCTCTGTATTTTGTGGTTGTTGTTACTGCTTGCTTTTGTCTCAAACCCATTCCTGTTTTCTGTCCTGTAGGTCAGGGTTCTACAGACAATGACCTCTGGGCCAAATGCACTCTACCCATTCCCATACACGCACACACACACATACACACACACACACACACACACACACCTGTTTTTGTAAGGCCTGTGAGCTAAGAATAGTTTTTATACTTTTAAATAAAGTATAGGCAACAGGTTGGATTTGTCCTTCAGGACAAATAGTTTGCTGACCCCTGCTTTAGGTAACCAGACAACTACACAGTTATATTATAAGCATACGAAAACTGTGAGGTTTTGCCCAGTGTGGTTAAATGTCTAATGTTTGTCTAATGGATAGCTGGTAAAAGCAAACACACTCGTGGGGGCTTATGCCTCAAGCCCAAGGTAGCTTTTGTGGGGAGCCAGGTATGACAGAGGGTGCCTTACAGACTGTAAAGCAACCATAGAAGCAAGAACTAGAAGGACCTTACAAGTCCCCTTTCTCAACCCCTTCACTTTCCAGACAAGGCAGCCAAGGTCCAGAAGTACCTCGCTCAAGGTGGTACATGTTGTAAGCTGCGGAGTCAATCTAAATTCAGGTCTCTTTCTACTCTACCCCACTGGTTCCCTTAGCAATGAAGGCTACCAGATCTGCAGGAATGGAATACCTCTATACCTTAATGGGTCTTTAAGTTACAGTTTAAACCCATCCATAATCTTCCCTTGGGCCCTTTTAACTAAAAGGTCAAAATGACTGGTGAATCTCATTGATATAGGTTACCAATGAGCATCCAACTTGTGGGAACCACAGAAACGGTACAACCATATCCTGTTTATTTCGGCAATTCCCCAAAAAACAGTCAGAAATCTCACCCTGAATGAACTATTGCTGACTCTCCTATCAAGGTATTTCCTTCTTTACCCAGGAAAATAGCCCACTTCAAAATAGTCCCTTCTGATTTCCCTATCACAAAAGGAACCCCACCTGAGCCTTTAGAAAAGATACTGATTTATACTTGCCAAGGAAAGCCCACGTCTGCTCCTAGGGCCCTTCAAAGATGAGTGGTGGTCCTTGAGCAGTTTATAGGAGTAGAGATGCTTGAGTTAATAGCTCCCAGCCCTAAAGGGGTGGTGACTGTAACAGGAATGCCCTGGGGGAAGAGTATCTGTACATCCTGCACCTGAAAATATATCCCTATGTGCTTGTATTTTATTTAAAAGTTTAAAAAGTTATTTTTAGCTCACAGATGTTACAAAAACAGGTGAGGGGAGAGGGGGGTCAGTAGATCTGGCCCATAGACCACAGTTTGTAGACCCCTGACCTAAAGGATAGAAAAGAGAGATGGTCTTGAGATAAAAATGAAAACAACAATTATAAAATACAGAACCACTGAGAATACAGGGGGGGAAAGAAGGAAGGAAGGAAGAAAGGAAGGAAGGAAGGAAGGAAGGGAGAGAGGGAGGGAGGAAGGGAGGAAGGGAGGGAGGGAGGGAAGAAGGAATGATTTATTAAGCCCCAGTTATTTCAGCCACTATACTAATTGCTTTACAAATATCTCATTTCATCTATACAATAACTCCATTTTACAGTTGAGGAAACTGAGGCAGACAACAACAACAGTTGTTCGGGGTACTTAGCTAGTAATTGAGTGAGGCCAAATTTGAACTGACTCTAGGCCCAGCGCTCTATCCACTGTACCACCTAGCTGAGTCTTAGATCAATCCCCTTTACAGAACACAGACTGAGCTGCATCTAAATTGCCATATCTCCACAGACCCACCCTTCCACATGAATAGATTTCCCGCTCCCCACTCCCCAACAGGACAAGCTTCAAACATGGCTATGGTTCACAGATGCCTGAGTGGGTGTGGGGGAGGCATAGACATCCTAATTGAGCCCCTTAGCCACCCCCGCCCCACAGCTGTCTTCCCAGTGGGTCAGCACCCTGACAGAGCACATAGACACCCACATAAGAAAAGGCTTCTCAAAATTCGGCAGCTGCACTCTCCTCAGCTCTCCAAAGGCTTGTTTATGTCAGCTTCTCTCTACCACGGAGCCAATCCTTCCCAAAGGTGGCAGCAACAGTATAGCCTGTCGCACATCCACCCTCAACAGTCATCAACCTACCGTCTCCTTAAATGCCCCAGCTCCACACCTCCTCCGCAGCTGGGAAAAAGAAGTATTTGCTTGTGATGCAGTTTCACCTGTTTCCTATGACTCTACTTGGTTTCCCTAGTTTCAGCACTAACATGTAGGACAGTTCTCATTTTTAGAAGATCTTCCTTAGCCTGAGACGAAAATCTTTCTCTCTCTATCTCTCACTCATTGCTCCTAAATCTGCCCCATGGGGCCAAGTGAAACAAGTTGAATGCCTATTCCCTATGACAGTGCACCAAGTATTTGAAGACTAAATCTTTCTCTATGGCAAAGTCCCTTCAACATTCTGGTGACTCTTCTCTGAATGAATTCTTCCTAAAGTATAGAACCCCAGACCTGAACACAGTTCTCCAGAAATAATCTGAATAGGACAAAGCACACAGAGATTATTACTTCCTGTGTTCAAGACACTATGTCTCTATTAATGTATAGGATTTCATTAGTTTTTTTGGTAGCTATCACACTATTGACCCATTGAGTTTAAAGTCCACTCAGATCCACATATTTTTTTCACATGAACTGCAACTGATTTTCTGAACTAAGCACAGAACTTCACATTTATCCTTTTTAATTTATAAATCCTTTTATTTATTTATATTTTTAATTTATGGAATAAAACAAGCATTTTCATAAGCTAGTACAATAAAAAAGATGATTGTACATGACACTACAAATCTACTATGTACAACTTGCTATTTTGCTATTCCTTTCAAATATACAACAAAATTATCATGTCAGTTTCTTTTTTTTCTTCCTTCCTCCCCACCCTAGAGATGGCTACCATTAGATGTAGATAGGTATATGTGTGAGTGTGTGTATGTGTGTGTATGAATATATATGCAAAATTATTCTATACATATTTAGCACTTCTTTCTCTAGATGCTGATAGCATTTTTCAGAATGCATTCTCTTAGATCCAAGCCATCTTTCTAGCCTATCTTTTTGGATCATACTTCTATCTTTCTCTTTTTAATTGTCATTGTTGTCTGTCCTTCATTCTCAGAGAGGATCAACGACATAGGATGACGTCTTGACTTGCACTCAAATTGAATTTAAGTGAGATAGAACCAGAAAAAATAGTTAGCCTCATTGTCTCCTCCAGAGTCTCATGCTTCTTTTGAATTTTGTATGTGAAAGTCAAATTTTCTATTCATCTCTGGTCTTTTCCTCAGGAATGATTGGAAGTCCTCTATTACATTAGTCCATTTTGCCCCTGAAGTATTATACTCAGTTTTGCTGGGTAGTTAACCCTTGGCTTTAATCCTAACTCCTTTGTCTTCTGGAATATCCTATTCAAAGCCCTCAGCTCCTTTGTATGGTGGCTGCTAAATATTCCATTATGTTGATATTTTACAATTTCATTAACCCTTTGCCTATTGTTGAGCATTCTGGTTTTTTATAATTACATGTAATGCTGCTTTAAAAATCTTGGAATAATTTTTTAGTCTTTTTAATAATACTTGTAGGGTATAGTCATAAGAATGGAATTATTGGGTCAAAGTCATGGTTTGATTATTTTTTAAATTTTCCCTGCAAATTTCCAGGTTGCTTCCCAAAAAGATTCCAAAAGATTTGCATTCTCTATCCCTGCAGGTCATCTTTTGTCTCAATTCTTACCTTGCCCATAGTTCTCTTTCTAACACATTAGCTGTCCCTCTTAGCTTTGAGCCACGTGAAGATTTGACAAGCATGCTGCCAATGTCTACGTAGGCAAGTTTATGAAATGTAGAACAAAAATGGGCCAAAGGCAGAGCACTGTGGAGAAGTCCTCCCTTCAGGTAGACATAAATCCACTTTTTGGTTTGGTTTATTCAGCACTTTACACCTTCCCCTTCAATGACTTTCAGTAGAAGTCAATCAGTAGCAAGGCGTTGTAGTCCCATCCCTGTTCCCTCCATGCTGCAGGAAAACAATAAAAAAAAAAAAATGAGTAGCAGGTACAAAGTTAGGAGACACAGCTGTGTTAAAAAGATAGTATTAAAATTCAAAAAGATGGTCTAGAAACATGGCTTGAATCTAACAGGATGCACTTTAAAAATAAAAGGGAATACAAATTAAAGTAATAAGTGTAAAGTTCTGTGTGCTTAGTTCAGAAAATCAATTACAATTCGTGTGGGAAAAAAATCGGTGGGACTGAGCGGACCTCAAACTCAATGAGTCAATAGTTTGATGACTGCCAAAAGAAGCAGTGTGGTTTAGTAAAAAGAGAACTGGATGTGCAGTCAGGAGGACCTTGGTTCAAACCCTATGTCTGTCACTTACTAGCTGTGCGACCTTGGGCAAGTTACCTAACCTCACCTCATTTGTAAAGTGAGGAGGTTGGAGTTGAAGACCTCTAAGATCTCTTTAAACTCTCATTTTATGAATCTCTGATCCTGTGACCTAAGATGGAGACCTGGCTCCAATACTTAGCAGCTATGTCACACTGGACAAACCTCTCTGATGCCCAGTTTCTTCATCTATTAGAATGGAAATAGTGATCCTTGCACTGTTGGCCTCAGAGGGTTGTGGTAAGATCATTTGGAAAACCCTGAGGCACTATATGAATGTGAATTCATATTTTCACATGGAGCCATGAATCCACTAGAGATCACCCAGTAAATATCCTGAGGCATGGGACAGCAGCTTTCTCATGAGCTGCAGCAAAGTAAAGCAGCAAACAATGTGCTGGAAGGATGTAGGCTGTGCCAGGGTCCCGATTTGATCCAACAGGTTAACAAGAAGGGGATGTGCAGAGTTCCAGATTAAAAGCAGAGAATGACTTTAGTTCTGCTATCACCAGTAAAACATTTCTCTCCTCTATTGGGGCACCAGTCTCTGGCACTGGAGGGCAATAGTGCCAGCCCAGTTTCCTCCTTCCAAGATTCCCCATCACTGCTATAATGTAATTAGAGCTCTTTTTAAAGGTTTGGGTTGCAGTGGGAACTGCAGGGAAGGTCTAAGAATCTATCAATCAACCAATATTGATGGAGCATAACCAAGTGAGCTGGTGACATGGAGAAATCAGGGGAGCATAAATCACAGACCCTGCCTTCAAGGGATGACCTCTAATTGAGAGGAGGAGACAGGACACACTTAGAGAGGAAAGGGGACCTATCAAGAGAAGGCAGTCTGTGCTAAGTACCAAATTAAAGGAATAGTCAAGGAATGTTACCAGAACTCAGAGAAGGGAGAGAAGACCATGGACCTTGTGACAATGGGGGAGGCTTCATGGAAGAGAGGGGATTGGAGATGAACCTCCAAGAAAGGATAGAATTTCCACTGGCTGGAGAAGGGGAAGGCATAAGCGAAGACCATGAAGTAATAACGTTCAAGGGGAGAGTGCTTTATGGACAGTGGGGAATCAGTTAGTCAATGAACACTGATTAAATGCCTACCAAGCACTGTGTTAAGTGATGGGGATAAAAGAAAAGTAAAAATCAGTCTTTGTCCTCAAGAAGGTCACAATCTAATAAAGGAGACAACATGCAAATAATTATGTACACCAAGCTATATAGAGGAGAATCAAAAGAAATAGAGATAATCAAATTATAGATAATCAAATAGAGATAATCAATAGAAGTCACTAGAATTAAGAGGGATCAGAAGAGGCTTCTTGTTTGATGGAAGTTTAGGATTCATCGGGTGGGGGGCAATGAAGAAGAAGTCCAGTAAAGTAGGATGGGGCAGCTAGGTGATATAGTGATTTGATAGAGTGCTAGGTCTAGAGGCAGGAAGACGCATCTTCCTGAATTCAAAATAGACCTCAGATACTTACTAGCTGTGTTACCCTGGGCAGGTCCCTTAGCTCTGTTTGCCTTAGTTTCCCCATTTTTAAAAATGAGGGAGTTGGACTTGATTCTCACCAAGGTCTTTTCTACCTCAAAAACTGGAATCCTGGGAACATTGTGGAAGAGGAGGAGACAGCAAACATTTATCAAGTACCTGCCATGTGATTGTGCTAAGTATTTTATAATCATTATTTCATTTGATCTTCATAGCTCTGGAAGGTAGGTGCTATTATAGTCTCATTTTATAGTTGAGGAAACTGAGGCAGACAGGTTAAGTTACTTGCATAGGGTCATACTACTAGTAAAGGTCTGAGGCCAGATTTGAATTCAGGCCATCCTGACTCTAGGCCCAGCACTCTATCCACTGTCCCTCCTCACTGTCTCTAGGTAGGCTATGGATAGTAAGATAAGCTCAGGTTTTATCCTAAGGCACTGTACAGGTTTGTTTTTGTCTTGTTTTGTTTTTTCAAGGGATGGAATGAGATGAAAGCTGTGGTTTAGAAAGATACCAAGGGCACGTATTTTGGAAGGGAAGTCTCTCTCATTCACCGAGGGAACTGTCAAGCAAAAGTTAGCCAGAGAAACAAGCAAGAAACTTTCAGTTTGATGGCATCCCTGGGATCCGTGCTTTATCCTACCCTCCTGCGCTGGTTTGAATCCAGCCTGAACCTACAGGCTGAAAGTCTGGCCTTCATTCCCAGCCTCCAGCTTGCTGGCAGCATGCCCAGAGCTGGCTGGAGCTGGCTGATGGCCCTGCGGATGCAGAACAGGCAGTTAGGCCCAGCATGCTAATGCCAGGGTTTCACCCAGAAGGCGTCTTCAAGCTTTTATCTATTGGGGGATAATCAAACATTAGGAGGCTCCTAGTATTTAGCTGGTGTCCTCTTCCCTGCCGATACCTCTCACTCATTTGTCTGCCTCTGGACTATCCCACCTGCTATCACACAGACAGAGGATGGGAGATAAAAGGGGAGGGGGGAGAGGAGGTGCCTCTGACCTGCTTTCTCTGCTGCAGTCAGAACCTGCTCCTGCCCCTGCTAGGTCACTGAAGCATGTAGATTGGGAATAAGTGACTGCCTGCAGCTGTTTGGATCAGTGGATTAGAAAACGATGTTAATCAGCCCAGGGTATGAGTTCATTTCTGAATTAGCTTCAAGTGTATCAATCTCCCACCACAATAAAATAAGATTGGGGATGCACTGTGGAAATCCTTTCATGCCCAACAAAGTATTGTATTTCTTGTAAGTAATGGAGAGTCAATGGGTTTATCCGAACCAGGAGGAACATGACCCAAATGGTCTTTTGGGAATAGCCTAAAGGCACAAATTTTGGAAAAGCGTACGCTCATAAGGACCCCAGAGGCCATCAAGTCCAGCTCTCTCATTTTAAAGAAGGAGAAACTGAGACCCAGGGGTTTACATAGTCTCACACAGCATAGATCCCTTTGTCTACTATGATAACAGAATGCAGAGCTACTAGAACTCTTGTAGATAATTATCGAGTCCAACTGCCTCATTTTACAAAAAGGGGCAAATGACCAGGAAGCAATGAGAGGAATGACTTGTCCAAGGTTGAAGAACAAAGCCGCAACTAAAACCCAGATCTCCTGACTCCCTGTCCAGTGCCCTTTTCTGTCTTTTGAGGATGTAAGAGAAGCCAGTATTGTGAATTTTGTAATTGTCCCTATGCTCTGTTTTCAAAAGTAGGTAAGGGCTCTCTTCAACATCTGCCACTTACTTGCATGACCTTGGACAAGTGAACCTCCCTGGGCCTCAGATTTTTCATCTGTAAAATAAGAGAGTTAGACTAGATCCCTCTGAGGTCCCTTTCAGTTCTAGAGCTATGTCTTTATGCTCCTATGGAAAGAGACTTTATATATCTACTGTTGGAACTGGAGAAAGGGAAACATATTGGGATAGGTTGAGTAGGAGGAGAAAGAGAAGGAAAGAGAAGAAAAAGAAAGATGGAGAGAAGGAAGGTAAAGGAAGTCAGGAGGAATTGAAGGGAGGAGAAAAGGGAAGAATGGGAAAGAATCAAGAGAAGAGAAAGAGAAAGGAGAAGAGGGAAAGAAAAGGAAGGAGAAAGGGGAAGAAAAGGGAAGGGAAAAGGAGGAGAGGGAAAGGGATGAAAGGAGAAAGAAAGGAGAGGGGAAGGGAGGAGAGGAGAGGGGAGGGAAATGAAGGGATGGAATAGAGAAGATCAAATTCACATTCAACAAATATTTATTAAACACCTGAGCAGCTTGGTGGTGCAGTGGATAGAGCACCAGTGCAGGAGTCAGGAGGACCTGAGATCAAATCTCACCTCAGACACTTGACACTCACTAGCTGTGTGATCTTGGGCAAGTCACTTAACCCCAATTGCCTCATCCTGGGTCATCTGCAGTCATCCTGATGAATATCTGGTCACTGGATTCAGATGGCTCTGGAGGAGAAGTGAGGCTGGTGACCTGTACGGCCCTCCCTCACTCAAAACAAAATCAAGTGCAAGTCATGTCATCATTTCTCTTATGGCATGGTCTTTGGCAATGAAGGACGAACACACACAAATTAAACACCTACATGAGTCAAGCGATATGTTTAACACTGAATAAAGCTACAAAACTTAGAAAAGACACTGTCTTCATTCTCATTCTAATAGAAGAATGAAACATAAAAATTATAGATTTCATAGTATATAATGATACTTGATAAATACATGAGCTAAGTGCAAAACAAAGAGTCAAGCGAGGTCTGAGGGAGAGAGGTCATTCCAGACAGGGGATGAGAAAATTGCTAGTAAGCTATGCTTTCCCTCCTGACTGTGTTTCTGACTTCAGTCAGGGGTGGGGAACCTGTGGCCTTGAGATCACGTGTCCTTCTAAGTCCTTGGGTGCGGCCTTTTGACTGAGTTCAAGTTTTACAGAACAAATCCTTTTATTAAGGGGTTTCATTCTATAAAGTTTGGATTCAGTCCAAGAGTCACACTTGAAGACCTAGAGGGTCACATGTGGCCTTGAGGCCCCAGGTTCCCCACCCCTGCTCCAGACTTCACTCCCATAATTTAACTGCTTTCTCATCTTGAAACTTTCCTTAGTACCTGGAATCTTCTCACCCTAGAACATCTGTCTGCCATGCTGGCAGACAGAACCCACTGGTGAGTTCATTCTAGAGGCCCCCATTTTGGGAACAGATCCAGGGCACTATTCTTCATTCTCTTCCCTTCTACTTCTGATTTTCCAGGCCTAGGAATGCAAATCTAAGCAAAAAGGAGTGAGGGAAAAGGAGAGACAGACAGACAGAGACAGAGAGGGAGGAGAGAGAGAGAGAGAGAGAGAGAGAGAGAGAGAGAGAGAGAGAGAGAGAGAGAGAGAGAAGGAGGGAGGGAGAGAGGAGGGAAGCTTGAAATGAGAAGGACAAGGTGGTTAGGAAGGGGTGTCTGACTTAAGAGGTTTGATTTCAGTTAGTGCTTCATTTTTATAGAGACTTGGAAACAGAACCAGTGGGAGGGTAGAGCAGGAGAGTAGGGAAGACAAAAGAAAGGGAAAGCTGAAGGAGTGTAAGAAAAAAGAGGGAAGGAAGCCAATGACTTGCCCCTCCTACCACACCTCATCCTCATTCTCAACCACACTTAGGAGAAATGAGATTCTACTTCCAGCCCATTCCCAGGGAAGATCCTGCCTTTTCATTTATGGTGAATAATTGGAAAAATGGCCAGAGATGCTGGGAGACTGTTTTCTTAAGCAATCATACCCAAAATGTCACTGCAGGGAGCAAGAGCCCATCAAAATGGTAGATGGTTAAGTAATGACCCAGGGGCTCCAGCCATTATGATCACCACCCCAACCGCCTCCCCATCCCATGGGCCATATTTCACCATTCTGGCCCTCCGGTCTAGACTCGGTCTATAATCTAGATAATGATCTCTAGGATGAATGTAAAACCTTCTGCAAGTAGCTATAAGGCTGTGCTGGGTTGACGGCACCCATTACTCAGAGGGGGTGGGCAAACAGTCAGCACTGTGCCGTCTCTGCTGCTGTTCCATTCTCTATCAAGGGTGGACCAGGTGTCATTGCGAAAAGAAGAATATGAAGCAATGAAAAGCTGGTTGCCTTCTGAGAACCTAATGTAGTGGGGAAAGTACTGCATCCTTTTTTTGTTTTTTGTAATAGCAAAAAAAAAAAAAAATCCTGGAAACAAAATGAGAAGAATCCAAAAGATTTTTCTGATTATGATCTCCCCCATTCAAAAAATCCGATGACACCCAAACTGCCTGCAGTGTTTGGGGAATGGTTGAATAAATTGTGGTATAAAAAATATAATGGAATATTGTTGTACCATAGGGAATGATGAATATGAAGAATTAGGAGAAACATGGAAAGACTTGCATCCATTGTTATAGAGTCAAGAAAATAGAAACAAGGAAACAAATATATTTTAAAAACTAGAAGAAATTAAAGGAAGAAAACTGTAAGAAATATCAAAACTCAGATTGGTGCAATGACTGATCATGATTACCAAAGACTAATGATGAAATATACTTTCCTCCACTTGGGTAAGAGGTGGTAGGCTACGAATGCAGAACAAGGCATGTGTTATCAGTCACAGGTAATGTGTCAGTTTGTTTGACTTAATTGTACTTTTTCATCAAAAGGGAAGATTCTCTTGGGGTGGGGGGTCATTGGGAAGTAACAAGGTTATTATAAAAAGATAATAAATAAAAGAATAATTATTATAATTATCATTATATTATATTATTATATTATTATAATAGCTAATGTTTATATGGCACTTGCTATGTGCCCAGAACTGTGCTAAGTACTTTACAATTATTATCTCATTGTTATATTATCAATTATATTATCTCATTTGATTCTCATGGTGACCCTGGAAAGTGGGTACTACTATTATCTCCATTTTACAGATGAGGAAACTGAGGCAAACAGAGGTAAGTAACTTAGAGATAATACACTTCTGAGATCAGATTTGAACCCAGGTCTTCCTAACTGCAGGTCCAGTGCTCTGTCCACTGCACTACTTAACTGCCACCATATAAAAGATGTTTTTATTTTTTTTAAGGGAAGCATTGCACTTGATGTCAGAATAGATGAGTTCAAATGCTGCTGCCACATGATAGCTATTTTCAAGTACTTGAAGAATTGCCATATGGAAACCAGGAGTTAGAGTGAGAAGGGTCCTTTTCAATTTCCTCATTTTACAGACAAGGAAACTGAGGTGTAGGAAGGGAAAATGACTTGTCCAAAAGGATTTAGTTTCCTCATCTCTACAATGAATAGTTTGTATTCAATGGTTCCTAACACTCCTCCAGGCCTAATATGTTCCATTAGCTAATTTACAAAGCTTACTACTACCCAGAGATTAAAGAGAAGAGACAGGACTAAAACCCAGATTCGTCAGTGCCAAATACAGCACACCTGCTACTACAGCATAGACGTCTCTTCTTCTGTGTGGTACATGAGTGCCAAGGAACAATGGGTGGGAACAGCAGAGGGCAGATTTGGATGATGTTAAAAAAAATAAACAACCCTTATTCCACCCCAAAATTTTCTTAACAATTAAAACTGATCCCAAATGCAGACACTGATTGCTAGAAGTGGACCCGGGGTTCTTACTAATATCAGCCACCCAGACTAGACTGGGAAAGAGGAAAGAAGATGTTTTATATCCACTATTGCGACTGGCAAGGAAGGTAGAGTGAGAAAGAGAATTCCAGGCATAGGAAATAGGATGAAGGGGAAGATGGGAGGAATGAGGAAGGAGGGAGGGAAAAGGGAAGGGGAAATGGGGAAGGTAATAGGTTCCTCCCTACTAAAAAATCTTCAAGGATGATCCCTTTTTAAATATGTTATAGAAGAAATTCCTGTCAAGGTCTGAGTTAGAATAAGAATTTATTAAGCACCTATTATGTGCCAAGTATAGACTAGGTGATGGGGAGACAGATACAGTAAACTAAGTGGTTCCTGAGGTCCATTTCAGCAATGAGATTCTGGGGGAATATAGAAATAAGCCAGACATGGTCTTTGCCTTCAAGAAGATGGTGTCCTAATGTTTAGTTAGGGAAGTAAATAAACATAATTCAAAGTAGTATGTCGTAGATGCAAAAAACAGAGATTCAAACAGAGTACCAGAGGAAGTCAGATAAGAGACCAATTACCTCTGCTCAAAGAGATAACAATTGTAATATGTATATTCTGGCTCACTCTCCCAACCAGACATAGCCTGCCTCCTATCAGGAAAGCTACATCTGCCCCCTCAAGATTATAGGGCATCCCAAAGAGCTATAAAATTGTGCATACCCTTTGATCTAACAATACCACGGCTAGGTCCATATCCCAAAGAGATCATAAAAAATGGAGAAGGACCAACATGTACAAAAATACTTATAGCAGCTCTTTCTGTGATAGCAAAGAATTAGAAATTGAGGGGATCCCCATCAACTGGGGGATGGCTGAACAAGTTGTGGTATATGAGTGCAATGGAATACTTTTGTTCTATAAAAAATGATGAACAGGCAGATATCAGAAAAAACTGGAAAGACTTACATGAATTGATGCTAAGTGAAGTGAGCAGAACCAGAAGAACATTGTACACAACAACAGCAACATTGTTCAATGATTAACTGTAATAGACTTAGCTCTTCCCATCAATACAATGATTCAAGACAATTCCAAAAGATTCATGATGGAAAGTGCTAACTATATCCAGAGAAAGAACTATGGCGTCTGAATGCAAATCAAAGCATACCATTTTCACTTTGTTATTTTTTTCCTTCTTGTGATTTTTTCCTTTTGTTTCGATTCTTCTTTCACATCATGACTAATGTGAAAATGTTTAACATGATTGCATATGTATAATCTATATCAGATTGCTTCCTGTCTTAGGAAGGGGGGAAGGATGAGAGGAAGGGAGAAAAAATTGGAACTCATAATTTTACAAAAATGAGTGTTGAAAACTATCTTTTCACATAATTGGGGGGGGGAAATAAATAAAATACTATCAAGGGAAAAAAGAAATCCAAAGAGTTGAAAAAAAAAAAGATTCTAGAGCATCCTCAGGGGATAGGGCATTCTCTCTTCCTATTTCTATCAGTTCAAATTCCCACCATCTGTATTCCCAGAAATATTTGTACTGTGTCCTTTGCTATATCTTCAAAGTAAATATTCTCTTGGAAGAGCTACTTCACATTAAATGGTCAGATGGAACTGAGGACTAGTCACTGGACCCTAACTATAGAGGTAGAAAAGAGAGAAACTGACCTCCAGCCCCTCAGGCTAGAATCCTGAGGGGTTTGGGGAGCGTGGTCCAGAACATACACACCACACAATAATAATCCACATTTCTACTTCACTCTAAAGATTACACTTTCCCCACAACAGCTCAATAATTTAAATAGTTCAGGCATTATCTTCAATTTATGGAGAAAATAATCTGAGAACCACAATACGTGTAAAGTGACTTGACCAAGGTCACCCAAGAAAGGTTTCATGGTGGAAGCTGCATCTGATACCTTATCTTCATAATGAGAATTCTGAGGTTCTGCAGCCTCCTGTGGGGCCTTCTGAATCATCAAAAAAAGGACTAAATTATGTGCAGCAAGATTTTAAGCATCAATTGTATTTTATCATGGTCTCATTCTCTGAAAACCAGTGAGCTGTGAAGGTTCTATACAACAACTCTTTATTAATCAGACTGTTTGATTAATGCAGACACCCCATTCCCAAACCTTCTAGATTAACGTGAGACACTGTATGTGATTTTATTCTTCTCCATTCCATATACCTCAGGGGCTCTGAGGTAGGTAAAGAGTAGGCTGTGTCAGGGAAGAAAGGAAGGAGAGAAGGAAGGAAGGAAAAAGCATTTGTCGAGAGATTATGATGTGCCAAATACTGTGCTAAGGTCAGCACTACAAAAAAAGAGTAAAAGACAATCCCTACCTTCAGGGAGCTAACATTCCAATTGAGGGAGTCAAATGTATTTATTCTATTATGGTTCTAGAGCTGAAAAGGTCACAGAGAGAAAGATTAATCATGAAAGGTCAAGTCAGCCACGGAAAGAAAAGATGGTTGGGAAGTAGAGTAAAGCTTGTTTGGGGTCTACCTGAAACAGTGGGTCTGAGCAGGGGCTTACCACCCAGACTGGCAGGGCCCCAGGAACCAGAGTATCAGAAATATCAAGTCAATTCCTCAGGAAATGGTTTCTGGCTATAAGCCAGAAAATACAGTGCTGGATTTGGAATCAGAGAGCCTAGGTTTGAATTCTAGTTCTGTCACTTACTATCTGTGTGTCCTTGGGTAAGCTACTAACCTCTTTGAGCCTCAGTTTCCTCATCTGTAAATTGAAATATATAAACTAAATTGACAATATTTGCACTGTTGGTTTCTGAGTTCCCTTTCAACTTATAAATCTATGATATTTGCTTGGTGGGAAACTGGAAAATACTGAAGGTGTTGGGCCTAAACAAAAGAATCATAAGATCGAGCACGTACAGAAGAATTTGAAAGTTCATTTATAAGAAAGGTGAAAGCAAAGTCCTTCTTCTCAAAGAGCTCACATTCTAACAGGGGAGGGGGGGCAGCTAAGTGGTGCAGTGGATAAAGCACCAGTGAAGGAGTCAGGAGGACCTGAGTTCAAATCTCACCTTAGACACTTGACGCTCACTAGCTGTGTGACCTTGGGCAAGTCACTTAACCCCAACTGCCTCATCCTGGGTCATCTCTAGTCATCCTGATGAACATCTGGTCACCGGATTCAGATGGCTCTGGAGGAGAAGTGAGGCTGGTGACCTGCACAGCCCTGAAAACAAAGTCACGTGCAAGTCATATCATCATGTCTCTGATGGCATGGTCTTCTTCGGCAACGAAGGACGAATACACACATTCTAATGGGGTAGAAAATATACAAATAACTATTTATGTGCAAGATATATATAGTGGAAATGGAAACTAACCAAAGGAAAGATAAAGTTCAATACTATTTGGTTTTACACAGTCCCTCTCTTCCAAAGAAAGGTGGTGAGGTACAATGTAAAAAAGCCTTGAGATTTGAAATTTATTCGAGTTTTCACCTTTGTAAATTTAGGTAAACCACTTCCTCTCCCTGGGCCTCAGTTTTCCCATCTACAAAATGAATGTCTTGTATTCAGTGGTCTCTAAGTTCCCTTCTGAGTCTCACACTCTGAGTCTAAGCTTCCCTCCAGAGCCAATCAGCATCTGAAACTGATGAGGCAGAGCTGGCAGGACCTGAAAGAAAGTTTGATGCTCATTGAAGAGGGCTCTCTCCAGGGTGCTGAAAGGAGAGAAGCTGAAATTGTAGTCGGCATCAGAATGTCTGGGGATGTTCGGAGAGCTCTCTGAGAAACTACAAAAGGAAACTCTTCAAGAGTTGACAGCACTTTTAACTTGGATAAATGCCACCTCCCCCAGCTCCTGAATTCAGATTCGGCCTTCTAAAACATGTATTTAGTAAATTAGAATATGGAGGCATAGCAGGTGAGAACTGGAAAGGATCTTAGAGATCATCTAGTACCATTCCTTCATTCTTTTTGTTGTTTTCATTTCAGTCATGCCCAACTCTTTGTGACCCCATTTGAGATTTTCTTCATAAGGATACTGGAGTGGTTTGCCATTTCTTTCTCCAGCTCATTGGAGCAAACTGGGTAAGTGACATAGCTAGTAAGTGTCTAAGGCCAAATTTGAATTTAGGTCTTCCTGACTCCAGAGTTGGTGATCTATCCACTGCATCATCTGGCTGTCCTCCTTCATTCTTACAGATGAAGAAACTGAAAATTAATTCTACCTCATTACCTAACAACAATAATATAATAATTTACATCTTCCTCGTGGTTTATTACTTACTTTTCACATCTTTTAGCTAATTTGGGAGCTACCTACCTCAAATGTGAGGTAGCCCCCACAGAGGCAATGTGGCTCAGTGGAAAGAACACTGCATATCTCAGTCCACATCCTGCCTGTGCTACTAACTCAATCTTGGGGAAGTAATTTTTCCTGTCTTATACTCAGGTTTCTTATCAGTAAAATGAGCTATAATACTTGCCCTTTCTATCTCAGGACATTCATTTACACAAGATTTTGTGTTCCAAATTTTGCCCCATCTCTCCTCTCCACCCAAGTCCAAGATGGCTTGCATTCTGCTTACCTCTTCCCCCAGTCTGCCCTCCCCTCTGTCACCCCACCATCCCTCCTATCCCCCTCCCCCTCACTTTCTTGTAGGGCAAGATAGATTTCTATACTCCATTGCCTGTACATCTTATTTCCTAGTTGCATGTAAAAACAATTTTTAACATTTGCTTTTAAAACTCTGGTTCCAAATTCTCTCCCTTCTACCCTGCCCACCCAGCCTCATGGAGAAGGAAAGCGATTCAATATAGGTTATACATGTGTAGTTGTATAAAACACTTCCATAGCAGTCATGTTGTGAAAGACTATATTTTCCTCCATCCTATCCCACTCCCCATTTATTCTATTCTCTCCTTTGACCCTGTTCCTTTTCAAAAGTGTTTACTTCTGACTACCCCCACCCCCAATCTGTCCTCCCTTCTATCATTCTCACCCTTTATCCTTTTCCCCCTACTTTCTTATAGGGTAAGATATCCAATTGAGTATGTATATTATTCCCTCCTTAAGCCAAATCCAATGAGAAGTGTTCAGTCATTCCCTCTCACCTCCCCCCTCTTCCTCTCCATTGTAAAAGCTTTTTCTTGCCTCTTTTATGTGAGATAATTTGTCCCATTCTATCTCTCCCTTTCTTCTCCCAGTATTTTCCTCTTACCCCTTAATTTTATTTTTAACTTATCATCCCTTCATATTCAACTCACCTTGTGCTCTCTGTCTCTATGTATATGTATATATACATATGTATATATGTATGTATATATGTGTCCCTTATGATTTCTCTTTCCTGTTTACCTTTTCATGCTTCTCTTGATTCTTGTATTTGAAAGTCAGATTTTCTATTCAGCTCTGGTCCTTTCATCAAGAATGTTTGAAAGTCTTCTATTTCATTGAATGTCTCCTTCCCCCCCCCAAAGTATTATACTCAGTTTTTCTGAGTAGGAGATTTTTGGTTTTAATTCTAGCTCCTTTGACCTCTGCAATATCATATTCCAAGCCCTCCAATCCCTTAATGTAGTAGTCCAATAATTTTTAAATTATATCTCCTGGATCTATTTTCCAGGTCAGTGGTATTTCCAATTAAATATTTCACATTGTTTTCTATTTTTTTATTCTTTTGGTTCTGTTTTATACTTTCTTGATTTCTCATAAATTCATTAGCTTTCATTTGCTCAATTCTAATTTTTAAGGAATTATTTTCTTCAGTGAGTTTTTGTACCTCCTTTTCCATTTGGCCAATTCTGCTTTTTAAGGAATTCTTCTCCTCACTGACTTTTTGGACCTCTTTTGCCATTTGGCTTAGTCTATTTTTAAGGCATTATTTTGGGTCTCCTTAAGCCAGCTGTTGACTCATTTTTTCATTAGTTTCTTGCATCATGTCATTTCTCTGCCCAGTTTTTCCTCTTCTTCTCTTACTTGATTTTCAAAATCCTTTTTGAGCTCTTCCATGGCCTGTGAGAAATTCATATTTTTCTTAGAGGCTTTAGATGAAGGAGCTTTGATTTTGTTGTCTTCTTCTGGTTGTATTTTTTAATCTTCTTTGTCACCAAAGTAAGATTCTATAGTTTGAGGTTTTCTACACTGTCTACTCATTTTCCCAGCCAAATACTTGACTTTCTAACTCTTTGTCAAGGTAGGACTCTGCTTCCATTGGGGAAGGGGTGGTATACTATCCCAACAAACTTCAGGGGTTTTGCACAACTGTTTCCAGAGCTACTTCTAGGATCCTGTAAATTTTCAGTTTTTCCAAGGTGGTATGGTCAAAGGAGAAGTGTTTACTCCTTTCCTGGCCTGTGCTCTGGTCTGTGAATGACCACAAGCACTCTTTTCTGCCTTGGAATGTTGAGGAGGATTCCCTCTCCACTCTACCACAAGCTCCACCACACCAGAAATCTTCTTCACTCCAGGACTGCAACCCAGGTCCAAGTAGGGCAAAGCTAGAGAATCCTGCATCAGTGCCAGTAAAGAGATCCCTGTAATCACCCTCTGATCAGCTGCTGGATCCCCACATCGTCTGTGGGCCAGGAGCTCCAGAAGCAGCCGCTGCTGCTGCTCTCACCACTGCTACTGCCACCTCCACCACACTGGGGCTGGGGCCAGACCACACTCCTCCCCCACTGAGGACCAACAGTTTTCCCGCTGACCTTCTATGCTGTCTTTGGAGTTTGTGGGCCAGAAAGTCTGGAAATTCCTCAGTTTCCAGTGATTTAGTCCCCTGAGGCCTGCTCCAGCTCTATCTGTGCTGGCACAGCCCATGCTGGACTGTACTCTGCTCCCAGCCCAGTGCAATAGACTCTTCCTGTCAACTTTCCAGGCTGTCTTGGGCTGGAGACTTGTTTTATTCCTTCACTTTGTGGGTTCTGCAGCTCTAGAATTTGTTTAGAGCAATTTTTACAGGTATTTGAAAGGGTTTGGGAGAGACCTCAAGCAAGTCCCTGCTTTTACTCCACCATCTTGGCTCCACCCCTCATGCTTAATTATTCTGAGGCATCTTGCAAAGCCTAGGCTGGAAGTGGGCCCTTTAAGTATCCCTTTAGGGAAAGTGGAGCCAAGATGGTGGAGTAAAGGCATGGACTCACCAGAGCTCTCTCATAAATCCCTCCAAATACCTTTAAATAATGACTGTAAGAAAATTCTAGAGTGGCAGAACCCACAAAAGATGGAGTGAAATAATTTTCCAGCACAAGACCACTTAGAAGGTCAACAGGAAAGGCCTGTTGCACCATGTGAGAGAGAAGCACTATCCAATGCAGGCCCTGCCAGTACAGACCCAGGTCCCAGCAAACCAGGAGCAGGCTTCAGGCTGCTGAATCAATGGAAGCAATGGTGGTTTCCAGACCTCTCAGCCCACAGACACCAAAGACAATTTGCAAGATCAACAGGAAAAGGTTGGTTGCACCCGGATGAAAGTGGAGCACAGTTCAGCACAGGATGCCACAACACAGCCTCTCCCCCAGCAAAGCAGGAGCAGGCCTGGGTGAGAAGGAACTGGCATGCACCCAGTGAGTGCAGAAACAGTGGGATGAGAATGCCACTGGCTGTGGACACTTACAGGAGGGTGGAGGTCTTGGTTTCGTTTCCAGGTCAGAGGGGAGAACTGAAGGAGGATTTGAGACCAGAAGGACCATCTCCCATATTGCAAGTCTAGAGGTGATTACAATAATAAGCTGCTACAATTTTTTTTTAAATAATTTGGCAAAGGAGAAAGAACTCAAATGTAGAACTTTACTATAAAAATAGAGGAGGATTACCTTCAGAGGAGGATACTGAAGCAAAAAAAAACCTCTCCTACTCCAAAGAGTAATGTCAAAAGGCCATTTACCTGAAAAGAACTCATAGAAGAACTTTTAAAAAGACTAAAAATTAAATCAGAGAGATCAAGGAATTTAAAAAATAAGAACAACCTAATAAAAATAAGAAGATTATGAAAAGTAAGTTAACCAACTGGAAAAGGAGATCCAGAATCTTAAGGACAAAAATGACTCCTTGAAAATTAGAGTTAGGAAAAGGGAAGTCAGCAAACTTAGACCAAGAAATAATAAAAAAAATATATAAAGAATGAAAAAATAGAAGAGAATATGAAACATCTCACAAGAAAAACAACTGGTTTGTAGAACAGATCAAGAAGAGAAAACATAAGAATAATCAGATTACCTGAAAGCTACAATCAAAAAAAGAATCTTGATACAGTAATACAAAAAATAATTAAAGAAGTATTAGAACAAGAGTGGAAAGTAGAAATAGAAAATAGAAAAAAAAATTCACCAATCACAACCTATAGGAAAATCTATAGGAATATCATAGTCAAATTTTGAAATCCCTGGCTCAAGGAGAGATAATGCAAGCCACAAGAAGAAAAACAATTCAAATATGGTGGAGCCATGATTAAAGAATACTATATATCAAAGAGCAAAAGAACTGGGGTTTCAGCTTAAAATATCATACTCAGCAAAGTTAAGCATAGTCCTGAGTGAAAAAAAAATGGACACTCAATGAATTTCCAGACTTTCAGGATTTGGGGGCAACTTTTCTTTTTATTGTGTCCTCAGCACTTAGCACTCTGTGTGGAACATAATAGGTGTTCAATAAATGTTTATTGGATTGGATCACATCAGGTAAAAGTAGGGTCAGGAGGTTAATGGAGATGGGATTGGATTAGAGCTCAGGTCAAGCAAGACCTCTGCTTCTAGGACCCCAGTCCTACTCTAAGAGGGAATTAGAATGGTAGGTCCCCATCATTACACCACTACCAATCCTGGAAACATCCCATTCTAGGCAAATATAGGAAATGAAGATTTCTTTAGTGATAGGGATAACTCATCCTTATCCCTATCCTCCAGGTGACTTCAGAGGGTAGGGCACTACCACCTCCCTGTGACTCAAAGACTTGGAGACTTTAGTTCAATTCATCTAGAAAAAATCATAACCTCCAAAAGAGAAAAGACCCTTTAAGCCTGACCTCTGACCACTGGACCATCCTGCCTCGAGTGATAACCATTAAAAGACTCAAATCCTTTAGCTTCTGAACACGAGTCTATCCTAGATTCCTTTCTACCCTCCTACAACCCTCTCCCTTGGCCATTTCATTCATAAAAGCAACTACAATCTTCTTGCAGATGATTCCAAAATACATCTCTAATGGTAATCATAGCTAACATTTATATGGTGCATACTGTGTGCCAGAAACTGTGATAAGTGCTTTATAATCATTATCTCTTTTGATTCTCATAACAGCCTTGTGAAGTAGTTGCTATTATTATCCCATTTACAGATGAGGAAACTAAGCCAAACAGATGAAGTGATTTGCGCAGGTTCACACAACTAGTAAGTATCTGAGGTCATATCTGAACTCACTTAGGTCTTCCTGACTACAGGTCCAGCCCTATCAATGTTGCCTAGGTTCATTCCTGACTCCTTTTCTGAGCTTCAAACTTGCACCTTGAATGTGAGGCAGTTAGGTGTGGTGGAAAGAGAGCTAGATTGGATGTCCATCTCCTTTTTTATGTTCCCACAACCTTTCCAATATAATTCTTCATTACCACCCTCCTGTACTATTGGAGTAGCTTCCTTACAAGCCTTCCCACTATCACTCCTGTGATTACCTTTTATCTATTTTGTATATATCTTATATGTACATTTACATATGTGTGTTGTCCCTTTTGTATGTGAGCACCATCAGGACAGAGACCAGTTTTGTCTCTTTTTTTTGTATCCCCTGTGCTTAGCACAATGCCTGGCACATAGTAAGTGTTTAATAAATGCTTGCTGATCAACTGACTGACATTTATTTTCTCTCTTTTCCGATCTATCTTTCACCCTGTTACCAGAAGAATCTTTCTTTTTCAAAAATCTGATCTTATCACCCCTCTGCTCAAAAAACAATGACTCTTCCTTTACTGCCTGCCAAGGAAAGTTCAGGTTTCTCTGCTTCTCAGCAGTATGGTAGCATTCTACATCTTCAGTATGATTTTATTCTACCATTCTTTCGACTTCATGCTCATCACAGGTCTATTCCCTGTCCATTGTTGTTATTGATGGCAGTAGTACAATCTGGTCATCTGAATCCTGCCTACCTATTGTCTCCTGTCCCACTGGTTTCAGGCATACATATTTTGGCATCCTTGCTGTGGACCTCTGTCATGTTTATCCCTATTTTGAATCCATCAGCTCTGATCTCTGTCCACTTAACTATAATGAGAAGTTTGAATACAACTACTTAGGTCCTATTTTGAATATCTATCTGTCCACCTCTGTTATGACCGGGAGACTCTCTACCTCCTACCTACCAGCATCCTCAGCTCCATAGCTCCACCTTTTGGTAAACCCCATTTAGTACCTTAGCTACCCTAAGAAAGGCATCTTGTTAAGCATTTGAGATGTCACTGTTAAGCATTCTTTGACGCTTTTTTTCCCATTGATTCTCTGTTAAAATCCAGATATTCTCAGGAAGGGCAACACAGAAAGTTGATTCCAATTAGGATCTGGTAATATAAAGGCACTGGTTAGCTCAGTGAGGGACAGGAAGGAGGTTGGGTACAGGAGACAATAGTTTCAAAAGTCACTTAACTTCTTGGGGCCTCAGTTTCCTCATCTGCAAATTGAGGAGGTTGGACAAGATAGCTTTGTAAAGTTCTTTCCAGTTTTGTATCTATGATCCTGCGAGGTGTGACTGACAGGTGGGGGAAGGTACAGAAGGAAGTGGGCCCTCCTCCCTAACAGACAAACTTCAGCAATTTCCATTAGAACATAAACTCCTTGAGAGCAGAGACTATCTTTTACTTTCTTTAGTTTTCCTTGCACTTAGTATGATGTCTGACATGCAAGCTTTCATTAAGTGCCTACTGTATGTCAGATGTCATTTTTCAGACACTAATTAACTGTGTGACTCTGAGCAAGTCATCATTTGCCTCAGTTTCCTCATCTGTAAAATGAGCTGGAGAAGGAAGTGGCAAACCACTCCAGTATCTTTGCCAAGAAAATCTCTAATAGGGGTCACAAAGCATTGGACATGACTGAAAAACAACATCTGAAATATAATCTTGGAGATGCAAGATTTCTGCACCTGACACAGGAACAACATGTGATCCTGTATAAATTGTGCAGGGCAGATTACAAATAAAACATTAGATCAAGAAAAAAATGGTGCAGGTAGGTGGGAGGGAGGGGGAAAAGAACAAGCATTTATTAAATGCCTACTGTGTATGAGACATTGTGTTGAGTGGTTTCTAAATATCTCATTTGATCCTCACAACCTGGGAGGTAGATGCTATTATTATATTCCCATTTTACAGTTGAGAAAACTGAGGCAGACAGAGGATAAGTGACCTGTCTGGAGTCACATAGATAGTGTCAGACCAAATTTGAACTCAAGTCTTCCTGACTCTAGACCCAGCTGTGCACCACTTAACTGCCTCTAAAGCCAATGTAGTCAAGGAAGCTTTTGTGTAAGAGGTTAAGACTTGACCTGGCCATCAAAAGGTGGGTAAGATTTGGATAGGTGAATGAATGGATGAAAAGGCATTTCTTAAGGGTTCTCTATGCACTAAGCAATGTGCTAAAGGATGGCAATACAAATAGAAAATCAAGACAATCCCTGTTTTCAAGGAGCTCACCAGATGAAGAGGAGTGAGGTCACAGCAAATGGGATAATGGTGTAAGCGAAGGAGCTGACTCTGAGGAACAATCATTCCATTCCCAACCACTCTTCTGGGGAAAATATCCCAGGGATCCCCTGGAGCAGAACAGCCATACACAACAGGAGAGACCCTATTTCCCTCACAAGTAAACCCATGGAAAGCTCCCCTTTGTGGATTTGGAGCAGCCTGTTCTATCCAAAGTTAGACAAATATTTATGAAATGTGGTTTCATCGATATGAGGACTCTCCCCATGGAGGCTTACTACAGCCTGTCTGTAACTAAGAGTTACGGTCTTGGAGGAAGCTGATTCCACCTAGGATTTGGTATTCTGTCCATAGTCACCAAGGTAGTAATTGTCAGAGAAAGGATATGAACCTAACCTTTCTTAAGTCCAAGGTCAGAACTCTGTCTACTCTGCCATGCAGCCCCTCAGTGACAGTAGCAAAACCTTACCAAAATAACAGAGCTCTTTAAATATGCATTATGTCATTTCATCTCTGTTCCACTCATCTCTGGGAGGGTGCAAGTTTTCTCTCCAATCTGAAGACCAAGCCCAAATGTCTTTATGACTGGTCCTGGATCACACAGGATCAGGGATCAAACTAGAGCCAGATCCCAGACCTCGACTCCCACATCAGGGGCTTTTCCCCTTTCAGAGGGAAGGAGATGGGCAGGGACATCAGGATTCATTGGGCTATCTGTGTAACTGCTAGAGTCTATCTAGGACATCTCCAAAATGCTGATTCAAGCAGCCTGCAGACTGACTTGTGTGAGAATTGGATCTGAGTAAGAAAGTACAGACCCAGACCTCAAACATTTTCCTTATTCGAGTCTGGAATGAAAGCCCTTCCTAAGCCAATCTTAATCATGGGGGGAGAGAAAAGGGTGGGGGGTTGGAGGTGATTCTTGTCTGAGAGAAGCCAATTCCAGGTGTTGATCAGACAAAGGGCTTCTAGGAGTGGTGGCTAAACAGAGCACTGACCTCAATAAGAATGAGAAGGAGAAGTAGACTGTGCCTGGATGACTCTGTCTGCCCTCCTCCCTCCCTATTCCTCTCTCCTCCCTGAGGCAACAGTAGAGAATGAATTCAGTATAGGGACTTGGGGAAGAAGACCTCCATAAAACCTGGATCCTGAGAAAGGGGTAACCACAGCACAGGCAAAAGAAGCCAGGCCATACCATCCTGAACAGGAGGAGGGAAAAGGGATAAGAAAGTCCTTTATCCAGTAATTGGCTCAGTTCCCAGCAGCTCCAGGCTGTGGTGAGTCTGAGTGGAAGTGACAGATAGTGATGGGCAGCCTGCTCCTGGGTATGCTGCCCAGAACGGAGCCGTGTGCACAAACTTGCAGATCAATCCATTAGAATGGATCAAATAGATTTAAATGTGTGACAGGGAGAAGTAGGACACAGATATATTTACAATTGGATTCTTCTTTGTTTTTTTCTCCTCCAAGTCTGAATTAACTCCACAGTTGGTGACAGCCCCAGACCTTAGTTAGCAGGAAAAACATACTGCCACCTTCTTCTCTAGCTCCTTCTTTCCCTCTTTTTCCTCTCCCTCTTTTTTCTTCAGAATGAAAGACCAGAGAGGGCTGTCTGATTGCCTGTTCTCCTTTCCTGCTTCTTTTCTCTTCTCCCTCTTCTCCCTTCTGCCCCTTCCTCTCCTTTTCCCTTTTTCTTACTGATGTTGTTCAGTCATTCCAATAGTGTCCAACTAACTCTTCATGACCTTATTTTGGATTTTCTTGGTAAAGATACTAGAATAGTTTGACATTTCCTTCTCCAGCTTATTTTATAGATGAGGCAAACAAGCTTAAGTGACTTGCCCAGGATCACACAGCTAGGAAGTGTCTAGGGCCAGATTTGAACAATCTTCTTGACTCCAGGCCCAGCACTCTATCCACTATATCATCTAGCTGCCCTTTCCCTTTATCCCCCCTCAGTCTCTCGCTTCACTATTCTTCCTATAGCCTCTTCCTCTTCTCTCTGTCCCTGAGAAGCAGTGTGGTACAATGGTAAGAGTGCTATGTCAGGAATCAGAAAACATGAACTCAAATTCTGGCTCATATATGTCTAAACTGTGTGGCCTTGGGCAAGTCATTTAACTTCTCTGGGCCTCAGTTTCCTCATCAGTAAAATAACTCTGCCATTCTATGCTCTTCCAGACTATAATGGTATGCTTTTTTAACTTGAGGCTGGGGAATACCAGAGTGACACAAATCCCAATGTGTTAGAAGCAGGCCAGGGAATGAAATGGCTGGAGCAGGAGATAAACTAAGGAATCCCAGGAGGGGTTACTTTCCACCTACCCAAGAGCTTGCTCCAGAAACACTTCTCCACATGCCCCCTGTTTCTTCCCATCCCTTGTCTTCCCCAGGGGAGCCTGAAAGTAAACACTGCCACACTCCTAATGCAATGGAGCAGACAGAATTGGGTTACAAGGCATAAATGAGTTTGTTTCACATCATGCGTCTCATGCAGTAACAAGATGTGGCAATACCTGGGCAGGTGCTGAGTTTAGGCGGAGATAGCACCTGCCTGCAAAGGAAGGAGCCTTCCTACCTCTCTCCCCACCTGGGCTATTATGAGCCATTCCGGGCTGGCTGGATGAACAGAGCATTGTGGTCCTGGTGATGGCTTCTGGGTTTTATCTTAAATCCAGAACCATTACCCCTCCTTTGGATTTGCCTGGTTAATACCCTGCTTGAGCTGCCTCCAACACCATGTCGCACAACTTCCCAGACCCAGAGACATTGAATCACACACAAAGTCATACAGAAGTAAATGCACTTGAACTCAGGTTGTTTTTTTTTTTTACTACAGATCTAGTGTTCTTTCCACTATGGTGCATTGGCCTCTTGGGTTCTTTCTATCTCTTATCTCATCAACTATTATTTTGCTTTGTTACTGTTCAGTCCTTTCAGTCCTGTCCAACTCTCCATTTGGTGTTTTCTTGGCAAAGATACTGGAATGGTTTACCATTTCCTTCTCCACTTTATTTTACATATGAGGAAACTGAGGCAAGCAAGATGAAGTGACTTGTCCAGGGTCATACAGCTAGCAAGTGTCTGAGGTCAGATTTGAACTCACAACAATGAGTCTTCCTGTCTCCAAACCTGACACTCTATCCACTCACCGTGCCATCTAGTGGCTCAATTTATTTTGTTTTACCATTTTCCTACTTCCTCTTCTCTCTCCATTGTCCAATGAGATCTGAGGTTGCAAGTGACACATTACCTTACTTGTGTGTAGTTTCCAAGTGCCTTTCATTTGAGCCTCAAATTAACTCTGGGAGATAAGTAGGGCAGGGTCTATTATTTTATAACAGCCTCACTAAAGTTTCCACTAACTTTCATGACTTACTTAGGAGTCTCAGGTTCATCGTATACCCTAACTGGGAAACTTTCTATGGTGAAGTCAGAACTGTTCTTTTCAATCCTTCATTTTATGAACAAGCCTTTTGTGAACCTTAAAGCCATATGCAAATGCTAGCTCTTGTTGTTGTGTTGTTGTTAATTTGGCCATCCCTGAGTTTGAAGCTGCTTAAAGCATCCTAGTCCATTCCTGTCTACCTCCCAAACCACATAGTAAAGTGTGTTTGGGATTAAAGGGTCTAGAGTCCAATCCTGGCTCCATTACTTTTCAGCTGTATAGCTTTGGGCAAGTCATTTCCCATCTCTAAGTCTCCATTTCTTCATCTAAAACTGAGGAGACTGGGCTAATTGAGCCCTAAGGCATTTTTCCAGCTTAAATGAGATAGTATTTGTAAAACTCTTAGCACAGTGCCTGGCACTTATTAGATTCTTAGTAAGTGTTTGTCATTTTCTCTTCCCCTTTCTGCATCTAACTGTAAATTTTGTGATCCTAGGACCCCTGTCAAAATGCCCCCACCACCACTACCACCACAACCCCTGGCTTTCATCCATCTCTTCTGATTCTATTCTAGATCCCAAACCACAAATGTGTTTAAATGGAAGAAACCACAGAAATCATGATTTGACCATTCAGGAAACTGAAGCCTGGAGAGGGGAAATGACTTGACAAGAATTTGATCCTCATAGCAGCCCTGTAAGACATGTACTCATTCCAATAAATTCATGAACACATGAATGTGGATGGTCCTTCCAAGAATGCAGATCAAGACCCATCCTGTGATATTTTTGTCCATAGTCTTCCATAGGTTCAACAAAGACTAGTCCATCCAAATTTCCCCAACTTCTCCTAACATTGCAAGGATACCAATGGAGTACTCAAGCATTTATTATACAGCTCTTCAAGATTTGCAAAGCCCTTTATGAAAATTAGTTAACCACAACTTTGGGAGGTAGGTGTATTACTGACCTACCATTTTACCAATGAGAAAATTGAGGCAGATAAAATTGACCCAGGGGTCCACAGCTAGTTAGCGTCTGAAGCTAGATTTGAACTTGGGTCTTCCTGACTCCAGATCCACCCACTATTGTATCCACTGCACCAATTTATGGTGCCTGTTATGATAGGTATTGCAAGGTATTATTATGCCAATTTACATATGAGGAAACTGAGGTGGAGAGAAGATAACCAATTATTTCATGGTCAAAGGTTTTTAAGTATCAGAGACAGAACTATCGCCCACATCTCTTCTAAGTCCAACTCTCTTTCCACTGTCCCACACTGCCTCTCAGGTTTCTTTTAGCTCTGACAATCAATAATTAGCTCTGCTAATCTATCAGCGTGACTGTAAGGATCTGATGAGCTGATGAATATAAAATCACTTTGGAAAGTGCACTGTTATATCAATTGTGAAGGATTATCGTCCAGACTAAGGCATTAACTAAAAGCTCTAGTTGAAGACTGGGCTACTGTTTACCACCATAAGAAGGAAGGAGTTAGGTCAATAAACATTTATTAAGCACCTGCTACTATGTGTGGGGCAGCTAGGTGGTGCAGTGGATAGAGCACCAGTACAGGAGTCAGGAGAACCCGAGTTCAAATCTCACCTCAGACACTTGACTCTCACTAGCTGTTTGACCTTGGGTAAATCACTTAACCCCAATTGCCTCATCCTGGGTCATCTGCAGTCATCCTGATGAATATCTGGCCACTGGATTCAGATGGCTCTGGAGGAGAAGTGAGGCTGGTGACCTGCACAGCCCTCCCTCACTCAAAACAAAGTTAAGTGCAAGTCATGTCATTATTTCTCTGATGGCATGGTCTTCTTCGGCAATGAAGGATGAATACCCACTACGTGCTAAAAATTGGAAATTTGTCTAGCTGAATTGTCCTCCACGGAAGTCCTTTTATGATGTCTCCTCATGTTGTGAAGGTGACCAGATTCTTGAAGGCTATTCCAGAAGAGTACAAGCTCTGTCAGGGTCTGCCAAGCTGGAAAAGCTTCCAATATGTGTGTGGCAGCGAACTCTGCATCTCTCATTCAAGGCCTAGACTGGGTTAGTTCAGAGAGGCTCATCAGAGGCTTGGTCACCAGATTTTTTGGCCACAAAAATTCATGGGACAATTAAATGAAATGCTGGCCTTGAGAGTTCTTTGGAAATTGAAAAGCTATATATACAAAAGGTCAGGTACCATCCGCACCTAAGATACCCCTTTGAGCAGTGGAAAAAGAAAAGGAAGTGAAAAGGAAGGCAAGGGAATAAGCCTACTATGTGCCAGGCATTGTGCTAAGCACTCTACAAATATTAAATGATTTGATCCTCACAAATACCCTGGAAAGAAAGGGCTATAATTATCCCAGTTTACAGCTGAGGAAACTGAGACAGAATCTCTGACTTCCCAGTGCCACATGGAGAGTAAGTATCTGAGTGCAGATCTGAATTCAGATCTTCCTGACCTCATAGCCAGCATTCTATTCATTGAGGCACCTAACTATAAAAAGCATTTAATGGAACATTAATGGCATGACTTAATAGAGAGAGACAGAGAGAAGAAACAAATGAAGGGATGTGGAAGGACTGATCTGCATCAGAGAATGGAATCTTAGGCAGAGAAACTATAGCTCTTTGGAAGTATAATGAAATCAACTCATATTTCTATGATTCCTAAGGTTTGCAAAGTACTTTCCTCACTGTACTTCTGTGAGGTAGGTAGTACAAGTCTTATTATCCCCTTGTTATAGATGAGCTCAGATTGGTGAAGCATCTTCCCTGGTATCTCACAGATAATAAATGTCATGGCTGAGACGGTAAGTCTCTCTCCACTCCAGCCCATCCTCCATTCAACTGCCAAGGTGATTTTTCTAAAGCATAGTGGGTCCAATCATGTCCCCTCTCCCCCCACCCTCACTAAATGAGCTCCAGTGCCTCCCTATCACCTGCAGGATACAACATAAACACTTTTGTTTGACATTTAAGCCCCTCTCCTATTTTCTTAGTCTTCTCATGACTTACTCCTCCTTGCTATGTTTGGGGTTTTTTTTGGTTTTTGTTTTTTTTTTTTTATCCCTAATGCTTAGCATAATGCCTGGCACATAGTTGGTACTTAATAAGTGTGTATTCATTGAAATAAGGAGGATTTGGGTGACAAAATGGTTTCTAAGATTCCTCCCCATTCTAAATCCTAAGAATGGAGACTAGGTCAGACCAAGAAATAAGGAGAATTTCACTTTTTTCTGTGTTCAAGCAATACTAGCCAATTTGCAGCCCCTGGAACATAATACTCCATCTCTCATCTCCATACTGTCCTTCATGCTTGGAATGCTCTGCCACTGCCTCCATCTCCCATCATCCTGACTTCTCCCAAGACTGAGCTCAAAAACCAACTTCTGCAAGAGCCCCCTCCCCCCCAGTTGCCTTCCCCTTTCGAATTGTCTTCTGTGTACTCTAGGTGATCCTACTCTATAAAGAATGTGTCCCAAAAGTCTTAGTGCAGTTTTAAGCTACTGAAATTCCTCATTTGAATGTAAGCTCCTTGAGGGGAGGGACTGTTTTTGCCTTTCTTTGTATCTCCACTGCTTATGGTGCCTAGCACATAGTATATACTTAATAAATGCTTGTTGGTTTGACTTAATATCACCCAAATATTTTGTCTTCAAATTAGGTCTTCTCTCCACTACACCAAGCTATCCTACTAGACCATACTTTCCTTGAAGGCAAGGACTCTGTGGTGTCTAATTTTAATTTTACTTTCTTCAGAAAGGTGATTTATATATAAGAAATGCCTAATAAATGTTTGATTTCACACTCCACAGCACTCCTTTGGATTTTTCCATCTGACCCCAGGAACCTCATCAACCTACGAGATCATATTAGCTTAGTAATTTCTTAGTCAGCACTCACTACCCCTGAGGTTCCTCTGATTGGAGAGTGGAAGGAGAAAGCTCCTCCAGAACCTCCCTTCAATGAGGGTACCCAAGTCAGCCATCTTTTTATTTACCACCTGGCTGTACTCCATCATGCACTTCATCATGCCCAAGTGCCGTTCCTTCCTCTGCCCCTTTTTTACTTTCTTTTGTGTGTCATCTGCTCCCATATATTATAAGGTCCTTGAAGACAGAGGTTGTCATTATTTTTCTGCATTTGTATCTCCAGTGCTTAGCACAGTGGCTGCCATATAGTAGGTGACTAATAAATGTTTATTGACTAAATTGAAGGGTTAGGACAATAACACATCCCCTATAGTTCTTATGGGGAGGTTCTCTTTACTTCTTGGTCTGACCTAGTCTCCATTCATAGGTCTTAGAATGGGAAGGAATCTAAGAGACCATTTTGTTCCAAGTATCCTCCTCATTTTAATGAATAAACATTTATTAAGCACCTACTACATAGGAGACACTGCACTCAACACTGGGGATAAAATATAAATAAATAAAGACAATCTTTGCCCTCAAAAAGTTTACCATCTAATACAGTAGATAATTTTATGGGGTGGGAAACTAAGACCTAGAGAGAGAGGTAATTTTCCCAAGCTCACACAGATGTATAATCCCAGGAACAGCCAGGGGGCCAACCAGGGTCCTCCAATTCCAAATCAGTGATTCCCAGAAGTGCAGTCATCAGCAATTTTATCAATTACATACTATGAACAAGGAATGGATTTGTTGATGTTCAATCATTCCAATCATATCTGACTCTTTGTGACCCTTTGTAGGGTTTTCTTGGCATGGTTGTTTGCCATTTCCTTCTCTAGCTCATTTTACCAATGAAGAAACTGAGGCAAAAAGGGTGAAGGGACTTGCCCAGAGTTACACAGCTAATAAGGGCCAGAGGCCACATTTGAACTCACAAAGATGAGTCTTCTTGATTCTAGGCTCTGCACTCTATCCGCTGCACCACAGCTGCCCAAGAAATGAATGCACTGAGGAATAAGACCTGGTCTTTGCACTCAAGGAATTTACAATGTAATAGGGATGATAAGGCAAGCACATACACATATCATACAAATTAGGGTAGAAGAAATGAATAACAGGAGTATGCAGTACTGGGAGATCAGAAAAGGAAATGATCACTTTCACAGCCTGGTGCTTTCACATAGAGGGAAAAAATCCTTTTGATTGATTGGTAGATGGAGTGACAGACAGGCTCCTCTGGGCCTGTCCCTGTTGACCCTCTCTCCAGACAACGCTTTACTTTGCAGTTCAGCACCCCCTCACTTAGGACAGCAACTGTGAATGAAGGCAGCTCTCAAGCCCAAGCTGCTATAAACTGCAGCTCTGATTGACTCTTCACTTGCCATTCTTCATGCAATAATTAGGATCCCACTTTTCACATTAAGAAGCTGTTGTCATAACCGCCACCGCTGCCTGCCAATGTCGCAACTACTAATCACTTGCCTTCCTTGGAAAGGCAGCAGAACAAGCACTAGACTGGGAGTTGGAAGAAAGAACTGAGTCCAAACCCTACTTTGCTATTTCTTACTCCTCTGACTTTGGAGAAGTATCTTCCTGTCCTTAATCTTCAGTTTGTAGTTACTCAGTCATTTTTCAGTCCTGTCTAACTCTTCGTGATCCCAGTTGGAGATTTCTAGGCAAAGACACTGGAGTGGTTTTTTGCCATTTCCTTCTCCAGCTCATTTTACAGATGAGGAAACTTAGGCAAACAGGGTTATGTGACTTACCCAGGGTCACACAGTTAAGCATCTGAGGCAATATGAGTCTTTTTTGACTCCAGGTCCTTTGCCACTGTACCACCTAGCCGCCCTCAGTTTATGCCTTTGTAAATGAAACAGTTAGTTAGACCAGATTGATTTTTAAGATTCTTTCCTGGAGCTGGAAATTATGCTCTCAACAATGCACTGTGATCCAGATCTACTTTAATCCAGTTTACCATGTCCTCAAATTTCCAGAGACTTCCCAGTTCCATGTACAGAGATTTCTTTTCAGGTATGAGTGACTGCTACATTCACAGATCATCTTTTTGCAGAAAAGGGACTGTAGTGGAGGAAGCCTGTCAGTTCAGGGCCCTCTCCCTTCAGTTATCTGCCCACCATGGCAATACTATGTCTTGGACAGGAGCCTAGATTACCCTTCAGGAAAAAAAAATGACAGTTTGTATATGGCCTTTCTCCCTTCTTTCAGATGCCAACAGGACTGAATTTCTACCTAAAGAAGATTCATTACCTTGGGCTAAACATCACCTTTCTCTTTGGAAATGCAAATACTCATGGAAAGGGTCAAACATGAAAGCAATAACATCAAAATGTGAATAAACCTTTAAGGGAAGGAACAGAGAAGCAACAGGGCATTACTAGGTCCAGGCTGCCAACATCAGTAGGTTATAAGGGAATGCTCCTGGAGAAGAAAACCAGATGACCTCCATGATAATGGTCCCCAGCCCAGATTCTATGATTACATTACTGCATGACCTTGGGAATCACTTCTCTCTGCGTCTCAGTTTCCTCCACTGTAAAATGAGGAGCTGGATAAGATGTTCTCCTTCCAGCAATATCCTAATGTCTTAAGACTTGAGAAAGTAGGGTTGGGAGAAGGCTTTTGAAAGGAGGGAAATGGGTGAAGTAGTGAGGAAGGGGGGACTCTGAAGACAAATTTCACCTATTATCTACAGTTTACTGGGTCCCCAGGGTTGGATGCAAGGTGACACTTCAATGGATCTTGTCTGGAAGATTCCCTAGTCCCGGTAGGACATAGATTAATGGAAAAATTGCTGTTGTACCAACATGGAGCTAGCTCCATTCTGTCCTACAGAGTATATTATAAGAATTCTTCTTTGGAGGGGGAGATATGAGACCATGTTGCCACAGAGTCTGACCTATTCTTAAGAGAAAAGAAGAAGAGAAAGAAGAAGATGAAGAAGAAGAAGAAGAAGAAGAAGAAGAAGAAGAAGATGATGATGATGATGATGATGATGACGACAAAGAAGAAGGAGGAGGAGGAGAAGGAAGGAAGGAAGGAAAAGAAAGAAAGAAGAAAAGAAGAGGAAGGAAAAGAGAGGAAAGAAGGAAGGATGGAAGGAAAGAAGGAAGGGAGGAAGGGAGGAAAGAAGGAAGAAAAATATTTATTAAGGGCTTACTATGTGCCAGATATTGTGCTAAACACTGGGAAAATAGGTACAAACAAGCCAAACAGTCCCTTTCTTCAAGGACCTTACATTCTAATGAGAGGAGACAATACATAAAAGAGTACTAGAAAAGAGTAAAGGTCAGGATACCCATGTGGGATACAGCAAAAAAAGACTGCCAGGAAGTAGCCTGGAGGCCTGGAAAAAGAAGTCAAAAGCTTACCTACCAGAACTGGGAGACCCAGAGACCTAATTCAAGATTCCAGGGGAGAGGAAGTAGAAATGGTATTCAGAGTGAAGAAAGCATTGGTGAGATGGCAAGGAAGTAACATGGAGGTCTGGCCAAGGACTGAATACAAGGTAGAGTGGAGTCTGGGCTACTCTTAGTTAAATATGCAAATACTCTCCTTGTTTGATTTTTCTCCTTCAGGGAGAGAGGGAGATAAAAGAAATGAGAGCAGAAAAGCAAAGTTTTGTTTCAGTTTTTGTTTCTGCTTTTAGGTTTGGGTTTTTTAGGGGGGAGTTGCTTTGTTTTGTTTTGAGGGGAAGCATGAAGTGGTTAGTGGAAATCAATGGTCATGGCATGATTAGTCTGATTCCCTTATGCCTTAAATCATGACCAAGGCACTGAAGATCACTCATTTCAGAGAGAGTATGCTGGGTAATTATACTTCTGCTATAGACTCCAAGACAGAGCAATTCAAGAGCCCTCCACTGCTGCAGAGGGACTCTCTGGTGCCTACCTCCCTGTGCCACTCAATCAAGTCTGCCTCCAGGGATCCTCGTCACCATGTGGATAAGGCTGAGCCAAGCTGCTGCTATCAGTTTGCAGCAGTGGCCCTCTTCTCCTGGAAGCCAAGGCATGGCATTTAAATCTGTAATGGGAAGAATATGTGAGCCTAATTGAACTGGGGGGGAAACTGAGGCACAAAGGGCGAACATGGATTGAGGTCCCACAGCACCGAAATGGCAGAACCAAGAACACAACAAATAACCTCAATAAGACTGGCATTTCACAATCAGTGTCTTCAGAACTCCTATTTTTGTCTTTTCTGAGTCCTCCCTCTCATTAATCTGAGAGCTGGAAGAGATCTCAGAGAGTATATAATCTAACCCACACCCAAACAGAAATCTCTTCTAAAATAATCCCTGATAGTGTTCATTTAGCCTCTTTCTAAGATCTCTGGCTTTATTTAAACAGATCACTTAATATTCCTGAGCCTCAGTTTCCTCCTCTGTAAAATGAAGCAGAGTCCTCCAAGTTTCCTTTACAGGGGCAGCTAAGTCACACAGTGGATAGAGTGCTGGCCCTGAAGTCAAAAGGATTCATCTTTGTTAGTTCAAATGTGGCTTCAGACACTTACTAGCTTTGTGACCCTGGGCAAGTCACTTAACCTCTGTTAGCCTAATCCACTGGAGAAGGAAATGTGCAAGCCACTCCAGTATCTTTGCCCCAACCCCCTCAAAAAACCCCATGATATGAGGTTTCATATGTTAGACACAACAGAACAATAATACTTTATTAATTATTGTTGGTATCTCTATAAAAAATTTTTAAATAGTACTACATATCCTCCAGGCATATTATTTTCAATTCTTAGAAGGTATATTTGCTTATTTATAAACTTACTGAACCCTTGCCATAATTCCATAGCTACCTTACTAGGAACCACTGACCTTATCCAAACTCCTCATTTTCAGATGGGGAAAACTGCAATTTGCTGAAGGTCACATAGCAAGTTAATAACATAGCTGGGACTAGAACTCAAGCCTCTTTACATGCAGTCTAGGATTCTTTCCATTGAATCACATTTTGTTTTGTTTTTTAAAATAGGTTTTTATCCAGGAGTGATGGCATATTCCTGAAATCTCTGTTTCTGGAGGACACTATGGCTTCAAGTTACTGGGATCACTTTAGCTCTGGAGTTTTGAGTTGTAATGGGCTAAACCAATTAGTTGTCTGCACTAAGTCTGGTACCAATATGGTGAGCCCCTGGGACCACACAGCTACCAGGCTGCCCAAGAAAAAGCAAATCAACCCAGATTAGAAATGGTCAAGGCTCCTGTGCTGATCAATAAGATTAGACTCATAAGTAGCAAATACAGCTACAGTGTGAGTAAGATAAGGAAATTCAGTCTCAAAACAAAACAAAAAATAATTTTTATTGATGCCATTGGTTCTGTATCATAGTCATTTGCATATATACATCCTCCCCAAGCAGTTAACTCTCCCTTATAACAAACACAGTTAAGCCACAACTGGTTCACTGCCTACGTCTGAGAGTGTACACAACATTTTGCCCCCATAATCCCCCACCTCTCCGCTGACCTTAGTGACATAACTCATTATCTTGGTTCTCCTAAACCAAGAATTTAGCTTCCTTTTAGTGCTATTTTAATTTATATTTAGTCACTGTGTATATTTCTTTTCTAGGTTCTGCTCACTCTATCAATGCATAGTTTATCATTTTCTCAGAATTCATCACATTTATTACTTCCTACTACACAATAATATTCTATTATGCCCTTGTATTGTAGTTCATTCAACCATTCTCCAACTGATGAGGACTCATTCTAAAGTCCTTTCCAGTTCTAAGAATGATAACTAACATTTCAAGTTCTTCCTCTACCATAATTTGTCCCCTGAAAGTAGATAAATCTTTATGCAAGAAAATCACTCTAATGGTGGATCATCAACTATCAGAAAATTGTAGGGGGTGGGGGAGGTGAGGAGAAGAGGCTCTTGATAGGATCACTGAAACAATATTCAGTTTGTGGTTACTTATCTTGCTACAAGGGTACATAAGGCTGGGCCAGCTGGGAAGCAACCATGCAGGGTTCTCACTGCTCTATAGAGGCTGTCTCCTGAGACAGCTTAGCCCAAAAGAATGTAGAGATGTATTGGCTGTTACCCACTGAGCTATCGTTCACTCATCCTGCCCTCACTTTCCCCTTCATGGCTATTTACTGACTGCCACATAACCACTGGGAAACATATGGGGGTTTTCAAGTGAATGGAGCACTAGGGGAGGAGGGATTGGGAAGGGTTGGGCTGACAGTGAATGGGGACCATTCTACTTACAGCCAGGGAAACCTGGAGGCTGCGGCATCAGGAGAAGTTTGAGAATGAGGAAGTCAGGAACTGTCAGGAACCGGTAGTCAGGGAGTGATAGAGGGACTGAGAGAAATGGAGAGAGCAGGAAAGATGGTAATAGTCAGAGGAGGAATTGCAAGATCCATGAAGAGAGGAATGCTGCCATTTATTTTTGTATCTCTCCCAGAGCCTCATATGGTGTTCTGCACATAGCAGCTGCTTAAGAACAAATTCACTTTAAGGTGTACAAAAGCACTTGCCTTGAAGTAGCTAGCTCTGCGAGCCCTTTAATAAAAGTTTTACTGTATCTACTTTATTTAACAGGAAATTGAGCCTAAGTCTACAAATGTCAGAATCAAGATTTGAACTCAGGTCTCCTGACTGGAGACATAATACCCTTTCTACTCTACTCTACTTCCTCTCAAGTCCTAAATAAATGTCTACTGAATTGAATTAAACAGAGGAGAGGAACGAGGGGTTATGGCCCCAGCACTTTATCTGGGTATCATTCTCAAGGGGATAAGTGGGACTTCCTAAGAAGACAAATGTGTAAGTTCTCTTTTTTTTAATTGGTTCAGGGATGGAGGGAGAAGGGAAGCATTTACTGACTATGCTTCCAAAATTAAGTCCTTAGGATCCCTAATTATCTGTGTCCCAAAATAATTTGATAATGTACATTCAGTGTATACATACACACACACACACACACACACACACCTCCTTTCATTCTATTGCCTGTCTTAGAATTCTTTTCCTTGTAGACATGGAGCAGATCTCCTCTTCTTGTACCCCACAGTGCCTAGCACAGTGCTGGGTGTTGCTTTTTCAAGGGGATCAGGCTTTAACTGAAAGAGCCCTGGACTGGGAATCAAGGGCTCAAGTTCTTGTCCCAGCTCTGCCTCTTACTCTGTGACTCTGATGTCTGTGTGATACTGGGAGCAATTTCCCTTCTGCCAGGCTTTGTTTTCCTCATCTGTAAAATGAGGAAATGGGGGTTGGATCAGATGATTTTGGGAAAGTCCCTTTTCATTCCAAGAATGATAACTAACAATTCTAGAGCACTGTAAAGTTTACAAAACACTTTCATTACAACAATTCTGTAAGATAAATAATGAAAGTATTATTAATCTCATTTTATAGATGAGAAAATGGGCCTTAGAGAAGTTAAGCAAATTTCCCATAAATGTAAGGAACAGATTCAAAGCCAAATGCCCTGATTCAAGATCCAATGTCGTAGCCATTATGTTATGCTGTCTCTTTAACATTCTATGGTTGGTGGTCCTTAATAAATAACTGAGGATTGATCACTTTCCACCCTTCTCACCAAATCCTGGCTAGGTAGGAGACAGGTGCTGCCGCTTTTGTAGAACAGATGGGAAATGAACAAGAAATATAACCAAACCTTTTAGCTTTTCTCTGGGATTCTGAACATTGTCCAACTCCTTCCCTTTTCTTGAACCCTAGAATAGTGAAAATTATGCAGAGAAGCAACAAAGGACATTTCAATATCCCAGAGGGGATAGAAACATGAGTCTGAGCCTGTTAGTTTAAATTATTCATCTTTCCATTTAGGATATAGTATTAAAGACTATGCTGGAATGGCCAGGATGCTAATCCACTAGAAAAGCCTTTGGGGAGGCCCTAGTACCATGGACAGCAAACTCCTGGCCATGCACACTGCTAAAGTCAGATACTCTGTTAAAGTCAGATGCTCCGAACCTGGGTGGACAGCACTCAGAGCAGAAGATGAGTTTGAAGTACAGCTGTACCTGGGCCCCAAGAATGCCTTCCTCTCACCCTGACTTAAAGGGGCATCTGATAAGGGATGCTACTAAGGGGTCCCAGTTGTCTGGTAGTCAACCACTCTCTGAGCCCTGCACAGAAAGACAATTAAAGCAATAATTTAAAAGCCATCAGATCTTTTAAAAAAATCCAATAATTCTCTTGGCCTGAAAATGTATGCTTGGCCTCAGAGATAAAGAAGGGGGAAAGGGCAAGGGTATGATGTCTTGAGGGAGGAGGGCCAAGACCAGGAAGGTCTTGAGGATGTTCTGAGGGAGAGGATGTCCTGAACTCAGAGATGGTGATCTTCTGGGATTTGCACTAAAAGTTTTTGACATAATCTCCTCTCCCTCCTCCCATTTAAATGCTACTATTCACAAGGTCCTGCTTAACTCCCACCTCCTCCACAGAGCCTTCTCTGACTATTCATTGATCCTCTGTTCCTTTTAATTTCTAGTTACTTTCTCTCTATGCTATAGAGTTTAACACTTCATTATATTCTGCTTTATAATGTTCACTCTTCCTTGCAATGTTCATCTCTTGTCTCCCAGACCAGACTGTACAATCCTTGAGGGCCAGACCAACCATTTCTTAAGCTTCTTACTTATCCTCCTCCCACCAGCCTGTGGCAATGGAAAAAGCCCTGGACGTGGAGGCAGGAGACCTAACTCTATTGTCTGAAGTATGACCTCTGGCCAGTAAGTTTCCTTTTTTTTCTCAGGGTCACACAGCTAGGAAGTATCTGAGGCCAAATTTGAACTCATGAAGGGCGCTATATCCACTTTACCACCTAATACTTGTGCTACTGACCTTGAAGATTATTGTTAAGGAAATTCCTTTGGAAACTGGAAAGTGCTATATTAATGTAAAATAATAATGTAGCCTCACACCTGGTATCTAACAGCATAGAACACCCAGTAGGTATTCAATAAATATAGATCTCAAAAAATATATGGCTATATTTATAGGAAATTGAAATAGTGGAAAGAGTTCTGAAGTTGGAATCAGGACAGAACTGAATTAAAATCTTGGTTCTGACATTAGCCGTGTGATCATAGGTCATTCCTTTGAGGCTAATGTTCTATATCATTAAAATGAGGGTAATGATACCAGTACTACCAACCTCACAAGATGATTGTTAATCTTCTAGGATCATAGATTCAGAGCTGGAAGAGACCTTCAAGGTTATTTAGCCCAAACTCCTCATTTTATAGAAAAGCAAACTTCTAAAGTGCCTAGAGTTAAAATGACTTACCCAAAGTCACAATGGTAGCCCATAGTAGAAATGGGATTTGAACCCAGCTCTCTGACTCCAAATTCAACTTTCTTTTCACTATGCCATTTAATTCAACAAATGTTTTCTACTGTACTATGTACAGGGTAACATGCTAAGTACTGAAGGTACTTCCTCATTTCCTTATACCATATAGTTTCATAGTTTCCTCTAAGACTAGCCATCTTCACCCTGGAAGTAAGAAGTTAAAACTCATGAGGAAGACAAGTAGGTTGAAACACAAATCACATCCAGACTTGTTGTCCTTCTTTTCAGTACCCAGCCCTCATCAAAGTTTACCCTAATCCTCTTCTCAGAAAGATCCCCAGGTTGGGATCATTTCTTCAAGATGCGTAGTGTTTGTTTCCTTCCAAAGAAGACACAAAGTTCTTCTAATCCAGAAGACATTGCTAACCCTTGGCATCAAGCAAACTCCCCCTCCTGTGGAATTGACCCATCCTGAGCAGGCGATTGTGATGGGGCTTTGGAAGGAATGAAGGTATTCAATTCCCTTTCATTTTCAGTCCATCTTAGTAAAATCTTAAACCTAGAGGATTCAAGTTTGACTGGAACTGTTCTTACAATTCATGCCTCCTTCCTCTGGAGAGTCTCCACATGTCTATTTTAAATAACTTTTCCCCTTTTTTTCTTTCACTCTCTCCTCTCTCTCTCTTTAAGAATAACTGCAAATCTTCTCTGAGAACAGCTTTTCTTTGGGGTGGAATTTAGTTCTGACAGTCAAACATTCATGAGATGGGGTGTCAGGTGAATAATGATTAAATGAATTATCTCTGCAGTGAAGCAAAGCTGGGAGCTGGGGCTGCTCTCTCAGTCTCTTGCTCACAGCAATGCAGTTTTTCCAGGCTTCCATTTCCTAAGGATTTGGCTGTTGCCTTTTCAAGGCACATTTTCTACAAAAAAAAATGGAATACAAGAAGCAGATTGAGAAGTAGGTGCAGGTGTAGGGAGCAAGGATGAAGCCTTCCTCATCCTACCTATTAAAGATAAACACACCAATTGGCCTCTCTCTCACAGGTCCACAGAATCTTAAAGTTAGAAGGAACATGAGAAAAAATAGAGCTTTTTTTTTATTTTATAGATCCACTGGAGGAGTGACTTGCTTAAGGTCACACAGCTTGTGAATGACACAGCCAAGACTCAAATCTGGCACTTCTTTTCATAGATTTAATTTCATTTATTTTAATTAACCAAAAAATCTATTTTCTCTCCCTCCTACCCACTGAATTGGAAAAGAAAAAAAGAAAAAGACATGTAAGAAATATGCAGAATTAACCAAAGACCAATTCTCACATTGGTCATGTCCAAAAAATTGTGTGTCTCCTTCTGCACCCGAATTCATCACCTCTCTTTGAAGGAGGGAGGCAAGCATTTCCCTGCATTATCCAGGTAGGGAGGATGCTGCTCATCCTGAAGGGCTAGGTTCAGTGGATTTTACTTTTATTACAATGGAAACCCTGATAGAATAATAGGATACTCAAATGTTCATCTTGGGGGTCTTAGAATTTTGTTTCTCTGTTTCTAGGTTTGTTATTTTTGATTCATTGTTAGACAGGAATATCCCTGTCTAAAATACAATAGGAGCTTGGCTGTCTGATATCCTAAAGAGAAGTTAGAAGTTGAAAGTTAGAAGACCTGAATTCAAATCCTTACTTGGACATTTAACTCTGTGATTGCGGACAAGTCACATGAGCTCTCTCAACTTTATCTAAAATGATTTGTTAAGACACATGACCTTTTAGATCCTTTACAGATCTAAATCTATGTCCCTAAGACATACATAAGAGACCCAAAGACTCCAATTGGCATGGTGTCCTCTTCTATACATTCATACATGCTTTCATTCAACAAGCATTTATAAAACACCTACTGGGTGTGTAGCACTGGAGGCAATCCAAAGTTTAGGTAAGACAGGTGTTCAAATTACCCCTCGTCCTTTGTCAGAGGAGGAAAGGAACTTACCCAATAGCACACAGTTGGTTAGCAATGACACAGGCATCCACTTGTTTCTAGACATTTGGACTCTGGGCACCAGATTATTCCAAGAAACAACTTCAGAGCAGCTCTTGGTCAGACAATTTCCTGTACCCAATAACACACACATCAATCAGCAAACATTTATTAAGTGCCTAGTACAAAGTTGAGGAACCTGCAGCCTTGAAGTCACATGTGACCTTCTAGGTACTCAAGTGTGGCCTTTTGACTAAATCCAAACTTTACAGAACAAATCCCCTTAATAAAAGGATTTGTTCTGTGAAATTTGGATTCAGCAAGTTCCTCATCCCTGGCCTAGTGTAGGTGACAGGCACTGTCCTGAGTGCTGGGGAAAAAAATACAAAAACAGAAACAATTCCAACTTACAAGGAATTTACATTCTTACATTCCTAGGTTTCAACCTGATATGCAACTGGGCAATAAAATCCTCCTTCCCTGCTTTCCTCCTTCTCAATGTGTACTTGCTCCCCACTCCATGGTAGAAATGAAAATATAGCCTGATTAGTACCCTTTAATTCCTTGAATCCACCATAGGACATATATTCCTGGGAGGTCATCAATAGAAAGAATAGTCATAATAGCACTTTTGTGGTAACAAAGAACTGGAAATAAAGTGGGTTCTCATCAGTTGAGGAATAGTTAAATAAACTAGGGCATCTGATAGAATATTTTTGTACATTTTTCAGTATTGTGTTAGAGTCCTAGACTTAGAATCAGGAAGACCTAGCTTCAAATCCATTCTTAGACACTTACTAGTTATGACACCCTAAGTGAATCACACTCTGTGCCTCAGTTTCCTCATTTGTAAAATGAAAGTGTGGGACTTAATCTGGAGATCTCTCAGTCACCGAATCATCGATACTGTAATATTAAAGCTGACCCAGAAAGCAGGTTTCATTTTGGGGTTACCTTTCCTTTTTGTTCTATCAAGCTGATCTAGAAATGGCCCCCATCATACCTCCAAGGTCCCTTCCAACTCTTAATCTATATAGTCCTATGATGAGAGAAACATAGGAAGATTTGTATAAACTCATGTAGGCAGCATCAACAGAACCAAAAGAACACAATAACTACAATAATATAGTTCACAAAAAGGAAGTCAAATACTGAGTAATTATAATAGCCAATTTTGGTCCCAAATAATGGGACCAAATTATCTATAACGAAATATACCTCTCCTCTGAGCAGAATGTTGCACAGTTCATCAGACGTAAGCATTGGACTACTTACTTTTGCCTTTCTGTTTTTCTTTATTATAAGAGAAGGTTGAAATCTGAGAGCTAGCATATGTACATAGACTGGGAGAGGGATGAATAGATCCAGAAATGGCTATGATTTATCAACAAAAGGCATCAATAGAAATTTTTAAAGAGATATACAGGCAAGACAGAGTCAGAGCAAGACTTGTTCTTGACAACTGAACCATCAAGAAAAGCTATATGGTAGCCTACATGCCTTGACTTGTCACAAAGTAAACTCTTACATGCCATAGAAAGTGGAATGTTCTGGAATTAAAATAGGTGTATATATATAGATATAGATATGAAGTTATATTTTAAACTATGTTATACCATTTCATCCCATCCCTGGTATGGATATGCTCTGTAAAACTGTCTACCTTCCCTTCCCTTAGTCTCAAGAAAAGTCAGTCAAATGGTAGCAATGGACATCAGGGGCCAATAGCAGCAGCTAAATGCTCCTGTGAGTAGCCCCTGGCAGGCCCCCAAATCCCCAGCCATCTGGTCAAAAAGATACATGGAGGGTGAAGACTGAGACTCATCAATCAAGCAATACAGAAGTCTAGGATTGCTCTTGTCTTACACCTGTATCCATCCCAGCTAATGATGGTGGGAATAACTTTGATTCTAATTCACAAAGAGTAAAGGCACCAAAGAATCTTTAGGAAAAGACACTAAGAGCAGTGTAGTGTTAAGAGAACCTAAGTCAGAAGGTTCTGCTGTGTGACCTTGGCCAAGTTATTCCTTTCTGGGCCTCAGTTTTAATAAAAGGGCTGACTGGATTTAATTCAATTCAATGAGCATTTATTAAGAGCCTACTTAGATGATCTTTAATATCCCTTTCAACACTCACATTTTACATGTTTCTTTTCTTTCTTTTTTTTTACATGAAAGCACAACCTTTTTTTTCTTCTGGGGGAAAAGGGGGCTCTAACTTCCTTAACAATTTTGCAGAAGTTGAGACCTTTCCCAGTTTCCTTGTTCTTGAGCACTGCGCCCTGGGATCAAAAAGCTAGGCACTGCCAGACCTGAAGGTGCCAATGAGAGGAAAGAAGTTTTGGCTTATGTAAGAGTGACCTTTCCTCATAATTAATTTGTTGCTCCCAATGCCATCTGCTGTCTTTTCAGACCCCATCCATCATAGCCATAAAAATATTTAAAATTCAATTAAAAAGAGACCCAGTGTCATCAACTCAAATGGGTTTTCGTAAAATAATTCAATGGAAAAAACTCCCCTTGTTTGATATGCCCCTGTAAAGGTCCAGCCCTGCCAGTGGCACCCAGCACCCTTGGCGTCTTCCCGGACATGAAGCTATTTGGCTTCTTCTCAAAGTTTTATGACTGTTTAGGAACTGCTAGCCTTGTGATAAAACTACAGTAAATAGAGAGGGAGTTGAGGACCAGCTTAGCTACTGGGACATTTCCAGGAGCATTTTAACCACCTGGAGGACTATTGATGAGCAGGACAGCAGGGATGCTATTGTGAAACTCCACTAACACCACCAAGCTGAGCTGACAATGTCAATAGTCCATGAGGTTGAACTGAAAAGGAAAACATTTTATTGGATTGTTTCTGGTCCGTGTTGTGGGTAAGCATGGAGTGAGTTCAACAAGAAATCAGAGATTCAAGAATGTTAATTCAAAGTAGCAGATGCAGCACATAAACAAGAAGCTACTCAAATTGGAGTTTAATTCTGGACTGAATGGGGTATGTGTGTGTGTGTATGTGTGCGTGTGTGTGTGTGTGTGCCTATACTAGCACACTCATACAAAGTTTCCTTCTATAACTTAGGCTATTTCTATATTCCAGGGTTCTGTCCCTTTTCAAATTTGTGATTTTAGAATCACCTGAATAACCGAAGATAAAGAATTATTTTAAAAAAGAATTTTAGAACACCTAGTCCCATAGGAGAAAGTGTTACCATGCCCATTTTACACATAAGAAAATTGAAGCTCAGAATGATGAAATGAGTTGACCACGATCATACAGTTGGCCAACGTCAGGGTCAGGTCTGTGTCTCCTCTCTCTATGATCAGAATTCCCTCAACTATATCATATCATGCATAGTTCTCATCAGTCAATATTTCTGTTTGTCATCCCCATCCAAACATCTGTAGCCCTGCAAGTGATGTGAAAAGATTTTAACATCAAGACTTTAGCAAGTCTCACAGAGAAACACACATATTTTCTCTCTCCACCTCTCTGTCTCTACCTCCCTCTGTCTCTTTGTATGTCTCTTTGTCTCTGTCTTTCTCTGTCTTTGTCTCTCTATCTTTCTCCGTCTCTATTGTCTCTTTCTCTAGTCTGTCTCTATAATACACACACACACACACACACACACACACACACACACACACACACACACACACCCTAGAAGCTTGCCAGGTTTGACTTAGTCCTGTATTGGTGTGAACTATGAAGATTTCAATCTCTTTAGCTTTCTCAGTGTTGACCCCTTTGGATCCTCTGACATTTCCAAGATGTACTGCCAGTCCCAATCCCCTGCATTCATTTGGATAGTCTCACTCAATCTAAACCTTGTCTTGTCAGCCCGGCTACCCCAGAATCACACAGAAGATGGAATAGCATCCTTTCCTGCCAAACCTTGCTGCAGAAACCATCACCAGCTGAGATTCATGATGAGGTTCACTTTTCTTCTTAGATGACTCCCTCTCACCCTTATCTCTGACCATTCATCCTCAGTGCCAAAGTTGCATGTGTCCTGCGTCTCACCTGACGATTTCTGGCTCATATTTCTAGCCTCCCAATGTCTCCTTGTATTATGTTTCTGTCCTCCCTGGTGTTTGCAACATCTCCCAATTTAGTATCATCTGCAAATTTAATTAACATGCTGTTGACTCCCTGTTCCAGGCCATTAATGAAGATGTTATGGCAGTATCCGACAAACAACATTTTCAAGGTCATGAGGAAGTATGAACTAAAGTGCTGACACCTCTATACAATATGGGGGAAAGAGGGGAATAAGATCCCAACATGTGGTTTGAGCTGTTTGTTCTCCACACTGCTAGGCACTTTTTCCAAGCCCCATTGTGGGTTTTAGTTTGTGTTTGTCTTTTTTTCTGGTTAAGTCACTGCATATTAATGGTAATTCCCATTTGGAAAATGAAGACCCATCAGAAATATGCCTTGACATTTTTTTTTGTCTTGTTTCCCACAGAAGAAAAGGTTACTCATTGAATGCTTCAGAGATAGATGCTAAGCATGTAAACATAAAGCATCCACTATTACTTGTGCTATCTTCCCATGTCTTATGTTCTAAAGCATCAAGGACCTAAAAAAGATGGACATGTCAGCAGCTCGAAAGCAGAAAGAACAGCAAAGTTCCACAAAAGCCTCAGGTGGCTTGGAAAGAGCACTAACGTACAAGCCCAAAGGCCTGGGTTTGAGTTTTGGTTCCCTCGTTTGCTATGTGGCCACAGCAAATCGCTGAACTTCCCCGAGGCTCAACCTAAGCCCACAAAAGATTCCAAAACAGAGTACAAGCTTGGGCCAGTCCTGCCAGAGCAGAAAGGTTTTGATCTTAGGATGCGTGAAGAGCAGTCAGGCTTCTAGGAATGAGGAGTTACCCTCCTTCTGGACTCGGCTTGCATTCCTGTTTTTAGCCCTGAGCACAATGTTTTAGAAATACATGAATGGGTTGGAGCAAGAAAGTAAAAAAGAAGGAAGGGAGGGAAGAAGGAAGAGAAGAAAAAAGGAAGGAAGGAGGAGAGGGAAAAGAAGGAAAGAGGAAGGAAAGAAGAAAGGAGAGGAGGAATGAGGGAAGGAAGAAAAGGAGGGAAAGAAGGAAAGAGAGAAGCAAAAGAAGAAAAGAAAAAAGGAGAGAGAGAGGGAAAAGAAGGAAAGAGGGAAGGAAAGGAGGAAGGAGAGGAGGAATGAGGGAAGGAAGAAAGGAGGGAAAGAACGAAAGAAGGAAGGAGAGAAGCAAAAGAAGAAAAGAAAAAAGGAGGGAGAGAGGGAAAAGAAGGAAAGAGGGAAGGAAGGAAGGAAGGAAGGAAGGAAGGAAGGAAGGAAGGAAGGAAGGAAGGAAGGAAGGAAGGAAGGAAGGATAGGATAGGGCAGATGAACTTATTAAGCACCACTACGTGCAGGACACTGTACTAAGTCCTTTTATAAACATTATCTCATTCAATCCTCACAACAACCTTGAGAGGTAAGTGCTATTATTATCCCTATTTTGTAGTTCAGAAGAGCAAGGCAAACAGGTTATGTGTCTTATTCAGGGTCACGTAGCTAATAAACATCTGAGATTGAATCTGAACTCGTGCCACCTAGCTGCAACCAGGGTGGTAAAAGTTCTCAAGTTCATGCTCCATACGAGGTTCAGCTGAAGAAACTGGGATACTTTAGCCAGTTAGATCAGGATGAAGGAGCAAATGATGTTTGTCTTCAAGCATCTGAAGGGATGTCACATGGAAGGGATAATCTCAAAAGGCAATAGTTACAAAAAGTCAAATGTAGGCTTGATGTAAGGAAAAACTTCCTAACATATAGTTATTCAAAAGTGGAACAAGCTGCTTCAGGAAGTAGTTTCTAACCCCACCTCACCCCTGAGATCTTTAAGCAAAGACTGGATGATCACGTGTCAGGTATATTGCAGAAGTGTCAAGTGTATTGCTTGTTCAGGTACAAGGAATACAACTTGAGTCCAGGTTGGACTCAGGGGTCTCTAGGGCCTCTTTCAATTTTGTGATACTGAACATGAGCCAGTGTCAGGCTGGTTTGGCTTCATGAGGCCCAGAGTCAAAAGTCTTGTGATGAGAAGATTGTCCATCAGCTGATGAAATGGACAAAAAGATAAAACCGCCCCCTTTGCAGCCCTCTTTTTGCTTTCCCAGGGACAGTGATAAAGGAAGTTCTTAGACTGTCTACAAACATTAATTTTCTTATTGGTGCTCTTAAAAAGCAATCTTTGCTGAGTGACCAATATTTTATTTCATTGTGAACTCAAAGTTGACAAGAAATATAATTCCCTGGATCATCTGGCCATCTTGCCCAGCAATGAAGGAAGGCAAACGGACCACCATGAAGATAACTGCAGCTTACACGTTGATATCCACTGCTAAGCATGAAGGAGCTAAGTTCTATGAAGAATTTGATAGGTTCCTCCAAATCAATCCTCCAAATCAATCCAAATCATGCCTTGGTAATCAATGACCTCAGTGGGTAGAGGAGAGGACCATGAAAATCAAGTGGGAAAATAGGACTCAAGATCAAAAAGTGAGAGAAGACAGATTTATGGGTTTATGTAGATGCCTCAATACATAAGATCATAGATTTAGAGCCAAAAGGGACCTTAGAGGCTATCTAGTTCAATCTCTTCATTTTGCAAGTAAGGAAACTGACATCTTAGAGTGGTTAAATGGCCTGCTGGAAGTTGAACAGGTAGTAAAGTAGCAGAACCAGAATCTGAACCCAAGTCTTCTGACTCTAAATCCAACATTCCTTCCAGTGCATCATGCTCCCTCCCAAATGAATATACCATGAATACTTTACTCAAGAAGACAATCAGAAAGTGCTGAAAATGATGAGCACCTAATGAAGTCATAATAAATGAAACTCACTTATGTCTTAACAAATAGGAAACAACTGATTACAGATACAGCAGCCATTTGAGAATCTCCTCTGTGCTGTCACATCACTGAATGTTTAGAGCAAAGGTCAAAGTAAATAAGTTAGGAGAAAGAATAAAGATGAGAAGACGTTGCATACAAGCATAGCATTTCCAACCTGACCTGTTTAAATAAACTGTTCACTCTGAAAAATGTGAGATAAAGGTAGAGATTCTGACCAGCACTTTTTTTAAAAAGTTTAAACAATACATAAGCCACCACATATAGGAGGCCAAAAGAACCCCCAAACCTCTTAATTCAGTAGGTATTCAATCCACTTGCCAAGCAGAAAGACATGGCAGCCAAAGGCAACATTAATCTAGAAAGTAAATTCATTTATAAAATATTGAGAAGGATGACTGAAGTATTGAGGACTGTTCAAGTAAAACAGCAAAAAGCAGTTGAAAAGAAAATTCACATACAGAGTCTGGTATGAGGTCCAACTAAGTTAGATCACTCCAAAAGTAACTATAGATAAAATCATGAGGGGGGAAAAACCCAAATAGATGTAAAATGGAGCGGATACGTTGTCATTCCTATAATGATCTCCTTTCATTTACAACAACAATGCCAATAATCATATAGAATTAAAATGTACCTTGAATGCTATCTATTTTAGCCTCTTCATTTTACAGATGAGGAAACTGAGGTCCAAATGGATTAATTGATTTGCCAAGATCACACACAGCTGGTAAACATCAGAGGCAGTATGTGAACCCAAGTCCCCTGACCCTTGAGCCAATCAATGCCTTTCTACTCTACCAAAATGCCTCATCTTTGGATTCTGCCACCTTAGTATGAGAGAGAGAGAGAGAGAGAGAGAGAGAGAGAGAGAGAGAGAGAGAGAGAGAGATGTCATTCAACTAGGTGGTACACCTTTAGAACACTGAACTTTAGACAAGAAGACCTAAATTCAAATCTAGCCTCAGACACCTAACTAGCTGTATGACCTTCAGCAAGTCACTTAAGCTTTGTCTGGTTTAGTTTCCTCATCTGTAAAATGAAGATAATAATATTACCTAACTCCCAAGGTGGTTGTGAGAATAAAATGAGACAATATTTATAAAGTGCTTTGTAAACGTTAAACACTATAAAAGTGTTTTGGGTTTTTTTTTATTTTTGTTGGGGATACAAAGAAAAAACTGAAAGTCCCTGCCCTCAGTGATCTTACATTTTATCAGGGGAAACAACATGCACCTATGCACAAATGTGAAATACATACATACATACACACACACAGATCCATATCTGTATCTATCTATATCTATCTACTAATATATATATATCTTTACATCTATCTATATATATATATGCACACACATATATACATATATATGTATGTATATAAGAAACATATCCTGACCTCCTCTGGGTCCTGGAAGGTAAATGCACACCTATTTTATTATTTATTATATATTGAAAGTAGAGATGACATTTAAGAAAGTGAAGAATCTAGATTTGTTCAAAAACATATGGAAGTAGTCTGTGCTATGGATAGCACAATTTGAAAGCCACTGGGGATCAATTTTCGAGATCTCAGAGGAAACAAGGCTAGAAATGAAAGGAAAAGCCATTGTAGAGTATGTTCTTATAAAGAAAAACTTAGAAGAATCAAGATTTCAGGTGATTCAAAGGGCAATGAAAGATACATAGAGGCTAATGCTTATGACTAATGATGATTTTTACATGAGGAATGAAGTGAAAGACCTCAGGAAGGATGTGAGGAACTGGAGAAGGATGAAGGCTGATCACCCATTGAGAATGTAGATGGACAGCTCAGGTTATTAAAAGAACCAGAGCCTTGAGAAGGTGGAATATTCCTCCTCCCAGTGGAAGATTTAATAATGGAGAATCAGAGAGAGAACTGAACAGGCATGGAGGAGTTTCTATTTGCACCCATTGAGGGTGGTGATACTCATGCCATGAGATCTCAGATCTATCCAAGTATTAAAAATGAATTAAAATGAGGATAACAAAACTTTCACTAGCCTGCTTTCTAGGATTGTTGTGTAGGAAGTGCTTTGTAAAGCTTAAAGTGCTATAAAAATGTCATCTGTTACTATCACCATCATTGTTATTCAAGGGGTCATAAATTTGGGGCTGGAAGGAATCTTAGAGGTTACCTGGTCTGGTCTGACCCCCTTCATTTTATATTTTACATTTTATTTTTATTATTAATGAAAAAAGACCACAACTCTGCCAGGCTAGAAGAGATACATGAAATATGTAGAAATAACACTGGATTGCAAGTCAGGAACCCTGCCTTCTAGTTCTGACTGCATCTGACTCTGAATCACTCTATGACCTTCTGCAAGTCCGTTCCCTGCTTTGGGCTTTGATTTCCTCATCTGTAAAATAAGACTACTACACTAGCATCAGAGAATCTCAAGGTCCCTTGAGGCCTCAGAGATCCTCTAACTCAAGGGTTTCTTAATCTGGGGTCCATAGACTTCAAGGGATCTATGGATAGTTTTCAGCAAGGTCTGTGAACTTGGAAGGATAAAGCATTACATCTTTATTTTTGCTTGGTTTCCTTTGTGATCTTCTGTTTTATTTATGCATTTAAAAATATTGCTCTACACTAAAGAAAAATGGGAAGAAAACATCACTCTGAGAAGAGTTGGCCCCACTGGCTTTCTAAGAGGGAGTCCAAAGGGTTTTCACACATAATTCAACAAAGGTAACTCTCTTGACCCTATCCAAACCTTGCCTAAGTAGTAGCTCCTTCTATAAGTCAGGCAAGATGACCTCTAAGGTTCTTCCCAAGGGTCCATGAGCCCATTATGAGAAGGTCACTGAGTGCTGAACACACAGACTCTGTGAACTGCTTATACCTGCAAGGGAGAACCTTCTGACTGGAAAGTTTAACACACAAATGCTATTTGTTGATTCAATAACCAGCATTTCAGCTTGTCTGCCTTACCCTGTCTCATTACAACAGACACTTCTCATTTGGGGCCCTGATTTGCCTCCATTCCACACCAAACTGCTGCTCTCACACCGTATTACTGTAAATTGCTTGAATCAGAAATCCGGAATCATGAAAGAGATCCAATGATAACGCTACTCACACCCCGAAAATTGATCGTAGGTTATTTACTGTTTCCTACACTAGCATCCTTCGCATCCCTCATTTCAGTTGTCTCTGGTTTGTCTCTTTGCAGGTGCCCATGAATTTCTCAGACAATGTGCCTCGAAGAGACTGCTGGAACAAGGCCCAGTCTGACTCTGGTTTTAGAGCTGAGGTAGAAAGAGAAGGAATTACAGAATCCTAGAATTTCAGAGCTTGAAAGGACCCTAGGGATCAGATGCTTTGAGAGCAGGACTCCTGCTTAGCTAATATAATCCAACCAATAAGCATTGGAGTGTTGGGGATGCAAAGAAAAAAATGGAAGTCCCTGCCTTCAGTGAGTTTATATTTTATCAGGGGAAACAACATGTACATATGAGTAAACATGAAATACATACATATAAAAACATATCCACACATACATATATATGAAAACATGTCCTGACCTCCCTGAGTCCTGGAAGGTAAATACATAGTAACTAATTCCTCTATGTTCTATTTCAGCAAAAATCTCTCATGTCTGACTCCTCCTTTCCCTTCACAATGTTGTCACCTTCATCACCTCTTTCTATTGCTTTAAAAGAAATCACTTCCTTCTATGCAACATGACTAATGTGAAAATGTGTTTAATAAGAATATATGTGTAGAACCCATATAAGATTGCATGCTGTCATGGGGAAGAAGGAGGGAGGGAGGAGGAGAAAAATTTCAAACTTATGGAAGAGAATGTTGAAAACTGAAAGCAGATAAATTAATTGTAAAAACAAGTAATCACTTCTCACCTGCTCTCTCTGCATCCATTCATTCATCCATCTATCCTCTCCTTTCTCCAGTCTTTTTTTTTTCCACGCAGCTACCAGAGTAGCCTTAATGTAGTGACTGGATCAGGTCACTCCCTTCCTCAAAACCCTACAGTGACTCTATTGCCCATAAAATAAAAAAACAAATTCCTTAACCTGACATTGAAGACCTTTCACAACCTGTCACTAATCTATCTTGGTCCAGTCCTATATCACACTATCTTTCTTTTACTTACCTTATGTTCAAGCCAGGAGCATACTAGGCTACCTGTTGTCTTCCCAACAACAGCAAAGGTTTCTGAGTGTTTAATCATTCTGACCCTTAAAATACTTGCTTCCACTTCCCTCTTTTCTCTCTCCACTGCATTTCTTTTCAAGACTCCAAAAGAGAAGCTCAGAATTTAACTCCTTTGTGAAGCCTTCTTTGATTATACTGGATAGAATGAATCCTTCCCTTCCAAGAACTCTTGTGGCATTTTGTTATTACTTATGCATTTAGCATTTTCTGATTTGTATTTGAATTGTGCTAAATTGTGTTCCCTGCCTTGTAGAAGCTGTCTGCAAGCAAGAGTTCTACTGACTCCTACACCTAGTACGTATTAGATGTTCCATTAGGTGGAATGAACGCCAAAGAGGAAGCATTAAGGAGACAATATTTGTACCACTTGGCCCAGGATATCACTACATACCTCTCTGCACACTAGATACCCTTCCCTAACTGGATGGCAGTCATTTGATTTTACTCATTCGAAAAGACAACCTTCATGCTTGGGAAATGAGGACTTACAAGGTCAAACAAGCCAGACACAGAGTAGGGTGAAGGATACTCAACCCCAACTCTAGAATTTCTGCTCTAAAGAAAATTCTCAGTCACACACACACACACACACACACACACACACACACACACAGAGCCAGAGATTACAGCCAATAAATGTTAGATTAATTCTAACTTTCCAACCCAAGCATGTGTGAGAAAGTCTCTACTATTAGACCACCTGCTGGTACCAACCATGGACAGAGGGCGAGGAGATCTGTTTTCTGTGTAGTTATTAAGCCTTTGTGAGAAGAGTATTTAAAGCTTATTAATGTTTTACACCAGGTGCTCTGGAAATTTGGGGCTGCAAAAGGCAAGGAAGATCTGGCAAAGCGAGGGGCCTCAAGGGCAGGGTGTGAGGTGGCATTTATGGGAAGGTAGTCCCCTTTGACCAAGGTCTTATAGACTTTCCGAAAGAAGTGGAGGGCCAAACTGACCACACAGGGGATGGGGATGTAGACTGTTTTCGTCATTTAATTATATTCATTTATGGTTTCTTTATAACCCTTTTTGGGGTTTTCTTGGCAAAGATACTGGAGTAGTTTGCCATTTACATCTCCAGCTCATTTTGCAGATGAGGAAACTGAGGCAAAAAGGATGAAGTGACTTGCCCAGGGTCACACAAACTAGTAAGTATCTGAGGTTCGTTTTGAACTCAGGTCTTCCTGACTCCAGGCCTGGTGTTCTATCCACTGCACCACCTAGTTGCTCAAGAATAGAGATAGCTACAGACAATTAGCCTCCATTATTTCATACCAGGATTATCTTCCTCTTTCTAGTGTCTTTCCTCATTCAGTCCATCCTGCACCCCACTGTCTGGTTGACATTCCTAAAGGACTGCCATCATGCCATTTCACTTCTCAAACACCTATAGAGGTTCCCTAATGCTGACTATATTAAGGTTAAATTTCACTGCCTGATTTTCAAGAACTTCTAGAATCAGTCCCCAACCATCCTAGGCAGCCTTGCTTCTGCAGAGTATGACCACTATCGCAGGCAAGCTGATCTCCTTGTCCCTTCCACATGACAGGTTTATTCCTTTCACCCATGACTTTCCCTCTACATCCCCAATGTCCTCCCAAATCTTCTCCACCCATCCAAACCCTACCCATCCTTCAAATCCAAGTTAACCTCCTCCATGGAGTATTTCCTACAGTGGCATATAACAACAACAACAAAAAAAAAAAAAGAATGTGGTATTTCTTAGAGTATCTGATTTAGAATCTTGGCTCTGCTTGAGCCCTGTAGTTGTGGGTCATATTCAAATAGAAATGGATCCCTTCAGGCCATATCCCGACTCAGAAAACCATGAATTAACATTATTTATGTTATATTGCATTTTCTTTGATTTTGTTATACACTTCCCAATTACATTTTAATAGAGTTCTGGCACCACTTGGGAGTTAGGCTGAAGAAGCTTGCAGCCTGTAGATTTGACACCTCTGGTCTACAGCAAGGATTGAGGCACAGAATAGGAATCCCTTAGTAAGTGTAGAGGATAGATAGTTTGAACCCATGGGCTCAAGAGCAAGTTGAGACCTCATCTCCCTTGTACTGATGTATTGATGCATTAATGTATCGATGATTAATGTAAATTCAACTCTGAAAGGGACTGTCTGGAGACCTTCACTGATTTTACATTCAAGAAACAAAAACAAACTCAGTGTAAACAGAGACACATCTTACTCTCTCTGACCAGCAGGGCAAAGTTTCGGGTGAATTACAGAATGAGAGCTTTGGGTATATTCTGGTTTGCAATTTAACTCTGATTAGTTCCTGGAAAAGAGGCCTTCCATGAAATTCAAGGCAACCCCCTAGAGCAGCTGTCACTACCAGCTGTTTCTATGAGCTCCAAGAATTCCAGCCACCCACCTCCTCCTACCCCACCTCCTGGGCCCAAAAAGGGAGGTACAAAGGTCAGGAGTTTCCCCAAAGGGCAGGGGGTATTGTATATAAATACATGAGGTGTCTTCATACCAGTCAAAGAATAAAGGACAAGAACCAGAACCTACATTCACTCTGTAAGTAGACAAAGCAGAACGGGAGTGGGGAGGAGAGAACTCTAGGGAACAACAAAAGAGAAAACCTGAGCCAGAAACTACACCCTTGTAGTCCTGAACCATTCTTAAGTAAGGTCTGGACTTCAAAGTACAGTATAGAGATTCAGAGCTAGAGAAACCATCGTAGAGGTTCATTGAATAGAAGAGCTGCATGGGGTGATCAGAACAGAGGGTGCTAGATCACCCAAGCTGTGACTGGGGAATGGTGGGAGAGATGATGATCCAAGATATAGTGGTCAAAGGGGGAAGGCTGATCCAAGATTTAGTGGTCAGAGAGTGAAGGCTCATGTGGTCACAGATTTAGAGCTGCTAACCCCTGAGTTAAGTGACTTGCTAAAGGTCACATAGCTATTACATGAAGCCAGGATTTGAATCCAGGTCTTCTGAGGCTGGGGTGGGAGAAAGGGAAAGGGGTTTGGGGGTGGGACCTCTGATTCAAACTTAGGCAGAAGATGTATTGACACAGCAATCAGTCTTCTTTACTCAGAAGTCTAGATTCTCAAAGGAATGGCAGAAGGGAGACAGTAGAGATCCCCAGAAGGGTTAGTTACTCAAAAGAGAAATTATGAAGGAGTTAAGTGGAATTTCAACCCAAAAGGAAGCAGTTTGGTCACATCCATGAGCAGACTGAATCTGACCCATGAGGAAGGATTGCTTAAATTTAAAGAAGAGCCCAGGATGTCACTACAGCACCACACTAAGCATGAGTGAGTTTTACTCTGGGAGACAATGTAGTTTAGGGGAAGATCACTCTAGCACAGGGGAATTAAGAGGCTGAGTGAGAGAAAGGCTAGGAAGCTCCCTGAAATCCTGGGGAAGATGAATAGTGTGGAAATTCATAGCTGTGTTATTAAAGTCTGATCCCCCTCCTCTGAACGGAGAACTTAACGCTTTACTGTACCACAAAGAGCTTTCTTTCCCCCTCTGAGGAAAGAGGAATGAATGTAAATGAACACGGGTTACATGCTGGCAGCCGGTTGGATAAAGAAGATGAGTGGCAACTGGGTTTAGCTCATTCTTATTTAAAGTTTGTATTGATTCTCATGAAGTGATTCTAGTGAAGGAAATGCTAATTCTAGAACAAAGAGGGGATCTAGATCAGAGCATCTCTGCAGAGTCAGTGGGATGCAGAGGATGTGAAGTTTCCATCTCTGATGGGTAAAAGATCTGTAGATGTTTAAGCTCCAAGGGAATTTGGTAGAAAATATTGACAAGGCTGGAAATGAACAGTAAATCTCTATCTCCCTTTCCCCTGGATCTCTGCTCACCCCTTTTCTCTTTCTAGTGCTCTTTATGTCTCTGATGATAGTTTTTCCCTGGAGACCATCCCCTTTGCTGTGGGGGCTTCCTGGGGGCTCAGCTGGCTTTTGAGAGTGGATAACAATTTGAATTTTCAATAGTCTTGCTCAGGAGGTTTCAACATTAAGCCTGGGAAGTGGCTATGAGGTAATGGAAAAAGCCCTAGACTTGGGGTCAAAAGAACTAGGTTTGTATCTTCTATTTACTATCTACCTAACTATAGGCAATTCTCCCTGTCTCATGTTCTCATCTGTAAAATGGGGATATATAATATTTTCCCCATCTACCTCACAGAATTATGAGGACAGAGCTTTCTTAGTCTTAAGGCACTACAGATATGTGAGTCATCATTATTATTCTAGAAGATTATTATAGCGGATAGAAAGCCAACCTCAGAATCAGGAAGACCTGAGTTCAAGCATTACCCCTGACACATACTGTGTATCCCAGGGCAGGTCACTTAATCTATTAACGATGTAATTCTTGCAGTTCTTTAAGGCTATAAGTTGCAGAGAAGTGAACCATCATTGGTAAAGGGAGTTTCCCTACTCGGGAATTCCTTATACCAACAGAATCACAGGTCCAGTCCCTATTGATATTATTATAATTGTTAGGAGAGAATAGTACCCCCTCTCTAAAAATTATCCCCAATTTACACTGTATGGCTTTTATATGCACATAGTTGTTTTCAAATTGTTTCTTGTATTACAATATGAGTTTCTTGAGACAAAGGACCATTTTTTTTTTGCCTTTCTTATCCCTAGTACCTAGCACAGTTCCAAGCACAGAATAAGTGCTTAACTGACTGACTGAGACAGATCGTAGCAGAAAGACAGAAGTAGAAGAATGGGTGTCTAGCGTCTGTAGATGGATTCAAATTTATGAGTTATCAGGCCAAGATTAAGAAGCACAATTTGCAACCTTTGGATATTTTCTTTCACATGCAAGGATGATATTTTATGTGCAGAAAAGCCTTGAATACCAGCATAGACAGATGCAAAGTTTTCCTTTATTACAAAATCTGTATTAAACAAGAGCTTGGAGCCAATAGAGACAGGTCAGGGTCTAGCCTACTGAAGTTCCTTATCTGGTACAGCCAGAGGGAGAGAATTGGCCTTAGATATAATGGTCAGGGGGAGAGAGATCACCCTAGATATAGTGTAATTACTCCTCTTCTCTACTAAGTCTGTGTCTAAGATCCACTTACTCCTACCTTTCTCCCCACTCTGGCCACTCCCAACTTATTTGGAGGTCTTGTGCTTCAAGTCCCTGAGCTGCCCCTGGTAAGAAGTAACCAAAGAGTGGTAAAAGACATCAGCGCCTTTCTGGTACTGAGTGATGCAGCTAGCCTCTAACAAGAGGATACCTTGAGGGATCATTGAGATTAGACTCTACAAGTCCATAGGGCTCAGGGGTTTTGTACTAGAGACCCTCCCAAATAAGCAAGTCTTCAGGTTTATCCTCATCTCTGCCAGGGAAAGACAAAAGAGGATATATGCTGTAGTGGACTCCAGGTCCACCAAATCCTAGCTCTCACTGACTTATTGTATGGCTTTGAATAATAATAATAATAATGTGTGTGTGTGTTCGTCCTTCATTGCCAAAAAAGACCATGCCATCAGAGAAATAATGACATGACTTGTACTTGACTTTGTTTTGAGTGAGGAGGGCTGTGCAGGTCACCAGCCTCACTTTCTCCTTCTGAGCCATCTGAATCCAGTGACCAGATATTCATCAGGATGACTGGAGATGACCCAGGATGAGGCAATTGGGGTTAAGTGACTTGCTCAAGGTCACACAGCTAGTGAGTGTCAAGTGTGTGAGATGAGATTTGAACTCAGGTCCTCCTGACTCCTGCACGGGTATAATAACAATAATGACTCATATTTGCAGAGGTTTAATATTTATTTATTGATTGATATAGTTCTAATATTTTACAAAGAGCTTTACTCATAGTAACTAGTAGATAGTACCGTATTTTGCATATGTAGAAATTAAGAATCAGAGAAATAGCTTGTCCAAGATCATACAGTTAATAACTGCTCAAGCAGAGATGCAGATGCATGGCTTTTGATATCACACCATCAGCATTTTTCCCACTATATCACATAGCTTCTCCCTCCTGAGGGAGGGAGACCCTTCCACTTCCCCATTGTCAGTCTTGACTTCTCCCTCTGTAAAAGCTGAGCTTCAGTGCTGACTTTGCAGAATTGTAATGGAATCATGGATGTGAAATCACTTTTTAATTATAAGAGACTGATCCAAGATAACTACATATAAAGTGATATGTCAATGTAAAGAATTAACTTAGGGAAAGCATCCAGCAAGGCTTTGTAACTTGGAAGGCCTTCCTGGACCCTGTAGGTCTGATAATCCTTTCTTTGGTCTCATCCCACACTCTAGCAATAAAAGCATCTGCAGGCAAAGGAATGGACCCCAACAACCTACCACTGTCGCCATAGCTTTGTCAGGCTAAAGTGCAAGGGAGTTTCTCATCCCCAGCGGAGTCGTAACTTCGTTACTAGCAATAGGGAGTGTCTTCAGCCTAAGGAGTCCCTCTCCCCAGAGCTCAGGTAGAACCACATCCATCCATGCTGATACTTTGCCATGCATTTGCAGGGCTCTAAGGAATCCCAGTTGCTTGAAGGGAGTTTTTGCCAGCACTGCTGTTTCTGGATGACTGCCAAACGGAGGCTCAGAAACGCACATGCTGAGAAAATGCTCATTTCGGCTCCAATGCTTTGCCCCCACCAAAGTGAAAGGGTTTCCCACCTCGGGCTCCTGAATGCTTTTCTGGGCAGCAGCCCTTGGCATCCATCTGAGTGGGCCTGGGGGAACACTCTGAATTTTCTCTCTGGAGGGAATCACTGCTGTCAATTCCATCTGGATCTTTCATGAGTCAGGCAGATGGTTGCCCTGGGCTGTGGGTCATTTCTTCCTAATGCCCAGTGAGCCCTGACCCAGCCTATACCATCTGACAGTAAATGTTGTCACAATAGGAAGAATCTTAAACCTGGAAGAGGTCTTGAGGGGTCATCTAGTACATTCTCCTGCTTTAACTAACCCAGCCAGATGGGGCATAGTGGAAGCTGGGCAAGGAAATATTAGTCCAGTGGAGGGTTTTTACAACGGTGTATCAAACTCACATATGACCACTAGACCATACATCCCTGCAGACCTCATACTGACTTAGAAGATCAAAATTAACATTATTTATCTTCTATTTATTTTTTTTTATTTTGTTAAATATCTCTCAATTACATTTTAATCTGATACAGGAGGTACTCAGGAGTGTTGCTCATTCTGATCTGGTTTATCATCAGGCTTTACAGAAATCAGAGGGAGGGGGAAATTTCATCCACTCTTCAATGGATAAAATCATTGAACAAAAGATCTTAGAAATTGTCTACTTCAACCACTTCATATGACAGAGGCTTGAGAATGAAATTGATCTAAACAAGGACACATTCCAAAGTATTGGGAAAACCTGGACCAAAACTCAGGCTTTCTGCCTCTCTGTGTTCTATCCACTGTTACCCTGAGCTGCAACCAACACACAGAAGGCTGCCATAGAGGATAGTCAGAGAGAGAGAGAGAGAGAGAGAGAGAGAGAGAGAGAGAGAGAGAGAGAGTCAGAAAGGCTGTCCTTTAGTTTTTGTTAAGCTATGGTACATTTACCCCAAAGTCTTTGGATGGTTTTCATAGCTCTCAAAGTTGGAACAAATACAACTAGTCCAGACTCATGTCTGGAGGCAGGAAAAGTACTATACTTATGTTTAGAGGGGGTTACTTGGGCAAGGCAATTGGGGTTAAGTGACTTTCCCAAGGTCACACAGCTAGTAAGTGTCAAATGTCTGAGATCAAATTTGGACCCAGGTCCTCCTGGCTCCAGGGTCAGTGCTCTATTTACCCTGCACCACCTAGCTGCCCCACTATCCTTATTTTTAAAATGAGGCTGCTAAGACCCAAGGAAGGAAGGTTCCAAAGCCACACCACTAACAAGGGAATGGGGATTGAACCAAGTCATCTGCCTCTTCATCCAATGATCTTTCCATCCCTCTCAGAAAAGCTGGGTGGTATAATGAGAAAAGTGCTGGACTTCGGAGTCAGAAGATCTAGGTTATAAATCATGACTCTTCCACTTATTTGTATGTGACCATGGGCTAGTCACCCAACCTTTCTGGACCTGTTCCCTTATCTGTAAAATTAATGGGGTGGACTAGATCTCTCCAAGGTCCCTTTAACTCTCAATTTATGAACCTATGAATGAGACTTTTCACCTCACTGAGTCTCAGTTTCCTCATCTGTAAGATGGGTACAAAATAATACTTTGTGCTATCTAACTCAGAGAGTAGTTGTAAGGAATACATTGTAAGTTGTAAAGGAGCTAAATTGAGTCTTCCTTGCCACTCCTGTGTGTCATGACCAGTTCCCTTTGTCGTTTCCAGTCTCCAGGATGGTGTCCAGGAAGATTGTGGCAACTATGCTTGTGATATACATAGCAACCATGCTCGCTGCTCAGACAGAAGGCTTTGTCCCCCTTTTCACGTACAGTGACGTCCAGAGAATGCAGGTAAACTTGGGTGTGTTGTTCGTTTCCCTTGGTTTGGTTTAAGACAACTTTTAGCCCTTACTGAAGGCTAAAAGGTTGTAGCCTCCGCCACCCCCCCCCCCGGGAGGGGGGCATACTAAGCTTGACACACTTTTTAGTTTAATCTGCATTATTAACATTTTCTCCATCATATTTTTAAGTCTTGACAAGTCTAGCCAATCAACAGAACAATAAATCGAACCCTGACTGGTAGCATTTTCTGAGTGGTAAATGCTGACACTAAAAATTTAACAATTGGCTTTTTCAAGCTAGGGAGAGCTGGCTCTGATACACCTCTGACCTTCCCTATATATAGCAGAGATACCTCAATGTTCTCTTCTTTGAATTGCCCATGCCAATAAGAGGGAAGAAGAATATGAGTAAATGAAACAGATCACCCCAAAATTCTTGTTGATTTGTTGACTAAATCTTGCACTAGTGCTGTTGATAAGGTATGAAAAATGTGATTTTTCACCCTTTTCTGTCCTACCCATCCTCTGGAGGAAAATATAAATAATTTAGCCACTATTTTCTGAGCATCTAGTACGTACCTGGCACTGTAGAAGGATGTGAGGAAACACAGAACAAATCTCCTGCTCTCAAGGACCTTACAATCTACTGGGGAGACAAGACAGAAAACTCAGGGAAACACTAAGTGACAATGTCCAATAAATTCCAAGGGAGTGGTAACACAGTTAGTAGGGAAAATAAGAGTTCATAGGATGGAGAGATCATTCCCAAAGTAGTAAGAAGCAGGACATGCATGCATGGGTAGGTGATGGAATGGCATTCTAGACTAGGAAAATGTTGTGTGAAAAATCACAGACACAGAAAAGGGAAAGAGCTTCCTAATGTCTCCAGAAATAGTAGGGCTGCTTCATATCTACCAAACCCAAAGCAATCAGGGCAGATCAGATGAAAATAAGACAACAGGCCCTACCTAAGGAAGAGAATACCATATGATAGGAGCAACACATGTTTACAGAGCATTTTTAAAGACTGCAAAGGGCATTATAGAATAGGTGATAGATTGGAGTCAGAAGACGAGGTCAAGTTCTCTGTATGACACGAACCAGCCATCTCCCTCTCACTCAGTGTGTCCCAGGCAGCTCTCTAAGACCCTAAGTTATAGAGGAGTGGGTGAAATCAGTGGAAGGAATTTCCATGTGGAGAGTTGATAAAAGTCACAAGTCCAGAGTTTTAAAAATGGGGGGAAGAAGGTAGCACAAAGCAATTTTTATAATAACACTGTGAGGGAAGCAGTATAATAAATATTATCATCCTCATTTTACAAATGAGGAAACTGAGGCTCTTAGAGGTTGGATCATAGATCTGGAGCTGTAAGGGAACTTGGAGTTGATCTAGTCCAACCCATTCATTTTACAGATAAGGAAACTGAGGACTGGGGATGGGGAAGTTGACTAATCCAAGGTATTGTTAGGAGGGATTTAAAACCAGGTCTTCTGAATTCAGAGCCAGTGATCTTCTCATCGTACAAGTGACTTGCCCAAGGAAATACGTCAGTAATAAGTAGCAGAGTCAAGACTTTATTAATACAGTCTCTTGAGTCTAACCCCAGGGCCTAGGAGAGCATACTGTCTCGCACACCTTCTCATCTCTTCCTTCCCATTTCCCCAAACTCTTGGATTGAGATCCTGTTGGGTGACACTTGTAGGCAGCTCCTTGAGCTCCCTTAATCTGGTAACCTAAGGAGCTGCTGGAATGAAACTCACATAACACATCTCATTTCCTCACCATGTCCCTAGCCCTCTTCCCGACGGAGCCTGAGGCTCCAACACAGAAAAATAAACACACAAAATCCATTGGTGCCACAGAGGCCTGCCTCCTTGCCCGAATCTCCCTTGTGGCATGTGTGATATGGAAAGTACAAGCAGAAAGAAAGGCAGGACATTCTGCGGATCCCAGATGAAACAGCAGCTCTTTGAGGTGGCATTCAAAGCCCTTCTTTTGGGGAGGAATGAAGATGGAGAGGAGGAGCTCAGATGACTTTTTTAAGGCACTGTCATAACAAATGTTAGCGTACTCTACTGAAGGGTAGATCAATTGCACTGGAATAGACACATCTAAAGACATGCCTAGAGAGGAATCCTAAGAGTGTCATTAGAGAAACCAAAGAAATTATAAAAGGCTGGGATGTATCTGATCTACAATGCTCAGGGACCTTGGGAGAAGGACACCATGCAAGATTTGGGGCTGGACTGAAACAGTCAAACTCAGTAGAACATAAAATAGCAAAACGGCAACTAAAGGACACTTTACACTAATCTGCTCTACGGTTTTTCTCCTCGTAATTGCAAGGCGCAGGGAATTTTATGAAGAAGCTGCAATCTCCTTCCTCTATAATTCATCTCTCTGTCTTGGCTCTTATAAATCACCTCCCAGGGCCTCGGCACACATGGGCCACCTCCCCTCCCCCCTCAAGCTCCCACACAGGCTGCTCCGTCTTTCTCCTGATCTTTATAGGTTCTTTGCTCAAAACACATTTTTTTCTACTTAATATGCACGAAGGGCGACAATTATTTTAAGCATTTTAACTTAATTAACAACAACAATCAGAGCGCAATGCATTAAGTAGAAGTGAACAGTGTTCCAGCACATCTTGGCTGCTCAGCTAGACTTTGGCATTGTCCCCACCCAGGATGCCTGGAGGGTGGCTAGGGTGGTGGGATGGGGCGGTGCTTCCCCTCTCCCCAGCTCCTGAGCTGACTACACATTCTGCAGTAGCCCAATAGCCCAAGGGAGACCTGTGCTAGAGGCAGCCACTGGGCAGTGAGTGGTTGGAGATGACAGGACATGAAGAGGGGCTGAGGGTAAGGAGGGGTGAGTCTAATGCTATGCTCTGTTGTGCCTCCTGCAGGAAAAGGAAAGGAATAGAGGACAAAAGAAATCTCTGAGTGTGCAGCAGAGATCAGAGGAGGGGGATCCTTTGGCTCTCGTGGACTTCAAGAAGGAAAAAGAGAATGAAATGGTCAAGGTAAGAATCAGGTCCAGAGATCAGCCTCGTTCATGAGAAGGGATGGATCTCTAAGGTAGGGAAGACTAAAGATGACAACAACTGGGGAACAGAAATTTGGCTTTGGGGGTACAAACTAACCAATTGAGTCAGTCAGAGAAATGTTATTCTCCTGGTCTAGTACTTTATGCTTGAAGTACCAATTCATAGGGGACAGCTAGGCAGTGCAGTGGATAGAGCACCAGTGCAGGAGTCAGGAGGACCTGAGTTCAAATCTCACCTCAGACACTTGATACTCACTAGCTGTGTGACCTTGGGCAAGTCACTTAATCCCAACTGCCTCATCCTGGGCCATCTCCAGTCATCCTGATGAATATCTGGTCACTGGATTCAGATGGCTCTGGAGGAGAAGTGAGGCTGGTGACCTGCCCAGCTCTCCCTCACTCAAAACAAAGTCAAGTGCAAGTCATGTCATCATTTCTCTGATGACATGGTCTTCTTCGGCAACGAAGGACGAACACATACCAATTCATAGGCTTTAAAGATGAACCTCAGAGTCCAACTCCCTTATTTTACGGATGATGAAACTGTAGCCCAGAGACATTCAGTGACTTGCTCAAAGTCACACAGGAAGGGCTCTGAATTTAGAGGTGGAATCAAAGAACCACAGAATTTCAGAGTTGTTAGGGACCTCAGACAACTATCTAGTCCAACCCATCCCCCACAAAAAAAGAATGCTTCTACAACAACCTGACAAATGATCATTTCATTTTGATGTACTTTTTAGTGTTCAGAAGTTTTTCCTGACTTCAAGTCAAAATTAGCCTCTTTGTAACTTTTACCCACTGCACAGAATTCTGCCTTCTGGGACCAGACAGAACCAGTCTAATCCCTCCTCCATGCAACAGGTCCTCCAATACTTGAAAATAGATATCATATGACCTCCAAGTCTTCTTTTCTCCAAGCTAACATACTCAGTTTCAGGAAAAGATCTTTGAGGTCATCTAGTCCAAAATCCCTCATTTTACAAGAAGGAAACCATTGAGGCCCAGAGAGATTAAGTGATTTGCCCCAACCAGCTTACACAATACCAGCAAATGGTAGAGGCAGAACTCAAATTCAAGGCCCTCGGACTCCAGCTCCAGCATTCTCCACTGCTTCCCAAATATGGTTGTCATTCCTTCCTCTACAGGGAATTAATCAAATCCCAGTCTAGAACACAGAAGATAGACAGTTACTATTGTACTAACAGAGGTATTCAAGCACAGGCCTCTAATTTCCAGTCTAATGCTTTTCTCCACTACGTCAAATACCTTCTGAGTAAAAATCCAGTAAGATAGCTATTGAGCGGCAAGAGTCTGGGCCATTTGAGTCTCTGGTTGAGAATCACAAAATGTCAGAACTAGAAGGATCTTAGTGAGCCAAACGTTAGTTTGGTGACCATTTGACAGAAGAGGAAACTGAGGGCTAAGGGGTTGAAGTACCTTGGACAAAACCACATAGCCTGTCATTGGAAGAACCAGGACTAGGAGCGATATTTCCTGACTCTGGCTAGATTCCCAGGCCAATATGTTTTTCACTATATTACTCTCTTCCTATGAGAATAAGTTGTTGTAATCTGACAGATATGAACAAAGGTCAAACTGCCTGAGAATCAAGGAGTGTCAGAGCTAGAAGGAACCTTTGAAATCATCTAGCACAATGTTTTAATTTTATAAGGGAAGAAACTGAGGTTCAGAGAGGGGGGATGAGTTGCTCGAGGTTACACAGCAAATTAGTACTGACTTCCAGTCCAGTACCCTCTCCATTGCACCATGTTATAACTGCTCTGACAATCTAACTAACTGTGGCAGGAGGCCAGTGTAAAATAAAAGTCCTGGAAGTAATTGCCTTCTACTGCCATCTATTAATCCCACATTCTGGATGATGCATGTGGCACACCTCAAGTCTACTTCCAGTAACCAGGAAATGTGTGAGAAATGGGAAATGAGGACTGATAGGCTTAGGCTGCAGAAGCTCTCTCAGGGGAGTCCTCTCAAGGAATTAGGAGAACCTTCTGAATCTCAGCACTGCCTCTTGGGGACATAAGTCCTTCCCTGTAGAGCTGTGAGACCAACTCAGTTCAGCACAAGAGAAGCATGCATCATAGCATAATAGAAATAGCCCTGCTCTTTCTAGTCCTGGCCCTGCCACTAATTTGTTGTTTTACCTCGGGCATGTCACACCCCAATCTTGGTCTCCATTTGATCCTTGGTAGAATTAGGAGGTTGAAAGAGACAGGTGGTCTTTGAGGTCCCTCCCAGCCCTGAGATTCTATGATTCTAAGCCAGACAAATCCAAGCCCACAAGAATCATCGAAAATAGCATCTTTTTTCTTCAGGGGCTCTACCCACAAATTCTCCCATTTCTCATTTTTCTAGGCCTCAGTTTCCTCACTTATAAAATGATAAGGTTGGACTAGATGGTATCTGAGGTCCCTTCCAGCTCCAGCATTCTCTGTTATATTTAATACATTCTAAAGTCCCTTCTCGTTCTGACATTTTATGGTTTTGCAAGTTGGAGTCTATTACATCCCTGATTTTAAAGCTTAGCCCCCTCCCTTCTGTACAATCCTCCCCTGCTGTTGGGGCCAGATTTGCACATCAGCCTTTCTGCTTTAAACCTGTCAGTCTCACTTCTGATCACTCCTCAGCCCAGGGCCTGCCAGGGCTCCACTTGTGTGATTCTCCAAGGCTGCATCTCTCCTAATTTCTGGGCCTCTTGAGAGCACAGCCTCTCCCCAAATAAGTTCACAGAGCTCATGTTGCATCTCTGTGGGAAACTCAAGGCTCAGCTCCCTCCAGCTTCAGCTCCTTTCCCTACATGGGAGGTAGGGAGGCAGGCACGCGCACACGCACACGCGCACGCGCACACGCACACGCACACGCACACACACACACACACACACACACACACACACACACACACACACACACACACACACAAAATCATCTGCCACCAAAGGAGGTTTGTTTATCCTGTTAGTAAAATCAACAGAGTAGTTTCTCTGCTGTACCCCTAGGCAGTGTGCCAGTGAGTCTGGCACCCTAGTTTAAAAACACAGTACTAAAGGGGCTCTTCAATTCCTAGCTATCCCCATGGCTACAGAAAGAGTGGCTACCTAGAAACAGGCAGCAGCACAGAGAAAGCCCTAAAGTAAAGGAGGAAGATATGCCTAGTTCCCTAGAGCCAATCCCTTCTTCTACCTGTAGGGCACCCAGGGGTTAACCACTCTCTCTGTGCATATTCTTTTCTTGTTAACTCTGCCTTATTTCACAGCTGACTGCTCCTGTAGAAATTGGAATAAGGATGAACTCCAGGCAGCTGGAAAAATATCGGGGCGTCCTAGAAGAGCTTCTGACTGAGGTGTTGCTGTCCACCCAGAACGGTAAGGATTCTGAGTTTCTGAGTCTCAGTTCCTGTCCTCCCGCCCCTCCGCCTCCTCCCCGTCAGGGCTGCTTGGGTATTTATATTCCAGAAGCACCAGCCGAGCTGGGTTTGCTCCGCTTACAGACTGCAATTTGTTTTTCTGCTTTACACTTAAGAACATTAAGCTGTCTTCCTTCAGCCCGGGCACCCTCATCTCCAAGGGGAGCCTAATAACAGGCCACTGCAAGCAAATGATTGTTGCTGACAGTTGCTCAAGCAGGATTCTCAAGCCCTTAAGCACCCAAGCCCCAGCTTCAGTGTCTCTGTCGCCATTTCTGTGCCTTCTTATGCTGGGGGGTGGGGGGTGGGGGTGGGTTTGAGGGGAGAGATGGAGGCAGGCAAGGGGAGAAGAGCTAAAATGAACATGCCAATCTCACAGCCCTCCCCCTAGTTCAATCATTTTTTCATTTCTTTAAACTAAGCAAAACCAGGTCTAGGTGATTTCCTGGAGGTCTGACTGTTGCCTGAATTTTGATAGGAAAGTCTGTATTATCCCACCCTTCTGAAAATCAAAACTTTGGATTCCATTTGGGCTTACAGAAGTTCAGGGCACGATTCGGGTTAAAGTTCCAGGCACCAGATATCATTTGACTAACGAATTTTCACAGTCCCTGGAAGAAGAATGGTTAGAGATGGAGAAACTGAGAGGCTGAATAACTTCCCCCAGGCTATAAAGACTTCTAAGAGGGAGGACTTAGGTGTCATCTCCTAAAGCCTAGTTCCTATCTCTTTAACTAGACTTGGAGACTGCCAGACCTTGCTCCTGGGTTGGTTTTTTGTTTTGTTTTTTTTTTAATGTTTTAAGATTTGGGAGTTTTTCCTCCTAGGACAGGCGGGCAGAACAGTCAACAAATTTCTCTTGCTTCCCTCTGCAGTGAACTGATGGGCTCTGCCACAGAAGAATATGGACAAAACTCTATGTTCTAGAAACCTGACAATGAAGCTGTGGACAGGTGCCTGACCCACTCCTGGATTTCAATTTCAGAAGAAAACACAAGAATCAAAAACAAGCCTCACTTCATTGAATAAAGTGTAAAATTTAAGGAAATGATGCTTTTATCTGAAATTCTTTCATTTCCACAAGGTAAATCTACATCTCATTAAAAAAAAAAAAAGATACTGAGAGAGGTGATCCCAAGTTGTATATATACCACAAGAAAGTCACAACCACAGTATTTTGTAAGCAACACAACTAAGGTTTTATTGGCTTTTAAAAATATTAACAAAGAATCATGGAATGTTAGAGCCAGGAGAGGTCTTAGAGATATTCAAGCCCCTCATACTATAGAAGACAGTAAGGTCCACAGAGAGGAAATAACTTACCCAAAGTCTCCTAAGTAGTTATCAGTAGGCAGAATTAGAACCCAGGCCCCCTGACTGCTAATCCAGTTCTGTTTCCTGAAGAGAGAGAGATGGAGGTTTTTAAGTCTGATACTCTACCCTTGACCATCTATCTAACCACATGTAAGGCTCTGACCCTCGACAAGTATCTGAAACAGCAAGGTGGTAATATCTGCTTTGAGATCTTGGAATGAAAGGCACTAGCAAAGTGAAAATTCCTATTATTATCCATTATATCCCATCATTATCACCTTGTGACTCCATGGTACAGCATCAGCAGCAAAATCACACAGCCAGCCCAGTTATTTCTGCCTCCTAAACAAAACTGGGGAGGAAATGTAATTCTAATTTAATTTAGCATTAATGAATGTTCATTTATTTATAACTGGTGCCTTATAGGAACTGCAGCATTCTCATTCCATAGGTTACCTAGCAATGAGACACAATGAATTTGCTACCCATCCAATACGATTTTAGTCTGGGTCATGGCACTTCCAATGTGGAATAGATCCTGGGGCAAGAGGATAAGATCCCAGGTGGAATTCTTAAGGACCCACTTCTTTTCTTGGTGCTTCTATGGATAGTTCCCTAAAGGACAAACAAAGCCTTATATAACACCCAGAGCTGGATGCTAACTTAATATACTGCACACTCACAAACACATTTCCAATGCACATACTGATCAGTGTCAGCGCAGCGGCAGGCTCCCAGGAAATGCTGCCAAAGGCCTGATGCTACCCACTAATAAGTGGGAAAGGAATGAGGGCTGCAGCAGGGGATACAGTGGGGGAAATGGGAAAGGGGAGGAAGAGCTCATAAAGGATGCACTTGGGAAAGAATGACTCCAAGATTTCTCATCATTTTTCAGAGTTCCCTGGCCCTGGTTCACTCCATTATCTATAACACTCCAAGAAGCTCTGACACAAAATGTTCTCTGTCCTTTTTCATTTGGAAAACATTGATTTTCCCCTTCCCAACCTCCTCCCCACATCCATCCAGAGGCAGGGAACAGGCAGACCCTCTGTGGTCTGTCTCCTCTCCCTGGATTCTACACCGTCACTGAAGGCAGCGGGCTTCGGAGGCCTCAGGTGCCCCCTCCCATCACCAGCAGAGGGAGCTCACCTCGGGATCCATCATGCCGGCACTCACTCAAAGGGATTTTTAACAATTTCTTGGGACTGGAGTTGCAACATGAAAATAGTAACCACTAAGGGAATCTGGACCACCTAGCAAAACTCTTCCCAGAGGAGGTGCATTTTAAAAAAGGAATCTGTTTGGATTCCACAGTATCCTGAAAGTGTGTGAATGCTTTCTGTTGCAGTGGTAAGAGCCAGGGGAAAGACAACCATCGTGGCCTTCTGCATCACCGGCCTTCATGCTGCCTACGTCAGATATGTTCCTCTGTAATGAGCTGAAACAGAACACAGGCTACAACCTGCATTTGTATGCACAGTATCTCAGCCGGCTGTTCAGATGTGTCGGTTTCTCTCTATTTTCTTTTTCCTCCTCCTGTCACTGTTCGATTGCCCACGATCAACTCAAATAATTCCTTTCAGCCACAAGCTCATCCAGTTTCCAGGACAGAGGACTCGATTACTCACAGGACCTGTCCAGGGCTGGAGGAGAAGAAAGAAGAAAACAAACCTGTAAACTCATCCGAAAAAAAATGATCATATTTTGACTCAACACAGGGAGAGAGACAGGCAAGGGTCAGACTTAAAATAAGAGGGTATCTTAATAAAAAACCAGCCAGGATTGGCTGAGGACAGACAGACTGACCTCAATGGCTGCCTGAGATGAACTGTCTTTCTCTGCAAGCACCAATTTTCTCCAGGTCTTTCTCTTCTGTTTATCTAGCTAAATGGAATGGAATCACTGTCTAAATACCTTGTAATTCCAGGGTAATTACACATCATTCTACATTCCTCTGAAATATACTTTACACTCAACCCGGAAACCTCAGGTAATTATGGGGCCACCTAAACTCCAAGTTTGAAGATGGAGATGATCAGGTATTTTCTTGGTAACCATATTGGTACAGATTTTATAATTACTGAGCTATGAAGATTTACCACGAAATTGAATAACTAAAAGCAAAGAGTCGTTGCCTGATATTTGTGCTCTGTAATTCAGTAAAATCCAATCATAGAGAAAGCCCCAAAGAAAGCAGACTAGAAGCATTACACTTTTTTTTTTGGCATACAATTTGTTACTGACATCATGTTGGAAATGTAAATATATTCTATACCTGAAAAGAAGCTTTCATCCAAAGAGAGTGAAGTATTAGATTGTCCAATTAGGAGGTCCTCTAAAAGAACCACATTTCATTTAATTTCCAGCCAAATTATAAAGAACAGGAGACTTAACCTGTTCTTGACACATCTCTCTGATTAATCATTTGCCATCTTCACTGAAGCACTAAAATGCCCTAAGGGAGAGAGATGTCACTAGCACCCAAACTCAACACAATCCATGATGAGCTTATTCTGTTTTACTGCAAGGCAGCATGGTACAATGAACCCAGAGTCAGAGAACCCAGGTTTAAATTCTTTATCTGTCATTAATTAAGTCATTCAATCCTTCTTTTCTTATTTGAAAAAAAATAAGGATTTCAGACAAAATATCCTCTAAGGTCTCTTCTAGTTCTAATTGATGATCCTATGAACTCCTAAATCTGCTCCTCTTTCGGACTTCTCTATTTTTCGATGTGGTGCCACTATTTACCCAGTCTCCTGTTCTCAAAACTTAAGAATCTATTATTGACTCTCATCTCTTATGTCTAATCAATTAAAAGGTCATATCTGTTAGACTCCACAACCTGCCTCCCATGCCCTCCTGCCTATTCTCACTGTCACCACCCTCACTCAGGCCCTCTCTACCCAAAAAATAGCCTCCTAAGAGATCTTCCCACTTCCATTATATTATCCCTCTAATCTATCTGAAATCCTACCCATTTTTTACAATGCAGACAAAATAATCTTCCTTGAGAAAAGATCTGACCATGCCTCTCCCTTGCTCAATAGTATTCAGAGTCTCCATGGCCTCCTTGTTAAAATTTAAATTCACAAACATAGCATTCAAAGCCTTCCATAATCTGCTACCACTCTGCCTTTCCAATTTTATCATATATCACTCCCAGCTCCATCTAATTCAATCCATTAGGCATTTATTAAATGCCCACTATGCTCGTCACACTTTTAAGTGCTGGTGCTACAAAACCGATAAGGGCTACAAAACGTATGGACCTTATGTTCTACTAGGGAGATACAACATGTAAACATACACGTGACAATTTTAGGAAGAAAGAATTAATATTATTAGAAAAAATTAGGGGATAGGGAAAGCTTCAACTAAAAAGTGGCACATGAGTTGGATCTTGAAAGAATTTGAAGAGTCTGTCTCAAAGGCAAGACTGACTATTCCAGGAAGTGAGAACAACCTGAGTAAAAGCAGTCAGGAAATGAAATGGGGGCCCAAGAAAGAGCAGGAAGGCTAACGTGGCTGTAACACAGAATGAGCAAAGGGGAACCATGTATAACAACCCTAGAAAGACAGGCAGCAGCCAGACTGGAGCAGGGTTTAAACATCAAGATAAGGAGTTTATATTTTATCCTTGAGATAATGGGCAGCCACTGTAGTCTCTTGAGCAGGGGAGTGGTATAGTCCAATGCACCGTTTAGGAAGGTTATTTTGACAACCGTGCTCAAGTTGGACTAAAGAAGGAAAAGACTGGAAGGCAAGAGTCAGAGAGAAAGCTGTTGCAATAGGATAGGCAAGAAATGAGAAAGGCCTGAACTAGGACAGTCACGTGAATACGGAGAAAAGGATGGATGCATGAAATGTTGTAAAGGGAGAACTAAAAACTAATTGGCAACTGACTAGATGTTGAGGGTGAGGAAGAAGGAAGAGCTGAGGATGGCCGTGGAGTCATAAAGCTGGGGGATAGTGTCCTTAACATAAACAGGGAAGGGTGGGCTTAGGAGGAGAATGTGCTGTCTCCTCAAAAGAATGTGAGTTGAGGGCAGCTTTCTTTGATGACATGGTGCCTGAAGTTGAGTGAGTAACAGATTCTTATTGATTTACTGTTTTGGATGTGTTGGGTTTGAGACCCCTAAAGGACTGTCTAGTTGGAGATGTCCAATAAGCAGTGATGGGGAACTGGCCTCAGAAGAGAGATGAAGGCTGGATATATAGAGGTGAGAGTCATTTGCATGAAGTCAGACAGGTAATGAGACCATTCAGAGAGGGTAAACCCAAGAGAAAAGAGAAAGGCTGAGAACAGAACCTCAGGTGGGATACCGCTTCCCCTCCAAACACTCCACATTCCATCAAACTAGTCCACTCTCTAATCCTTTTAAAACTGGGCTTATGTTCTCCCATGCCTTTGTTCATATTATCCCCATACCTAAAATGCCCTTCCTCCTCTTCTTTACTTATTGAATTCCTAGCCATCCTTTAAAGCTCATCTCAAATGCTACTTCCTCTTCAAAGCTTCCCTGATTCCCCCAGTTATTCACATGTGCCCTTACATAACATTTTGTTTTGTACAATTTATTAGGAAAGAATTTTCATGGATTCTTGTATATATGTACATGGGCAGCTAGGGGGTGCAATGAATAAAGAAGTGGACCTGGTTTCAGAAATCAAATCCAGCCTCAAATACTGTCTGTGTGACTCCGTACAAGTCACTTAACCTGTCTACCTCAGTTTTCTTATCTGTAACATAGGGATAATAATAGCACCTACCTCCCAGGGTTGTGGAGAGGCTAAAGAGCTTTGTAAACCTTAAAGCAGCATATAAAAGCAAGCTATCATCATATGTAATAATTGCATACTTTAGTCAAGAGAAACAACTAAAAAGTGCTCATCGTATATTACAGTTACTTGCCTCGTGTCTTATGCCCCAACTAAACCAAAAGTTCCAAAAGGAAAGAAAGCCCCTCTTATCTAAATTTTTATGACCCCCTAGAACCTGAATAGGACCTGAATGCATGCTTGTTGAATGAATGAGTAAATGAACGAATGGAAATTTAACACAGAGTTAAAGTGAGGGCTAAGGTAATAAACCTCCCAGGTCCTCATTATAAATCAAAAGCTGTCAAATGAAAAGATTTTCATTGCTTCCTCCAACTTCAAAATCACATTGTTTCCTCATGGTACAACACACATAAAGCCCCACAAATAAAGACTAGGGAATTTTACAGAGGTCATCAGATCACAGATCAAGAGCTGAAAGGGACCTCAAAAGTCATCTATTTCAATCCTCTCATTTTAAAGGTGAAGTCACTGCAGCCCAGAGAGGTTAAAGGTCTTGTCCAAGATCACACAAGTATAAAAATGATGGAGCTGCAGCTAAATTTAGCCCCTCACACTCCAAATCCCATGTTCACCCAGACTCAGTCTTGTTCCCCAGAAAGGACACTCAGCACTCTTACATTCCTGAGTCTCCAGCAACAACTTCCCTACAGCTACTCAAGATACATTTTAGTACAGAACAGAAAGATAGAGGAAAGAAGGAAAAAGGCATTTATTAAATACTCGCTGTGTACCAGGCACTGGGCTAAGCACTGGGAATTCAAATACAAGCAAAAAGAAAGCCAGTCCTGGCCTCAAGGAGCTCACAATCTAAAGTGGGAAGACAACACACAAAAAGGGAGCTGAGAAGGGAGAAGGGGAGGGAGGGAGATGGAGTTACCTGGTATGGGGCATGGTTTTGAAAACCAGTCAGGAACATGGCCAGAAGAATGAAGGATGGTTTGGGGCCCCTCAACAAAATGTTAGAAAGAGGAGAAACTTATCAATGGGAGAAGAGGGCAGAGGGTATGTTCCAGGTTGAGAAGGCCAAAGGAATGGTTAGATATTCCAAGGAAAGGACTCCCTAGGCAATCATTGCACTTGAAATCTCTGTGGAACGGATGAATCTCTAAGTATTTTCAGAGGAAAAGAGGGAGAGTATAACTTGCTAAAAAATTGATGGGCAATATTATTATAAGGTTATGCTGTGCTGGATAGAGGTCAGCTTAAGAGAAGTTAGCATTGCATTCCTCAAGGATCACTGGAGTCTTCTTTAAGAAACCTTTCACCTCTGTTAAATGTGTGCATGTGGTTGCTAAGTAGATTAAGAAACTGAAGTTTGTTTTCCCATTTCTGCCTTTAATAAATCAGGAAGACCTGCCCTGGCCTGAGTGGTTCACCTGAAAAACATAGACACACACACACACACACACACACACACACACACACTAAAGTGAATGAAAAAGGAGGGCAGAGAGGATGATAACTTGTGACTTTGCAAGAGCTTCATTTGTCTTAAAATATGCATTAACATCAAAGATAGGCCCATGCACTAAACTAATATTGCAGACATCAGAAACCAGGTTCCAAGAACCCCTGAAAATCCTTGTACTGCTTCTGACAATGGGCTATGGCAAGAAAGACCATACTGAGGGGAAACGTTGATACTTTCAGAATTACCAAGCACACTGGAAGCCAGAGTTCAGTTCCTCCAGCAAAACAGGTGTAATGAGACTTGGAAAGATGTGAATGAAGTGTTCTGATGGTTAGATCAAGGAAAGCAGCATGAAACACATTGATTGACTTAGTAAAATGGCTAAAGGGAGCCTTGGGGACATGCCAATGTTATTTAGGACTGGGGAGGTATTTCCAAGTCAGAGAATGTACAAGGTCAGAGCACAAGTTCATGAGAAAAATGTTAAGTATAGGGGCAGGGCAGAAGTAGGGTAAAACATTGACTTTTGATCTTCCTTTTTGAAGAAAGGAGGGATTAAACAAAAAAAGTAGTAAACCTAAAATAACCACCTTCTTTAAGGGAACTGTGAAGAAGAAAAGACTAGGTCAGGCGGCAGGATGATAACTAATATAGGTTAAGAAGCACTTTCTTTGTCTCTGTTAGTTCCCCAGAGGGATCATTACCCCTCCCCAATTTCTCTCTCTCTTGTACTTATGCAATACTCCTCCGTCTCTCTCACATCATATACTTGAACATTATCAAGGCCTTTTCATTCTACTTCTGCATTCTCCTATCTCAGTCCCTCCTTCCCACTCTCATTGCCACCATCTTCGTTCATTCCCTGAGAACCTCCAAATTGGTTGAGCCTCCAACTTGGTCTCCTGGACTCAACTTTTACCTCTTCAATTTCATGTAGTTGTCCAGGCAAATTTCTTAATGTGTGACTCTTCTATGGAAAAACCTTCAGTAAACTCACCACTACCTACTGAATAAATATAAAATCCTGGTCCTTGAATCTAGCTCCAACCTATTTTTATTTCCTACTAGCTCCCTTTTATGTACTTTGGGAGGCAGTGTGGAAAAGAGTACTGGCTCTGAATTCAGAGGATCTGGGTTGAAATTCTACCTCTGATGCTTACTACCTGTGCAACTTCATGCAAGCCATTTAACTTCCCTGGGCCTCAGTTTCCTCATTTGTAAAATGTGGGGGTTGAATTACAATGGCTTCTGAGATCCCTTCTAGTTCTAAATTTACAATCTGACTCTCCAGTCTTCTACTGTCCCATCCCAACCTCCCCCCTACTCAAGTAATGCACTTCCACACACCTACATTTCTATCTACTGAAGTCCCTCGATTCAAGGTTCAACTTAGTTACCACCTCCTTCAAGAAGCTTTCTCTGATATCCTCAGGTGAAGGTGATAGCTCAAATTGCCTCAAATTTATTATAGAATTTTGATAGGACTAGTCCTTTGTATTTGTCTCACCAGATCATAAAAAGTGCATTGGTTTTGGAATCAAAGGTTCTGATTCATATTCTGCCACATTTAGCTCGGACATTAGAAAAGTCATTAAATCTCACTGGATCTGAGTTTACACATGGGGGAAGGAGGGGAGAGGATGCCCACCTGATCTAACTCTAAATCTATGACCCTATGATCCCACTATCATAGTTATTTGGGTATATACCTTCCCCTGCCCTCCAGCAGAATGTAAGCTCCTTAAATGAAATTCCCAATATATCTATTTATGTATTCCCAGCTTTAACACAGTGCTTTGCACATGTGTTTAATAAATTGTTTTAGCTTGAATTGAGCCATATGATAAAATAAAATCTGAAACAACGTGGCAGGGCTATGAGCACCTGGGTCAGGGCTGCATTGATCTGGAGAGAAAAGTAACAAAGCCACATATGGTGAAGAGGGAGTTCAAAAAGTTCTCAGGTTCACCTGTAGTAACTGCAGGGCTCTTGTCAGTGAGGGAATCTTTATAGTCAGTCCAGAAAGGTCTTCGGATCATGTGTCTCTTGGGTTGCTTGTACAAGTCAGCATCCTCAAATGCAAGAAAGCAACACTGTATGCCCTGGGGGAGTGGCTCAGGCACAGCATCTGTTTATTTATTTATTTACTTAGGCATACTGAAAGCTTCTCTGAAGACAGATGCCATCATTCTGCCAACTGCTGTTTGTTAACTTTGCTTAAGCCATCAGTCTCATGCCCTTACAATACACAGGGCTAGTATGATACCCCAAAAGCTCATTCTTTATACACTGAACTGCACAGCTTCAAGGAATTGCATAAATGTTACCAACTCATTTGTCATGCAAACAGTGCTTTGGAAAGAAATAGAATACTATTATGTGGTATATGTGTTAGGCAATCACTATATCAAATTCATGGCATTCCATACAAACACAGGCGGAGAAAAGGAAAACAACACTTGGTGAGAGAAATCACACCACATGGGAGCGGCTAAGTCAGGAGAGATTTGGAAGCTAACAACAGAAGCCTGACCAGCCTAAGACTGTAATTTTCTCTGCAGTTGTGACCAGTGTTGGAGTGCCCCTGTGGTACTCAAAGTAGCACGAATATAAAGCATCTACTCCAGGTTCCCTGCCCATGGTGCTGAATGATAGGATAAGGAGGGGGGAAGGAGAGAATATAATGGGATTGAAGGGGAAGGGGGTGGGGGTGGGGAACAGAAGGAGATGAGTGGAATGAAAAGGGTGATGAGGAAAATGGAAGGAGAGCTGGAGAACAGGATTTTGATCCCAAAGGGGTCTTAAAAAGTCACCTAATCCTCACCCCTCATTTTACAGAGAAAGGTCATAGATCACTGATTCAGAGCTGGAAGAGAATGCAGAGGTAATAAAGTTCAACCTTCTAATTTTATCAATGAGAAAAAAAAAGCCCAGAAAGGTTAAATACTTTGCCTGAGGGAGTCATACAGCTAGGTCTGAGCCAGGATTCAAACCCAGAAAACTCAAGGAAAGTGTATTACTCCAAATGCCTTTTTAGTAGATAGTCCTTATGCAGCATGGTATAATGGGCAAGTCTTTGATTTAGAATTAGGAAACTTTAGTTTAAATCTTTGTTCTGCTACTTACTGATTGACCTTGGAGAAGTCACTTAACAGAATCAGAGGATCCTCTCAGTTTTTTTTTCTTTTGTTTTTGTTTTATTGGTGAAATGAAACATTAGTAGATGCTCTAAGTCTTTGGTTCCAAGAGTCGCAGGAGACAGCCCTGCCTCTGGCAGTGATGAATACCTCCAAAGCTAGTGAGTGCAGGATGCCCCCTGATGTCCCTTTGATGGGGCACTAATGATATCCCCTTAAAAACCCCAGGATTTTCCCACACAGCCCAGTCCCCCAGCCCATAGTCCTTTCAAAACCTCCATTAAACTGTGCAAATTCTAAGAATCTTGGTACTTTTATACAGAAAGACTGTGAGAAAATCTGCATGGGATGAAGGAGGGGCAAGTAGCCTCCTACCAGGGGCAGACAGTGGAAGGCTGGGCTGGGCGGGAGGGCCACAGTGAAAGGACAGTGGAAAGGGTTACACTTGAGTGGGCTGGACCACTCAGGCAAATGCCAGGGCCTGGGCCCCCGGGGAAGTCCATCGCTGGCCTCCATCACCTCCAAGGCCAAGTGGGACAAGACCTGCCTTACCGCATGCCCTGCTGGCACAGCCTGCTCCCAAGGTCACCTCCATGCCACAGCAGGGCTTCAGTGGCAGATTCATCTTTGTGTTCATACATATATTTCTCATATGATCGCTGACTGGATGGTTGGTGGGATGGATGACGGTCCCCCAAAGGGAAGAGAAGGAGGGGGTGCAACTTGTCCCCCACCTCCCCAAGGACACAATTCTGAACAGATCTGGCTGCTAAGACAGACAGTCCTGGACCTGACTCAAGCTCTGCCACTTGTTGGCTGTGTGGCCTTGGACGCATCACCTAACCTCCCTAAGCCTAATTCCCTCAAGCGTACAAAGAACTGGTTGGTTCCGCCCACTGTGCGGTAGGGACCCGTCAAATCGAAATCCAGGCCAGGGAAACGTCAGTGACCTCCCCAACATGGCAGTTCCACCTTGTACAGGGAAGCGGACCTCCACAACATGGCGTCCGCGTGCACCGAGGGGATTAAACATACTCCTCGAACGTCCAATCAGACTCGACTAGACCTTCTCAACATGGCGGTCCCTTCCCCAGCCTTGTCCGGACCGCCCCAAGATGGCGGCTGACCTCCCCAGCATGGCTGCCGCCGCGGGCCGCCCCGCCCCTCCCCGCCCGGGCCCGGCTCGGGCTCCGGCAGCGGCGGGAGCAGTTCCGGGGGTGGGCGCGCGGGTGCGGCGGCAGCGGCTGCGCGGCTATGGCCGGGCGGTCGGACCTCGAGCTGCGGCGGGAGCTGCAGGCCCTGGGCTTCGAGCCCGGGCCTATCACCGACACCACCCGGGACGTCTACCTCAACAAGCTTCAGCGGCTGCGAGGCGAGGCCCGGCTGCGCGCGAGGCCCGGCGCCGGGCTGCTGCGGCCTGAGGCGGCCCGCCCGGGCCTGGGCTTGGGGCCGGGCGCTCGCCCGGGGCTCGGGGCCACCTCCGCCCCCTCCTCCTCCGCATCCTGGGCCGGGAGCCGTCCGAGCATCCACCACGCAGCCTCGGGGGCCCGCAACACTTTCTCCTGGCGCCCCGGCCGAGAGCGGGAGCGGGAGCGGGACAGCTCCGAGGAGGACGAGCGGCCCGCCCCGAGCGCCGGCTCCCGCCGCTGGTGGGCCCCGGCTTCGGCCCCGGCCCGCAGCCCGGCTGCGTACGGGGGCCTCCGGCCCCGGCCCCGGCCCAGGCCGGAGGTGGGGCGGCGGCTGGAGCGCTGGCTGTCGCGCCTCCTGTGCTGGGCCAGCCTGGCGCTTCTGCTCGTCTTCCTGGGCATCCTGTGGGTGAAGATGGGGGGGCCCTCCCGGCCACAGGAGGCGGAGGAGAACAGTACGTGGCCGCCCCGTCCTGCCCCCTCCCTCCTTCACCTGCCGCCCTCCTCCCCTCCCCCAGCCGCTGGGGCCGGAGCCCCCTATCCAACCTCCCCTTCCCCTCTCTTTCCCACGATTTCGCGCCGGACGGACCGTAGACTGCCACCTGGCAGCCCCCTCCTTTGACAGATGAAGAAAACTGAAGCCCAGAGAGGGCACCTTGGTGCGGTGGGGAGTGCAGGATTTGGGGTCAGAGACCCCCCCTGGGGCCGCCTTGGCCACTTGCTACATCTGTGACTTTGGGACAGTCACAGCTCTGCTGAGTCTCCCTTTCCTAACTGTCAAATGAGGGGGATGGGCTAGGTGACCTTCTAAGGTCGGTCCCTTCCTGCCCTAAATCTATAAACCTAAGAGGTAAGTGACTTAAAGTCACAGAGTTAATAAGTGACCGAGCTGGCATATGAACCCCAGGTCATCGGACTCCAAATCCAGCAGTTTCCCATTACAGGCTGTTCTTAGAGTCTTAGAACTGGAAGGGACCTTTGAAGTCTTCTTGTTCAGCTCTCTCATTTTACATATTAGGAACCTGAGCCAGGGTTTCTCATCTCTCCTAAATCTATCTGTCCCAGCTCCCTGCCTACCATCCTCTCCTATACCCACTACCAGAGAGGCCAGGGGAAATGTGTTCCTTTTGATCTCCAGCCCAGTAACTCCACACTCCCACTAATTCTCTTCCACAACCTGTTAGGAGAAAGAAGACAGCTTTTCTCATTTTCATTCATTTAAATTCTCAACCTTCCTCCCACCCCCATGCTTGTAACCAGGGCTCCAGTCACCAAAGGTCCAGAGAGGGTACAAGAGGAATTGTAGTTCTTGGAAATTCTTAACTCTAGGCCCATAAAACTTTCATAACCATCCTACTCTCCCTACTAGCTGCTGTGGAGGAGGAGAGAGAAAAAAACAAATCTTTTCTCACTGGCCCAAATTCTCCCTGTCACCAGCTACTGTGGAAAAGGATTCATAATTTATCCTCTTTCCTTATCTATGGGGCTCTCAACTTTTCAGTTTGGTTGGTTTTTTTTTTTTTGGCTGCTGTCTTTCCAGCTCTTGAGATGGGGAAGTCTTCATTAGTCATTTCTACCCCTAATTCCTGCTTCTACCACATGCTGGGCCAGAGTTAGGGGCCTGTGTTCCTTTGTTATGGTCCTCAGTTCTCTACTGTCTGGGCTCCTGGAGTAGGGGATTAAGGAAGCTAGTCCTGCTAATAGGATGCTAAATAGAATAGTGGTAGGTTCTTTCCCCTAGTAACACACTTCATTATCCTCAATCTCTTAACCCTCAATCTCTCCCTTTCCTGGATTCTCACTCCCTGTCTAGTGGAGAGCCCTCCCTAGAGAACAAGCTTGCCCAGTCTTTAACCTGTTTTCCCCCTGGTAATCATAAACACAGTGTTGCTCATAGTGGTAGCCTTGGGCTACTGTGTCCTTCCCTTACCACTTCTCCCAAGTGAGGTGATCTGCGTCTAATGCTCAGGGCAATACCACTAACTCAGCTCTGTGACTTCCATTTTCTTACTGTCCAGTGGAGATGTTAATACATGCCTCAAATCACTAAGAGGGCATTAGAATCATCAGATGTGAGAGCTGGAGGGGGCCACAGAGGTCATCTACTCCTACTTTCTAGATTTACAGAGGAGAAATCAGACCCCAATATGGGGAGTGATTTTCCAAGGTCACACAGCTAGCCTATGGCAAATGTGAAGGTACTTTGTAAAGTTACAAGTGTAAAGGAATGCATATGGTATCATAGAAAGAGCATCTGGATTTGTGTTCTGGCTTCTACATTTAACTAGCCATGTGACTGTGGGCGAGTCACCTGCCTTATCTGGAAAATGGAGATAAATATACTATCTCAGAGTTTTTGTGAGGAATTCACTTTTTAAATTAAATGGCATATGACAATGTTAGTTAATAGTTAAGATTACAGTAAATGATTATTGTTATTCCTCATCCTCCTTTTCCTCACCCACTCCTGTTTTAATATCCTAATTCTATGACTTAGAAAAAATTCCCAATTATGCTTGTCTCATGCCTGTATGTAATTCTATATACACAAAAGCAATTTATTTTTCCTCTATTGAGCTGTTACTGATTGTCAAGAAAATTCTGGCCTTTATCATCTGTAATGCCCTGTTCTAGTATTTTCACTCAGACTCAAACTGGGGAGGTCATGTAGATTTCAATATTTCCTCCACAAGATGAATGGAGCATTTGCATGTGTTTTCCTAGAGAAATTTGCCATATTTTTCTCTAGGTCTTAGTCTTAAAAGG